>NC_048553.1:12661220-13344331 GCF_902806685.2 Maniola hyperantus
TTATTCATTACTAGCTTATGCTCGCGACTTCGTCCGCGTGGACTATACAAATTTCAAACCCCTATTTCACCACCTTAGGGAAGCCTTAGGGGTTGTATTTTCAAATCTTTTCTTAGCGGATGCCTACGTCATAATAGCTATCTGCATGCCGAATTTCAGCCAGATCCGTCCAGTAGTTTGAACTATGCGTTGATAGATCAGTCAGTCAGTCAGTCAGTCAGCCACCTTTTCCTTTTATATATTTAAGATTATCATTAATATCCGATATACGTCCACTGCTGGACAAAGGTCTCTTGTAGGGACTTCCACTCCATACGTCACGGTCTTGCGCCACCTAAGGCTCCCTGTGACCCGCCTGTTGTCGTCCATCCACCGGGGGGGGGGGGGGGGGGTCTTCCAACGCTGCGCTTTCTGGGACCCTACCGTCTATCGGTTTATGGAGCTATGTGACCCGCCCATAGCCACTTCAACCTCTCCACCCGCCGAGTTATCTCGGTTAATGTGTCTCCTACGGATCTCCTCATTTCTTACTTTCTTACTTGATCACGTAGAGTAACTCCAAGCATAGCTCTCTACAATGCTCACTGAGTGACTCTGTAGGGCGATTGTCTAAAACCTGCATCAATCATTATTACAATCTCAATTGTTCTGTTTGGCTGAATTTGTGCAATTTTTGTTGCAACAATGCATTGTAGCCAATAGTGAGCGAGCATTAACCAATCAGAGATGATTGCGATCGTGACATTGTAGCTGTCAAACAACCGCGGTAGGGCCACTGAGCTTGAGCTTATAAGACGTAGGTATATTTACCTCTTTATTAAAGTTTCTAAATGTGTGAGAATTTCTGTGTGATGTTTATGTGAGTAGTGAGATGCAATTCTTCTAGCAGATTGTTATTCCTGGCGTTGAAATAGACAAACGAGATGCGTGGCTGGTGCAGACTAATTAATTCTGTGATAATCACACGCTAACGAAGCTATTTGTCCGCTTCATTTGTGGATCCCTTCAGTATCGATTTTACTTTCAACTCGTGTGCTCGTGCTTTGATTAGAATTTTGTTGAAATTACTATTTGTGGCGTTAACCACTGGTTCATGGTTTACATCAATATTATGTTGAATACTAAAATAGTACTAGTACGATTGGAACGGGAAGTAGTTACTCTACAGGTTTTGATTCCCTTGCCTAGTCTTGACAGACACGACAGACAGACAGATAGACTGTAAACGAAGTGATCCTATAAGGGCTCCTTTTTCTTTGGAGATACGGAACTCTAAAAATAATGAGTACCTGATAAAATACTATAATATTAATTCAAACAATATAAGAATAATAATGATTATTAAAAAATAACATAATATAAAAATATAACCCTTAAATTATATCAATTATCACTGAAACTAATTGATTGAATTACACTGACTAATCTAAATATATAAAAGGAAAAGGTGCTGACTGACTGACTGATCTATCAACGCACAGCTTAAACTACTGGACGGATCGGGCTGAAATTTGGCATGCAAATAGCTATTATGACGTAGCATCCGCTAAGAAAAGATTTTTGAAAATTCAAACCCAAAGGGGTGAAATAGGGGTTAGACAGGTTAGTCCTGTTAACCTGTAGAGTGACATAGTCTACTTTTTATCCCGGGAAATAAAAAAGTTCCCACGGGATTTCACGGGATTTTGTTAGTCCATACTAATATTATAAATGCGAAAGTGTGTCTGTCTGTCTGTCTGTCTGCTAGCTTTTCACGGGCCAACAGTTTAACCGATTTTGATGAATAGAATAGAATAGAATATACTGTTTTTTTATTCATGTAAACTTTTTAAAAGTGCTTATGTATAGTCAGGTAGTTTTAATTTACCACTGGTTCGGAATGCCGTTCCTACCGAGAAGAACCAGCAAGAAACTCGGCGGTTGCTCTTTTTCATTTTTCAATTTACGAAGTAGCGGGCATCAGCTAGTCCATACTAATATTATAAATGCGAAAGTGTGTCTGTCTGTCTGCTAGCTTTTCACAGGCCAACAGTTTAACCGATTTTGATGAAATTCGGTATAGAGTTAGCTTACATCCCGGGGAAGGACATAGGCTACTTTTAATCCCGGAAAAGGAAAGAGTTCCCGCGGGATTTTTGAAAAATCTCAATCCACGCGGACGAAGTCGCGGGCATCATCTCGTATAATATAAAAGTATGGATTGAAAGTTCCATTGCAAAATCATGCAGAACAGGAAATGAATAATTCAATAAGACAAAATGAAAGACTAGATATAGGATATTACAGTTTCCTTTTAAAGATATTAAAGAATCAAGCGCGATTGGCTGGCGGCGCATTTTCCTTGGGTCCTGCCAAACGGTGAATGTCAGCAATTGAGCTATCCTTTATGGACTAAGAGCCGGTGAGGGCCAGACCTTCGTTATTTTATAAAAGCTGAAAGTTTCTCTGCGAATTGTCCCCAACACAGGATGGCACGATCAGCGACTATCAAGTTTGGATCTTGGTGGGTTTGGCAGATATCAGGTAATATTTATTAAAGGTGTAGAAAATATTACGTCAAAGAATAAAGTGTTATTTATTTTTCTTAGGAATAGTATTAGAAATCACACAATGCAGTGCCAATTATGGTGGTTAGAAAGAAAGAAAGAAAATGCATTTGTTGTTGGTGTCACAGATTAAAAAAAAAGTACAAATGTAACATTTTCATCTGTGACACCACCCCAAATGGTTGTAGATACAGCTCAGCATAATGTCTTGCTTCATATGCGTTAACACACATAAGATGCAGGACGCTGATTTTCAGCTGTGACCCGGGTTACGCACTCATCTGATCCTAGTCCGTGAAAATACGTTCTGAAGAAGTCACAGAACTATTTATATGGTAGATTAGTTATGACATATGTCGTAGATATATTTTATATCCGTACTTTCACGGATTCGGATCTGTACCCGTAGTACAAGATTTTACGTATCACCAAACGAAACCAAATTCGAGAGTCGAAATACTTCCGCGTTACAGTAAAATGGACCTAAACAGCCTTGAATTGAAGTCAAATATTCAATGGCACTGATTTTAATTTCGCAATGTTTCCGCTTGGAGCGCTGGCTGTAGAAGTGTAGACTAACTTGAGCTTTAAAACAAGGCATTTAAGATCCAGTTTACTGTAACGTGGAAGTATTTCGACTCTCGAATTTGGTTTGGTTTGGTGAGACGTAAAATCTTGTACTATGGGTACAGATGAGTGCAACCCCCTGCCAGATGCCATTAAACTTTAATAATTTAATAAAATTTTTAGTAAATTGTAAATGAATCTAAACGTCTTTGTTATCTGCCACCTCCATGATCCAAACTTCATAGTCGCTGCTCGTTCCTCCCTGTGTTGGGCGCAATTCACAGAGAAACTTTCAGCTTTTATAAATTAACGAAGGTCTGGCCCTCACAGGCTCTCTCTCTCAAAAACGTAGAATGTCAGCAATTGAGCTATCCTTTACTTCAATGGCTCGGAAGTACCATTTCTCTCGTGGGATTTTACAAAGCGTTCAGGAAAGCTCCGGCATCGTGGATATATATTAACTTCATTGATTTATGAATTGGTTTCATTTGTTATTCTATTCCCTTCGATAGACTGAGTTTCTACACGTAGAACACGTTTTATTTTAGCAATAGTGTGCATTTTTTGGGTTTCCGTACCTCAAAAGGAAAACTGAACCCTTATAGGATCACTTTGTTGTCCGTCTATCTGTCGGTCTGTCAAGAAACCTACAGGGTACTTCCCGTCGACCTGGAATCATGAAAGGAGATGAACAAAACTTGTATGGAGGCGTGCCCCAGAATGTACAGAGATGATAATATATATATGTGCCATGTAATAAATGTCGCTAACTATGGGCCTTATAAGAAAGCTCAGAGTCACTCAGCGGGCGATGGAGAGAGCTATGTGCGGAGTTTCTCTACGTGATCAAATCAGAAATGAGGAGATCCGTAGGAGAACTAGAGTAACCGACATAGCTCAACGGGTTGCGAAGCTGAAGTGGCAATGGGCAGGGCACATAGTTCGTACAACCGATAGACGTTGGGGTCCCAAGGTGCTGGAATGGCGACCTCGCACCGGAAGACGCAGCGTTGGAAGACCCCCACTAGGTGGACGGACGACATCAGACGAGTCGCAGGGAGCCGCTGGATTCAGGCGGCATAAGACCGTGGCGTGTGGAAGTCCTTACAAAAGACAACATCCATAATTCATTTTACATTTTAGAATCAAAATAAAAGTCTTCTATATTTGTTAGTTACACTGCTTAAACAATAAATCCTACTCTAAAACCACTAAAATAATCTAAATATATAAAAGGAATAGGTGACTGACTGACTGACTGACTGACTGATCCATCAACGCACAGCTCAAACCACTGGACGGATCGGGCTGAAATTTGAAAGTTGATTTCAATTTTCCAAGGATATTCGGGATTTTTATGGCATTTAATTCCTTCCTTTTAACCCAAGTTAATACAACTGCGTGCTTTTTAATTTAAATTCTTTATGTTATTAAAGTTTCTAAAATATCAAATTGAGATCAATTTGGTATAGAGAGAGAGCCAGCGCGTGCCAGACTTTCATCTAAATATATAAAAGGAAAAGGTGACTGACTGACTGAATGACTGACTGACTGACTGACTGATCTATCAACGCACAGCTCAAACTACTGGACGGATCGGGCTGAAATTTGGCATGCAGATAGCTATTATGACGTAGGCATCCGCTAAGAAAGGATTTTTGAAAATTCAACCCCTAAGGGGGTGAAAAAGGAGTTTGAAATTTGTGTAGTCCACGCGGACGAAGTCGCGAGCATAAGCTAGTTTTCAATAAAGCGACATTTTGGAAATCACAAAGCGGCATTTCGCGAAATACTTCAGCCGTCAAATCAGCATCCACAATATTCATTACGCCATCCATAAATGTATTGAAATTCTCAAACTTTTGCATTATAGTCTCTAAGTTTAACTGTTAAGGTTTAAATTGGAATGTGGATTTAGAGTAACGTGCAGTTAGGCAGTTGTCCGACCGCCGACGATTAGCGAGCGAGTTGAGCTGAAAACTTTTTTTTTTTTTTAAAGAACATTAGCCATGTTAAATGACTAATATTCCCATTTCCTATCCAACTAAGCATGAAGCTTGTGCTAGGAGTAGGTACGACAATAGTGCAACGGGCGGGGTTTGAACCGTCGACCATTCGGTTTTCAGTCCACTCCTTTACCGGTTGAGCTATTGAGGCTCTCTACTACTAGTAGTAGCTCTCTAAACTAGAAACTAAGTATTTGGTGAACAACGAGCAGTAAGTGTGTAGTTGTGATAGTTTTGTCGCTGGGCTATGAGCGACAGGCGATAATTACCTGTCATACGTCAATTATTGAACTCTGCGCAAACTGCGCTAGTATTTTGACCGCAAAAAGAGCGTTTAAGGTGACGCAGGACGCTCGACCGCAATCGGCAGCGCACGTGAATAACATGTTTGCTTTTCACTTGACATTGTATGAGAAAGTTGAGAGGTACGATGATTTTCACTGAAATCAAGCGCGCGAAAAGGGTTTAGGAAAAGTATTTTTGAGAAAAGACTGCTGAATTTATGTTTGCAAAGTAAAGTTATTTCATAAGAATGAATAAATAAACTACGTCTAATCATAAATTGTTTTAGAATTTTCATATCCCTAATCTTATTTATTTACGCCCAAAGTTGTCATAAATTTAGTGTTAAAATAGGAATCTTTTGAGCCTGGTAACTTTTAAATCAATATTTTTTCAATGTTTTATATATTAATGAACCTAGATGATGACGAGATAAATCGATATAATGCTTAGTTTTGTGCGTACAATATCGAATATTGTTGTAATTTCCCTCCTACATTTGTATGAAGAAAGCACTGAACTGAGTCCCCTTAAAAGACTAAAATACTACAGTAGTCCGAACTTACTTGACCAGTAGACTTGCACGTATAGATTCGAGTCGTGGACGCTCCCTCCGTCGTTCATGACGCGCTGGTGTGACCGCAGCTTTACAGAGTACATGTACGAGTGTGTTATACACAAGATCATTAACAGGGATTCGGCCGTCGCGTTGCGTTGTCACTAATTTGTACCGGCTGAGTGACGGACGGACAAACGGACTGATTGACGGGCCTTCATTAGTGAGTACACTTTATTTGCTAAGTCGAATGCTGTTTTTATTCATACATGACGTGACAGCATCAAAAGCCCTTTGTGAGTATTTAGAAATTGTTTGTATGTTTTTGAATCAGCATAAATTGTTGTATACAGGGTTACAGGAAAATAGGACACGATCCCGTTAAGGGGCTATAGTACAGGACATTATCTATCAAACGATCCCTAAAGTGCTTATGTAAAAGTGTATCGTTTTCGAGTTATTCATTTTTTTATTTTTTTCTAGGTAAAGGGGTGTTTGCCACTTTAAAAATTAATTAAAAAAGCACAATGTATTTCATCAGTTTTTTTTTAATTTCTTGCTAGTAGGTACACATTTTTGTTAATAATAAACAGTTATAAAACAAAAAAAATCATCAAGCTCCTACCGAGAAGAACCAACAAGAAACTCGGCGATTGCACTTTTCAAGTGTTCATTTTACAATAATTACTACCCATATTATAAATGCGAAAGTGTTTGTTCGTTAGTTTGTTGGTTTGTCCTTCAATCACGTCGCAACGGATCGAGGTGATTTTTTGCATAGGTATAGATAAAGACCTGTAGAGTGACATAGGGTACTTTTTATCCCGGAAAATCAAAGAGTTCCCACGGGATTTTAAAAAACCTAATTCCACGCGGATGAAGTCGCGGACATCAGCTAGTTAGAAATAAAATAAATCGTTCAGCAAATCTTTATTTTCGTATAAATAGAGAAACCCGAGTTTATATTAGAATTGCAGCAGAATTAAATGGAAGCTATCCAGTGCAGGCTGAATTTAGTCGCGGCCAACACACAAACAAACTTGATTGACATCGTCTGATTAGCGATCCGGCTTCTGTAGGTATTGGGCTGGGGTACACTGGGATTTTCAATTTGTTTTAGATCAATTGAAAATATATCGAAAGGGCTTTATTTTTATTTGTTTGTTTAATTTACCTACATGGCGGCCATTTTGAAAATCGCCATCCTGGTTTTTACCGCCGAGTTTCTTGCTGGTAGGAAAGGCATTCCGAACCAGTGGTAGATGCATATTTTGACGATTCAAAATTATTTTATTTATTTTTATTTTTATTATTCATGTACCAAAATTGTAGTTACAAAGTAATAATAAATTAATTTACATTGGAAATGCTTATCTCTAAACAGGGATTTCTTCCAGCTTCCCATTCAAGGTTGTGAGTAAGGCGTTTCAATTATTTAATTGAATAGAAAATATTTTTATTTATTTATTACTAGCTATGGTCGCGACTTCGTCCGCGTGGACTACACAAATTTCAAACCCCTATTTCGACCCTTTAGGAGTTAATTTTCAAAAATCCTTTCTTAGCGGATGCCTACGCCGTAATAGCTGTCTGCATGCTAAATTTCATTCAATTTGATAATAAAAAAAATGAAAAATTTATGAAATTGGATCATGAAAAATATGGTATCTTAATAAAGCTTTTAGTTTCGGAGACTACTCATAAAATTTAACCCCTCACGTGCCATTTTAACTTCTGGTGTCAAATTTCACCTCAAAAGTTTATACTTACGTACTTTTGACATGACAGTTGACCCATAGAGTTAAAATGGCGCGTGAGGAGTTGTTTTGTACAAAATTGTATTTATTCTCGCACAAAATCACCTTTAACAGAGACACAAAAGCTCGCAATATTGCATTCAGGAAAGGCCGTTGGAAATTAAAATAACTTAATTCAAGAAACTGTTGGCAAGGACGCGAAGAGTAAACATTTAATTTTATTTGTCCTCTATAGTAGGGGAGCCCAAGATGCTAAATAGGGATTTACTCGAGCGTCGTGGGGACCTAGTGGATTGTGAATATTAGGTGCTAAAAAGAAAAAAAGGTTATATGATGTAACCCCTTTCACAGGTGGGGAGAGCACGTACAGGTTTTCAAAAATGTAAAAAAAATATTTCCACAAAGAAATACTCGAGCGCTTTAGATATCAATAGTATGTAATGTGCCCCACGTGTTTTTTTTTATCGCAAAAATATTTATCTGTCGGTTTGCATGGTGGGGGTGGTCGTACGAAGGTGTAGAAGGGGGGCGCTCCATCTTAGGCTGCATTACCACTTCCCAACAGGTCTAATTGCAGCCAAGCGCGAGTCAATAAATTAAAAAAAAAGATAATAGACCCAAAAATATTTATCGAGTGCCTCAGATATGCTTTAGATGTTAAGTGAATCCTCAAGTAGCTCCAATTAAAAAAACTGACGATTTGGACTTTTCTGCGTCTAATGAACTTACCTTGTCTTAATCTGACGCGCTCGAGTAAATCCCAAAATCCCCTCTTGAGCTCCCCTACCACTAGACGTGTATTCGATTTTAAACAATTTCTCCGAGAAATATAGGATTTGTACCGAAAGGGGATGATATTTACATAACATTGTTTTAGGGTTTCAGCTGTTTCAGCAGTGAAAGGGGCTTTTACTTGGGTTATCGCGTCTAGACAGGATAAAGCCACTGAGAGGGAGATAAACGGATACATTGCGAACGAAATCTTTTATACTTATAATAATATTATTCTACTAGTAATAACGTCTTGTAGTAAGTACCACAGTTCGCCTAATGAAATGTCTTGTCGTTTTGAAAACATTTATTTTTTAAGCTGCGCCACACATTACCAGTTAGACCTAGTTAGGTTATCCCGGCGTCTCTTATACTTGAGAGACCTCAAGCAGAAGAAGTGCCGGAATAAACTATGTCATGTGGGGCACAACACGAAAAAAAAGATCCCGAGTAAGCATAAATGCCATTTCTGTCTTACACAATTACAAAAACCGGCCAAGTACGTGGCGGGCCACGCGCAGTGTAGGGTTCCGTAGTCACAATCCTCGAAAAACTGATGTAACTCCTTAACCTGTGAACCCTACTTAGCCATGACAGTTTTCCTTTAAAACTGATTATATATACTACTGCTGTGAATTTTTTCACGTTCATATATACCTACTACCATTTGGCTGATAGGGGGGGGGGGGGACGACGACACTTGACTCTAATAAAAATTAGCACTTTAAAACATCATATTTTACAAATGGATCTAGAAATCGAAAAATGATGTTCCCAGACCCACAGTATTTTTAAAAGACCTATTCAACGATACCACACACTATGGGGTAGACGAGAAAAAAAAGTTCATCCCCACTTTACATGTAGGGGAGCTACCCTAAAAAAAATATTTATCAAAATTTTATTTCACCACTTTGTCGGCGTGATTAATATACCCATGCTAAATTACATATTGCTAGCACTAATAGTCTCTGAGATTAACCGAGGACGGACGGACAGACAGACGGACGGACATGGCGAAACTATAAGGGTTCCTTGTTTACTACGGAACCCTAAAAACATACATAATATGCTAGTGTGGCGAACTCGCAACGGGAAGCGCAGCGCTCGAAGACCCCCACAGACGCCGTTTAAACAAGTCGCAGGGAGTCGCTGGAATCTGGATTCAGGCGGTGCAAGACCGCGATTGACAGTCCCTACAAGACACCCATGTCCAGCAGTGGACGTCTATCGGTGGATAACGATGATGATGAACTCAGAATATTAGCTATCTATCTATATATCTATCTATGTAGTAAGTTCATGTTATATTTATTGACTTTGGGACTCAATTTGTAAAATAAATGTTTAATCCAATTATCAGCCCGTTCATTAAATGATTTTAAATGATAAAAGTTGTTCGGGTCACCTGATGTTAAGTGATTACCGCCACCCATGAACATTTGCAGCACCAGAGGAACCGCCGATGCGTTGCCGGCCTTTCAGGAATTTGTTATTCCGCCCCTTGAATAACCCCATGTTTCTCCAATTTCTTTTGTAATATTATTATGACTTTAATACTTAACGGTAACAGACGTTATCAAAGGGCCCCAAGAAACCTCTTACGTTATTCATCTTTTTAATACGACATTTTTGGACAATTATTCACTCTGCAACCTTTTTGCGAAAAAATTTGGTTGAGGTCTAAGCTCCACTTATCAAGAAGGGTCTGGGATGTTATAAAAAAGGTAACTTATTAATTTTGCCTATAAATTCCCTTGAAGGGCTTTTCTCTAGTCGGGTCTTTGTTTGCGGCTATTCTTATTCAAGTTATGTAGTAGCTCCTATATATACCTACTTACTTTGGTAAAATGGATGGGGTCTCTAATAATACTTAAAGCGAACCACTCACGGCTGGAATAAAAATATATATTGAGTAGGTTTTTTGTCTGTTTAGGTTATGACCGAATCCTATGAAATATTATCCATACTATCCACTATTATAAATGCGAAAGTGTGTCTGTGTGTTTGTCATCAAAGAGTCTCCACAGGATTTTTAAAAACCTAAATCCACGCGGATGAAGTCGCGGGCATAAGCTAGTATTATATACATATTTATGGCAACCACCCTTAACGCTTTAGAGCTAGATAGAAATTTCTGTAATTTTATACGAGAGACAAACCTCAAGGGTATGTTTACAGCAAAAGCCAATTAGAGAGTGTGACTCATGCAAACACAGTCGGTTCATGATTGAAGGCATACACTGAAAGACAATACGTACTACATCAACTGACCTGAACGTTCGGGTTTCAACCAAATAACTGTTATTTGATTTAACTGAAATGGAACTTTGATGTTTTGAACTGCAGCTTTGTATATTGAATCTCAAACAACCTATATAATATGATAAAGGAAACGCTGACTGACTGGCTGGCTGATCTATCAATACACACTTTAAATTACTAGACGGATCGGAAAGAAATGTAGGTATATAGCTATTACGACTTAGACATTCACTAAGAAAGAATTTTTGAAAATTTAACCTCAGAAGGGATAATATAGAGGTTTGAAATTTATGTAGCTAACGCCAATGAAGTCGCGGGTATAAGCTAGTATTATAAATTTACGGCAATAGTTCTTTACGCTTTAGAGCTAGATAGAAATTTCAAATTACTGTACTTTTATACGAGAGACAAACCTCAAGGGTATGTTTACAGCAAAAGCCAATTAGAGAGTGTGACTCATGCAAACACAGTCGGTTCATGATTGAAGGCATACACTGAAAGACAATACGTACTACGTCAACTGACCTGAACGTTCGGGTTTCAACCAAATAACTGTTATTTGATTTAACTGAAATGGAACTTTGATGTTTTGAACTGCAGCTTTGTATATTGAATCTCAAACAACCTATATAATATGATAAAGGAAACGCTGACTGACTGACTGGCTGATCTATCAATACACACTTTAAATTACTAGACGGATCGGAAAGAAATGTAGGTATATAGCTATTACGACATAGACATCCACTAAGAAATAATTTTTGAAAATTTAACCTCAGAAGGGATAATATAGAGGTTTGAAATTTATGTAGCTAACGCCAATGAAGTCGCGGGTATAAGCTAGTATTATAAATTTACGCCAATAGTTCTTTACGCTTTAGAGCTAGATAGAAATTACTGTACTTTTATACGAGAGACAAACCTCAAGGGTATGTTTACAGCAAAAGCCAATTAGAGAGTGTGACTCATGCAAACACAGGCGGTTCATGATTGAAGGCATACACTGAAAGACAATACGGTACTACATCAACTGACCTGAACGTTCGGGTTTCAACCAAATAACTGTTATTTGGTTTAACTGAAATGGAACTATGACGTTCTGGACTGCAGCTTTGTTTTGAACCTCAAACTAAATAAGGAAAAGGTGACTGACTGACGGATTGACTGATCTATCAACGCAGAGCTCAAACTACTTGACCGATCGGGTTGAAATTTGGCATGCAGAAGCTATTATGACAAAGATGTCTGTTAAGCATTTTTGCAAATTCTTTGATCTTGTAACATTCTTAATATTGTATATGCTTATTCCAACAAGCACACAAATTTTTCAAGATCAAATCCATGTATGTGTGTAACTAGATGATTGAAAAATAAACGTTTTATTTATTTTATTTATTTATTTAAATTCCATCTATAATTTGATTATAATACCTATACCTAGAGGTTTGAAATTTGTGCAGTCCACGCAAATGCGTAAATCTTACCTAGGTACTATATTATTCATCCTATTTCGTACGGAACCCTCTGCCCGTGAATTCAACCCACACTTGTCCGATTTTTGTTATTATAATATAACCCTCACATTTTTCTTAATTTGGACCTACTATGAACTACATCTTTTAGCTTATTTTTACATCGTGATTTAACTCTAAGCGCGCCATACCCTTCGAAAACTGATTCGTCATCTTCAATCGACCCATTTCTGATTTTCGCGCCGATATGACGAAAATTTACTACGAAATAAAAGCCTGAGAGAGCTCAAGAAACTAGAAAGCTTTTTGGTCGATTTATTATACTAATTATTAGTTCATGACCACAATTTTTTTTAATATGATGTAACCACAAATTCACGTTTTTCAGATTTTTCCCCGAACGTCTGCTATATAAGACCTACCTACCTGCCAAATTTCATGATTCTAGGCCAATGGGAAGTACCCTGTAGAATTCTCGACAGACCGACAGACAGACAGACAGACAGACAGACAACAAAGTGATCCTATAAGGGTTCCGTTTTTCCTTCGAGTCAGACTCGCATAGGAAGTGTTTCGTACCATCGTACAAAAAACAATACTTTTTTTTAATTTTCATGGCGGCTGTTTTGAAATTTTCATTATTTGTTGTTATAGCGGCAATAGAAATACACATTGTGGAAAAAAAATCAACTCTCTGCGTATTACGGTTCACGATATAAAACCGTGTGTAAAAATATTTCTACCTATATCCGTAATAGACTTTGATGAAACCATCCAACCGATGTGCCCCAAACCAGTTTCATTAGAAATGCAATAATGCGAAGATGTTTTCAGACCACTAAAATAAGGCACTAGGCACATTCTTTTTTTAACGTAGGAGGGTATCCGCTAGTAATCCATACTAATATTATAAATGCGAAAGTGTGTCTGTCTGTCTGCTAGCTTTTCACGGCCCAACGGTTCAACCGATTTTGATGAAATTTAGTACAGAGTTAGCTTACATCCCGAGGAAGGACATAGGCTTTATAGGCATACTTTTTGTCCCGGAATATTAAAGAGTTTCCACGGGATTTTCAAAAAAGCAAATCCACGCGACGAAGTCGTTGGCATCAGCTAGTTAAATATATTTTTTTCCATCTGGAATATGATTTGGAACAACATGATAGGCAAACTAGAAACAGAAATAAGCTGGCTACTCCTGCGCTCCGCCTCTGGAAGGTGCGAAAGTCATTTGTGGGAATGAGTGTAATATTTTATAATAAAATTCCACAACCTTTACACAAGTTTAAAAAATGTGTCAAAAGTATGCTCCTAAAAAAAGCATATTATACAGTCGCAGACTATGTAAACGATAAAAAAGCTTGGATTTGACTCGCTCCAGCAATGCACGGGGCTGCAATGGCTTGTATAGTACGGTATAATAACATTGTAAATTGAAAAATTAAAAAGAGCAACCGCCGAGTTTCTTGCTGGTTCTTCTCGGTAGGAACGGCATTCCGAACCAGTGGTAAATTAAAACTACCTGACTATTCATAAGCACTTTTAAAAAGTTTACATGAATAAAAAAACATTCTATTCTATTCTATTCTATTCAACAAATATTTGAACTGGCAGTCCGGTTTATAAATCGATTCGATTCTCAATTATATCAACACGATTCCATTTGCGTTAAATACTAATTGCGAGGCGATTCCGTCGAATTTGCGCACCCTATCTACAATCGAGCCCGTCGTATGATTATTACTGTCCAGTACAAACATTGGCCGTGCATCGAGCAACACTATTCAAAGAAGACCACGTCTTTCAGCCTATGTGAAATCTAATACTTATTTCTTAATGACAACCTCGTGTGAACTATTTGATTTTCTGGTATAAAAAGTGGCCTATATAAATCTCTAGACTTTTAACTATATCCGTGTAAAAATTCACGTCCAACATTGCCCGTCTACGAGTAACATGCTTCAAAGTTCCCTTCGGCGGTATGCCCACTAGATTTCAACGTGGGGTTATTATATTTTGAGGGGTGGATCAACAAATTCCTGAAAAGCCGGTAAAGCATTTGCGGTGGTGCTGCAAATGTTCATGGGCGGTGGTTATCATTTAACTTTAGGTGACTTGCCGTCGTTTGCTCGCTCATGAACATTTTCAGCACCAGAGAAACCACCAATGCGTTGCTGTAGCGCAATTTTAAAGAAACCTAAATCCACGTCTGGACAAAGTCGTGGGTATCATCTAACATATCCTGAGACGCCTTATACTTGATGCGGACGGTGCCGCTGGGTTCTTGAGTGGGTATGCTGAAGGCTGTAAAAATTGCCAGTGAGTCCCACATACTCGCCTTTGTGCGGGATGCATAATTGCATTTTTACCAGCGGAATAAAAAAAAGGTAACATATAACCTAAGATAAACAAAACCTTCATAAGACTTTGTTATTATATAAAGAACGAGCGAATCAGCAGGAGATCAATCACCTGGTGCTAAATGATTACTGCCATCCATGAACATTCGCAGCAACCAAAGGAACTCCTTGACTTCACATCACAAGTTCTCTATCGTCAGTAATTATTTTCTTTGGGTTTGAGGGGTTTCACTTCTCTTATGAATAGGTCGCACACAATTCGATAGTAACCCGGAAAATCATTTTGATCAATTGGTCTTGTACATTGACATAGAGAAACGAGTCACGTATCTTCTCCCCGAAGCCACGTAGCTTATTGGTCCATCGCGTGGGTCACTAATTGCTGTCCCTGTATATACAGACTAGTATTTTGCTCGCTGCTCGAGCTGCTAAAGCAGCTCTCGAGGTCTATAATGGCCATTTTGAATAATAAAATTTTTTGTATGAAAAAATAAATTCCGCCATTTTGAATTTTTTTTCAATCCATCGAGTAGACCTTCGGATCCTGATCATCTCTTGCCAAGAAACCACTCTTCCATCTTTCATACCCTCCGAGATGGACGCCGACGAAATTTGTATGGCGGCCATCTTTTTTCCACAATTTTGAATTTTTTTTTAAATTTTTGGCAATTGGATGAGGTTTCGAATGACATTTGGTCGAGCACCTCCCACCTATCTTCAATACCTCGAGCGTGCCCTTCACCCGCCTCCGAAATCCTCAATCATCAGCTCTCTCCATATGTTGCCCTAAAGGAATCTTTGTCTTCTGTACGAAAGTATTAGTGAAAAAAAAAGTTTCATACAAAATTTTACAGGAGCAAATTTTTTGAAAATCTCGGCCGCCATCTTGTTTTTCCAATTTTTTTTACATTTTCTAAAAATCTTTTACCAATATCTTCAATTGTTGCAAGTTGTAACAAAATCGGTTGGAAAACAAAAAAGTTACAAAAGTCAGGTCGGCCGCCATCTTGTTTTTCTGAAATGTCATAATTTTTCCCAACTCAAATCCTATTCCTGAACATATCTCCCATACATTATTATATCATTTTCTGTCTCTTTCTAGGAGAATAATTATGTCAATGGGTGAGTCAGCGGAAAAAAAAAATTCCGCCATTTTGAATTTTTTTTCCATCCATCGAGTAGACCTTCGGACCCTGATCATCTCTTGCTAAGAAACCACTCTTCCATCTTTCATACCCTCCGAGATGGACGCCGACGAAATTTGTATGGCGGCCATCTTTTTTTCACAATTCAAATTTTTTTTTCAAATTTTTGGCAATTGGATGAGGTTTCGAATGACATTTGGTCGAGCACCTCCCACCTATCTTCAATACCTTGAGCGTGCCCTTCACCCGTCTCCGAAATCCTCAATCATCAGCTCCCTCCATATGTTGCCCTAAAGGAATCTTTGTCTTCTATATGAAACTATAAGTGAAAAAAAAAAGTTTCATACAAAATTTTACAGGAGGAAATTTTTTGAAAATCTCGGCCGCCATCTTGTTTTTTCAATATTTTTCACTTTTTCTAAAAATCGTTTGCTAATATCTAAAACAACTGCAAGTTTAAACAAAATCGGTTGGAAAACAAAAAAGTTACAAAAGTCAGGTCGGCCGCCATCTTGTTTTTCTGAAATGTCATAATTTTTCCCTACTCGAATCCCACTTCTGAACATATCTCCCATACATTATTATATCATTTTCTATCTCTTTCTAGGAGAACAATTATGTCAATCAGTGAGTGAGTGGTAATTGAGCTATATATAGTATAATATAACTAGTATTTTGCTCGCTGCTCGAGCTGCTAAAGCAGCTCTCGAGGTCTATAATGGCCATTTTGAATAAAAAAAAAATTTGTATGAAAAAAAAAAATTCCGCCATTTTGAATTTTTTTTCAAGTCATCAAATAGACCTTCGGATCCTGATCATCTCTTGCCAAGAAACCACTCTTCCATCTTTCATACCCTCCGAGATGGACGCGGATGAAATTTGTATGGCGGCCATCTTTTTTTCGGAATTTTGAATTTTTTTTTAAATTTTTGGCAATTGGATGAGGTTTCGAATGACATTTGGTCGAGCACCTCCCACCTATCTTCAATACCTTGAGCGTGCCCTTCACCCGTCTCCGAAATCCTCAATCATCAGCTCTCTCCATATGTTGCCCTAAAGGAATCTTTGTTTTCTATATGAAACCGTGATTGAAAAAAAAAGTTTCATACAAAATTTTACAGGAGGGAATTTTTTGAAAATCTCGGCCGCCATCTTGTTTTTCCAATTTTTTTCACTTTTTCTAAAAATCGTTTACTAACATCTTCAATTGTTGCAAGTTGTAACAAAATCGGTTGGAAAACAAAAAAGTTACAAAAGTCAGGTCGGCCGCCATCTTGTTTTTCTGAAATGTCATAATTTTTCCCTAGTCGAATCCCACTTCTGAACATATCTCCCATACATTATTATATCATTTTCTATCTCTTTCTAGGAGAACAATTATGTCAATCAGTGAGTGAGTGGTAATTGAGCTATATATAGTATAACTAGTATTTTGCTCGCTGCTCGAGCTGCTAAAGCAGCTCTCGAGGTCTATAATGGCCATTTTGAATAATAAAATTTTTTGTATGAAAAAAAAAATCCGCCATTTTGAATTTTTTTTCCACCCATCGAGTAGACCTTCGGATCCTGATAATCTCTTGCCAAGAAACCACTCTTCCATCTTTCATACCCTCCGAGATGGACGCGGATGAAATTTGTATGGCGGCCATCTTTTTTTCGGAATTTTGAATTTTTTTTTAAATTTTTGGCAATTGGATGAGGTTTCGAATGACATTTGGTCGAGCACCTCCCACCTATCTTCGATACCTCGAGCGTGCCCTTCACCCGTCTCCGAAATCCTCAATCATCAGCTCCCTCCATATGTTGTCCTAAAGGAATCTTTGTCTTCTATATGAAAGTATTAGTGAAAAAAAAAAGTTTCATACAAAATTTTACAGGAGAAAATTTTTTGAAAATCTCGGCCGCCATCTTGTTTTTCCAATTTTTTTCACTTTTTCTAAAAATCGTTTACTAATATCTTTAATAGTTGCAAGTTGTAACAAAATCGGTTGGAAAACAAAAAAGTTACAAAAGTCAGGTCGGCCGCCATCTTGTTTTTCTGAAATGTCATAATTTTTCCCTAGTCGAATCCCACTTCTGAACATATCTCCCATACATTATTATATCATTTTCTGTCTCTTTCTAGGAGAACAATTATGTCAATGAGTCAGTGAGTGAGTGAGTGAGTGGTAATTGAGCTATATATAGTATAACTAGTATTTTGCTCGCTGCTCGAGCTGCTAAAGCAGCTCTCGAGGTCTATAATGGCCATTTTGAACAATTTTAAAAAAGTCATACATTTTGTATTAAAAAAAAAATCCGCCATTTTGAATTTTTTTTCCACCCATCGAGTAGACCTTCGGACCCTGATCATCTCTTGCCAAGAAACCACTCTTCCATCTTTCATGCCCTCCGAGCTGGACGCGGATGAAATTTGTATGGCGGCCATCTTTTTTTCGGAATTTTAAATTTTTTTTCAAATTTTTGGCAATTGGATGAGGTTTCGAATGACATTTGCTCGAGCACCTCCCACCTATCTTCAATACCTTGAGCGTGCCCTTCACCCGTCTCCGAAATCCTCAATCATCAGCTCCCTCCATATGTTGCCCATAAGGAATCTTTGTCTTCTATATGAAACCATAAGTGAAAAAAAAAAGTTTCATACAAAATTTTACAGGAGGGAATTTTTTGAAAATCTCGGCCGCCATCTTGTTTTTCCAATTTTTTTTACATTTTCTAAAAATCGTTTACTAACATCTACAAGAGCTGCAAGTTGTAACAAAATCGGTTGGAAAACAAAAAAGTTACAAAAGTCAGGTCGGCCGCCATCTTGTTTTTCTGAAATGTCATAATTTTTCCCTACTCGAATCCCACTTCTGAACATATCTCCCATACATTATAATATCATTTTCTGTCTCTTTCTAGGAGAACAATTATGTCAATGAGTCAGTGAGTGAGTGAGTGAGTGGTAATTGAGCTATATATAGTATAACTAGTATTTTGCTCGCTGCTCGAGCTGCTAAAGCAGCTCTCGAGGTCTATAATGGCCATTTTGAATAAAAAAAAAATTTGTATGAAAAAAAAAAATTCCGCCATTTTGAATTTTTTTTCAAGTCATCAAATAGACCTTCGGATCCTGATCATCTCTTGCCAAGAAACCACTCTTCCATCTTTCATACCCTCCGAGATGGACGCGGATGAAATTTGTATGGCGGCCATCTTTTTTTCGGAATTTTGAATTTTTTTTTAAATTTTTGGCAATTGGATGAGGTTTCGAATGACATTTGGTCGAGCACCTCCCACCTATCTTCAATACCTTGAGCGTGCCCTTCACCCGTCTCCGAAATCCTCAATCATCAGCTCTCTCCATATGTTGCCCTAAAGGAATCTTTGTTTTCTATATGAAACCGTGATTGAAAAAAAAAAGTTTCATACAAAATTTTACAGGAGGGAATTTTTTGAAAATCTCGGCCGCCATCTTGTTTTTCCAATTTTTTTCACTTTTTCTAAAAATCGTTTACTAACATCTTCAATTGTTGCAAGTTGTAACAAAATCGGTTGGAAAACAAAAAAGTTACAAAAGTCAGGTCGGCCGCCATCTTGTTTTTCTGAAATGTCATAATTTTTCCCTAGTCGAATCCCACTTCTGAACATATCTCCCATACATTATTATATCATTTTCTATCTCTTTCTAGGAGAACAATTATGTCAATCAGTGAGTGAGTGGTAATTGAGCTATATATAGTATAACTAGTATTTTGCTCGCTGCTCGAGCTGCTAAAGCAGCTCTCGAGGTCTATAATGGCCATTTTGAACAATTTTAAAAAAGTCATACATTTTGTATTAAAAAAAAAAATCCGCCATTTTGAATTTTTTTTCCACCCATCGAGTAGACCTTCGGACCCTGATCATCTCTTGCCAAGAAACCACTCTTCCATCTTTCATGCCCTCCGAGCTGGACGCGGATGAAATTTGTATGGCGGCCATCTTTTTTTCGGAATTTTAAATTTTTTTCAAATTTTTGGCAATTGGATGAGGTTTCGAATGACATTTGCTCGAGCACCTCCCACCTATCTTCAATACCTTGAGCGTGCCCTTCACCCGTCTCCGAAATCCTCAATCATCAGCTCCCTCCATATGTTGCCCATAAGGAATCTTTGTCTTCTATATGAAACCATAAGTGAAAAAAAAAAGTTTCATACAAAATTTTACAGGAGGGAATTTTTTGAAAATCTCGGCCGCCATCTTGTTTTTCCAATTTTTTTTACATTTTCTAAAAATCGTTTACTAACATCTACAAGAGCTGCAAGTTGTAACAAAATCGGTTGGAAAACAAAAAAGTTACAAAAGTCAGGTCGGCCGCCATCTTGTTTTCTGAAATGTCATAATTTTTCCCTACTCGAATCCCACTTCTGAACATATCTCCCATACATTATAATATCATTTTCTGTCTCTTTCTAGGAGAACAATTATGTCAATGAGTCAGTGAGTGAGTGAGTGAGTGGTAATTGAGCTATATATAGTATAACTAGTATTTTGCTCGCTGCTCGAGCTGCTAAAGCAGCTCTCGAGGTCTATAATGGCCATTTTGAATAATAAAATTTTTTGTATGAAAAAATAAATTCCGCCATTTTGAATTTTTTTTCAATCCATCGAGTAGACCTTCGGATCCTGATCATCTCTTGCCAAGAAACCACTCTTCCATCTTTCATACCCTCCGAGATGGACGCGGATGAAATTTGTATGGCGGCCATCTTTTTTTCGGAATTTTAAAAAAAAATTCAAATTTTTGGCAATTGGATGAGGTTTCGAATGACATTTGGTCGAGCACCTCCCACCTATCTTCAATACCCTAAGCGTGCCCTTCACCCGTCTCCGAAATCCTCAATCATCAGCTCCCTCCATATGTTGCCCTAAAGGAATCTTTGTCTTCTATATGAAACCGTGATTGAAAAAAAAAAGTTTCATACAAAATTTTACAGGAGGGAATTTTTTGAAAATCTCGGCCGCCATCTTGTTTTTCCAATTTTTTTTACATTTTCTAAAAATCGTTTACTAACATCTACAAGAGCTGCAAGTTGTAACAAAATCGGTTGGAAAACAAAAAAGTTACAAAAGTCAGGTCGGCCGCCATCTTGTTTTTCTGAAATGTCATAATTTTTCCCTACTCGAATCCCACTTCTGAACATATCTCCCATACATTATTATATCATTTTCTATCTCTTTCTAGGAGAACAATTATGTCAATGAGTCAGTGAGTGAGTGAGTGAGTGGTAATTGAGCTATATATAGTATAACTAGTATTTTGCTCGCTGCTCGAGCTGCTAAAGCAGCTCTCGAGGTCTATAATGACCATTTTGAATAATAAAATTTTTTGTATGAAAAAATAAATTCCGCCATTTTGAATTTTTTTTCCATCCATCGAGTAGACCTTTGGACCCTGATCATCTCTTGCCAAGAAACCACTTTTCCATCTTTCATACCCTCCGAGATGGACGCGGATGAAATTTGTATGGCGGCCATCTTTTTTTCACAATTTTGAATTTTTTTTCAAATTTTTGGCAATTGGATGAGGTTTCGAATGACATTTGGTCGAGCACCTCCCACCTATCTTCAATACCTTGAGCGTGCCCTTCACCCGTCTCCGAAATCCTCAATCATCAGCTCCCTCCATATGTTGCCCTAAAGGAATCTTTGTCTTCTGTACGAAAGTATTAGTGAAAAAGAAAAGTTTCATACAAAATTTTACAGGAGGAAATTTTTTGAAAATCTCGGCCGCCATCTTGTTTTTCCAATTTTTTACACTTTTTCTAAAAATTGTTTACTAATATCTTCAATAGTTGCAAGTTGTAACAAAATCGGTTGAAAAACAAAAAAGTTACAAAAGTCAGGTCGGCCGCCATCTTGTTTTTCTGAAATGTCATAATTTTTCCCTACTCGAATCCCACTTCTGAACATATCTCCCATACATTATTATATCATTTTCTGTCTCTTTCTAGGAGAACAATTATGTCAATGAGTGAGTGAGTGAGTGAGTGAGTGAGTGGTAATTGAGCTATATATAGTATAATAACTAGTATTTTGCTCGCTGCTCGAGCTGCTAAAGCAGCTCTCGAGGTCTATAATCGCCATTTTGAATAAATAAAAAAAGTTTTAAATTTTGTATGAAAAAAAAAATTCCGCCATTTTGAATTTTTTTTCAATCCATCGAGTAGACCTTCGGATCCTGATCATCTCTTGCCAAGAAACCGTTCTTCCATCTTTCATACCCTCCGAGATGGACGCGGATGAAATTTGTATGGCAGCCATCTTTTTTTCGGAATTTTAAAAAAAATATCAAGTTTTTGGCAATTGGATGAGGTTTCGAATGACATTTGGTCGAGCACCTCCCACCTATCTTCAATACCTCGAGCGTGCCCTTCACCCGTCTCCGAAATCCTCAATCATCAGCTCCCTCCATATGTTGCCCTAAAGAAATCTTGGTCTTCTATATGAAACCATAAGTGAAAAAAAAAAGTTTCATACAAAATTTTACAGGAGGGAATTTTTTGAAAATCTCGGCCGCCATCTTGTTTTTCCAATTTTTTTTACATTTTCTAAA
Organism: Maniola hyperantus; assembly: GCF_902806685.2. Taxonomy (NCBI): domain Eukaryota; kingdom Metazoa; phylum Arthropoda; class Insecta; order Lepidoptera; family Nymphalidae; genus Maniola; species Maniola hyperantus. The sequence continues at coordinate 12,683,528 of NC_048553.1, forward strand.
AATCGTTACTAACATCTACAAGAGCTGCAAGTTTAAACAAAATCGGTTGGAAAACAAAAAAGTTACAAAAGTCAGGTCGGCCGCCATCTTGTTTTTCTGAAATGTCATAATTTTTCCCTACTCGAATCCCACTTCTGAACATATCTCCCATACATTATTATATCATTTTCTATCTCTTTCTAGGAGAACAATTATGTCAATCAGTGAGTGAGTGGTAATTGAGCTATATATAGTATAATAATTAGGGACACCTCCTGACTTGATGGCACTTCACGACCATCACAAGTTCCCAGTAATCGGTAATAGCGTTGGGTTCGGGGAATTTTGTTTACATGTTATTTATATATTTTTTGACGATAATTATTCTGTCGTGATTAATCACGACAGAAAACTTTGAGGCCAAGAAAAACTGCAAGAAATTTCAATAGCAAGCTATCAAAAGTTGAAAAATTTCAAGTTTCTGGTCCCATCGGTTTGAGCTGTACATTTATTTCACACAAGATGATGCCCGCGTTAGAGATACGTGCCCGGGATCGAACCCCCGACCTCCGATTAGAAGGCAGACGTCCTAACCACTAGGCTATCACAGCTTCAGCCGAAAATTATTAATACTTAACTACAGTGGCCTACGTGAAAGTATTTTAACCCAATTATTATTTTCCACACCAACAGCTTTGCATATTTCTATCTCCCAGTGTAAGGGATGATTTATGCCAACACGTGACGGGCGCGGGCCGTGTCACGTACGAGGCGCGGCCGATCCACGGATTGCAATTTTGTATGAAAAGTGACGACATATAGATCCGAGACATGGTCGCTAACTATGGGCCTCATAAGAAAGCTCAGAGTCACTCAGCGGGCGATAGAGAGAGCTATGCTTGGAGTTTCTCTACGTGATCAAATCAGAAATGAGGAGATCCGTAGGAGAACCAGAGTAACCGACATAGCTCAACGGGTTGCGAAGCTGAAGTGGCAATGGGCAGGGCATATAGTTCGTAAAACCGATAGACGTTGGGAACATCAACAACATTTTATATGAAGCAGTTCATGCTTCAGCGTGTGGCGTCTGTTCCTCGTCTGCGCCTCGTACGTGGCACGGCTCGTGCCCACCACGTGTTGGCATAAATCATCCCTAACTCGGTTCGGGTCGGCCTATACCGCGGGGCAAACAATAAATATTCATAGCTAGTTTTCCGGTTCGCAGCCTAGAGTGCTCCTCAAACAAAATTGCTAATGAGATTTTGTTTTTTCATTCAGATACAAGTTAGCCCTTGACTGCAATCTCACCTGGTGGTAAGTGATGATGCAGGCTAAGATGGTAGCGGGCTAACCTGGAAGGGGTATGGTAGTTTCATTGAACCCTTTGGTGTCTACACGGTATCGTACCAGAACGCTAAATCCCTTGGCGACACGGATTTGGGTGGTAACTAGCCACGGTCGAAGCCTCCCACCAGACTAGAACAGAGACAATTTAGAAATTATAAAAAAATGCCATCCAAAGAGGTAATGTTGCCAGCATCTTGGGTACAATGCCTCGCTACGGTGGTCTCGATGAGGTTTTAAATTAAATTAAATTTATTTTAGTTTTATAAAAAAAATTGTTGTTGTATTATTTTTTTTAGACTGTAGATATGAACACCTCCGTACGTATACATTTTAACAGTAGAATAGAATAGAATAGAATAGAATGTTTTTTTATTCATGTAGGTACATACCTCTTCTTACTTGTATAAGAGAAAAATTTACGAGAAATTTATATATTTTTACGAGACATTTTCACCGCGATTAATAGCCTCATCCAGTGACATGAGGGCTGGCTCATTTTTTGCGCAACGGATCAGCCTGGCTGTCCAGCGCTGAAATGCAGCCAGTATTCTTGTAAAAAAAACCATATATTTACATGTAAAAAAAATTTATCACTAAAAATTTTATATTTACAAAAAATATACGCCGTCCAACTAAAATTCCGAATTCCCCCTACCGGGAATTGAACCCAGGCCCTCCCACTAATAAGACCACAGTGCTCACCCCTGAGCTGGAGAGGTCGTCAGATAATAAATATTCATAGCTAGTTTTCCGGTCCGCGGCCTAGAGTACCTACTCCTCAAACAAAATTGCTAATGAGATTTTAGTAACGCCATTTTAATAAACTGTCCAAGTGCGAGTCAGACTCGCGCACTGAGGGTTCCGTACTACGTATTTTATCGACATTTTGCACGATAAATCTAAAACTTTTATGCCTAAAAATAAATAAAAATCTGTTTTAGAATGTACAAGAAAGGCCTTTCATACTATACCCCACTTGGTAGGTATAGTAATTTTACTTTGAAAGTTTAAAAAAGCAAAATTTGTTCATGAACACATTTTAATTTTTTTCTTGTGATGTAAACACAAATTCATGGTTTTTAGATTTTGCCCCTCATGTCTGCTATAAGACCTAACTTCCTGCTAAATTTCATGATTCTAGGTCAACGGGAAGTACCCTAGGTTTCTTGACAGACAGACAACAAAGTGATTCGTTTTTCCTTTTGAGGTACGAAACCCTAATAACGTGCATGAATATTATAGTGCCGGCGTTTTCCTTTCGCTCTTTTCATAATAATTATACGAAAATAACAGCAATGTTTTTAAATGTTGGGAAATAGACGTCGTTTCTGCACGGAAGTTCAGGATAGAAAAGCCTTCGCTATATTTCCCAGGAAATTTATTATACACCATCCACACTAAAATCCATATTTTATACGTACTAGTATATGCTAGTATATGCTACTAGATGATAACTTCGTCCGCGTGGACTCAGGTTATTAAAAATCCCTTGGGAACTCTTTGATTTTCCGAGATTAAAAGTAGCTTAATTCCTTCCCCGGGATGCAAGCTATCTTTGTAACAAATTTCATCTAAATCGGTTCAACGGATGGGCCGTCAAAGGAGAGAGAGTAGAGTAGCCTCAATAGCTCAACCGGTAAAGGAGTGGAATGAAAACCGAAAGGTCGACGGTTCAAACCCCGCCCGTTGCACTATTGTCGTACCTACTCCTTACGCTTAGTTGGAGAGGTAAAGGGAGTATTAGTCATTAAACATGGCAAATATTCTTTTTTTAAAAAAAAAGGCCAGCAGACAGACAGACGACGACGAAGTCGCGGGCATCAGCTAGTAGCACAATAAATCGGAACCGAACATTTTTATTAGTTCCCCAATCGACCCGAACCCCTATTGAAAACATCACAAAGTATAAGAAAGGCCCTTAAAATATCAAAGGTTTACACCCACTCTAAGCACGTAACCCTGAACCCAAAACTCTCACCTACATAACAAGCTGTAAGCCCCCTATTACGATGATAATCTTGAAAAGCCCCTTCCAATAATAATTCCCTATTCTAAATCCTTTATAGGTCTATATACCATGCGTTTCTGCTTTATGACTTTTTACCCTTTTCTTGAGAAGACTGATTTTAACTTTAATTGGCACCAGGAATTACAGTACGTGGCAGAAAATAATGTACATCGTCCTTTAGAGGGAGATAGCGGATTTGTAGAGCATTGTCTCTGTCGTTGAGACCGAAAAAACGTCATAAAAGTATGAGTAACAGAGACAACGCCGTGCCGCCAAGCGATTTAGCGTTCCAATACGATGCTGCATAGAAACCATAGGGGTATGGGTTTAATAAAATCTACCATACCTCTTCCAGGCTAGTCCACTTCCTCCTAGACTAAATTATCACTTAGCAGGTGAGATTACAGTCAAGGGCTAACTTGTATCTGAATAAAAAATGATTGGTCTAATCAGCTTTGTGTCACGGACAAACAAACATACCAATGATCCTATAAGAGTTCCTTTTTTTTAAATTCCAAAACGTACGGAACTCTAATAAAACCGGTTCACTAATGAATGACAAAAAACGTATGACAAATTATCAGTTCACCAAAAACTTTTGAAAAACTAATCAAATCACAAACGTCGTATACCGCAAACATATCATTTTACAAAAGATCATTTGACAAATATTCTATTCACAAATGTTTAACTTTCCAAATTTTTAAAAATTTAGTATTTCACCAAATAATTTGTTTTTCAAATTCGCGATTTTACAAAATAATAGATGATAAATTTATTATTTGATAAAATAACTAATTAACAAAAAACATACAAAAAGTCTGTTTTGCATACATATGCAAACCCCTATGCAACGCATCAATAATATCATGGGGCTCCTTTTTTCTGGGTGCGAAAAAAAGAAATAACCCACGAAGGGGATGGCGGGGTCCAGACCCCGCCATGCTCTTCTAACCTAACCGTTCCGAGTCGGAGTGGCCCAAGTCCCGAGCTCGCTTCGCTTGCTCTTGATGGTGGGAGCGGGGGTGGATGAGAGAGACCCCCCACCATAGTGGTGGTCTCTTCTCGTCGACCGGGGCCCGTCGACGGAGCCCCGCTTCGCGGGGCTCCTTTTTTCTGGGTGGTAAAAAAAGAAATAACCCACGAAGGGGATGGCGGGGTCTTACAGACCCCGCCATCCCCTTCTAACCTAACCGTTCCGAGTCGGAGTGCCCCAAGTCCCGAGCTCGCTTCGCTCGCTCTTGATGGTGGGAGCGGGGGGGAGGAAAGAGACCCCCCACCATAGTGGTGGTCTCTTCTCGGCGACCGGGGCCCGTCGACGGAGCCCCGCTGCGCGGGGCTCCTTTTTTCTGGGTGGTAAAAAAAGAAATAACCCACGAAGGGGATGGCGGGGTCTTACAGACCCCGCCATCCCCTTCGTGGGGATAATAATTTGTTTTTCAAATTCGCGATTTTACAAAATAATAGATGATAAATTTATTATTTGATAAAATAACTAATTAACAAAAAACATACAAAAAGTCTGTTTTGCATACATATGCAAACCCCTATGCAACGCATCAATAATATCATGGGGCTCCTTTTTTCTGGGTGCGAAAAAAAGAAATAACCCACGAAGGGGATGGCGGGGTCCAGACCCCGCCATGCTCTTCTAACCTAACCGTTCCGAGTCGGAGTGGCCCAAGTCCCGAGCTCGCTTCGCTTGCTCTTGATGGTGGGAGCGGGGGTGGATGAGAGAGACCCCCCACCATAGTGGTGGTCTCTTCTCGTCGACCGGGGCCCGTCGACGGAGCCCCGCTTCGCGGGGCTCCTTTTTTCTGGGTGGTAAAAAAAGAAATAACCCACGAAGGGGATGGCGGGGTCTTACAGACCCCGCCATCCCCTTCTAACCTAACCGTTCCGAGTCGGAGTGCCCCAAGTCCCGAGCTCGCTTCGCTCGCTCTTGATGGTGGGAGCGGGGGGGAGGAAAGAGACCCCCCACCATAGTGGTGGTCTCTTCTCGGCGACCGGGGCCCGTCGACGGAGCCCCGCTGCGCGGGGCTCCTTTTTTCTGGGTGGTAAAAAAAGAAATAACCCACGAAGGGGATGGCGGGGTCTTACAGACCCCGCCATCCCCTTCTAACCTAACCGTTCCGAGTCGGAGTGCCCCAAGTCCCGAGCTCGCTTCGCTCGCTCTTGATGGTGGAAGCGGGGGGGATGAGAGAGACCCCCCACCATAGTGGTGGTCTCTTCTCGTCGACCGGGGCCCGTCGACGGAGCCCCGCTTCGCGGGGCTCCTTTTTTCTGGGTGGTAAAAAAAGAGATAACCCACGAAGGGGATGGCGGGGTCTTACAGACCCCGCCATCCCCTTCTAACCTAACCGTTCCGAGTCGGAGTGCCCCAAGTCCCGAGCTCGCTTCGCTCGCTCTTGATGGTGAGAGCGGGGGGGAGGAAAGAGACCCCCCACCATAGTGGTGGTCTCTTCTCGACGACCGGGGCCCGTCGACGGAGCCCCGCTGCGCGGGGCTCTTTTTTTCTGGGTGGTAAAAAAAGAAATAACCCACGAAGGGGATGGCGGGGTCTTACAGACCCCGCCATCCCCTTCTAACCTAACCGTCCCGAGTCGGAGTGCCCCAAGTCCCGAGCTCGCTTCGCTCGCTCTTGATGGTGAGAGCGGGGGGGATGAGAGAGACCCCCCCACCATAGTGGTGGTCTCTTCTCGTCGACCGGGGCCCATCGACGGAGCGGAGGAGGGGCTCCGTTTTTCTGGGTTGAAAGAGACCCCCCATTATAGTAAGCGGTCTCTTCCGTCGGCCCGGTCGACATATAAAAATTTGAGTGAATTCTTAAAGTATTTATCAAACAGTTCATTTTATCAAACAATTCATTTTATCAAAAAAAAAGTGCGATATGTTGTTTTACTAATTAACACGATTAAAGAAATCAATTGTTTGTCAAATGATATTTTATGAAATAACAATTTGTCTGGTAATTTGTTTTATCAAATGAATTATTTGTAGAAACATTTATAACGATCATAAAACGATTCATAATTTTGCCAAAATTTGTTTGGGAAATGAAACTTTGTCATTTGTTTTTTGTCAATTGATCGGTCACCAATAAAACCATATCATAGCTCTACCTCCATCGAAATTTAGTCGTAATAATATACTATAGTAATAATATTATTATTGTGGGCATAAATTAGGGCGCGTACACAATGCGGCGAGCCTATGGGTTGCGGTTAGGTCAATCGGGAACTTGGAGGGAAATTATGGCTAAGTATTATTTATTGCGCTCCTAGGCTATTATACAAGTAATTTAATGCAACAAGTCGTGATTAAAAAAATTAAAAAACAACAGAATATTTTTTCACAGCAGCCATGTTGAATTTAAAAAAAAAAATTATAGCCAGTGTCACTCAGGATAATGTACGGATTCTAATAACGTTATAGCTTACACATATGTACAGGATGCCCAGCTAGGTAATTCGCTAAGTGTCTAACACTGAATGATAGCCACCGAGCTCATTGGACATTGGTTGGTTCAACTTTAATTTGTCGCAGAAAACTTCCAATGGAATAAAAATTCTTATAGTTCGGAAAAAGTGGCTGTGACATATGGACGGACAGACAGACAGACAGACATGAAGAATCTATAAGGGTTCCGTTTTTTGCCATTTGGCTACGGAACCCTAAAAAGGAATCTACAATATTGCGTCGGCGGTATTTTAGAATTTTAATTTCCTCTTTTTCTTTTATTTCGCACGCCGCTATATTCAAAACATTTATAAAACTTTGCACTTCTTTGTTTTAATATTCTGTGCGGGATTTACAAATTAATTTAGACTGCGTTCTCTAAAAGCTTAATTGCAGGATCCCCTGTTTCTCGCGAAAAGGGTAAATATTTTCATTGCTGTGATACTTAAAACAACGAAATTTTAGCCAATACTATTTCTATTCTCTACACTAATATTATGCAGTGGTAATGTTTGTAAGTTTGAATATAGGGGGGGGGGGGGGGTTATATATATCTGCTGAACTAATTAACCGATTCTGAAATTTTTTTTTACGGGAATTTCTTTCTACGGGATTTACAAATTAATTTAGACTGCGTTCTCTAAAAGCTTAATTTCAGGATCCCCTGTAGGCTGTATCTCGCGAAAAGGGGCGAGACCAATAATTAATCTAAGGCTGTGATACTTAAAACAATGAAATTTTAGCCAATACTATTTCTATTCTCTACACTAATATTATGAAGAGGTAAAGTTTGTAAGTTTGAATATAGGGGGTAATCTCCGAAACTAATAAACCGAACCTGAAAACTCTTTCTCTGATAGATTGCTACATTATGCCCGACTAGCTAATGCCCGCGACTTCGTTTGCGTGGATTTAGGTTTTTAAAATTCCCGCGGGAACTCTTTGATTTTCCGGGATAAAAAGTAGCCTATGTAGCTCCAGGCTTTTAACTATACCCATGCAAAAAATCACGTCGATCGGTTGCTCCGTTGCGAGGTGATTGAAGGACAAACCAACAAACAAACACTTTCGCATTTATAATAAAGGTACTGATTTCTTTAAGCTATGAATTATTACGCGAACGAAAGAAGTCAAAAATAAAATTATTAAGGTGAGTGCACACCTGATCCTTTTAGCGATCAAGATCACGTTTCATCGCGTTAAACAAAGCTTCAGGAAACACTGTTTTATTACGTTTTGAATCATATCAGCAGAGCCGTTTAGAGGGAGCAAACAGTTTACGGAAAGAAAGAGAGGCTTTATTAAATTTTAGGCTGCAATGCTGTACAAACTGAAATGCACAATTTGTTGTTACAAGCAATGACTTCGTTCGCGTGGATTTAGGTTTTTAAAATTCCCGTAGGAACTCTTTGATTTTCCAGGATAAAAAGCCTATGTCACTCTCCAGGCCTTTAACTATACCCATGCAAAAGAAGACTTCGATCCGTTGCTCCGTTGCGACGTGATTGAAGGAAAAACCAATATACCAATAAACCAACAAACAAACACACTTTCTCATTTATACCTAATACACAACGAAATTGCAGTCAATGCTTTTTCTGAAAATTCTCAAATTGCTAAAATTCACTCTCAAGTTTTAGAAGCTAACGAGACTGGAACGTGTGAGAACTTGTGCACAATTGCGTTCATTTCACGTGCTGAAAGAGGTTTCATGGCGTATAATCGAGGGGAAAACTCGGCTTAATTTAATTTCCACTCTATGCAGGTAGCGGGCGGGCGGGCGCACTATTTCAACGCATTTTCCGGATGTTTTTCGTGCTCAGTTTGCCGAATACCTTCATAATTATCCAAATTTTCATCTTTGTTTACTATCCATCCATACTAATATAGAGATTTATATAGAGCCTCAATAGTTCAACGGTTGAGGAGCGGACTGAATTCCAAAAATCGGCGGTTCAGACCCACCCGTTGCCCTATTGTCGTACCTACTCCTAGCACAAGATTTACGCTTAGTTGTAGGGGAAAGGGAATGTTAGTCATGGTTAGTATTCTTTAAATAAAAAAGTGCGTCTGTCTGTATGCCAGCTCATTTTCATGCTGAAAGAGGATTCATAATCGAGAGGGAAAACTCGGCTTAATTTAATTTCCACGCTATGCAAGTAGTGGGCGGGCGGCGAGCGCACTATTTCAACGCATTTTCCGGATGTACTTCGTGCTCAATTTGTTGAATGTCTTCGTTAATCCAAATTTTCAACTGTCATGTTTTTTTACTATTCATCCATACTAATACAGAGATAATAATAATACATAGAGCATAGCTCAACGGTTGAGGAGCGGTTGGAATTCAGTAATTCCAAAAAATCAGCAACCCTCCACCTCCCATGGCCCCACCAACCTCTCGGTTATATGGGCCGAATCGCGGGAGGGCGCCCGTTCGGTACTTGCTCTTGGCATTTTCCCGGGGCGCCTTCTTGACTCCCTACAAATTATTTTTGTCTCTTCCTTGTCCCTTATGCTCACTCTCCCCCCTTGGGGGCTAGACGTCACTAACACAGCTGTGATCTCCGCTGCTGCTCCTCCGTGGTGCCGGCCTGGCACCTGCACGCTCCGAGCTGCTTCGCCTCTTATGCCAATGGTGCGCGAATTATATAACTTCCTTAAAAGTCGTTCCTATAACGTCCTTAAAAGTCGGATTTTTGTGCTGATGTAGTCCGAAATACTTAAGTATTATCATATAGGCCAGTTTCATGCGGGCGTCTCATTCGGCGGAGACAAATCTACACGGCCCTAACGAGTATAAAGAGTTATAGAAGGAGTCACAGAGTACATGCATGCATGGAGTCATGCAGTTTTGGTGGGCGGTAACGCCAAAGTTGTGCAAAGTGAGATGGGCAAACTAGCTCTCAAGTTTCAACCAAGCTGCTCAAAGTTATGAAGAAAAAGTAGCACCAGCATTGCAGGTGAAGTCAATAAGAGGTTGCAAGGTATCAAGAATAGCTGTGAGTACTTTTATGTTGTTTGCAAAGTGAAAAGTGAATGTTAGGAGTTCAAGTGAGGTAGGGTGACATTCAATCTTGACAAGTTTGACTTAAGTTTAAAAGTATTTTCAAACAAACTCAAGAAGTTCAAATTAAACTTTAACATAGTTCAACTTTCTGTATGTTTAATATAAATTTTAGTTTTAAACATTAGTATAACATTAACTGTTGTAAAGTGTAAGGCGAGGTTCAAATAATTACCTACTCAACTTAATTCTTTGAGATTGAAAATAGTTCCTTATTGAGTTTTTGTAAATTATCATAACCATCAATGATGAATGTAACTTAAAAAAGAAATAAATAAGATAATATTGGGTATAAAATATCTCAATTTTAGTTCTATATAGGATTTAAATGTTAATTTTGAGTCGAGTCTATATCATTTTAAGGTTTATATGTGACAGATAAACCCGAACTAGTTGCATGATAATATTGTTGTAATTACACTTAGTCATTAAGTAATCCGTCACAATGGATGCATTATTTAATCTTCAATGCGATGTTAATGCTAGTATAGAAAAAGCTTTCAAAAACTTTAATAAGTCTCCGAAGGACCGTTTAACTTGGGTATACATTGAAACACGACTAGAGTCTTTAGAGTCCTTGTGGTCTGATTTTGTTGAGCGGCACAAAGAAATAGTTGCTGCTCCTAAATCAGATCTTAAGGCAAGATATTTTACTGACGATTATCGTTACATTACTGAAGAAATGTACACGGATTATAAAGCCGAGTTAAAAGGTGCTTTGGTCAAAACAAAAGAGGTGTCAAAAGTCTCTCATGAATCAGATAGTAGCACAAGTGGTAATGTCAAGTTGCCGAAGATTACCATACCTATTTTTTCCGGTGACTACACTTCATGGACATCGTTCAAAGATCTTTTCATATCAGTGGTCCACAAGAATGAGTCATTGGACAATGTCCAAAAATTACACTATTTAAAAGGTCAGTTGTCTGGTGAAGCCGAACAACTTCTCAGGCATATTAACATTTCAGGAGACAATTACGAACAATGTTGGACACTTTTACAAAACAGATATGACAATAAGAAGTTTTTAGCAAATTGCTGGTTGAAAAGACTCATCAATCAAAATTGTATGTCAGTGGAGTCTGCTAATGGCATAAAGAACATTTTGGACACGACAGTAGATAGTCTAAATGCACTAAAGAACCTAGGGGTTGATGTAACCTCGTGGGACATCCTAGTGATTTTCTTAACCAGTTCAAAGTTAGATAGTGAAACACGAAAGCAGTGGGAGTTAAGTACAATGAATTCATCCTCTGAGTTGCCAAGCTTTAAAGAATTTAAAGATTTTCTTGAAGGTCGATATCGAGCTCTAGAATATATAGATAAAAAGTTTTGTTAAAAGGTGTTGTTAGAAAGTTTATGAGCAAATTAAAGATTAATACTTTCTCCCCGGGTTTTTGTTATAATAGTAAACATAGCAAAAGTAAACGAAAAAATCTGAAAGCTTTGAATTTGAGGTAGGGTAAGGTACATTACAAAAAAAATTGAAATGAAAAATTGAAACCTGATTGGCCCCAGCGTCTCTACTATAAACAGAACAAAAATGTAATTCAGACAGATTTATATTTTTGTTTTCAAAACAAAACTGGACATTAATTTCTGAGGTAATAATTGAGTTTTCCACTAAATTATATGATAGATAGCATCTATTTTTAATTGTTGTTGTTAAAGTGAAAACATACGTTTTCAAACAGTGAAAGTTTCTTTTCATTCTAAGTTAGCTGTCTTATCGAATTTAGAAATTCATACTTCCATACTAATAATATAAATGCAAAAGTGTGTCTGTCTGTCTGTCTGTCTGTCTGTAGGTATGTCTGTCTGCTAGCCTTTCACCGCCCATCCGTTCAACCGATTTTGACGAAAATTGGTACAGATATAGCTTGCATCCCGGGGAAGGACATAGGCTACTTTTATTCCAGAAAATCAATGAGTTCCCACGGGATTTTTAAAAATTTAAGTCCACGCGGACGAAGTCGCGCGCCTCATCTAGTATTAAATATTATTAACTAAATGCTAAAATATTTGGTATCAAAACAGCAGCGTACTTGAAAGTTTTTCATTAAATAAATACTTTAAATTCTTTGATAAACATCATGTTAGTTATTTTAAATAAGTAAAGTTTCCATCCAACATTATGTTCATCTCTAAATATTTAAAAACAGTCAACGTTTAATGAATTTATTAGTTTTTATACGCAGTTCTCTCAATGATAAAATTAATACAACGGCATGAGCTCCACATTGGAGAAAATTTTAAATACGGTGTCCAATTTTCGAATTAACTGAAATTTATTTCGAGCGTTGCTATTTATAACATCAGCTGTTGTACGAAAATAAGTCCTTACCGTAAATACAATAAACATTAATTTTTAATACAGAATGAGTGGCAACATTAAACATTTTCTTTTATCAAAATATATAAAAGAAAAAGGTGACTGACTGATTGACTGACTGACTGACTGATCTATCAACGCACAGCTCAAACGACTGCATGGATCGGGCTGAAATTTGGCATTCAGATAGCTATTATGACGTAGGCATCCGCTAAGAAAGGGTTTTGAAAATTTTACTCCTAAGGGGGTGAAATAGAGGATTGAAATTTGTGTAGTCTACGCGGACGAAGTCGCGAGCATAAGCTAGTCTAAATTAAAAAAGGAAAAGGTGACTGACTGACTGACTGATGTATCAACGCACAGCTCAAACTACTGGACGGATCGGGCTGAAATTTGGCATGTAGATGACGTAGGGGGAGAAATAGGGGTTCGAAATTTGTGTAGTCCACGCGTACGAAGTCGCGAGCATAAGCTAGTGATCCGTAATTCAAAAAACGCGCGTTTCTAAACACAAATCAGATACCGTATGTTTACAAAACTGCTGCGTGTGGTCACGAGTCAGTATCTCGTCCGCGATTAGAATCGGACCCCAAGCGATTAATCGATTTGGTCGAATTACACGGAAGCCTATCAGATAACATTTATTGGACATTACTCGAACACTTATTGAGTTATTAAAGTACTTAAGATAGGTTTGAGGAACGTTGAGGGGGTTTGAATAGTTCGTATTAGTTACCTACTCACTTAATTAGTGCGTTTCACTAACTATAGGGCACAGGCGGGCATTATTTTTTAAAGTGATTTTTTTAGTAGCGTTGAGATTGAAGACTCGAATAAACGAAAAAGTGGCACTAAAAAGAGACAAACACATACCTACAGGGTGTAACCAGAGCGCCAGCAAAAACTTAGCGTTGTTGTTATACTACCTAAACACAATCCTATACCAATAACCTTGTTTTGTAGTTTTAGTGATTTAGTATTTTTCAAACCGCAATGTATAGCGTGTAAAACTCCGGCCAATGCCCTACCTACGACGCGGCATTGACTTTACTTACGTAACGTTCGTCGACTTCTGGCGTCAGTCAGATATTTTATTTGCAATATATCTGTAGTGTAATTGCATGCCAAATTTCAGCCTGATCTGTCAAGTAGTTTGAGCTGAGCGTTGATAGATCAGTCAGTCAGTTTTCCTTTTATATATACAGAAGACTAGCTTATACTCGAGACTACGTCAGTGTGGACTACACAAATTTCTAACCTCTATTTGAATTTTCAAAAATCCTTTCTTAGCGTATGCCTACGTCATAATAGCAACCACATAACAAATAATAAAAAATTGCAAAATGGCTGCCATGTTAATAAAAAAAAACAATTAAAAAGGACACACAGGAGGAGTCTGGCTCGCACTTGACCGCTTTTTTTACTGCAAGATAGGAAAAACGAGCGACACCTGAGATTTTATCATATTTCCGTATAAAGTCAGCCAGGAGAAGGCACGGTATATTCAGCTTTGCGAGATTACGAACTCTTTGATCAAGAGTATGCTGCGGATCGTAACTTTTTACGCTCTGCCAAATCCACCCATTCCTTATATCGGAATTCCGGAAGGTTTATTGCCGGAATAATGCCGCGGTTTGTTTGTTTCACTCATATTTGTATCTCCGGAACATAAAATATTTTCTCTTTTGTTTGGGATTGAAACCCCTATGTGAGTACAAACCTTATTGGTTGAACGTCATAGTTCAACAAATAAGGTTTGTACTGGTACTATTTTGGTGAAAAGCGGCGAAAGCCTACAGGTTAAGACGTCGATCTTTTAGTCCATATCAAATTGCTGTTGCATCTCGGCAATGGAAACATGTACGTCCGTCCGTCTGTCTGTCTGTCAGCAGGCTGTTGGTGAAGCGTATTAGGTAGAGAATTCAAATTTTCACAGAATGTGTACATACTAATTGCCGCTATAACAACAAATAATAAAAATTTATAATGGCCGCCATAAAAAAGTTAATCCTAATATATAAAATGAAAAGGTGACTGACTGACTGACTGATCTATCAACGCACAGCTTAAACTACTGGACGGATCGGGCTGAAATTTGACATGCAGATAGCTATTATGACGTAGGCATCCGCTAAGAAAGGATTTTTGAAAATTCAACCCCTAGAGGAGTGAAATAGAGGTTTGTAATTTGTGTGGTCCACGCGGACGAAGTCGCGAGCTTAAGCTAGTTTCTTATACGATGGTAAGAACACTAATCGACCTACTTTAATTTAACTAAAATTAATAAAGTCCATAGGTAAGTTTAGTTCGTCATCTACCCTCATTAGCTAAAATCATGCAGCTGAATTTCCAAAATTGTTTCTAAAGAGCATTTTGTGAACCAATACTCATTATCACGATGACCTTGTAGAGAGTTTTCGGCAATCAATTACCCTAATGTTAGGCAAAAACTATAATTAATGGCTTCTACTATTATCTATCTACCATCGTATAAGAAACTAGCTTAAGCTCGCGACTTCGTCCGCGTGGACCACACAAATTACAAACCTCTATTTCACTCCTCTAGGGGTTGAATTTTCAAAAATCCTTTCTTAGCGGATGCCTACGTCATAATAGCTATCTGCATGTCAAATTTCAGCCCGATCCGTCCAGTAGTTTAAGCTGTGCGTTGATAGATCAGTCAGTCAGTCAGTCACCTTTTCATTTTATATATTAGGATTAACTTTTTTATGGCGGCCATTATAAATTTTTATTATTTGTTGTTATAGCGGCAATTAGTATGTACACATTCTGTGAAAATTTGAATTCTCTACCTAATACGCTTCACCAACAGCCTGCTGACAGACAGACAGACGGACGGACGTACATGTTTCCATTGCCGAGATGCAACAGCAATTTGATATGGACTAAAAGATCGACGTCTTAACCTGTAGGCTTTCGCCGCTTTTCACCAAAATAGTACCAGTACAAACCTTATTTGTTGAACTATGACGTTCAACCAATAAGGTTTGTACTCACATAGGGGTTTCAATCCCAAACAAAAGAGAAAATATTTTATGTTCCGGAGATACAAATATGAGTGAAACAAACAAACCGCGGCATTATTCCGGCAATAAACCTTCCGGAATTCCGATATAAGGAATGGGTGGATTTGGCAGAGCGTAAAAAGTTACGATCCGCAGCATACTCTTGATCAAAGAGTTCGTAATCTCGCAAAGCTGAATATACCGTGCCTTCTCCTGGCTGACTTTATACGGAAATATGATAAAATCTCAGGTGTCGCTCGTTTTTCCTATCTTGCAGTAAAAAAAGCGGTCAAGTGCGAGCCAGACTCCTCCTGTGTGTCCTTTTTAATTGTTTTTTTTTATTAACATGGCAGCCATTTTGCAATTTTTTATTATTTGTTATGTGGTTGCTATTATGACGTAGGCATACGCTAAGAAAGGATTTTTGAAAATTCAAATAGAGGTTAGAAATTTGTGTAGTCCACACTGACGTAGTCTCGAGTATAAGCTAGTCTTCTGTATATATAAAAGGAAAACTGACTGACTGATCTATCAACGCTCAGCTCAAACTACTTGACAGATCAGGCTGAAATTTGGCATGCAATTACACTACAGATATATTGCAAATAAAATATCTGACTGACGCCAGAAGTCGACGAACGTTACGTAAGTAAAGTCAATGCCGCGTCGTAGGTAGGGCATTGGCCGGAGTTTTACACGCTATACATTGCGGTTTGAAAAATACTAAATCACTAAAACTACAAAACAAGGTTATTGGTATAGGATTGTGTTTAGGTAGTATAACAACAACGCTAAGTTTTTGCTGGCGCTCTGGTTACACCCTGTAGGTATGTGTTTGTCTCTTTTTAGTGCCACTTTTTCGTTTATTCGAGTCTTCAATCTCAACGCTACTAAAAAAAATCACTTTAAAAAATAATGCCCGCCTGTGCCCTATAGTTAGTGAAACGCACTAATTAAGTGAGTAGGTAACTAATACGAACTATTCAAACCCCCTCAACGTTCCTCAAACCTATCTTAAGTACTTTAATAACTCAATAAGTGTTCGAGTAATGTCCAATAAATGTTATCTGATAGGCTTCCGTGTAATTCGACCAAATCGATTAATCGCTTGGGGTCCGATTCTAATCGCGGACGAGATACTGACTCGTGACCACACGCAGCAGTTTTGTAAACATACGGTATCTGATTTGTGTTTAGAAACGCGCGTTTTTTGAATTACGGATCACTAGCTTATGCTCGCGACTTCGTACGCGTGGACTACACAAATTTCGAACCCCTATTTCTCCCCCTACGTCACAATAGCTATCTACATGCCAAATTTCAGCCCGATCCGTCCAGTAGTTTGAGCTGTGCGTTGATACATCAGTCAGTCAGTCAGTCACCTTTTCCTTTTTTTAATTTAGACTAGCTTATGCTCGCGACTTCGTCCGCGTAGACTACACAAATTTCAATCCTCTATTTCACCCCCTTAGGAGTAAAATTTTCAAAACCCTTTCTTAGCGGATGCCTACGTCATAATAGCTATCTGAATGCCAAATTTCAGCCCGATCCATGCAGTATTTTGAGCTGTGCGTTGATAGATCAGTCAGTCAGTCAGTCAGTCAGTCAGTCAGTCAGTCACCTTTTTCTTTTATATATTTTGATTAAAGAAAATGTTGCCACTCATTCTGTTTTAAAAATTAATGTTTATTGTATTTACGGTAAGGACTTATTTTCGTACAACAGCTGATGTTATAAATAGCAACGCTCGAAATAAATTTCAGTTAATTCGAAAATTGGACACCGTATTTAAAATTTTCTCCAATATAGAGCTCATGCCGTTGTATTAATTTTATCATTGAGAGAACTGCGTATAAAAATTATTAAATTCATTAAACGTTGACTGTTTTTAAATATTTAGAGATGAACATAATGTTGGATGGAAACTTTACTTATTTAAAATAACTAACATGATGTTTATCAAAGAATTTAAAGTATTTATTTAATGAAAAACTTTCAAGTACGCTGCTGTTTTGATACCAAATATTTTAGCATTTAGTTAATAATATTTAATACTAGATGAGGCGCGCGACTTCGTCCGCGTGGACTTAAATTTTTAAAAATCCCGTGGGAACTCATTGATTTTCTGGAATAAAAGTAGCCTATGTCCTTCCCCGGGATGCAAGCTATATCTGTACCAATTTTCGTCAAAATCGGTTGAACGGATGGGCGGTGAAAGGCTAGCAGACAGACATACCTACAGACAGACAGACAGACAGACACACTTTTGCATTTATATTATTAGTATGGAAGTATGAATTTCTAAATTCGATAAGACAGCTAACTTAGAATGAAAAGAAACTTTCACTGTTTGAAAACGTATGTTTTCACTTTAATAACAACAATTAAAAATAGATGCTATCTATCATATACTTTAGTGGAAAACTCAATTATTACCTCAGAAATTAATGTCCAGTTTTGTTTTGAAAACAAAAATATAAATCTGTCTGAATTACATTTTTGTTCTGTTTATAGTAGAGACGCTGGGGCCAATCAGGTTTCAATTTTTCATTTCAATTTTTTTTGTAATGTACCTTACCCTACCTCAAATTCAAAGCTTTCAGATTTTTTCGTTTACTTTTGCTATAAGACCTACCAAATTTCATAATTCTAGGTTAACTGGAAGTACCCTATAGGTTTTGATTCCCTTTTCTTGACAGACACGACAGACAGCCAGACAGACAACGAAGTGATCCTTAGAGTTCTTTTGTTTCCTTTTGAGTTACGGAACCCTAAAAATTCTTACGAGACATTTGACTGTGGTTTTCGTTGCCTTATCTGGTGACAGAAGGGTTGGCTCAAAAAACCGTGCGGTGTTATTTGCCGTGTGGTCAGGGTCTTACAATCAACGCCTTTCAGCTGTCGAAACTGAAAACAAACAAGTTTGCTTAGTATAAAATTTTACATCTCACTCAACACGTTGATAGAATTCGAGATCGAAGCGAATGACATCAGAGTAAAATGGACCTAAAGTTCCTTGATTACTTGCTGTATTTTTGTTGATACAAAAATATTATGGCGGAAAATAATATACTTAATCAGTAGGTAATATACTTACAACTTGATACTGTGAAGAAAACTACGTGTTTTTTTTATATATGATAAAAATGAGAGAAATAAATAAATGAGAGATGAAAAAAACTACAATGTTAATTATAAAAAATAAAGTTTGCTTATGAGTTACTACCTGATGCCCGCGACTTTGTACGCGTGGATTTAGGTTAAATCCCGTGGGAACTCTGTGATTTTTCGGGATAAAAAGTAGCCTACGTCACTCTTCAGGTCTTAAACTATACCCATACAAAAATTACGTCGATCCGTTGCTCCGTTGCGACTTGATTGCAGGACAAACCAACAAACTAATAAACCAACAAACAAACACACTTTCGCATTTGAAATATGGGTATTTATAACAAAATATTATGTTAAGCGCCTCCCCAGATCTTGAATTTTAAAATATGAGTTTAACAGCTTTTAATTTTTATAACAGTTTTTTACCTAGATTTTATGAAATTTGTATAACGCGAACTTGCCATCCTCACATAAACTTTAACAGTTTCTAGAGGATGGCGAACTGTTTATTTTAAAATGTATTATTGAAATTTACGTGATCAATAAAAATAAAAAAAAAGATAAAGTAGTGTATGAAACTCTACATAATATTGTTCATTCATCGTAACTTGACGCGTGAGAATATATTGCTTTATTCCTTAGATCTTAGGGTTTATTATTGTGTGATTTGCAATTACCTTAAGTCTGAAGTGTTTTGACGTTCGAACTCTACCAACGTTAGTTAGTTAAATCTCATACTAAGGTCACAGTAGCTTCCTCGAACACATAAAACATCATTGTTGGCAATTCATTTAAATAAATGTATCCCCAAAACGCCTATTCTGAATAAATTGTATTTTGCTTTGTTTGAAGTTTGTATACACTGAACAGGCCATCCGGATTAAAGCAGTGGCCATTTCATTTTAAAACGCTTTCCCAGTTGTTTTCCAAATTGATATTTATTTATATTTAAACTAGCTGATGCCCGCGATTTCGTCCGCGTGGATTTACATTTTTCAAAATTCCGCGAGAACTGTTTGATTTTCCGGGATAAGAAGTAACCTATGTGTTAATTCAGGGTATAATCTATCCAAATTTCAGCCAAATCCGTCCAGTAGTTTTCGTATGCGTACGAATTCACGGGCATTAGCTAGAGTTCCCACGGGATTTTTGAAAACCTAATTTCAAGCGGACGAAGTAGCGGGCATCAGCTAGTAATAATATAAGTATGGAGTATGAACGCCTCATCGCATAAAATGAAACCACTTGCATCGATAAAATGAAACCAATGATATGAACCCTTCTTATAGAGGTCAAAAATGATATGAACCTTCCTTGTAGAGGTCAAAAATGATATGAACCTTCCTTGTAGAGGTCAAAAATGATATGAACCTTCCTTGTAGAGGTCAAAAATGATATGAACCTTCCTTGTAATGTAGAGGTCAAAAATGATATGAACCTTCCTTGTTCCTTGTAGATGTCAAAAATGTTATGAACCTTTCTGAACCTTCCTTGTAGATGTCAAAAATGATATGAACCTTCCTTGTTCCTTGTAGATGTCAAAAATGTTATGAACCTTTCTGAACCTTCCTTGTAGATGTCAAAAATGATATGAACCTTCCTTGTAGAGGTCAAAAATGATATTGGATATGTTTTACCGAGTATCAACCGTTCATATTCTAAATAAGTACATCTTAAACAGGCTTAACTTTGAAATAGCGAGCTTTGTTCGGAAGATATCATAAGTAAAGAAAATAGCAACATTCCATTATCTAGCTAAAGGCTTTATTTCGGAGAAAATAAAACTTTTCTACCTAAATATAAAAGATAAAAAAGATAGAAATAATATTTATAAGACAAAACAATGTTACAGTGTTCTTAACTGAAAAGCTAAAACATTTTTGATGTGGGGACTTTTATTATGATTATATGATGATAACGCTAAAGCGCGTAAACCAGGCAGAGTTGACATTAACTAGTTATCTTACTGTAATCCAGTTTTTCGATAGAATAAAATTCGTACTTTATTGTTCAGGAAAAATTACAGATTAACATATTTTAGTTAACGTTAACTTCAAAAGTTACTAGACTGCACCAACTGGATAATTCTTTTCTTTTGTATTCGTTATTGTCAAAAAGATTTTTTTTGGATAATCCACGGAAAAAAGTACCAACATATAATATGTATCTAATAGAAATATTAACGTACTAAATTTTCTCAAAATGGCCGACCAGTCTTCATAACCAATAAGTTACGTCCCTCCTTATTGAATAAGGGTGCGGTGCATTTTCTAAATAAAATAGTTTAATAATAGAGGCCATAGGGAAAATGCTCAGTAAAAATGCCTGGAAGCATCGTAAATTAAGTTTGCTATCGGTTTTCCTTTCGATATTATTAAGAGGGTTTTATCCGTAGCGCACTCCAAGCAAACGCAGTTTGACACTGACTTGAAATTTCTTAATACGTTTTAGGAACTTATAATATGTCTGAGGATTTCCAGATTTCCGTAAAAATAAAGTAAAGATTAGCATACAAATGTTAAAATCTGTGAAACAAGTTTTTCTGCTTGCCCCGCACACACGCACAGCCCCTTTTTTCTCGTGAGGAAAATCCATCATGGATACCACCGGCCACGGGGCTGCACAGTGGTTATGTCGGACTCCTACCGACTAAAAACCTCACGAAGTTGCACCCCACCGCTAACGACGGAGCGCAAGGGACCAACAAAGCCTCGTTACTCCGCCAGCGGATGTCCGCCACAGCAGACCCACCACTGGGGCACTACGTGGCCCCTAACACCGTCAGAGGCATGCCGGAGCCACAGCACGCCAACCAATCCGAGGACCACACTGTGAGCGACGGACCGCTACTTGTCCATCATCCACAGATCCTCACGAGGGCTAGGGTTTCTAGGGGACAACCCTCCACCTCCCATGGCCCCACCAACCTCTCGGTTATATGGGCCGAATCGCGGGAGGGCGTCCGTTCGGTACTTGCTCTTGGCATTTTCCCGGGGCGCCTTCTTGACTCCCTACAAATTATTTTGTCTCTTCCTTGTCCCTTATGCTCACTCTCCCCCCTTGGGGGCTAGACGTCACTAATACAGCTGTGATCTCCGCTGCTGCTCCTCCGTGGTGCCGACCTGGCACCTGTACGCTCCGAGCTGCTTCGCCTCTTATGCCAATGGTGCGCGAATTCCCGTAGCCGGTTGTAGTTCCCCGCCGATGAGACGAGGTCCGTGTAGAAGACCGGCCCCGCTTCCCCGCGTACGATCCCATCCAACATCGTCACTCGCAAGTCCTCATAGAGGGGACACTCCCACAGCACATGGTGCCTATCCTCGTCGCCAAAGCCGCACTCGCACGCCGGGCTCAACGTCATCCTATGCAGGCGCGCCCGGAAACAGCCGTGTCCGATGAGGATCTGTGAGGTCTCGTAGTCCGGCGCGACCCAGGTGGCCTTCGTGAGGTGGCTAGGGTTTGCGGGGAGGGCTATTCTCTCTCCACGTTCCCCATCCTCACCATCTCCCTCGCCCGTCACCAAACAGGCGAGAGCCCGGTGGGGCAGCCAGTGTTTGGATGGGTGATGAAACACTCATCACCAACCACCCACCACAGCCATACCCTCCGCTCCTGTTTATTTAGAAATTGTGATTGTGAACACATGCCAACAACAAGTGTGAGTCATCATCTACTTTACCAGGGTAAAAATGGAATTCAATTTTTGTGATTTTTTTTAGAATTTTAATTTTGCGGTTCCATAGGAAAACTGTTTTATAATATTGTATGGAAAAGAATCATCGATTTAAATTATTCGCATCGCCACAGGAGAGGAAAGGAAAGCTTTCGCAGGAAAGAGAAAATTGAAGGGAAAACAATTTAACTTTTTAAATTATATTTACATCCATGAGTTTATGGCGACGAAAAAATTATATTTCTGTCCTACGCAAATACAATATTACGAATTCATGAATGATATACCTACTTCGGGAGAGAACAAATTTATTCAAAGAAATTTTGAAAGTTGATTTCAATTTTCCAAGGATATTCGGGATTTAATGGCATTTAATTCCTTCCTTTTAACCCAAGTTAATACAACTGCGTGCTTTTTAATTTAAATTCTTTATGTTATTAAAGTTTCTAAAATATCAAATTGAGATCAATTTGGTATAAAGAGAGAGCCAGCGCGTGCCAGACTTTCATCTAAATATATAAAAGGAAAAGGTGACTGACTGACTGACTGACTAATCTATCAACGCACAGCTCAAACTACTGGACGGATCGGGCTGAAATTTGGCATGCAGATAGCTATTATGACGTAGGCATCCGCTAAGAAAGGATTTTTGAAAATTCAACTCCTAAGGGGGTGAAATAGGGTTTTGAAATTTTGTAGTCCACGCGGACGAAGTCGCGAGCATAAGCTAGTTATTTTATAAAAGCTGAAATTTCTCTGCGTACTGTCCCCAGCACTTGAAGGAACGTTTGTTTGGGTGTTTGTTTGTTTGGGTGTTTGTTTGTTTGGGTGTTTGTTTGTTTGGGTGTTTGTTTGTTTGGGTGTTTGTTTGGATCATTGTGGCTTTGGAAGATACCGCTATCTTTCAGCTATTATAAAATCACTAGCTTATGCCCGCGACTTCGTCCGCGTGGACTACACAAATTTCAAACCCCTATTTTACCCCCTTGGGGGTTGAATTTTTAAAAATCCTTTCTTAGCGGATGTCTACGTCATAATAGCTATCTGCATGCCAAATTTCAGCCCGATCCGTCCAGTAGTTTGAGCTCTGCGTTGATAGATCAGTCAGTCAGTCAGTCACCTTATCATTTTATATAATTAGATTTGTTCATGAACACATTTTTTTGTGATGTAACCACAAATTCACGGTTTCAGATTTATCCCCTTACGTGTGCTATAAGACCTACCTATCTGCCAAATTTCATGATTCTAGGTTAACGGGTAGTGGTACCCAACAGAATTACGGCAGGTACGGGACCTTAAAAAAGGTAAAGGTAAAGGCCTGTGTCCTATTCGGGAGGTCTGGGGTTTGATCCCGGGCACACACCTCCAGCCTCTAGGACTTATGTGAAGGAAAACGTTGGGAGAAAACCTCCAAGCCTGAGAATTCTCCATAATGGATTCATTTGCCTAACCAGCAGCGATTGACTGACATATGGCTGCGTTGCCACTGTATCCTCAAACATAAAACCTTAAAATGTTGTTTTATGTGTACTTATGACTAATTCTAAATAATAATATAATAATAATATAACAATTAATTTTTGTTTCAGGTGGATGGAGATGTTCAGCATAATGTAGAAATGTAAGCGATTTTAACAGAACTATAAAAAAGGTGTTTTATATTTGGCTTGTCATATTCACTAAACGGTGCAGGCCTAGTGGTTAACACATCAGCCTATTTTTTTTAGGGTTCCGTACCTCAAAAGGGAAAAACGGAACCCTTATAGGATCACTTTGTTGTCTGTCTATCTGTCTGTTTGTCTGTCAAGAAACCTACAGGGTACTTCCCGTTGACCTAGAATCATGAAATTTGGCAGTTAGGTAGATCTTATAGCTGACATTTGGGGAAAAATCTGAAAACCGTGAATTTAGGGTTAGATCACACAAAAAAAAAATTAATTGTGGTCGTGAACTAATAATTAGTATTTTCAACTTTCGAAGTGAGTGACTATATCAAGTGGGGTATCATATGAAAGGGCTTCACCTGTATATTCAAAAACAGATTTTTATTTATTTTTATGAATCATAGTTTTTGATTTATCGTGCAAAATGTCGAAAAAATGCGACTGTACTACGGAACCCTCATAGCGCGAGCCTGACTCGCACTTGGCTGGTTTTTTTATTTTAATTCAGAGACAAGTTAGCCCTTGACTGCAATCTAAGTCATGATGCAGTCTAAGATCGTCTACAAATTATATAATTATGGCCATTTCTAAATGCAATGTTATAAACGTCAAACTCTTCTGTGCTGTATAATACACTTCATTTTGAGAAAGGACTTGCCATATTTGCTCTGCGTGTCAACTGTCAGGTCAAAAGTACGGTTTGCCCTTAGATTAAGGACTAAAGTAGTACTTTTGCCATGACAGTTGGCACGGAGCAAATAATGGCGATTCCTTTCTCAAAATGTTGCATACATTTTGAGAAAGGAATCTTTATAAAGGAATATTACTTAGTGAAATGTTAATTACTGCCCTTAATAAAAATGATTACAGAAATTTTGATTTGTGACCCACAAATCAAAAGGGTAAATTTCTGTAACCAACTTATCCAAGTACCCTTGGACCCCTGAACAATTAGCCCCCCATCCGAGGGTCCCAGAGAATGGAGCCGCAAAAACTCCAAATTACTTATGTTTGGTGAACTACTGACGGACTTAATTAGGGAAAGTTACCCCAAATGCCCAGTTTTTACCCTCCCCTTTGATAGAACACCCCAAAATGAGTTTCACTAAATGTGTTCTATGTTTTCTATGTTTTGTCCATACAAAACTATTTCTATAGTTACCTATTAATTCGTTTTCAACCTATATTTCTTTATATATTTTCATGCGGCGTGATCGACGGACAAACCGACAAATAAACACACTTTCGTATTTATTGTATTATCGTCCCACAGACCAACTTCTATAGAGTCTAATAGCCGGACACCATCGAACGCCAAGTTTAGGCAGTTGCTTAGTATAAAAGTCGGCCCACGCCCGTTCGGTACCCTCTTTCCGCACATTGTCTTGATTACTTGACTTTTCGGTCACCAATCACAACAATGCATTCCCCCTGTCCCCCGTCAACATTTTATGATTTTGTTTTCATGCAAAACCTTGTATATGCGCACTCTTGAGGTTTAATTCACTGAGGATCGTCCCAATCAAGAGACACGTCAAGCTTAGGCAGTGTTCCAACCGCCGACGATGAACGAGAAACGAGTAGAACTAGAAACTTAAACGAGTTGGCGATCAGCGGGAAGCGAGTGTGTAGTTTTGATAGTTTTGTCGCCGGGCTATAAGCGAGTGTGCAAGTGCGACGAGTGATTACTCGCGCCATTCGCCCGCGGTCGCTCAGTCCTGTGCAAACCTGCGCGCGCGTTACACGTGTTCAAGCGAGCTAGCATCGCTGAACGAATATCGCTGAGCTAGTTTATTTTTGAAAGCTCGTCGCTCAGCGACAAAACTAGTAAAGCGAGTCGTCGCCGGCAGTGTGAACAGTCAGAGAGCAACTTTTGATATAAGTATGCATCTCTTTCGTTTACACGGAATGTACATTTATTGTGCGTTTCTTGCGAGAGAAAATCGCCGATATAGTTAGTCGTTTTCTCGCCGGGCAGTCGGACCACTGCCTATTCCGCTGAAAAAAATTCAGTCTCAATCAATTAATTGAATAATATTATGTAAATATCACAAAATGAATATCGATAAGGTTGTCATCGAAACTTGAATAAAATTGGTCATCATTTTTCGTCCTAATAAACTTCGGATTTCCGATCTGTTGAATATTGAACGAGGGGAATAAATTTTCTATAACACCGGTAGTTGGGGAATCGTCGCGTTTGCCCAAATTGGTAATTTACATTTGGAATTACTGAACTCTGCAAGTAATTGGCCGGTTTCGACGGTCCCATTGAATGCGAAATTTAATTGTTTATTGACTGACTGATGATGTGTATTGGACATCATTTGCAATTCCGTGGGTACTTGTTGGAATTAAAGCTTCGATAGTTTAATGGTATATATTGTGTGGAAAAGTGAGTAGGTATTTTTAAATCATCAACCGATAGACGTCCACTGCTGGACATAGGTCTCTTGTAGGGACTTCCAGACGCCACGGTCTTGTGCCGACGCCATCCAACGGCTACCTGCGACTAAAGATGGGCGTTATTGGCTATTTACGGCAACGGTTAATCAACAGTTACTTAGTTTCAATACCGATATTGTTAACCGTTGCCGAATATCGGTATCAGAGTTGTGTTTCAACTAATTTAATATGCGCAACGCGCAGCGGTTTCCGTAGTAGTAACTAAGCTAGCTGCCGTATCAATACCGTCTGTATAGCTAGCGCGCGCATATTCACTAAAATAAAACCAATTTTACTTTCATGAATATCGTGAAGTAATCACAACCTTAAGTTCATAGCAGTAAAGTTTAATTTGATCATTGACATAGGTCAAACTATAGTGGACGCCTGCACGAATAGTTTGCCACAGTCCAGTTAACCAAAAACATTTCATGAAGATTGATAAACCAAAGAGGACCTTATCTCTATTACTCTAAGGCTAACTGTATTTAGATTGACAGATCAAAGTGTAATGGACAAGTACTTGTACAGTTAAGCCTTAGTGTAATAGAGATAAGGTCGGCTTTGGTTTACCAAGTTCTTAGTTACTAAGCCGGTAGCCAATAACCGCTCCTTCTCAGCTTTCAGTGAAAGAAAGAAAGAGAAGGCATAATTATTGCGTTTCTAGTTACCAAAAAACCAAACAATGCAGTTGCAAGTTGGCAGTATTGCGTTGTCAGGTGGTTCGTCATAGATGATAACTGAAAACCGTTGCTAGCTACGACAATAACGCTACGGTACGCTATAGGCACGGCAGCGGTTTTCAGTTAAGTTAATAGCGGACACATGTCTAGTACTTGTTGGAATTAAAGCTTCGATAGTTTAATGGTATATATTGTGTGAAAAAGTGAGTATTTTTAAATCATCATCATTATCATTAACCGATAGACGTCCACTGCTGGACATAGGTCTCTTGTAGGGACTTCCAGACGCCACGGTCTTGCGCCGACGCAATCCAACGGCTACCTGCGACACGTCTGATGTCGACTGTCCACCTAGTGGGGGGGTCTTCCAACACTGCGTCTTGCGGTGCGAGGTCTCCCCCCCCCCCCCCTTCCAGGTGGACAGACGACATCAAACGAGTCGCAGGGAGCCGCTGGATTCAGACGACGCAAGACCGTGATATGTGGAAGTCCCTACAAGAGACCTATGTCCAGCAGTGGGCAACTGAGAGGAAGAGAATCTCGTTTATTTTTTATGACGGTTCAAAATACTATTCAAACAAATTAACTCCTGAAAAGTAGAGTGTATTAATATTTAAGCGTTTGTTGAAACAACAATGTTGGGTTGAGTTGGTTTTTCTTATTCAAATTTCATGTTTTTCTTATAACGAGGCCACTGATTTTAACTTGCCATTTTACTCCGGAAATCGGAGAGTTTCCTCGAGATTTTTGAAAACCACAAGTAAGTAGGAGACCTCCCTGGATGACGCAGTGGTTAGCGCTGTGGTCTTATTAGTGGGAGGTGCCGGGTTCAATTCCCGGAAGGGGTTTGGAATTTTATAATATCTAAATTTTTGGTCTGGTCTGGTAGGAGACTTTGGCCGTGGCTATTACCACCTACCGGCAAAGCCGTGCCGCCAAGCGATTTAGCGTTCCCTTACGATGCCGTCTAGAAACCAAAGGTGTATGGGTTTAATAAAAACTGCCATACTCCTAGACTAGCCCGCTTCCTACTTAGACTGCATCATCACTTACCACCAGATGAGATTGTAGTCGAGGGCTATAACTTGTATCAGAATTTAAAAAAAAGATACTTATCTGAAATCAGGCAGCTAGGTCACGAAGTTATCTATGAAAATATATAATTTTATTACTTATATACATTAAAACAATAGATTAAACTTAAGCCTTACCTTTTCAATACCTATTCGTAATAACAAAGGCTCGGCAAAGTTCGCCGTTATGAAAACTTAAACATTGCTCGCAAAGGAATTACAACGAACAGAAATTGAGTTTTAATGAAGAAACCAAAGCGAATAGTTTGCTTTTATTTCTAAAAGAACTTGGCCCTGTCATAACAATCCCTTAGTATACATTTTTGTTTAAGTTAACAGTTTTACATTTAGTTAAACAAGATGATCAACTTGAGTAGAATTTACCCTTGGAAGGGTTCCGTACCATAAACATGTTCTACGTTACAATATTTCGTAGAGCGTTATCTCTGTCGTTGAGACCGACAAAATGTCACAGAGGTATGAATGACAGAGACAACGTTCTACAAAGCCGAAATCTCATTTTAAACATCTATGTACAATATTTCTTGCCGGCTAGTGTAGAACTTTTCGGTACCTTGACACTTTGGAAGATATATTGTCTCATAAATAGGTAAAATAGTTGTTTGTATTGATGCCTGCTATTGATTAAAACAGGTTTTATGCGTGACTGCTATTTTGAAAAACCGGCGAAGTGCGAGTCAGGCTCGCGCAATGAGGGTTCCGTACTACAGTCGTATTTTTTCGACATTTTGCACTATAATTCAAAAACTATGATGCATAAAAATAAATAAAAATCTGTTTTAGAATGAACAGGTGAAGACCTTTCATATGATACCCCACTTGATATAGTCACTCACTTCGAAAGTTGAAAATACTAATTATTAGTTCATGACCACAATTTAATTTTTTTTGTGTGATCTAACCCTAAATTCACGGTTTTCAGATTTTGCCCCAAATGTCAGCTATAAGATCTACCTACCTGCCAAATTTCATGATTCTAGGTCAACGAGAAGTACCCTGTAGGTTTCTTGACAGACAGACAGACAACAAAGTGATCCTATAAGGGTTCCATTTTTCCTTTTGAGGTACGGAACCCTAAAAATGAAGCGGACTACTAGGTAGGCCGAAATCTTCAAAACCCTCTATTAATTTGCGGTAATGTAGGCGAGTTTGTATAGGTTGTTTCTCCATCAAAGGAGGCCTACTTACCCCATGGTTCATTGATCAAAGCGATAAAAGGCTGCCCACTTACGGACTCTGTCGATGTTTCGATTAAATTTTCATGTAATAGTGAAGCCACACGAATCACGATGCGTTGCGTCGCAGTTTTAGAACCTATTTATTCAAAGTCGGTTAGATATAATACAACATTTTTATACATTGAAGTGGCTGAAAATGGCTTTGAACATCAGCCTGCCACGTTTCAGCGCAAATGACTTTCCAAGGCCGATGTATAAGTGCTTAAGTCGTGTAAAATCTAGGTTACGTAGAACGTAGGTGCCTATAATCTAACTTCATATTGAAGCTGGGATAGCATAGTAGTTCAGATGTCCGCCTCCTATCTGGGAGTTTGGGGGTTCAATCCCATTTTTTTTGTTAATAAAAAGAATATTGACCAAGTTTATCATGATGACTAATATTCCCCTTTCCCGTCCAACTAAGCGTAAAACTTGTGCTAGGCGTAGGTACGACAATATCAACGGGTGGGGTTTGAACTTGTGACCTTTCGGATTTCAGTCCACTCCTTTAACCGTTGAGCTATCGAGGCTCTACTTTCAGAGCTATGTGCGTTTTATGCGTATAAATATAGTAGTGATTACAGGTTTCAAAGTTACAGGCATTATACCTTGTTTATTTTTTAATAAAATCCTGTAATAAAAACACAGATAGACAGACATACCGGATAAGGGTTCTTTGTTTTTCTACGGTACCCTAAAAAGCTCCATTAGTACTAGTCGCAAAATATAATAATTAAGAATCGCTGTCCCAAATTTTTTCCGAAAGACAATAAGACAAAGACCAAGTACATCTCCGAGAGGCTAATGAATTTTTAGGTTTAGGGGCCGGGCACTAAAATTTTGAAGTAAACTCTCGTAATTAATTTTTCATTATCTAAATATTTAAAACGGAAAGGTGACTGACTGACTGACTGTCTGACTGACTGACTGACTGATCTATCAACGCACAGTTCACACCAATGGACGGATCGGGCTGAAATTTGGCATGCAGATAGCTATTATGACGTAGGCATCCGCTAAGAAAGGATTTTTGAAAATTCTTCCCCTAAGGGGGTGAAATAGGGGTTTAAAATTAGTGTAGTCCACGCGGACGAAGTCGCGAGCATAAGCTAGTAATATAATAATTAAGATTCGCTGTCCCACATTTTTCCCGAAAGACAATAAGACAAAGACCAAGTACATCTCTGAGAGGCTAATGAATTTTTCATTATTCACTTTATGAATGTAGGTTTAGGGGCCGGGCACTAAAATATTGAAATAAACTCTCGTACCGAAATAAACTCTATGTTTACCGCCTCCTGAAATTGTTGTTTTCGAGTAAACAATGGCTTTATTAAATACTAAATTCGACTGTTAATAAGATTCGACTCTTATTAATTTTTACGTTTTATTATGGAAATTACTTTTCTTTGACGTGGGCTTTTTCGTAGCGGTACTACAGAAAATCGTACGTACATTAATTTCTACAGTACCTAACTGTAAGTAAGTAACCGTTAAAGCAATTGATACTAATTAATTGTATACAACACACATAAATCAGAAAAGGTAGAGGTGCGTGCCCGGAATCGAACTCTAGACCCCCCGAATTCTTATTCATGCCACTAGGTTATCACCACTATTTTTTATCGATTGGTATGGCATATTTTTTTTATGTGCAACGCTGACTCTCATATAGTGTGAAACTTGTGTGAAATGAGCACCCAGCAAAATTAATATTTAGATGTAGAAAATTGATAAGCGCCAAAAATTTATTGATTATACGTATATTGATTCCCCATTGCGTAAAAAAGTATTGTTTATTCAAAATTATTTCTTGGAAACAAAATAAAATGAACAAAATTTTCAATTTTTGGATAATTATTTAATTTCCTACAAAGTTACAATTTTTTTGTCTCATTATTCTGATTGCCTATTACTCGTTAAAATTTATATTTAGAAATGTCAATTTCAAGGGAAGTAAAAAGTTTTCCAAAAGTTTTCCAATTTAAAACTCAAATTGTGATGTTTCAATTCAAAGAATTGAATAGGTATGAATAAAACTGGAGTAGAATTACTTTTTTTTTTGAAATATTCTATTAGATTTTTAATAGTCATATTATTTTAGAAAGAATAGCTATTTTGTATGTTAAACGTGTTTCCACTTAAGGATATAATTAACTCGCTGATGACCGTGACTTCGTCCGCGTGGATTTAGGTTTTTAAAAACCCCGTGGAAACTCTTTGATTTTCCGGGATAAAAAGTAGCCTATGTCCTTTTCCGAGATGCCAGCTATCTCTGTACCAAATTTCGTCAAAAGCGGTTGAACGGATGGCCTCGAAAAGCTAGCAGACAGACAACAGACACACTGATACACTTTTGCATTTATAATATTAGTATGGATTTGTATAAATAGTATAAATATCCCTTCATTAATTCACCTTTTAGTGAAAAGGGTAAAAAACCCCAGGTACTTTAACAATAAAACTCTATGAAACAACTTCGTACGATTCTATTGTTTTAAAGTTTCTGTTGAGTGAGAGAGGGCAGGGTATCGTGTTTTTTTTTCTGAAACCCGCTTTTAGTTCAACTGGAGCTCATGAGAATATTTTAAGTTTTGTTATTTTTGCTTTTGTAATGTTTCCACTTTCCACTCCTGGGAACTGGGGAAACCAAAGTTTTATATTTTATGTATAAACCAGGTGAAATAACTAGTTAAATGTACCTACTACTGTTATTTTAGGTCAATCCATACTAATATTAGAAATACGAAAGTGTGTCTTTGGACGAAAGATAGGTACAGATATATTATATAAGTCCACTTGCACGAAGTCGTGGGCATCATACAGGGTGTAACCACAACGCTAACAAAAAATTAGCGTTATTGTTATACAACCTAAACACAATCCAATACCAATAACCATTTGCCTCATTTTGTAGTTTTAATGATTTAGTATTTTTCAAACCCGCAATGTATGACGTGCCAAACTCGGGTCAATGCCCCGCCCACGACGCAGCTTTGAATCCGAGTGGCCTACTTACGCAACGTTCGTTGACCTGTAGCGTCAGTCAGATGTTTTAATTTACAATATTATAGGTGTTTTTTCGTAATCATTAGTACTATCACCTGTCTTCGTTTTTGCGTTTTTGTCAGTGTTCTGGTTACACCCTGTATATCGACGTGGACGAAGTCGTGGGCGTCATCTATTTGGTACTAAGATAGATATTTTGTGTTCAGACTTTTCATTTCGAGTAAAGGATGCTAAATAAAAGACAGGAATTAACGAAAAATGACTCGTCTGATATGATCATCATCAACCGATAAACGTCCACTGGACATAGGTCTCTTGTAGGGACACGCCACGGTCTTGCGTCTGATGTCGTCCGTCCACCTAGTGGGGGGGGGGGGGGGGGGTCTTCCAACACTGCGTCTTCCGATGCGAGGTCGCCGTTCCAGCACCTTGTGCCCTGCCCATTGCCACTTCAGCTTCGCAACCCGTGGCGCTATGTCGGTTACTCTATTTCTCCTACGGATCTCCTCATTTCTAATTTGATCACGTAGAGAAACTCCGCACATAGCTCCCTCCATCGCCGTTGAGTGACTCTGAGCTTTCTTATGAGGCCCAAATTTAGCGACCATGTCTCGGATCCATATGTCATCACTGGCAACACGCACTGAGGAATTTTGGACAAGAAGACATCCCGAAGCTTCCTGAACGCTGCCCAACCGAGTTAGATTCGGCGGCTGACCTTTTATGACTTCTTATATTATATTCTTATATATGATGATTCGACAGTTGATATGTTTTATGTATACCTCTTTTCGAATCAAAGGACCACCGATAGTACGCAACAGGTAGAAGTGGCAATTGGCGAGAGAACGCCCCGCACACCCACACAGCCCCCTTGCTAACCCTGTGCGGGCGCGCGCGGGTGACTTGCGGGTGTGCCCCCCCCCCCCCCCCCCCCCGCCTCGTACCCTGATTGCCATTTAGACCTTTCGTGGACTATAGAGCAAACGTCGAGTTTCTTGCTGGTTCTTCTTCTCGCTAGGAAAGGCATTCCGAACCGACTACCGACGACCGAATCCGACGATTCAAAAACACTTGTACAAGTTTAATTGAATAAAAAATATTTTATTTATTTATATATTTTATATTTATGTAAGACTAGCTGATGCCCACGACTTCGTTCGCGTGTATCCAGGTTTTTAAAAATCCTGTGGGAACTCTTTTTTTTTTTTTTGTTGTTGTGCCTTATCATGCGATCAGTCGATGGACTATGAGCAGATTGGTTGGAGGACAGGTTGGTGTGATTGGAGACAACTTCCCCAGCGGGAAAACTCCATGGGTCTCAGCTAATTATCCAGTATATGCTTTCTCTTTAGTCGACGAATTGCCTGCGGCATTGTCAACTGCACTGCCAGACGATTTGGATGGTTAGTAAGTCTTGTTTTGTAGTTGCAACTATAGCTTCTAATCTCTTCCTTTACTGTGTTGATATTTAAGTGCTCATGGAGTTCCGATATCTGCAAGAACCATGGCGCGTTGGATAGTTGTTTCAAAATGTAATTTTGAGCTCTTTGTACAATTTGAATATTGGAGTCACATGCTGATCCCCAGAGCTCAATGCCGTATGACCATATCGGCTTTATTATTGTCTTGTATATGTCTATCTGTGGGAACTCTATAATAATATGTTACTCTCCAGGTCTTAAACTATACCCATGCAAAAAATCACGTCGATCAGGTGCTCCGTTGCGACGTGATTGAAGGACAAACCAACAAACAAACTCACTTTCGTATTTATAATATGGGAAGTGATTTTGCTTTGGCATGTCGGCTTCTCGGGATAAATCTATATAACCTTAAGGGTGCGCTACTCGCTAGCACAGTCACGTGCAGGCTCCGATGAGGTTGGACCCTTGTCACTGCCCGACGCCCGTCCGTCTGTCACGACTGACGGCCCGAACCTGTGGGGTCACGTATATTTTTTGGAATTTTCCTGAAAAAATCTTGTAAGGATTTTTTACTCTCCGGTATTAAAAGTATTTTTGCTGAGGTAGTGTTTTTTCTTTATTATGTTAGAAAGAAAGAAAGAAAGAAAGAAAGAAAAGACGTTTATTAATACAAATTATGCCACACATCACAACTTAAAGCTAAGAGCTGGTTGTTCCGGCGCTTCTTCCACCTGAGAACAAGCAAAAGAAGCGCCGGAACAAACTGTTATATTGTGTGGCACAACCCGAAAAAAGGGTCCCAGCTCAGCATTATGCTGTATGCCTTGTTGCACAAGGACATACAGCGCTGATTTTCAGCTGGTACCCTGAACCGGGTGACGCCACGGACGCCACGGATTATAAACTAATGATAACTAAACTAATGATAACTAATAAAACACACGGAAACCAAAAAAAAAAATTAAAAAAAAAAAAAAATTAAAAAAAAAAATTAAAAAAAAAATAGAAAGTAATCATAATCCTGTTGTTCTAATCTAATTTAGATAGTAGGAGGTCCAATTTCGAGAAAGAGGTCAGCCGCCGAATCCAATGGGATGGGTTTAACAAAAACTGCCATACCCCTTCCAGGTTAGCCCGCTCCCATCTTAGACTGCAACATCACTTACCACCAGGTGAGATAACACTCAAGGGCTAACTTGTATCATTCTGAATCAGTACCCTTATTATAAATGCTAAAGCGTGTTTGTTTGTTGGTTTATTGGTTGGTTGGTTTTTCCTTTAATCACGTCACAACGGTGCAACATGATTTTTGAGTGGGTATAGATAAAGACCTGGAGAGTGACATAGGCTACTTTTTATCCCGGAAAATCAAAGAGTTTCCGCGGGATTTTTAAAAACCTAAATCCACGCGGATGAAGTCGCCGGCATCAGTTAGTAAAAAATTAAAAAAAAGCTTTTTGAGTAATAGATTAATGATTATCAAACACGCAGCCATCAGCTCTGATAGCAACATTACAGCACAAAGCTTTCCCAGCAAAAACTTCATTGGTATTCAAGCGTCGAGTCGCAATTCCCACGCCATTTCTGCGAATAGGGCCCAAATAATGGCCACGGCTTTTTTATCGCCCTCGCAGTGATGAGTGATGACACAGTGTAAGATTAGAATGTGGAACTCGGGAAAGTTATAGCAGTATTACAAGTTACTGTGCAGCTATGTGAAAAATCCTATCTAAATATATAAAAGGAAAAGGTGACTGACCGACTGACTGATCTATCAACGCACAGCTCAAACTACTGGACGGATCCGGCTGAAATTTGGCATGCAAATAGCTATTATGACGTAGGCGTCCGCTAAGAAAGGATTTTTGAAAATTTAACCCCTAAGGGGGTGAAATACGGGTTTGAAATTTGTATAGTCCACGCGGACGAAGTCGCGAGCATAAGCTAGTTACAATATAACGGGTTATTTGAATGATAAGAAAGCTTAGGAATGAGTTGCTTAACAGCTTTGTGTTAGTTCTAAGTGATTTTGTAAATTGGTGATGATAAAAAGAACACCCGGCTGAGTTTGTTGTGGGCTCTTCTCAGACCTGGGCGCGTTTGGAACCCTCGTAGCTTTAGTTTTAATTACGTATTATTTATCACCACCTATATCATATCATCTTACAAATAAAAATTTATGACAATCAGGAAGCGTAAAATTTTACCAATTCTGAATAAATATTGACTGACTGATCTATCAACGCACAGCTCAAACTACTGGACGGATCGGGCTGAAATTTGGCATGCAGATAGCCATTATGACGTAAGCATCCGCTAAGAAAGGATTTTTGTAAAATGTAACCACTAACGGGGTGAAATAGCGGACGAAGTCGCGAGCATTAGCTAGTAGTTCTATATTTCACAGATTTTGCAGGAATAAAACGAAAATTTTACCGTGGTGCGCGTTAACTCTTAGAGATTCGTAACTTACGGTGAAACCTTATTTTTGAGAGTTAAATTAGAAAACTCAATTTATAAAATTCATCCAAGTTAGGTAAGCTGTTTGCACTGACTTATTTCTTATGAATATAAAACAATAATTTACAAAGATTTCCATCTAGAGCGCCAATTTACTGGACCGGCGAGATAAATTATGTAATCTCCTTTGTCGTCTAAAAGTAACAACGATAACAGGAAAAAAAGGAAGAATTTAAAAGGCTATAACTCACCCTCCACCCTCAGAATACCCTTTCAGTTATAGTTGAAGAGCTGGTGGAAAATTTTCGGATGGTGCTTAATTTAACCAAAAGTTGGTATGGTTATTCTTCGTTTATTGGGTATTTGCCTACTTTTGAATTTGATAAATATTATTACTTTATTATAAACTAGGATAAAATAATGACATACACTGAAAAAAATATATTAAAATCCAACAAAGATTTACAAAGTTACAGGCATTTAAATTTTGGAGTGGGAGGGTCTTCTATCCCTTTCTCGCAAAACGAAAATGTGTATGAAAACCGAAACCGAAAGCTAGTGTTTGATCGATTTAATTAGTTTTTTTTCAGTTTACGTCATTATTTTTATTCTAGTTTATAATAAAGTAATAAAAAAATTGGAGTCAAATACCCAATTGAGTATAAAAATAGGTTTAGTCTTTTCTGTTATTCCCTTGTGGATTCGCGAGCAAAGACGTTTTAGTATTTGTGAGTTATAACTTCATTTAAATAAAAATATACATCGTTCCTCTTTTAGTCTATTAGAGCCCTTGGACAAAACGACAATTTTACGCGCACTATCTACAAAGTATACCTTTCTAAAATGAACATAACAATGAAATACATTGGCAGTATATTTTACTTTGTCTACGCAGTCTTCGCTCCTCGTGACATAACTTTTCAAGGTCAACTCTAAACAATAAATCTTCAAGTCAAAATGAACGGGCAATGGTTGAGATTTGATAGCTCCATTGCAGATTAACTTAATTAATTAGGTTTTGGCGATGATAGTCTAGTGGTTAAGACGTCAGGAGGTTGAGGGTTCGATCCCGTGAGAAAACCTACATGCCTGAGAGTTTTTCATAATGTTCTCAAAGGAAGTCTGCCAATGCGCACTTAGTCAGCGTGGCGGTATTTTCTAAGAAGTAGTGAACTAGCAACGGGTTGACAATGATTATTTATGATGAGGACTTTCACTCAAGGCACTGCTTGGAGAACTCTTTACTCTCAATCTGCGCGTGAGTTTATTCGCCTCCAAAGTCACTTATCAAGCACCTCTTCATAACTGTCCGTGGTCTCTCATTCCATTACAGGAGTTAACGAAAGGGTGAGAACATTGCAGGCTTATAAATCAAGGCGTTTCAATTATGTCTGCGCACCTAGGTATTTCGCGCAGGATTGGCTCGCATTTGTACCGATCTGAAATTCTGATACAATATATTTTCTCAACATCATCATGATCAGCCCATCTTTGCACCGGCTCATTACTGAGTACGAGTTAATAGTGAGAAGGGCTTAGGTCACAGTCTGTTACGTTGGCCCAGTGCAGATTGACAGACAAGTTTCATCTAGCAAAAGTTTAGTAACTTCGATTGGTATAACATTTTGTCTGCAATAGTCTGAGGGTTTCCTGAAATTTTTATAGTGGGCTTTGAAATATAAATAATTTTATAGTAGCGGAAAATTCCCTAACAGCTTATATACAAGTAGGTACGTAACGTACCACGTTCGCTGAACGCTCTGTTGGCAAGGAGCCAGCTCAAGGCTTCGGAACTGCATTTAGTTTCACACAGCAGTTTCTATTTATATTTAAATTCCCACTTTAATTTAAAAATACGCAAATAAATAACGTAATTGGTGTTTAGTGTAAGGCCTTTGAGAGCGCGGCCTTGCTGGGAGTTTAACAAAACATGACTACAGATTCCTCTGGAGAATGATGATAGTTATTTGTTATCAAGTTTGTTGTACCCAAAGGTCTGTCCATTGATAGATCACAGTCAGTCAGTTCTTGAGAGTCTTTTTATATAATAGAAGATAGATATATAGAAGATCACTTAAATCTTAATATGTCAAAGGAAAAGGTGACTGTCTGACTTACTGACTGACTGACTGATCTATCAACGCATAGCTTAAACTACTGGACGGATCGAGCTGAAATTTGGCATGCAGATAGCTATTATGACGTAGACATCCGCTAAGAAAGGATTTTTGAAAATTCAACCCCTAAGGGGGTGAAATTGGTCTTTGGAATTTGTGTAGTACACGCGGATGAAGTTGCGAGCATAAGCTAGTATATAGCCCCTAAGGGGGTGAAATAGGGTAGGGTTCTGTTTGAAGTTAATTGTAGGTCAAAACTCAAAACATCGTAATCAACTTTAATGAATAAAAAATCTGTAAAGACTTAAAACCCCGCAAAACAAAAGAACCTTGAAAAAAGGCCTCTGATATAAAATTAAAAGGAACCGCTCCTTTGACCAGAACCAAGTTATATATATTTAACCTCGGCCCTCCTAAATGTTTCTATTCTCCCCGAATATCAGAAGTCAGATCGGAATTCGGCTTCGGCGAAATTCTTTTTTGTGTAATCGAGATAGAATGTTTTATTGGTATATATATTTGTTACATGCCGAACCCGACTTCAGGAAAAACTCGTTTTACCTAAACCAAACTTGTTATCGTACTAACTGATACCTAACGTGGGCTACTACGCTAAAAAAACATCTTCGCATTATTGCTTTTCTAATGATTCATTGCATGTTCATCTGGTGCTGCAAATGTTCAAGGGCGGTGGTAATCACTTATCTTCAAGGGACCAGGGCGGTCTTGATTTGCTCGTTATTGACTAAATAAAAACAAGTCAAGTGTGAGTCGGACTCGCACACGAACGGTTCTGTACCATCGGACAAGATTATGTACTTTTAGGGTTCCGTACCTCAAAAGGAAAAACGGAACCCTTATAGTATCACTTTGTTGTCTGTCTGTCTGTCCGTGTGTCTGTCAAGAAACCTACAGGATACTTCCCGTTGACCTAGTTTTTTTTTAATTCACATGGCGATCTTTTTCAAATTTTTACGATTTGTTGTTATAGCGGCAATAGTAAAGAAGTACACAGTTTGTGAAAACTTCAATTCTCTACATATTACGGTTCATGAGGTACAACCCGCTTACAGACAGACAAAACTCCTCATTTCTGATTTGTTATCGCAGAAAAATCCTGTCTCCATAGCCCGCTTATTGACTAGTTTAGGGCCATACTATGTTGTCCTAAAATCTGGTTTCGCCGGTAACATATATAACAAAGTTTCGTTTCTACCTTTTATTTATTACATTTGGAGATCTACAAGAGTCGTATTGTCTCATAACATATTGCTTTCACAAATAAAATATCTTTTGTTAGTACTTCAACCGAAATTGGATACGTCTCAGAGATTTTTTGTTGGAAAATACTTTTTTCCCGGTAAATTAATAAAACTGTTACCTCCATTTTACCTGGTGATCTATTTTGTTTTATATTTCACTAGCAGTCGCGTGTTACATCCCCGGGAATGTGTTACGAATATTAAACCTTGTAAAATATTCTGAACTAGCTGTGCCGTGGAGTTAGGTCTTTAAAAATCCCGTGGGAACTCTTCGATTCTCCGGGATAAAAAGTAGCCTATGTCACTCTCCAGGTCTTTATCTATATCCATGCAAAAAATCACGTCAATCTGTTGCACCGTTGCGACGTGATCGAAGGACAAGCCAACAAACCAATAAACAAACACACTTTCCGATTTGTAATAAGGGCACACAGTTCATGACAGTTAGGAAACTTGTAACAAAACGTTGAGGTTTCACCTACACTGGCAGGCGTCAAATGCTGCCTACATTTGACGCTAGGTAGACTGAAACAAATATCTATCTACGATAACACCCTATCAAAAATCTCAGTGGGCCTTCTGTTTTGAGGCGCCATCCAATAACAATCATGTTTTCAAAAAACATTCGAAATTTAATTCGAAAATATTTTCGAAAATCATTCGAAATTCAATAAGAAAGCATAAAGTTTCGTTTGTTCGTAGGTGTCTCAAAATGGTTAGCGCCCACTGCAATTTTTAGGGTTTCGTACCTCAAAAAGAAAAAAGGAACCCTTATAGAATCACTTCGTTGTCTGTCTGTCTGCAAAGAAACCTATAGGGTACTTCCCGTTGATCTATAATTATGAAATTTGGCAGGTACGTAGGTTTTATAGCACACCTAAGGGGGAAATCCAAAAACCGTGAATTAGTGGTAACATCACAAAAAAAAACCGGCAAAGTGCGAGTCAGGCTCGCGCAATGAGGGATCCGTACTACAGTCGTATTTTTTCGACATTTTGCACGATAATTCAAAACTATGATGCATAAAAATAAATAAAAATCTGTTTAAAAATGTACAGGTGAAGACCTTTCATATGATACCCCACTTGATATAGTCACTCACTTCGAAAGTTGAAAATACTAATTATTAGTTCATGACAACAATTTAATTTTTTTTTTGTGTGATCTAACCCTAAATTCACGGTTTTCAGATTTTTCCCCAAATGTCAGCTATAAGATCTACCTACCTGCCAAATTTCATGATTCTAGGTCAACGGGAAGTACCCTGTAGGTTTCTTGACAGACAGACAGACAGACAGACAGACAACAAAGTGATCCAATAAGGGTTTCGTTTTTCCTATTGAGGTACAGAACCCTAAAAATGAACAAATAATTAGGATTTTCAACTTTTAAAGTAAGATTAGAAGAAGAAGCAAGTGGGATATCATATGGAACTTTACCTGTACATTCTAAAACAGATTTTTATTTATTTTTATGCATTATTTTTTGATTTATCGTGCAATATGTCGAAAAAATACGACTGTAGTACGGAACCCTCGGTGCGCGAGTCTGACTCGCACTTAGCCAGTTTTTTTGCCTCTATCATTTGTATGGCATCACAACGCTATTAGTAACTTCTGTCTGCGATAAAGATTATAGGTATACCATCTTCATCAGGTGGTTGCAGTGTGACTCAATAAGCGAAAATATGACTACAAACCAATCTTCCCCGCTCGCTTGCTCCATAATATTATTTCCGCTTGCGAAAAATTTATAATATTGAAAAATGAAGCGGCCCCAGAGTCTCGGCTGTGCTCCGCGCCTTCCTGCTAATAACTCTCGGTTATGACACCTCAAATAAATATCAATATACCTCAGCAATATTAGCATGTACATTAACGTTTCACGATATTAATATTTCGGGTATAAACGTACAGAGAGAATCTAAATATACAAAAGGAAAAGGTGACTGACTGACAGATCTATCAACGCACAGCTCAAACTACTGGACGAATCGGGCTGAAATTTGGCATGCAGATAGCTATTATAACGTAGGCATCCGCTAAGAAAGGATTTTTGAAAATTCAACCCCTAAGGGGTGAAATATGAGTTCGAAATTTTTGTAGTCCAAGTGGACGAAGTCGCGAGCATAAGTACAATATGTCTTGGATGTCTGGCAGGTGGTTGCCACGATACTAAAGGTGAGATCTATAGAGCGCACTCTGACTTATCTTGGACTTAAGACAGTTAAAACGAGGCAAAGCTATATCTCTAAGATAAATCTGTCTCGTTTGAACTCAATCTTAAGTCTGAGCAAAGTCAAAGTGCGCTCTATAGATCTCACCCTAAGTGTCTGGTAAATCATGACGTCATTTGCAATACTATGCCGAAGAAAATATTTAAAAAATACTGTATACTTTGACGAAAGATTTTCGTCTTTGTTAAGTACTTGTTATCTCCCAAAGCCACGATTATCTAAACTTCATATTCGCTGATCGTTCTGGGTTATCGTTCTGTGTTGGGGACAATGCGCAGAGAAACTTTTAGCTTTTATAAAATAACTAGCTACTGCTCGCGACTTCGTCCGCGTGGACTACACAATTTTCAAACCCCTATTTCGCCCCCTTAGAGGTTGAATTTTCAAAAATCCTTTGTTAGCGGATACCTACGTTATAATAGCTATCTGCATGCCAAATTTCAGCCCGATCCAATCAGTAGTTTCAGCTGTGCGTTGATAGATCAGTCTGTCAGTCAGTCAGTCAGTCGGTCACCTTTTCCTTTTATATATTTAGACGAAGACTTAGCACTCGCTGGCTCTCTCTTTGAACGACAACGTCGAAAAATTTCAGGACTGAAAATTATCAACCCCAAAGTTTCAGGAATATAACAGTAAATATCGCATCGAGGACGCGAAAAGGTCCGTACTCCGTGCTGGACCGTGGAGCCACAGTGAAAGGATTTCAGTAAACCCGTTTATTGCCATCTATAAAATCTATAAACTAGGACAAAGAGTTCGATAACCCCGGATTTTCGAGCGTAAAACCCGGACATGTCTGCCTATTTTTATATATCACAAATAAAATAAAAGTTATTACAATCAAT
This sequence comes from Maniola hyperantus, assembly GCF_902806685.2. Classification (NCBI taxonomy): domain Eukaryota; kingdom Metazoa; phylum Arthropoda; class Insecta; order Lepidoptera; family Nymphalidae; genus Maniola; species Maniola hyperantus. Next base: position 12,725,989 of record NC_048553.1, read on the forward strand.
AGGTACTAATAATTATAAATGCTAAAATCAATCTGTCTGTCTGTCTGTCTGCTAGCTTTTCACGACCCATCCGTTCAACCGATTTTAACGAAATTTGGTACAGAGATAGAGTTGCATTCCGGGGAAGGACATAGGCTGCTTTTCATCCCGGAAAACATGTCTAACTCCGCAGCCATCCTCTAAAAAGCGAATAAGTATAAAAAATTGTTTATGAGTAATCGCCAAAAATGAATTATCAAAAACTAATAATTCTAAAAAAGAGTGCTACGTACTGAAATCTTTAGTTAATTTGGCAAACTTAGCAAACTTTTTAAGAAACATCAATTTTACTAAATTCCCCTGTTTTTGGATTTTCTAGCTTTTTAGGGTGCCAACTCGTCCGATGTCGTTGGATCTTCTCAAAACTAAGACAAATCTTAGGAAACCCAGACGTCTGGCAACCCTATTACTACGGGTATTTTCCCGCCAAAACGCGTCGAGCTATTTCATTGAAATTCGAGTGGCACATAAAATGGAGCGTAAATTTCTGATACTAATGCCGGGTTCACGGTCTGATTTGACGAGCTTAGTTTGTTTTTACGAGCTCACTTTGTAGCCGGCATAAGGCTGCCTGTCCACTGGTGTGGAGAAGAGAGGAGCGGAGCGGAGCTGTGCAAATATTAACCAATAGAATTGCATAAAACTCCCGCTTCGCTTCAGTAGACAAGCAATCACGGACTGGTGTAAAAAATCAAAATTTTAATGCGGAGCGGGGCCGCGCAGATGAAAAACATAGCAGTGAGGCGGAGTGGGGAAACGGAGCGGGGAAAGAGCAGGGAAGAGAAGCAGGGAAGCGGAGCGGAGAAGTAGAGCGGGGAAGCGGAGCAGGGAAGTGAAGCGGGAAAGCGGCACTCCGCTTCCCCACTGGGAAAGCGTAGCACTAAACCATTTGCCCGCCGCCAGTAGCTCAAATGACTCGTCGCGTGCTCGCAACCCAGTTCCGTGTGGTCCGCTACTCCGCTCCGCATTAGGTACTTTCTCGCTTCGCTCCGCTACCTAGCTTCGCGTCTATGGACAGATACAGTCCACAACTCCGCTCCGCATCACTTTCTCGCTCCGCACCAGTGGACAGGCAGCCTAATGTCAGAGATTCTGCTATCTCATCTATTCGGCAGATTGGTTTATAGTGTCGACTGAATTGGCTCATACAAATTAAGCTGGAGATATTCTAGCGGCTCGTATTGTTAACGAAAAAACGGGTGAAGTACGAGTTAAACTCGCACACGAAAAGTTCCTTACCTTCGTACAAGAACACACTTAAAAAAAATTTGACGTAAATTTTGTAAGTCACGGTTTTAGGATTTCTTCATTTACCTTTTTGTGCTATAAGACATTGCTACCTGCAAAATTTCATGATTCTAGATCAACGGAAAGTACCCCAGGTTTTGATTTCCTTGACGGGTTTTGACAGACAGATAGAGCGATAACGAAGTGATTCTATAGGGGTTCCTCTTTCTTTTTGAGGTACGAAATCCTAAAAAAAAGGTCAGAGTCACTCGGCCGGTGATGCAGAGAGTTTCTCTACATGATAAAAACAGAAACGAGGAGATCCGTGAGAGAACCAGAGTAACCGACAAAGCTTGGCGGGTTGCGAAGCTAGTGGCAATGGGCAGGGCAGTTTTAAAATCCGGTAGATGTTGGGGTCCCAAGGTGCTAGAATGGTGACCTCGCTCCAAAAAGCGCAGCGTAAAGTCCTTACAAGAGACCTATGTCCAACAATGGACCTCTATCGGTTGACGATAATGATGGTGCGTGTACTACAAACCTTTACATAAACTCGGAAGTAAATATTATAAGACCATTAGAAAGAGATACAGATAAAATCAGCATTTCGGTTCTGTAAAGCGTTATCTCTGTCATTGAGAACTGACAAGTCAGCAACTTAACATCACATAGGTATGATTGACAGAGACGACGCTCTGCGACACCGAACCTGGCAATCATCTCTTTCTAAAGCTCAATATGTATTTCCTGGCGGGTACTGTACATTCTAGATTTACGGTTCCATTTGATGAGCTCACTTGGTTTTTACGAGGACATTTTGTGTTTAGTTGGCGTCAGAGATTCAGTACTCTTGGTACGACTTGTACATGTCACGAACGTTGATAGAACATCGAAGTCAGTATATTACATATAAGGGTTTAGTACCCGAAATAAGTCAACGGGACCCTATTAATAAGCCTCCTTGTCCGTCTGTCTATCTGCAGACTGTGCCTCATAAACCGTAATAGGTACCTAGAGAGCTAAAATTTATACAAAATAGATATACCTGTTGCTGCTATAACAATAATCACTACCTCTATTATATCACTACGTGATACGTCTATTGTAAATGCGAAAGTTTATTTGTTTGTTGGTTTGTCCTTCAATCACGTCGCAACGGAGCAACGGATCGACGTGATTTTTTGCTTGGGTACAGTGACATAGGCTACTTTTTATCCCGGAAAATCAAAGAGTTTCCACGGGATTTTTAAAACCCTAATTTCACGCGAAGAAGTCGCAGGCATCAGCTAGTAAGTAATAAAAATTTCAAAATGACCGCCTTGAAAATTAAAATATTATGTTAAATGATTTTTGTGAAACTATGTTTCCGCTTGAAATTGTAGTGGTAGTCAATTAAGGTATAGATCAATGTTGCTTTGACGTTAACGTGTTTCGATACTGGAAATATAATATTATCAACGTTTTCGGAATGTGCTAAGCCTATCACTAAGTTCACAATGAAATTTTATAGCTTCATTGACGAAGGGTCTCTGGATTCTGAAAGTGCTCAATAACCTTGTTGAAGTAAATTTTAATAGGGTTATGCACGCAAAATAACTTTGTAGTTTAGTTTGATAGCTAACGAAGCGGATGCCTCGAATAACAATGTCGATGAGACTAGAGGAATACCACTACGATAAGTTAATAATATAGTCGCTATAGTACGATAATCTTCTATATATATAAAAGGAAAAGGTGACTGACTGACTGAATGACTGACTGACTGACTGACTGACTGACTGACTGACTGATCTATCAACGCACAGCTCAAACTACTGGACGGATCGGGCTGAAATTTGGCATGCAGATAGCTATTATGACGTAGGCATCCGCTAAGAAAGGATTTTTGAAAATTTAACTCTTGAAGGGGTGAAATAGGGTTTTGAAATTTTGTAGTCCACGCGGACGAAGTCGCGAGCATAAGCTAGTTAGTAATATAACGCTTTTGTTTCAGAACAAAATAACTCATTTAAAGTATCCAGTGTTGAGGTCCAAACGCGGTCCTAAGGCGTCATCTTAATACAATGCGAATGTGCGATCTTCGCGCGAATGCCAATAATTAGGACAATAAGTAGGTAATCGTTAATTTGCGGACATCCATGATATACAATGAACCAAAAGCTTAATTTGCTATAACCCGCTGAAACAGTCGAATCTGTATGCTCTATTTTCTGACAGGATCGACTGCCAGTACTTGAATCACTGTTGTATGATTCACGTGCTGGCAAATCGATCCTGTCCTAATTTAAATAGTTATAAATATTATAGTTATAGATTTTTTACTAACAAATAGGTTTAAGTTTCGTGTAATTACTAACACCAATATGATCCTTGTTGGTCGAAATAAAAACATTTTATTTATTTATTTATTTATACACGGAATTGTACCGGAACGCTAAATTGCTTGGCGGCACGGCTTTGCCGGTAGGGTGGTAACTAGCCACGGCTGAATCCTCCTACCAAACCAGACCAATAATAATAAAATTCCAACCCCCTGCCATGAATCGAACCCGGGACCTCCCACTTATAAGACCACAGCGCTTTCCACTGCGCCAGGGAGGTCGTTGAGGTTACCGATTGAGGTATTGATGATACATAACTAATTGGTCAATAATTTGAACAGGTGTCTTTTTTCATGTCGCTGTACCTACTATCATCATCATGATCAACCCATCACCGGCTCACTACAGAGCACGGGTCTCCTCTCAGAGTGAGAAGGGTTTGGCCATAGTCTACCTACTATTTTAGGTTTTTTTTGACATCATTTTTTTTTAATTTATTTTTCTATGTTAATCTAAATATATAAAAGAAAAAGGTGACTGACTGACTGACTGACTGACTGACTGATCTATCAACGCACAGCTCAAACTACTAGACGGATCGGGCTGAAATTTGGCATACAGATAGCTATTATGGCGTAGGCATCCGCTAAGAAAGGATTTTTGAAAATTCAACCCCTAAGGGGGTGAAATAGGGGTTTGAAATTCGTGTAGTCCACGCGGACGAAGTCGCGAGCATAAGCTAGTTGTAACTAAATGTGTAACTGACACTATCGTAAAATTGCGCGCCATTGATGGCAGATTGTAATTGGACTTTTATATTTTTAAGACCCTATGTACATACAATTTTGCAATTAATAAATTATCTTATCTTATCTACCACGCTGGGCATGTGCGGATTGGTACCTACCTGGGTACCTAATATACCTGTAATTAAAAAAGCTAATATCAAATATCAAAGGTTACCATGCCAGGCCTTGGTCTTTTCAAATTAATTTCGTCTCGCTTTGAGGTTGACAAATAAGTGAAGCTTCGTCGTAAATAAGGTACTTTGATGAAAAATTCTAAATTAGCCATCAACCAACGAGACTAAATAAAGTTGGGGGCAAATAATGTTACCTGCTAGATAATAATCATAAGAAGACGCCATTTTATTTTATCAACCGACTTCAAAAAAGGAGGGGGTTCTTAATTCGACTCTATTTTTTTGTATGTAGGCGTGCAATTCATAGAGGCATAAAAGTACTGCTTACCCTAGTTGAAACGACATTTTTCTTTATGACCTGCCATTATATAGGTCTACATAAGGTGTATCTAAGGCCTATCTTACTAATGCTTACCCTCACCTTACCTTCAGAGCCTCAATAGCTCAACGGGTAAAAGGAGTGGACTGAAAACCGAAAGGTCGACGGTTCAAACCCCGCCCGTTGCACTATTGTCGTACCTACTCCTAGCACAAGCCTGACGCTTAGTTGGAGAGGAAAGGGGAATATTAGTCATTTAACATGGCTAATATTTAAAAAAAAAAAAAAAAAAAACCCTGGCTTTGGACTCTGTGCACGCCACTGCGTGAGTTGTAGGGACTTCCACAATCCACGGTCTTGCGCCGCCTGAATTCAGCGGCTCCCTGCGACTTTTCTGATGTCGCCTGTCCACCTAGGAGGGGTCTTCCAACGCTGTGCCTTCCGGCGCGAGGTTGCCATTCCAGCACCTTGAGACCCCAAAAGACTATAGATCTAAATATTTGATTTTTTTAATTTGTAACATTTGGTTTGTATGTTTTGCTTTTTTTTTTGTCTTTTCTTGTTTTGTGAGCTGAATAAACTTTTATTTATTTATTTATACTAGCTGATGCCCGCGACTTCGTACGCGTGGAAATAGGTTTTTAAAAATCCCGTGGGAACTCTTTGATTTTCCGGGATATAATGTAGCCTATGTCACTCTCCAGGTCTTTATCTATACCCATACAAAAAATCACGTCGATCCGTTGCGACGTGATTGAAGGACAAACCAACAAACAAACACACTTTCGCATTTATAATAAGGGTACTGATTCAGATACAAGTTAGCCCTTGACTGCAATCTCACCTGATGGTAAGTGATGATGCAGTCTAATATGGAAGCGGGCTAACCTGGAAAGGGTACGACAGTTTTTATTAAACCCATGCATGCCTCTTTGGTTTCAACACGGCATCGTACCGGAACGCTAAATCGCTTGGAGGCACGACTTTGCCGGTACGGTGGTAACTAGCCACGGCCGAAGCCTCCCACCAGACAAATTAAATTTTAAATTCTAGTATTTGTAGGTTGTAGTTACTTGTTATGTAGACTATGTAAAGTTAGTTTCAAATATCATTAACTAGATAATGCCCGCGATTTCAGTCGCTATATAACATACTGGCTGATCCTCGCGGCTTCACCCGCGTATATATAATATAGCCTATGTCACTCAGGAATAATGTAGCTTTCTGTTGGTGAAAGAATTTTCAAAATTGGTTCAGTAGTTCCAGAGATTACCCCCTACGAACAAACTTAACGACATAACCTCTTTATAATATTATAAGTAATAAGTATAGATATAGAATATAGATACTAAAAAAACGTATTGAAAATTTACGGTCCGTTACATTATAAGTGCTTATGTGTGTCAAGTACCGTGGGTAACACACTACACCATTAGTCTATATATATAAAAAAGGAAAAGGTGACTGACTGACTGACTGACTGACTGTACCAGTGGTACAAGATTTTACGTCTCACCAAACCAAACCAAATTCGAGAGTCGAAATACTTCCGCGGTACAGTAAACTGGATCTTAAATGCCTTGTTTTAAAGCTCAAGTTTGTCTACACTTCTACAGCCAGCGCTCCAAGCGGAAACATTGCGAAATTAAAATCAGTGCCATTGAATATTTGACTTCAATTCAAGGCTGTTTAGGTCCATTTTACTGTAACGCGGAAGTATTTCGACTCTCGAATTTGGTTTGGTTTGGTGAGACGTAAATATCTTGTACTACGGGTACTGATCTATCAACGCACAGCTCAAACTACTGGACGGATCACGCTGAAATTCAGCATGCAGATAGCTATTATAACGTAAGCGTCCGCTAAGAAGGGATTTTTCAAAATTCAACCCCTAAAGGGGTAAAATAGGGGTTTGACGTATAAAACTCTGTCAGTTTTGAAGTGTCTATAAAGAAGTTTTGTAGTTAATATTTTTGCAATTAGCAGTATGACATATTTTATTAAGCTCATTTTAAAATCTCATAGTTAAAGATCAAACCTAAGGGTGTAAAATAGGGGTTTAAAATTTGTGTAGTACACGCGGACGAAGTCGCGGGCATAAGCTAGTTTAGAATATTTCTGCGAAACCAATTACATTCTATTGTTTACTTAGTTACTTATTTGTCTATAACAAGAATGGCAGCGGACGAGAAGCATCGCTTCAACCTAAACAACTAAATACCACAGTTAAACATAATTTATTACTCGAAAACTCCTTATAATTTCTGTATAAATCAAATTGGAATTCTGTGTATTAGAATTTCTAATTCAAAAGGGAATTCGTACGCCGCAAAATAGGCACGCAGACATAATTGAAATCGGATGATTTATACACCTGCAATGTGCTTCGACCTTTCGTTTACCTATATTTTTATTATTTTTATGATAGTGTTTTTATATACACTTCAAGGAAATTTTTAAATAATTTTAAATATCTACATAATCAAAAATTGCGCGAAAATTCGAATCCGTTTGGTCCGCAATTTTTGATATGTATTAAAAATTATTTAGAAATATTAGTTTGTTTTGTTTTTAAACGATGATTTCGGAAATTGTATTCTGCGCAAGCAGAGAAGGTCCTAACGCTACGCTCTTCTACCACGAGACCTTAAAATAAGGACAAGCACTATTGTATGAACGAAATTGGATTTTTTTTTATTTATGTTCAACATTTAATACACTAAGGGATTACGGTATTTTATGGTAACAGAGCACATAGAATTTAAATATAAATATTTATAAAAAGCGTGCAACAAATTTGCGCTCGAGCAGCTCTGACTTTTCCATACATTTCGCCTTAAGATTAATAAGTTGGTAGGAAATTCTTCAGACCACACACAAAAGTCGATATTTTATAATAGTAATTTAAAAATATAACAATAAATATTCAATTTAAATATCACATCAACCTAAAAAAGCAAATTGTTATGATTTCTAAAACATGTTTGAATGATGATTCATGATAATATGCAGCTCTGTACGCTTAGTATAAGATTTTACGTCTCACCAAACGTTGCTAGAATTCGAGAGTCGAAACACAATACCGTCAAAGTAAAATGGACCTAAAGAGCCTTGAATTGAAGTCAAAAATTCAATGCCACTGATTTTAATTTCGCAACGTTTCCGCTTGAAGCGCTGCTGGCTGAAGATGTGTAAACAAACTTGAGCTTTAAAACAAGGCAGTTAAGATATAGTTTACTATAATGCGGAAGGTTTTCGACACTCGAATGCTATCAACGTTCGTGAGACATAAAATCTTGTACTAAGCGTACTAATTGAGCAGAAAATTCAATCATACGCCAAATAAACAGCGGAACCGGATCTCTCTTAAGTAGGTATCTCTATTTAACATGCAAATTGATTTAGCTAAAGCATACTAATAATTAAAATGGCCATAAGTATAACTCGTAATAAAATCCATAATAATTATCCCATCCATCCTAATTCCTAATATATTTATTATATTAAATGCCTGTCTGGTACCTTTCATCTAAATCAGTACCCTTATTATCAGTACTCTTATTATAAATGCGAAAGTGTGTTTGTTTGTTGGTTTGTTGATTTGTCCTTCAATCACGTCGCAACGGTGCAACGGATTGACGTGATTTTTTGCATGGGCATAGAAAAAGACCTGGAGAGTGACATAGGCTACTTTTTATCCCGGAAAATCAAAGAGTTCCCACGGGATTTTTAAAACCCTAATTTCACGCGGACGAAGTCGCGGGCGTCAGCTAGTATATTATCAAAAGGAAAAGGTGACTGACTGACTGACTGGACTAACTGAGCTATGAACACTTAGCTCAAACTACTGGACGGATCGGACTGAAATTCGGCATGCAGATAGCTATTATGGCGTAAGCATCCGCTAAGAAAGGTTTTTTGAAAATTCAACCCCTAAGGGGATGAAATAAGGGGTTTGAAAGTTAAGTAGTCGCGAGCATAAGCTAGTTTCCGAAAATAAGAGTTCCCGCGGGATTTTTGAAAAACTATACTCAAACAAAGTGGGAACAACATCTAGAAAAATATCTTTATAACGATTCTTTTGGTTCATTTCGGTTTATATATATTATGTTCCTAAATGTTTGCACTGACGTTGAAAACGCCAAGAAAGTGAAAATATTCAATTAAATATACCCGGAACTCTGTACCCGGGGCATCGGTAGAGCCCCGGAACCTCCTCCAACCCTCAAATAACACTGGCTCGCATAATACTGTCATACATAATGTATGAACATGAATTGTAACCAGTTTTTTCGTGCGTTTGTTTGGTGTCGAATCATTCTCGTGTTTATCGACAAGAGAAAACTTTTGAAACGAAAAACTGAACTTGTCCTGCTCGAGTTTCACCCACGGCGATATTCTGTCTCAATGAATGCTTTACGACTTACGAAGGAGATAATAGAATAGAATAGAATGTTTTTTATTCATGTAAACTTTTTACAAGTGCTTATGAATAGTCAGGTAGTTTTAATTTACCACTAGTTCGGAATGCCGTTCCTACCGAGAAGAACCAGCAAGAAACTAATCCATACCATCCATACTAGTCCATACTAATATTATAAATGCGAAAGTGTGTCTGTCTGTCTGCTAACTTTTCACGACCCAACAGTTTAACCGATTTTGATGAAATTTGGTACAAAGCTAGATTACATCCCCGGGAATGACATATGCTACTTTTTATTCCGGAAAATTAAAGAGTTCCCACGGGATTTTATAAAAACCTAAATCCACGCGGACGAAATCGCGGGCATCATCTAGTAGGTAATAAATTACACCTTTTGATGGTTGGTTGTTGGATTTGTAAGATATAGTGGTGATTATTATTACGCAAACATAAAACTAAAGCTACGAGGGTTCCGAACGCGCCCAGGTATTTATTTATTTTTATTTTTATTATTCATGTACCAAAAATTGTAGTTACAAAGTAATAATAAATTAAGTTACATTGGAAATGCTTATCTCTAAACAGAGATTTCTTCCAGCTTCCCATTCAAGGTTGTGAGTAAGGCGTATCAAGAAGTGGAATAGGTCTACGGTACTAGAATCTAATAAACTACTTAAATATCTTATAATAAATACCCAAATCAACTTATATACAATAATAATACTTATCATAAATAATTATACATATACATAATATATGAAAAATATAAATACATATAATATATAGAATACTCTATATTAATGATACTGCTTCACTCTGTATTTGAATGAGTGTACTGAGGGGCAGTTCTCTCTGACATTTTCAGGAAGTGAGTTCCAAAGTTGGGTAGCTAGTACGGTGAAAGATTTGTTATAGAAGACTGTGTTACAATGGGGAGTGACGAGAGGATTTTTTGAGACACACGACCGCATAGGTCGAGTAGGAGGGCGGGATAGTTGAAGGTATAAGGATAGGTATGAGAAGAGCCCACAACAAACTCAGCCGGGTATTCTTTTTATTTTCACCACTTTTTACCAAATTACGCCGACCTCCGATTAGAAGGCGGACGTCCTAATCACTAGGCTATCACAGCTTTTATTATTTGTCGTCTATTGTGGGCGTATAATGATTGCGAATGCTTTATGCAATTACCTCTATTGTAAGTTTACAGACAGGCAAATTGTTGTCTATTCCTAGATTTACATCTAGTATATTTAGAACCTAGTTCGCCTGCAGTGGCGTGCACAGTGTTTCAAGCCAAGGTAGGCATTAGTTAGGTAGGAACCTGTTTACTGACAGGTCATAATGAAAAATATGCATTGAGCTATTACAACCTGGGGTAAGCAGTGCATTTATGCCTCTATGACCTGCACGCCACTGTTCGCCTGTATGTTTACAAAAAGGGCCATTCTACGGTGGCGACGATCCCTCAGCCAGCGATCTAGAGTTCTTAGTGCAGAGTTCTGCTGTCAAGACTGACCAATCAAAGACTTCAAATTATTATTAACTAGCTTATGCTCGCGACTTCATCCGCGTGGACTACACAAATTTCAAACCCCTATTTCACCCCCTTAGGGTTGAATTTTCAAAAATCCTTTTTAAGCGAATGCCTATGTCATAATAACTATCTGCGTGCCAAATAATATGTTGTTATATGTTGTCGATTCAGGATCAGACCGAGAGTTCCCACACTCTAGTTCACTCTGTCGATTCTCGAATAGATATTATGAATTTATTAAACCCAATTTGCATGAAAGGGCTGAAAGTTTACGATTCCCCTATGGGTGCCTTTTTGCCTATCCCTCGGAAAGTAAACGTGACCCCACGGGTTCGAGCCGTCAGTCATGACAGACGGGCGTCGGGCAGTGACAAGGGTCCAACCTCATCGGATCCTGCACGTGACCGAGCTAGCGAGTAGCGCGCCCTTAAGAGTTAAGGTTACGCTTCTTATTCGCTTCTCCATAACGCAATACGCTGATTATTCTATTTGTTGTAATTCAAGATCTAAAACTACACCAGTTATAGATTTATCTATACATTTTCTATACCCAACTGAACCCAATGAGTCCGTCTGTCCGTCATGTCTGTCAAGAAACCTATAGGGTACTTCCCGTTGATCTAGAATCATGAAATTAGGTAGGTAGGTAGGTAGGTAGGTCTTATAACACAAGTTAAGAAAATATAAATCCGAAATCCATGAATTTGTGGTTACATCACAAAAAATTAAAATTTCAATTTATAAAGTAAGATAACTATACCAAGTGGGGTGGGGAAAAACGGAACCCTTATAGGATTACTTTGTTGTCTGTCTGTCTGTCTGTCAAGTAACCTACAGGGTACTTCCCGTTGACCTAGAATCATGAAATTTCACAGGTAGATAGATCTTATAGCTGACATTTGGGGAAAAATCACACAAAAAAATTTAAATTGTGGCCATGAACTAATAATTAGTATTTTCAACTTTCGAAGTGAGTGACTATATCAAGTGGGGTATCATATGAAAGGTCTTCACCTGTACATTCTAAAACAGATTTTTATTTATTTTTATGCATCATAGTTTTTGAATTATCGTGCAAAATGTCGAAAAAATACGACTGTAGTACGGAACCCTCATTGCGTGAGCCTGACTCGCACTTGGATGGTTTTCTTATAAATTATCGTTCACCAACGTCGAATAAAGTTATTCCGCCCCATTTAGAGTCACAGTTAAACGAATGCAAATACAAAGTTTCCTCTGTTTGTACTTTAAACTCCGCCCCACATACTGCGGGCTTTGAAGTTGACATTTCCGTTGAAAATGTGCGCTTTTTCTAGCTTTTTTCACTTTATAAGGTTACTTGTGGTAGCATTTCAAACGTCTTTTATTTTGTGTGAAAAATGCCAAGCGCAGGCGAATAAACACTGTTCCAGTACAAAGGTTTCTTTGACAAAATGACTAAAACAACCGGCCAAGTGCAAGTCAGACTCGCGTACTGAGGGTTCCGTACTAGAATCGTATTTTTTTAAATATTTATTTTGGCAAAAACAGTCATTACAAACAATTACTTATTAAATATAGTCGCATACCTACTTATATATAGACAAAACATTGCCGAAAAACATTTTACATACACAAAGTTATTAAAGCATTGAGCAGAACAGTATTATAGATTATATATATTACTAGCTGACCCGCCCCGGCTTCGCTCGGGTGGAGTTTAAAAAATCGAGGTGGGGGTTCAATTTCCAAAAATCCTGAAATTCATATTTCTTCATTTGTTACCGAAAACCCAAATACCAATTTTCATGCAAATAACTTGAAAAATGACGGACTTTCATACAAACTTTCATCCCCTATTTAAACCCCTTGGTAGTAGAATTTCCAAAAATCGTGAAAAACTATTTTTTTTATTTTTAACCGAAAGCTTAAAATACCAATTTTCATGCAAATAACTTGAAAAATGACCGACTTTTATACAAACTTCCATCCCCTATTTAACCCACTTAGGGGTGGAATTTCGAAAAATCCTTTCTTAGTAGATACCTACTCTTCACAAAGAATAGACCCTCCAAATTTCATGTCTTTAGGACCAGCGGTTTAGGCTGTGCGTTGATATCTATGTCAGTCAGTCAGTCAGGACTTTGAATTTTATATATATATATATATATATATATATATATATATATAGATTTAAACATGCTGTTTTTATTCCCTTCAAAGAGTTGAAGAATAAATCTAGAATCTGTCACCTTTTCGTTTTATATATTTAGAATTGAGTTAAAGGACCTACTTTTGCACCATATTTCCAGGTCAACTGAAGTGCGACTTTGAGTATGAAAAACACTTTATATAACCTAACTAGAAATATTAATCTTAATATTCACTAGGTATATAATGGGGCCCTAACACGCGAGTAATCTTATAATATTTTTTCGTTTTTCAATAAATTATGGTGCCTAAAAAAATTTTTGAATACCTACTAGCTGCCCCGGCAAACTTCGTTCCGCCTAACAGTCGATTTTTTCAGGAAATTTTTAAAATTTTTCTCACTGTAAGAACCATCCTCGTACTTCAAGGAATATTATAAAAAAAGAATTAGCGAAATCGGTTGAGCTGTTCTCGAGATTTGCGATCAGCAACACATTCAGCGATTCATTTTTATATATAGAGATTTTATTTGTTTGTTCCAGGTACAAACATCTCAAAGTGTTAGTCATAGAGACTTAGTGAGTGTAGTGTGAAGTGTAGTGATGTTGTCGTGAGGCCGAGGCCATGTGGAGGCCGTGCGGGCCTGTGTCGTGGGCCTGGCTGTTGCTCGCGGGCCTCACCGCGGCCTACACCGACACCGAGGACTTCCTCAGCGATTTGGATAAGCCAGGTAAGATAGTGATGTTGTCGTGAGGCCGAGGCCATGTGGAGGCCGTGCGGGCCTGTGTCGTGGGCCTGGCTGTTGCTCGCGGGCCTCACCGCGGCCTACACCGACACCGAGGACTTCCTCAGCGATTTGGATAAGCCAGGTAAGATAGTGATGTTGTCGTGAGGCCGAGGCCATGTGGAGGCCGTGCGGGCCTGTGTCGTGGGCCTGGCTGTTGCTCGCGGGCCTCACCGCGGCCTACACCGACACCGAGGACTTCCTCAGCGATTTGGATAAGCCAGGTAAGATAGTGATGTTGTCGTGAGGCCGAGGCCATGTGGAGGCCGTGCGGGCCTGTGTCGTGGGCCTGGCTGTTGCTCGCGGGCCTCACCGCGGCCTACACCGACACCGAGGACTTCCTCAGCGATTTGGATAAGCCAGGTAAGATAGTGATGTTGTCGTGAGGCCGAGGCCATGTGGAGGCCGTGCGGGCCTGTGTCGTGGGCCTGGCTGTTGCTCGCGGGCCTCACCGCGGCCTACACCGACACCGAGGACTTCCTCAGCGATTTGGATAAGCCAGGTAAGATAGTGATGTTGTCGTGAGGCCGAGGCCATGTGGAGGCCGTGCGGGCCTGTGTCGTGGGCCTGGCTGTTGCTCGCGGGCCTCACCGCGGCCTACACCGACACCGAGGACTTCCTCAGCGATTTGGATAAGCCAGGTAAGATAGTGATGTTGTCGTGAGGCCGAGGCCATGTGGAGGCCGTGCGGGCCTGTGTCGTGGGCCTGGCTGTTGCTCGCGGGCCTCACCGCGGCCTACACCGACACCGAGGACTTCCTCAGCGATTTGGATAAGCCAGGTAAGATAGTGATGTTGTCGTGAGGCCGAGGCCATGTGGAGGCCGTGCGGGCCTGTGTCGTGGGCCTGGCTGTTGCTCGCGGGCCTCACCGCGGCCTACACCGACACCGAGGACTTCCTCAGCGATTTGGATAAGCCAGGTAAGATAGTGATGTTGTCGTGAGGCCGAGGCCATGTGGAGGCCGTGCGGGCCTGTGTCGTGGGCCTGGCTGTTGCTCGCGGGCCTCACCGCGGCCTACACCGACACCGAGGACTTCCTCAGCGATTTGGATAAGCCAGGTAAGATAGTGATGTTGTCGTGAGGCCGAGGCCATGTGGAGGCCGTGCGGGCCTGTGTCGTGGGCCTGGCTGTTGCTCGCGGGCCTCACCGCGGCCTACACCGACACCGAGGACTTCCTCAGCGATTTGGATAAGCCAGGTAAGATAGTGATGTTGTCGTGAGGCCGAGGCCATGTGGAGGCCGTGCGGGCCTGTGTCGTGGGCCTGGCTGTTGCTCGCGGGCCTCACCGCGGCCTACACCGACACCGAGGACTTCCTCAGCGATTTGGATAAGCCAGGTAAGATAGTGATGTTGTCGTGAGGCCGAGGCCATGTGGAGGCCGTGCGGGCCTGTGTCGTGGGCCTGGCTGTTGCTCGCGGGCCTCACCGCGGCCTACACCGACACCGAGGACTTCCTCAGCGATTTGGATAAGCCAGGTAAGATAGTGATGTTGTCGTGAGGCCGAGGCCATGTGGAGGCCGTGCGGGCCTGTGTCGTGGGCCTGGCTGTTGCTCGCGGGCCTCACCGCGGCCTACACCGACACCGAGGACTTCCTCAGCGATTTGGATAAGCCAGGTAAGATAGTGATGTTGTCGTGAGGCCGAGGCCATGTGGAGGCCGTGCGGGCCTGTGTCGTGGGCCTGGCTGTTGCTCGCGGGCCTCACCGCGGCCTACACCGACACCGAGGACTTCCTCAGCGATTTGGATAAGCCAGGTAAGATAGTGATGTTGTCGTGAGGCCGAGGCCATGTGGAGGCCGTGCGGGCCTGTGTCGTGGGCCTGGCTGTTGCTCGCGGGCCTCACCGCGGCCTACACCGACACCGAGGACTTCCTCAGCGATTTGGATAAGCCAGGTAAGATAGTGATGTTGTCGTGAGCCTGACTGTTGTTCGCCTTTCTACTTAATCCTGTAGATTCGGAGCAAATTCGCTGTGAGGGACAGACAGACAGACAGATATACCAGTGATCCTATAACGGCTCGTTTTTACAATCCGACGTATGAAACCCTAAACATGATAAATTGTATATAGAATTTTATTGTTTCATATAGGTACTAGGTAAGTACGTCTTATTTTAACAGATAATTTAATGATGTTTAGAAACCAAATACTGAGAGCACGCAACAACTGGGTAGAAAAAATAAAAGCTACAAATAAAATAATAATTTAGTATCCATTGAATCCAAAACAATCAATCTTGGACTCTCTCTTTTATTATCCACTTAAAAGAAGAACAAAAACAATAACCAATACACAAACAAATAGAAACAATAAAAGCTATACAAAAACAATACAAGAAGGGCAATCAATATAAGCCTGTATTGTAAAGGTTCGTTCACATTGACTGTCGCACGCGAATATAGCGGGTAGAGTTGAATCTGATGCGTGACTTTTATTCACATAAAAGTCGCCACGGTAACCACGAATTGCTAATGCCTACAGATGTAATTTGTAAACGATTTCTAAACTTAACTAAATAACCAGATTAAATGAACTGCTATCTTTTTCACAATGTTCTTATGGAAAAGGACAGACTACTTTTAGACCTGTGAATTACGTATGAAATTACAAGCAAACCTTTTTTACACGGTCGTCCAATTTAGAGCAACTTCGGCATACATAATGTTATTTCTATAACATTTTATATGCCTGTCTAAGCCTTCTTAACTGACTGGTCCTAAAAACTGATCTTTTTTTATCTAAATATATAAAAGGAAAAGGTGACTGACTGACTGACTGACTGACTGAATGACTGACTGACTGACTGATCTATCAACGCACAGCTCCAACTACTGGACGGATCGGGCTGAAATTTGGCATGCAGATAGCTATTATGACGTAGGCATCCGCTAAGAAAGGGTTTTTGAAAATTCAACCCCTAAAGGGGTGAAACAGGGGTTTGAAATTTGTGTAGTCCACGCGGACGAAGTCGCGAGCATTAGCTAGTTAATGATAAATACTATTATATACTTTTTAATTGTTAATAGTTGAATTTATTAAATAATGATGGAAATTGTGATAATTAATTACGTAAATTTAAAACTAAAGCTACGAGGGTTAGAAACGCGTCCTGCTCTGAGAAGAAGCCTACAACAAACTCAGCCGGGGATTCTTTTTACTACTTATCACCATTTCACATTATCACTTAAATTTATTAGAACTATTAAAGCTGTTAAAACAACTGATTCCCAAGCTTTCTTGTTATTTAAATATAATAATAATTTATCCTTTATATTGTACTTAATAGGAATTTTCAACAAGTTTACGCCAAGAACACTATTAATTATGTACTGGGTAGTTTTAGATTTATTACATTTTGAATAAAGGTTTTGTAATCGAATAAACACCAATTTAGATTTTTTGTAATTCGTACTGTTTATATTATTTTGCATAACGCACAATTTCGTCGACAGTGTGAAGCAGCCCTGAGCCGAAATTCTAACCAATCACACGCTGAGAGGCTACATTTAGTGGCCACTGCGTCAATAAAACAGTTCCTTATGGCTATAACAGTCTGACACCCCCTTTACTCGATGGTTTATGAATTATAAACAAGATATACGACTTCAATACACCATTAAGTTACCTATAGCGACAAGTTTATAATTTTATAGGCATTGTCCGTGAACTTATCATTCACCATCATCATTAACTCATAACTTACTAGCAGTTGCCCGTGACTTCGTCCGCGTAAAATTTCTGGTTTCTCATGAGATCTGAAATTTTCCCGCTGCAAAAGACCTCACTTGCCTACTCACTCAGTCTCACCTTAAGGCACGGAACCTAGAATACCTAAATGCCAATTTTCATATCTCTAACTTCAAAAACATAGGATTTTCATACAACCTTCGACCCCCCTTTCACGCCCTTAGGGGGGGAATTTTTCAAAACCGTTTCTTAGCTGACACCTACGTCGTAGAAAGAACCTATCTTCCAAATTTCAAGTTTGTAGGCCTTATAGTTCCTGATATTTCGTGATTAGTCAGTCAGTCAGTCAGTCAGTCAGTGAGTGAGTGAGTGGTATTTCGCTTTTATATAATATTTAGATAGCCGGCGCACTACTAAGCGGGTCTGCTCTTAGAATGATAAGTGTATGGTCACGGTCTGCCACGCTGGCCAAGTGCAGATTGGCAGACTTCACACCTTTTTAGACTAGAATAGAAAATAATTTTTTTTATTCGGTTAAACTTTTACAGCTAAGCTGTGATAGCCTAGTGGTTAGGATGTCCGCCTTCTAATCGGAGGTCGGGGGTTCGATCCCGGGCACGCACCTCTAACTTTTCGGAGTTATGTGCGTTTTAATTAATTAAATATCACTTGCTTTACCGGTGAAGGAAAACATCGTGAGGAAACCTGCATGCCTTAGAGTTCAACATAATGTTCTCAAAGGTGTGTGAAGTCTACCAATCCGCACATGGCCAGCGTGGTAGACTATGTATGGCCAAAACCCTTCTCAGTCTGAGAGGGGATCCGTGCTCTATAGTGAGCCGGCGATGGGTTGATCATGATGATGATGATGAAATTTTTACAAGTGCTTTTGAATCGTCAACTAGTTTAATTTACCACTGGTTCGGAATGTGGTTCCTACCGAGAAGAATAGCAAGGCCTTATATTTTTAAGAATTGACCCTGAAGCCAGAGAGGGTCAATTCTTAAAAATATAAATATAGATTTTCGGCTAATACCGACAAATTGGGCACTCTAAATTCTCACATTGCATTTTCGATCCTAAAATATTGCCTTTTTGTACCTAAATTAATTTACATTCTCCGCGCGAGCCCAATTTGGAAATTTCATGGACTACTCGATAACATGGATGCCACCCTTAAAAGTACACTAGAACAAATTCTAAATTTAACTTTTGATGAGCACTCCTGGAACCAAGCAACTTTACCGGTCAAGTACGGTGGCATCGGCGTGAGGAAAATTTCCAGTGTAGCTCTTCCGGCTTTTCTGTCCTCTGTGCATAGTATAAAAGAGCTTAGCTCTCAAATTCTCAAATCCAATTCATCATTGACCTATACCGCAGAGGCCCTAGAGAGTTGGAAGGTCAGATGTCCCAATGTCGACATCCCGAAGGAACGTACTACACAAAAACTTTGGGATTTGCCATTGGTTCAACTGACACATACGAATTTGGTTCAAAATCTTTCAAGTGACAGAGATCGTGCCAGGCTTCTAGCATTATCCGAAAAGGAATCTGGGTATTGGCTGCATGCCTTGCCATCAAAAAATCTCGGCACACTTTTAGATAACGAAAGTTTTCGTGTGGCTCTAGGTCTCAGATTGGGAACACCACTGTGCCATCAGCACAGATGTCCGTGTGGAAAAGAGGTTGATAAATTTGGAATCCACGGACTCTCTTGCCAAAGGAGCTCCGGTAGGCTGTTTAGGCATGGCTCTCTTAACGATACAATTAAAAGAGCTCTTGCCACCATAAATATTCCTGCGCTCATTGAGCCGGCAGGGATTAGTCGGGATGATGGCAAGAGACCTGATGGATTGACGCTGGTTCCCTGGGAACGGGGACGGGCGCTAATGTGGGACGCAACTTGCGTTGACACATTGGCCCCGTGTCATATCAGGAAGACAGCATCAAGACCGGGAGCCGCAGCAGAAAAAGCTGAAAACGGCAAGCGGCGCAAGTATGCCTCTCTTATAGAGAGTTACATTTTTGTGCCGTTTGCCGTGGAGACCCTGGGGCCATGGAGTCTTAGTGCTAAAATTTTTTACGAGACATTTCACCGCGATTAATAGCCTCAACTGGTGACAGAAGGGCTGGCTCATTTTTTGCGCAGCGGATCAGCCTGGCTGTCCAGCGCGGAAATGCAGCCAGTATTCTTGGCACCATTCCACGCGGTCATGATTTATATAGTAATTAGATAAGGCTAGCCTTAAGTTTTATTGTATTAAAAAAAATTATAGATTTTATTTCATGTATCGCGTTTGTAGGCATGGCCTTGACCTAATAACGCCACTTTTCTATTAACCGTGAGAAACCTAATTTCCAAACCGGCATGTCAACAAAACACCATGGACCTTGGTAGTAACCATCGAACACAGTGTTTACCTGATAGGGTATGAATTATAAATCACACTATCCCCGACCACCATAAACTCATGTTTATGGGGTACCTAGCCTTGAAACTTTAATACGGGATTCGACTTGGTTTAGGAAGTTAGGAACCTATTTCAAGTTTTGCGTTGAAGTAATTATCAGCCGAATGTTCTTGGTTCGAAAGATTTTTATTTCACATATTTAACTAGCTGATACCCGCGACGTCGTCTGCGTGAATTTAAAAACCGATGAGGCCTGACAATTTGTACTTACTTACCTAATTATATTTTGCTTTTATTCACGATAAAGCATACCTACCTATTTCATTAAAAAAATCTTTGATTTTGTGAGATAAAAAGTAGTATATCTCTCTATCATATCCATGCAAAAAATCACGTCGATCCGTTGCTCCGTTGCGGCATGATTGAAGGACAAACCAATAAACAAAGACGCTTTCGCATTTATAATGTGGGTAATGATAAAAAGAGAAAATGACTAAATGACATAATTATCAATGTTCAGCTCAAACTGCTTGAAAACAGCACGTTTAAAATCATATTGTATCGTACCGTACGTATAGTTGTTTGACAATTTTATTTTAAGATATGGGTACTTAAATCTAAATATATAAAAGGAAAAGGTGACTGACTGACTGACTGACCGACTGATCTATCGACGCACAGCTCAAACTACTGGACGGATCGAGCTGAAATTTGGCATGCAGATAGCTATTATGACGAAGACATCCGCTAAGTAAGGATTTTTGAAAATTCAACCCCTAAGAGGGTGAAATAGGGGTTTGAAATTTGTGTAGTCCACGCGGACGAAGTCGCGAGCATAAGCTAGTTATATATAAAGCCTTTTTTAGTCTGGATGTGTGTAATATAAAAATATAAGCCAAAAATAAACGCATTATAAATCATTGTTAACAATAATATTCCCTTATCCAGATGGCCAACCTTTTGTTTAATATAACCACAACTTTTTTTCGTAAACAGACTCAAAAATCCTTTTATTCAAATCAAGCTCATAAATTTTAAATCCCCCGCTCCGTATAAATCATTGTACAATTAAATGAACATTTAAAGGAGAGAAAACATATTTAAAAATACAGAGCCGTTGACAGTCTAACGTTGTTAATAATAAATTATTGTACCTATTATTAATATGAAAGAAAACTCAGAGTCACTCGGCGGGCGATGGAGAGAGATATGCTTGGAGTTTCTCTACGTGATCAAATCAGAAATGAGGAGATCCGTAGGAGAACTAGAGTAACCGACATAGCTCAACGGGTTGCGAAGTGGAAGTGGCAATGGGCAAAAACTCATAGGCGTTGACGACCTCGCATTGGAAATACACCTTTTTTTTTACTTTTATTCCACTTATCTGTCGTGTATTCCTCTTTTATTTACTGTTGTATTTTCATTTAGATGATTTCATGAGATCGCTATTTTAGCGATAAGGCCGCCTATTGTACATGCTGTATTTGTTATATGTCTATTGTTTTTGTTTTGGTGTACAATAAAGCATATTTTACTTTTTTACTTTTACCTTTGGCAGACCTCTCACTAGGTGGACAAACAACATCAAATACCTATGTGGTAGGATTTTAGAAGCCGCGGATTCAGGCGACGCAAGTTCTTAGAAGAGACCTATGTCCAGCAGTGGACATCTGTTGGTTGACGATGATAATTTTTTTTAATATATTTTTTTTTTTAATTCAGATACAAGTAAGCCCTTGACTGCAATCTCACATGATGGTAAGTGATGATGCAGTCTAAGATGATAGCGGGCTAACCTGGAAGGGGTATGGCAGTTTTTATTAAACCCGTACCCGTACCCCGTACACGGCATCGTCGTACCGGAACGCTAAATCGCTTGGCGGCACGGCTTTGCCGGTAGGGTGGTAACTAGCCACGGCCGAAGCCTCCCACCAGACCAGACCAGAAATTTAGAAATTATAAAATTCCAAACCCCTGCCAGGAATCGAACCCGGGATCTCCCACTAATAAGACCACAGCACTCACGACTGCGCCAGGGAGGTCGTCAAATGAATAAAATCTGAAACGCGTAGCAACATAGAAATTAATTTATTAATTTTGCCCATCAAGAAAACGTTTGAAATATTAATTTGAAAAGGGTTTTATTGTGAGAAGTCTTAAAAATAGATAGGTAATTTTTAAAATGTTTTTAGAGCATAAAATCAACTTTTCCTTTTGAAGGAAAGAAATTAAAGGAAACTTTGTCGTTCTTTATTTTTTTTTTAATGTTTCAACATCTAGAGAATGGTCTCGTGTAAAATTAGCTAAAAGTCCTTTGCCATTTTTTCATCTGTTATAATTTCAAATTATATTTTGGGCTAAGACATTTTACTTGTCAAATAAATAAAATATATAAATAGTTTATTTCAGACTAGCTGATGCCCGCGACTTCGTCCGCGTAGAATTAGGTTTTTAAAAATCCCGTGGGAACTATTTAATTTCCCGAGATAAAAAGTAGCCTATGTCACTCTCCAGGTCTTTATCTATATCCATGCAAACAATCACGTCAATCCGTTGCACCGTTGCGACGTGATTGAAGGACAAACCAACAAATCAACAAACCAACAAACCAACAAACAAACACACTTTCGCATTGATAATAAGGGTACTGATATCAGTAATCATCACTACTATCACCTGTCTTCCTTTTTGCCAGCGTTCTGGTTACACCATAGATTATCTACTATATACTAGAGATAGATGTGCGACTCTAGATTTCTTTTTCAAAGTTACGCGTGTGCTCACATCTAGAGGGCACTAAAAGCGCGCTAGGCGTGCGAGAGCGCGAAAATTTAAATGCTATTTAAATGTACTTTACTAGAATATTTTATATTTTTGAACATGTTTTAAAAAAACATCAATAATTCCTTTAACGTTTGTTTAAAACATGTTTAAAAATATATATTACAAGACTGACTCTTTAAGATTCTAAATTATAAAACACTATAGAAATAAAAAGGTTTTAAGGTTTTGTAAAATATTTTATTTTCATAAATTCGTAACTAGGTACATAAAATACATACCCAAATTCAAGACCCACGAGATTGTGAAATAGGTAACGCTCAAATCCAAAATTTTTGGTTATTTACTTTTCATAACTTTCATATTACTACCACAACTGGTGTATTTCAACGATCTTCAAACTGGTGATTGCAAATTTGATAATTCGTAACTATATATTATTTCATTATCAGTCTTGCTTTCTAAATGTTGTCCTACTATCTCTTTTAATTGTTTAAATGGTTTCAAAGAGAGGAGTAGCCAGGTTTTGGAAAGCCATGCAAACATCTGAAAAAGTAATAACATAAAATATGCATTAGTCTATACTTACTTATTGTACTTAATTAGTTGATAGCTGATACCTATAATATAAAAATAACTTAGTCAATAAAGTTCAAAACAAATGTTGTAAGTACACTTAATTACAAAACAAAAAATTTACAGAATTAGTAGTTAATAATCCATAGCAATATGATAAATGCAAAAGTGTGTCAACCTGTCTGTATGCTAGCTTTTTACAGTAAATTTGTGTAACCGTTTATGATGAAAGTTAGTACCTACAGAGATAACTTGCATCCAGGTAAGGACATAGGCTTCATCTTCATAGTTCCCATGGGATTCCCAAAAACCCTAAATCCACGTAGACAAAGTGGTGGTCATCATCTGTTTGGTACAGAGATAGCTTGCATCAGACGGTTGTAACTTGTAGGCCACATTTATCCCGGAAAATTGGACTTCTCACGGGATTTCTAAAATAGTTTTTTCGAGCGGACGAAATCGCAGGAACTATATACCTAGTATCATGATAAAATACCTAATGTGCTAATGGTGCCTTAATGGTGAATAGAGTTTGACTCATTGAAGTAATTTTGAGTTAGATTACGAGTAAGCTGATTTTATACTTACCGAATTAGTCACATCCAGACACACATCGAGATCTCCGTGGCATTTTTCTGCACAAATATATTCACAGAAAAATCATTTCACAAAGCAAAAACAAGTCCGTAATCCGTAGCCGTGGTCAATCGTTCAGGCATGAATCGAGTCACTAAATCAATCCTTAGAATATAGTTATCGAGGTGGTGAAAGGAAATACGGACTACAGAGTCCTGTTATTAAAGCAGGGTCAGATAAATTTAACAGAAATATAAATATTTACTACAGCACACGAAAATATGAAAACTTGGTTATAATTTATTAATGTCATTAAAATTACACCAATGTGCCCGCCATCTATTGACGTCTTTTGTAAACTGTTCTCTATTTGTTTAGCCGTGCTCGCGCTTAGATGGCACCACAAGCGATTTTCAATTTGCGATTTTTTAATGTTCTAGAGTTGCACCCCTATGGGTTACACCCTGTAGATACAAATATAAATAAATAATAAATAAATAACCTTTTATTTGGGACCATAGCGCACAGTACAAAACAGAACAACACCAGACAAACGTACATAAACAAAACAAAAAAACACAACAAAAAACAAAGCATGAAGACAAAAAGATCACAAATACTTAACTAATACGTACGGCTTTCCATGCATTTCAACAGAGAAAACCATCGCACTTACTTAGCTCCTATAGATAGTGTACGAACGTGTATAGAGGCGGCGAGTTTCCCAGCCGAATTGCATGGAATTACAGTAAAATTAATCTAAAATAAAATAAAATAAATGTCTGACATAAGACCATAAAATATCATCATACAAATATCATCATAGCATGTTCTACCAAGACGTTACCTACTTAATAGCAGAGACACAGCCATAACAAGGCATACAAAATATACGAACGGCATATATCCGTGTAGCATTGGATTATTGGGTTTTGTCACGAAAATTATACATGGAAATATATGGGTATATTTTTAACATTGGTTCTGTACAAGGTGCCAGATAATACCGGTATTATTATCCCGGCAGGCAAGGGCCGATGTATAGATGTAACAAATGTCACCACGTAATTAATCTAAATATATAAAAGGAAAAGGTGACTGACTGACTAACTGATCTATCAACGCACAGCTCAAACTACTGGACGGATCGGGCTGAAATTTGGCATGCAGATAGCTATTATGACATAGGCATCCTCTAAGAAAGGATTTTTGAAAAATTCAACCCCTAAGGAGGTGAAATAGGGGTTTGAAATTTGTGTAGTCCAAGGGGACGAAGTCGCGAGCATAAGCTAGTAAATAAATAAAGCCTTTATTGCTGAATTTACATTTAACAAATAATTTGAGCCTCAATAGCTCAACCGGTAAAGGAGTGGACTGAAAACCGAAAGGTCGACGGTTCAAACCCCGCCCGTTGCACTATTGTCGTACCTACTCCTAGCACAAGCCTGACGCTTAATTGGAGAGGAAAGGGGAATATTAGTCATTTAACATGGCTAAAATTAAATCTCACACTTTAGGTCCTGTGCGATCAACGCATCTTCTGACCCATTGGCCTCCTCCAGGTTTTTACACATGAGTCTGTTTTGTGATTCTCTTGTCCTTAGTGACTCCGCTGTCTGCTTTATATCGTCTACCCAGCGCTTTCTTTGTGTACAAACTTTGTCATACAAAGACACAAACTTTGTCATTCAAAGAGATCATGAAGAACAGTCAATACCCTATGTCTTCAAAAAGAAAACTCTTTTACTTATGCATTCTTACTACCCTCACTTACGGATGCCAAACATGGCCGTAAATGTAATTCAGAAAACCCTTCAAAAATTAGGACTTGCCAAAGAGGTATGGAACGCAGCATGTTGGGCTTTACCAGAAAGGACAAGAAGAGATGAAAAGATGTAAGGCGAATCACCAAACTCGAAGATGTATTCATCCAAACCAAAATACTGAAATGGAGATGGACTGGAAACATGCTTTGAGAGAAGTCAAAGAAGTAGACCAAAGCTATGATAGAATGGAAAGTTAGGGATGGCTCAAAGTGGAACGGGGGTTCAAAGATAACTAACCGGTTAAAACCTGGCTGATCTCAAAAGGTATAAAAATTCTATGGTATTCTATTCTGATATGGAATATTTCCAAACCTTCCATAGGTATTATGTAAAGGGAAATATTATACGGCTTAGTCTATCCCGGAATCCGCTTATCGTTTTTATTGGCGGCTAATGAACCCTAAAGCCCCCGTATGTGAGTTTTATTCCCAAAAATAACAATACATCAAAGGGTTTACGTAAGGACGAGTCAATACGATTGTTATAATACCACAGTAGGCTGCCCGCACATCGACTGCTTTCGTTTTATCGATATTCGATTCTGCTTTCGATTGTTTGAGCGACCATTCCGTTGATCGAGTGACCACATCGACACGTAAATCATAAATCTTCTTTCATAAATAACTATCTATCTTCTTTTTGTACCTATTCAACTTCTCTACAACCTCTCGCACTGCCAAGGATCACTGGTAGAGATTTCTCATAGAGATAAGTGCTTCGTTGTCCACTCTTACTCTCTTTTTCTCTTTATTGTAAATGTTTTTGGTACAAATTAAATTAAATTTGACAGCCCGGTATGCGTTAGAGCTAACTAAGAATCGAAATTGGTTGATACCTTCAACTTGATCTCGAAATCGATATCCATGATCGACACAAGCGACCGTTGCGTCGTAGCGCTATCGGCATTTTAAACCGAGTTGTCGAGTTATCTGTTTCGCTCGCACTTACAGGTCGCTGGCACCTACAACCTGTAACTGCGAGCGAAGCAGACAGATAACTCGACGACTCAGTTTTAAATGCGTCGACTATAGTAGCGCATGTGTGCCCAGACTAACACTGCCATATTTTACCTCGACGGCCTTTTATTTGTTCTGAACATGATATTGTGTGGAACAAAGTATATGTGTTCTCTATTACTGTTTGTCGTTCCGTACGCTTGGGTGGTACATGTTGTGATAGCTGAAGACAAATATTGTTTACAATTTTATTGTTACGTAAATATCTTTTATAAGAAATGATAGCCTGGTGGTTAGGACGCCTACTATTCGAGGGGTTGATTTCAGGAACGCACCGCTAACTTTTCAGATCTATGTGTGTTTGAACTTTTATGTAAATCACTTGTTATAAGTTTTAACAGTTTATAACTATTTATATTTAGACTACTTTTTTATTTAATGTACTTCTAATTACAGTTTTATTATAAACTAACCCGCTAATTCCTTCTTAATAACCCGCTAATTTCAAACCCATATTTTACCACTTACGGCAGTTACGCACTCACCCGATCCGAGTCCGGGGTTAAATATTCAAAAATCCTTTCTTAGCTACGTCATAATAGCTATCTGCATTTCAAACAGCCCCATCCATCCAGAAGCTGTGCGTTGATAGATCACTAGATCAGTCAGTCAGTCAGTCATCTCTTCCTTTTATATTATACTAGATGAAGCCCGCGACTTCATCCGCGTGGATTTAGGTTTTTTAAAAATCCCGTGGGAACTCTTTCATTTTCCGGTATAAAAAGCCTATGTTCTTCCCCGGGATGTAAGCTAAATGTACCAAATTTCATGAAAATCGGTTAAACTGTTACACCGTAAAAAGCTAGCAGACAGACAGACAGATACACTTTCGCATTAATAACACTAACGCAGAATGGATTTAAAAGAAAATAGATTTAAAGCTTCATGATACAAACCAATACAATACAAAACTTGTCCATACAACTTTGAAACAAACACATAACCGCATTGAACCATAAACAGTGTTACAAATGCCCCGCAACTTTTCCTCGGGGTGTATAAAAATAGCTATTTAAGAGGCAGAAAGTAATTTACTCTATGAGACTCGAAGCTCTGCGGTCGTAGCAGTAATGAAACCAATTTTTCGAAATTCTTACGTATTTTTTTAATGAAAATATTATAACAAAACTTAAAGCTAGCCTTATTTAATTACTATACAAATCATGCCCGCGTAGAATGGTGCCAAGAGTACTGGCTGCATTTCCGCACTGGACAGCTAGGCTGATCCGTTGCTCAAAAAATAAGCCAGCCCTTTTGTCACCAGATGAGGTTATTAATCGCGGTGAAATGTCTCGTATTTTTTTTTGGACTAAGACTTCATGGCCCCAGGGTCTCCACGGCAAACGGAACAATAATAATTTAACTCTCGATAATTGCGTAATGGCGCATTTTACATCTGCTGTGAGATTTTTCTTCTACCTCAAACCAGGTCGGGGTCGCTTGGTCTCATGACTTGAGAAATATGCCTGTGGTGACGTACACCTTCCACGGCCATGGCAAAAGTTTTATCTCATGAGGGAGAGAAAGATAAGAGATTAGAGTTTTTTAGTAATCCTATTTAAGTAAATTTTTTTTTTTTTTAACTATGGTAAGTACTATGTTCTGCTATTTTTTGCAAACCATCATAACGTTGTAAAATTCAACAAAAATAACAAAATGTTATGAAAACAGCATAAAATTCAAAAGCAAAAATAACTTTAAACTTAAGATTGCCCCTCTCTGCCTCCCAAGCCGGCTGGTCACCGTGGGAGTGTTGCACGAGCGGAATAGCATTGTATTGCATCTTAGCAAGAGGTCTTGTTTATTTAAATAACTTTGCGGAATGAGGCTTTTGTACCTGGAAGTTATTATTAAGTATACTGTGCCAATACAATACAAAACTTGTCAATACAGCTTCGAAAGAAACACGTAACCGCATTGAACCATAAACAGTGTTACAAATGCCCCACAACTTTTCCTCGGGGTGTATAAAAATAGCTATTTAAGACGCAGAAAGTAATTTACTCTATGAGACTCGAAGCTCTGCGGTTGGAGCAGTAATGAAACCAATTTCACGCCATTCCGACATCATGGTGCATTTTACGTCTGCTGTGAGAATTTTCTTCTACCTCAAAGTGTCATGACTTGAGAAATATACCTGTGGTGACGTACCCCTTCCACGGCTATGGTAAAAAACTTATCTCATGAGAGAGAGAGAGAGTGAGATTAGGGTTACTCGATAGAAAAAGAGGCGTTTGTTAAATTTAGGACGCAGAGTTACGCGAGCGGAGCATTGTACTGCATTGACAAGATGTTAGTTATTTAAATATGTTTAAACCTTAAACAGTGTTACAAATGCCCCACAACTTTTCCTCGGGGTGTATAAAAAGCTATTTAAGAGGCAGAAAGTAATTTACTCCATGAGACTCGAAGCTCTGCGGTTAAAGCAGTAATGAAACCAATTTCACGCCGTACCGACATCATGGTGCATTTTACGTCTGCCGTGAGGTTTCTGTTCGACTTTAATTACTGACAGTTTCGCGCCTTGGAACTAGGCAGCTTTCTAATGCACGTTCGCTCTAATTAAAAGGAATCTGTTTATTTTCCTTGCGATGAGTGAAGTGAACAGTTTTCAGTTGCAGGGAAATTTTGAATAATGGAGTGAATTTCGAGAATCACTTTGTTTTTAGGGTTCCGTACCTCAAAAGGAAAAACGGAACCCTTATAGGATCACTTTGTTGTGAGTCTGTCTGTCAAGAAACCTATAGGGTACTTCCAGTGACTTAGAATCGTGAAATTTGGCAGGTAGGTAAGTCTTATAGCACACATAATGGAAATTAAAGTACAAGTCCAAAGTACAAACAAACTTAAAATGAATGGTTAGTTAGGTTTCTTACCTTAAAATCTGAGGTATCAGTGCTTAGAACTCATTAGAAGAGAAAATTGATAATCTACAATTTTAATACTTATCAAATCACGACGAAAATTTAAAAGGAATGATCCCTTCTTAATTTTACCCTTTATTTTTCACGTCGGTAAAATTACATTACTCTCAGAGAAATTTCATGACTGTTAACTAAAAATTGCGGGCGAAATATTTGAGTGAGATCCGGGCCCCAATTTCGCAGTCATCCCAAGTATTTTCATCCCATCCCCTATTAGTCCGAGATCCCACTGCATAATTTGGTTACAAATTATACCTAACTAGCTTATGCTCGCGACTTCGTCCTCGTGGACTACACGAACTTCAAACGGCTCCACTATAGAAAGGTTCACCACTATTTATTCACGAATATTATACTATATAGGTATAGCGGTAATATTCAGTATAAAGAGGTTCATTTGCACTTTACATATCTGTAATTTCAAGTTTCGGAGACACGTATTTATAGACATTTATACAATTTTAAAATGATTAACATTATAAATAGAAAACACGATTACTACATAGATTTCGTTAATATTCACTGGAAAGATATTAATTTAATAATAATAATAATAATAATAAATATCGTTTATTGTTTCGTTATTGCTAGTAGTAACTATGTACAATGTTTTTATCTAATATTATATCTAAACTAAAAACTAACAATATACAATAAGGTCGCAAACTCAGCATAGCCGAGCACCGCTCACACTGCTCAGCGCTGGTTTTCAGTTTGCGCCATAATTTACATTGATTAATAAATAAAGACGCACCGCGCCCGTTGCGTTATCAAGCAATAAAAAAAAAATTGCATAAACTACAATAAAAACAGTGACATAGAAAAAAGAGCGAAATCTAAAAATAACAGTTAAATAAAAAATTTGCACTGATCTTTACGTAATTTCTTAATTTCAAGACACGTAATCGCGTATTTTATACAGATTTATGTAAATAAAATGAAATTAATTAGGTCCCTAGCATTTTTAGAAACACAAAACCGCAAAGTATGAACTACGAACACATAAAGATTACCATAACATAAACCTATAATACTTTTTTTTTAACTGGTTTTACGGCTCTGGGATCTATAATAATCTTGCTGGGAACCAAAGACCAATAAAGTAAACTTAGCAAGATACTTTTTTTTTTAACTGGTTTTACGGCTCTGGGTTCTAATCTATACCTCCCCCCCGCTCCCACCATCAAGAGCGAGCGAAGCGAGCTCGGGACTTGGGGCACTCCGACTCGGAAGGGTTAGGTTAGAAGGGGATGGCGGGGTCTGTAAGACCCCGCCATCCCCTTCGTGGGTTATTTCTTTTTTTACCACCCAGAAAAAAGGAGCCCCGCGAAGCGGGGCTCCGTCGACGGGCCCCGGTCGACGGACCCCGGTCGACGAGAAGAGACCACCACTATAGTGGGGAGTCTCTTTCCTCCCCCCCGCTCCCACCATCAAGAGCGAGCGAAGCGAGCTCGGGACTTGGGGCACTCCGACTCGGAACGGTTAGGTTAGAAGGGGATGGCGGGGTCTGTAAGACCCCGCCATCCCCTTCGTGGGTTATTTCTTTTTTTACCACCCAGAAAAAAGGAGCCCCGCGAAGCGGGGCTCCGTCGACGGGCCCCGGTCGACGGACCCCGGTCGACGAGAAGAGACCACCACTATAGTGGGGAGTCTCTTTCCTCCCCCCCGCTCCCACCATCAAGAGCGAGCGAAGCGAGCTCGGGACTTGGGGCACTCCGACTCGGAACGGTTAGGTTAGAAGGGGATGGCGGGGTCTGTAAGACCCCGCCATCCCCTTCGTGGGTTATTTCTTTTTTTACCACCCAGAAAAAAGGAGCCCCGCGAAGCGGGGCTCCGTCGACGGGCCCCGGTCGACGGGCCCCGGTCGACGAGAAGAGACCACCACTATGGTGGGGGGTCTCTTTCCTCCCCCCCCGCTCCCACCATCAAGAGCGAGCGAAGCGAGCTCGGGACTTGGGGCACTCCGACTCGGAACGGTTAGGTTAGAAGGGGATGGCGGGGTCTGTAAGACCCCGCCATCCCCTTCGTGGGTTATTTCTTTTTTTACCACCCAGAAAAAAGGAGCCCCGCGAAGCGGGGCTCCGTCGACGGGCCCCGGTCGACGGGCCCCGGTCGACGAGAAGAGACCACCACTATGGTGGGGGGTCTCTTTCCTCCCCCCCGCTCCCACCATCAAGAGCGAGCGAAGCGAGCTCGGGACTTGGGGCACTCCGACTCGGAATGGTTAGGTTAGAAGGGGATAACCCCCCCCCCCCCCCCCCCCCTAACCTACCCAATCCTTAAGTTTTTTAAAACAGGCTACGCCAGAAGACTCGCTTTAAAGCCGTTTAGAAAAAAAAAGTTTACTTTACTGGTCTGTAGTCTGTACAGCAGCAGCAAAAGTATTATAGATTAGAACCCAGAGCCGTAAAATCAGTAAAAAAAAAGTATTACAGGTGTTAACGGTGGTAACCTATGACAGTATCTATTGTATTTTGCGATTTTGTATTGTGTTTGTTTAGTTTATTCTAAAAATGCTAATTGTGATTAAAGTGATTAATTTTATTTAAAAAAATGATTTTCGAGCTCTGAAATTTTAACTTAGAGTTTCAGGAGCACCCCCTTTACTGCCCCCTATCCCAATGGATGGTATTGTACTCTATAGCAACCCCCTTCAAACCCCTATTTAACCCCCTTAGGGGTTGAATTTTCAATAATCCTTTACCGGTTATAGCTATCTGCATGCCAAATTTCAGCCCGATCTGTCCAGTAGTTTGAGCTGTGCGTCAGTCACATTTATCTTTTCCTTGTATATATAGATAACTAGCTGATGCCCCCGACTTCGTCTGCGTGGAATTAGGTTTTTAAGAATCCCGTACTCTTTGATTTTCCGGGATAAAAAGTAGCCTGTCACCTTCCAGGTCATTATCTATACCCATGCAAAAAATCACGTCAATCCGTTGCACCGTTGCTACGTGATTGAAGGACCAACTAACAAACTAAGGATGTCATGTTATTCTATGCTTTGATCAAAATAAATTCCATAAAAAAAATTCTCGAACAATAAATTTTACCCAAATAAATAGTAAGCGTAAGGATTATGCTAAGCAACCCCAACTAACAAACTAAGGATGTCATGTTATTCTATGCTTTGATCAAAATAAATTCCATAAAAAAAATTCTCGAACAATAAATTTTACCCAAATAAATAGTAAGCGTAAGGATTATGCTAAGCAACCTTGCCATAATAGTTTAGTCAGCCATAACTTTTACCAGATGATGTATTTAGGGACCTTTTTATGTTAGCATAAACTCTCTCTCACTAGGGATTTTCTTTTGACGACCTCCTAGGTGCAGTGGTGAGCTCTGTGGTCTTATAAATATAAAAAAAAACCGGCCAAGTGCGAGTCAGACTCGCGTACTGAGGGTTCTGTAGTACAGTCGTATTTTTTCGAAATTTTGCACGGTTAATCAAAAACCATATAAATAACTAGCTTCTGCTCGCGGCTTCGATCGCGTGGCCTACAGGAATCAAATGGCATTTTTTTATTCAGAAACAAACATTATAACATCAGGACGCGCACCCTGCCACCAGCGCGCACCTAACCTTCCAACCCCCGTTTCATCCCTTTAGGGGGGGATTTTCTCATAGTCGTTTCTTATCTGACACCTAACCTCAAGAAAAAACCTACTTTCCAAATTTCAAGTAATTAATATCAATAATTAAAACTGTCCCATACAAACTTTCATCCCCTATTTTACCACCCTTATGGGCCGATTTTCCAAAAATCCTGAAACACGTATTTCTTCATTTGTGACAGAAAATCCAAATACCAATTTTCATGCAAATAACTTGAAAAATGACGGACTTTCATACAAACTTCCATCCCCCATTTAACCCACTTAGGGGTGGAATTTCGAAAAATCCTTTCTTAGTGGATACCTACTCTTTACAAAGAGTAGACACTCCAAATTTCATGTCTTTAGGACTAGCGGTTTAGGCTGTGCGTTGATATATATGTCAGTCAGTCAGTCAGTCAGGACTTTGAATTTTATATAATATATTGATAGATTTTTTTTTAATAAAAATTTATTTTATAACGCAATGGGTGTACGGGGAAATACGGATTTCCCTTCCACCCACTGATTGGAGAAGCAGATGGGTGCACGGGTAGCTCCTCGAAATTTTGTTGACAAGTTCAAGCAAAAATATCTATTGTTTGATATCCGTGAAAATAATATGTAGTTTCAAAGAGACACTAGCTCAAAGATTGGAAAGATTTAAAGAATCTTTCATACTACACTTTTTTTTTCGACTCAGAGTTCAGCGTATACATTTTATTATCCAGATACCGCCGCGACTTAAAGGCAGTTAGCCGCGTCTGTCATGATTTTCAAATAATAATTTATCGTTTGAGTCAAATCACATACTTTTTACAACTGCATTAAGATTTAGGAATAATCTCATTGGATGAAATTTCAAAGAGGCTGTCATTGGTGGGTTGTTTTCGATTCAGACCAATGGCACACACTTTGCATTTTTCTGTGGAATGAATAAAAAAAAGAAACGTGACGTTTGGTCGGCATAAATGGCGTTTTTCTAAGATTAATTCGTTTGGAGCTTTAGAGCTGGGAGGTAATCTCAAAAAGTGTGACGTACTGTTGTAAGTGGTGATAAAGATGTAAAAGAAGTATTTCATGTGTTTCAATGAGCATAAATGTGTTAAAAAAGTATTACATGGTGTTTCAATGAGTTATCTCATAAGTATTTACGAGTGTATTGAATTAAACATCTGATATCGACGTTGAAGAAGGCATATTCATTATACGTCCGATAATTTAATTCAGCTTAAGAAACAAGCTGGCGTGGCGTAGGTATTGTTGGTTGGTATAACTACCCCTATTATAAAATGTGAAAGAGTGTTTGTCTGTTGGTTTGTTGGTTTGTCCTTCAGTCACGTCGCAACGGAGCAATGGATCGACGTGATTTTTTGCATGGGTACAGTCAAAGACCAGGAAAATGGCATATGCTACTTTTTATCCCGGAAAATCAAAGAGTTCCCACGGGATTTAAAAAACCTAAATCCACGCGTACGACGTCGCGGGAATCAGCTAGTTGTTTAATACAGGTTATGTTTAAATGTTTATGTCAGACAAGTGATGTCTTAAGAAGTTCCTACAATGTGAAGGAGCCCTTAGGGTCCCTTTGAGTCGGTAAGCAAATTTGCAATGCGTATGACCGCAAAGGGCTATATATCACTGAGGCGTTTAATATATTATTTGGCTAACTGAATATGTATGAGGTACCTATGTCGTAAAACATCGTGCCTTTTTTCATGGTCTAAGTTTGTGTTTTTGAAAGATTGCGTTACTATAATAAATCATAGTCGTCGTAGGGCGTTGATAGTCTAGGTTAAGGGTGCGTTTGCACTGATGTGGAGCTGGCCGTGAATTGGCCAATGCACATTTTGCAGTGAAGCGGAGTGTAGATTTCGAGCATTGACCAATTCACGGTCTGATCCACTCCACTCCACCCAGCTCTGGATCAGTGGCAACTTACCCTAAGACGTCGGCCTTATTCGGGGTGGGATCTCGTAAAATCACTTATAACTTTTCGGAGTTGATGAAGCAGTAAATCGTAAGGAAACCTGCATGCATGAGAGTTCTCCATAACGTTCTCATAAGATCATAAGTCTGCAGTTGGCCAGCGTGGTGGACTATGGCTTAAAGAAGAAGACTAGTTGTCCCAGCTCGGCTTGGCTCGGGTGAAACTTGAAAATCCTCGAATAACATCATATTTGGCATCATCCATATGATGCCAATATGATGCCAATACAGAGATAGCTTGTATCGTGGAGAAGGCTATATAGGCTAGATTTTATCCCGGATATCAA
This sequence comes from Maniola hyperantus, assembly GCF_902806685.2. Taxonomy (NCBI): domain Eukaryota; kingdom Metazoa; phylum Arthropoda; class Insecta; order Lepidoptera; family Nymphalidae; genus Maniola; species Maniola hyperantus. The sequence goes on from NC_048553.1 coordinate 12,761,357, forward strand.
AGTTTCGATGGGATTAAAAAAAAACGTATATCCACGAAGGCTTTGTTGCGGGCATCATCTAGTTTTTTTTTATAAAAAGGTAAAGAAATAGTAGCCGGGACTTGTGAAATTAATGACTTTTAAGATCCGCACCATTGGTAAGGGTGCCTGTCAACTAAAACCAAGTGAAACGGAGGTGTGCTTAATTGAATTGACCAATTAGAATTTTGAGAAATTAGAATCTTAAAAGATCGCTCGCTTCTGTGGTCAAGTACCCTAAAGGTCCGCACTATTTAGCCATTAGGCCACCATGGTCGTAATAGTTTATTTATTCTTCCTTATCTATCTTTACAATGCAACCTGTTAACATGTTCAAACACCAAAGCTTGTAGGCTTTGTCTCAATCCGATATCGACTACAAATCATCTCATTATCTATGGCTATATATTAGACCATCACTACTAAAGTGGTCCAACCTATAATTTCTCAAAATCTAAATCTTAATATATAAAAGGAAAAGGTGACTGACTGACTGACAAATCTATCAACGCACAGCTGAAATTACTGGACGGATCGGACTGAAATTTGGCATGCAGACAGCTATTATGACGTAGGCATCCGCTAAGAAAGGATTTTTGAAAATTCAACTCCTAAGGGGGTGAAATTGGGCTTTGAAATTTGTGTAGTACACGCGGATGAAGTCGCGAGGCATAGTCTAAATATATAAAAGAAAAAGTTGACTGACTGACTGACTGACTGATCTATCAACGCATAGCTCAAACTACTGGACGGATTGGGCTGAATTTTGGCATGCAGATAGCCATTATGACGTAGGCATCCGCTAAGAAAGGATTTTTGAAAATTCAACCCCTAAGGGGGTGAAATTGGTCTTAGGATTTGTGTAGTACACGCGGATGAAGTTGCGAGCATAAACTAATATATATAAAAGGAAAAGCTGACTGACAGATATATCAACGCACAGCTTAAACTACTGGGCGAATCAGTCTGACATTTAGCATGGAGATAGCTATTATGAGGCAGACATCCGCTAAGAAAGGATTTTTGAAAATTCAACCCTTAAGGGGGTAAAATAGGAGTTTGAAAATTGCGTAGTCCACACGGATAAAGTATAATCTAAAGTATAAGATATAATATAAGATGAGGTTAAAATATTAAGTAATATGAGGTAATTGAAAATCTATTTTTTTTAAATAAAGTATTTTGTTTCCATTTTTGCCATTTCTTGGGTTAACTCACTTTTCCTAGAACGTCTCATAACTGTACCTTATCAGTAAGATAAGAATATTTGAAAATCAAAGATTTAGAGATCACGCCACACACGACGAATATGATAATCTGTTATCTTTTTACAACTGTTAGGCATTAAACCTGATTAAACTTGATTTCCACCCTTTTGTAATAAAAGAGTATAGAGTTGGCTTATTTCAGCAATGTGCTATCTTGCTGCTAGCTTCACACAGCTTACCTGTTTAACCGTTTACGACGAAATTTGGTACAAAGATAATTTGCATCCTAGGTAAGGACATAGGCTACTTTATTATCCCGGAAAATCTAAGATTTTCTACAGGATTGAAAAGAAACTAAATTCACGCAGATGAAGTCGCAGGCATTGGTAATCAGTATCAGTACCCTCATTATAAATGCGAAAGTGTGTTTGTTAATTGGTTTGTCCTTCAATCACGTCGCAACAGTGCAACGTTTTGATGTGATTTTTCACATGGGTATAGATATATATATGGGTATGGGTATAGACCTGGAGAGTGACATAGGCTACTTTTTATGCCGGAAAATCAAAGATTTTTAGAAAACCTAATTCCACGCGGACGAAGTCGCAGGCATCAGCTAGTATTTATTATTTAAATCTTACTTTATTTCAGTGAAAAAAAATCAATTTTCATAATCAATGCGGTATTAATCATTTCACCACAAAAATAACAATAGAACATAATCACAGATCACAATTGCGCACAAAACCCATTTGTCGATTAATTGAAAGTGACACACCATGACGCCGACGACCCGGATTCGATTCCTGGTCGAGTCAAGGTGAACCGCTACCAACTAATTTATATTTTATGGGTCACTTTACAAAGCCTTTTGAATGCGATACGATCATTCTACCCAAGAAATCTAAATATATAAAAGGAAAAGGTGACTGACTGACTGACTGATCTATCAACGCACAGCTCAAACTACTGGACGGATCGGGCTGAAATTTGGCATGCAGATAGCTATTATGATGTAGGCATCCGCTAAGAAAGGATTTTTGAAAATTCAACCTCTAAGGGGGTGAAATAGGGGTTTGAAAATTGTGTAGTCCACGCGGACGAAGCCGCGAGCATAAGCTAGTTATATATAAAAGGATTGACTGACTGACTGATCTATCAACGCACAGCTTAAAGTACTGGACGGCTCGGGCTGAAATTTGGCATGAAAATAGTTATTATGACGTAGGCGTTCGCTAAGAAAGGATTTTTGAAAATTCAACCCCTAAGGGGGTGAAATAGGGGTTTGAAATTAGTGTAGTCCACGCGGACGCAGTCGCGAGCATAAGCTATTTTTAGTTATATATATAAAGACATCTTGATCAACCCATTGCTGCCTCATGGCGCAATGCCATAGTCCGCTACGCTAGCCAAGTGTTCCCCCCCCCCCCCCATAAATTAAAAAATAGTTCTTCTTTTTCGCTCTATGCGGGTAATAAAAAAATAGTTATCGGATTTATACCGCTGTCACAGCGAGATTGTCTAGGATCCTTTTTTTTTTTAATAGATATAGCGAGCAAACGAGCAGGCGGGTCACCTGATGTTAAGTGATTACCGCCGCCCATGAACATTTGCAGCACCAGAGGAGCCGCCGATGCGTTGCCGGCCTTTAAGGAATTTGTTGGTCCGCCCCTTGAATAACCCCATGTTATAATCTAGTGGGAACACCGCCGATGGGAGTTGGTTCCACAGTTTGCACGTGCGTGGAAAGACGGATCTGGCGCAGCGGACGGTCGAAGTGCACCAGACACCCAGATGGTGAGGGTGAAATTCCTTACGGTGGCGCGCGGTGCGGTTATAGAAAAAAGAGGGTGGAATGAGGTCAAAAAGCTCTTCAGAGCACTCCCCATTATACAGGCGATAGAACACGCATAGAGAGCTAACGTCTCTGCGGTGCTCCAGGCTTTCCAACGATCCTCAAAGTATACTATAACCATACCATTATAACTTTGGATGTCTCACGATGAAGCCACCTGTTTCATAGTACCAAGCCTTCATAAGATTTACGACTTATAATCGGCCCTTGCTCGTACCTAATTAATTTTAACTTAACCTTTAAGATCTACGCAATGATAAAAATGTCCAAATACTGTTTACCGTGGTAAAAATCCAATTAATAACATACCCACGTTTCTGTAATAAAAATTGTAATTAATCAAATTGTAATTAATCAAATTGTAATTAATCAAATAGGTAAGTCTTAACAGCAGTCTCACCGTCACTTGCTCCATACAAACGTAGTTTAGTTCACATTAAAATAATAGAATAGAAGTATAGAATATGGTTTATACATTGATCAACATAATCAACCCAATTTTATATTATACTAGCTTGTGCCCGCGACTTCGTCCGCGTGGACTTCACAAATTTCGAATCCCTATTTTACCCCCTTAGTGGTTGAATTTTTAAAAATTCCTTCTTAGCGGATGTCTACGTCATAATAGCTATCTGCATGCCAAATTTCAGCCCGATCCGTCAAGTAGTTCGAGCTGTGCGTTGATAGATCAGTCAGTCACCTTTTCCTTTTATATGTTTAGACTAGCTTATGCTCGCGACTTCGTTCGCTTGGACTACACAAATTTCAAACTGCTATTTCACCCCCTTAGGGGTTGAATTTTCAAAAATCCTTTCTTAGCGGATGTCTACGTCATAATAGCTATCTGCATTCCAAATTTCAGCCCGATCCGTCCAGTAGTTTGAGCTGTGCGTTGATAGATCAGTCAGTCAGTCAGTCAGTCAGTCAGTCACCTTTTCATTTTATATATTTAGATTTAGAAATATGGGTAGCGATAATATGGGCAGTGATGAAACTCGATAAACACAGTTAGTGTGTGTTCACACTTCACAGTACACACAACTCAATATCTGTGTCTGTGGTTTGCCCGATTTCCGTGTCTCTAGTCCTTATCACCGGTCTACTAATCTACTCATGTGCTGCCTTGACATACCTACTTACATGCCGTGTAGAAACGAATGGGGCATGGGGTTAATAAAAACTGCCATACCCTTTTCAGGTTAGCCCGCTTCCATCATCACTTACCACCAGGTGAGATTTCAGTAAAGGGCTAACTTGTATCCATCGATATATGACAAGATATGCCCAAGCGAACAAAATCTTTTACGGTTTTGGAACCAAATAAATCAGCGCCACCTCTTAGATACTAATGAACGACCCGTTTGAAATCCAGACGTCACTGAGGTTGCATTGGTGCTAAATAAAAATTTTAGGTGGTCCTGAAAATGACACCGATTCGTTGGTACGAATTGGTGCCATTTTTCTTGTTCAACAGCCCCGTCCTTACGAAGTAATATAAACGTCAATGTACCTGAATAAAATAAAATAAAATAAAAGATAAAGTAAGTAGAAGCATCAGTTTCTAAATACTTACGTTTTTTGGCTCAAAAACTAATTTTTTACAGTTTTAGAAAGAGGACAGCAGAATACAGAGTCAAGCTACTTGATTAGGAACAAGAAACAACCCTCCAATACAAGCGGGGGTTAATTAACGAATCATTAGTGTTGCGGACCATTTCCTACCCATTATATAATTTAACCACCCAATGTAGAGCGCTCAGTGTTAAATATACGCGCTGTACAGCGTTCAGTCAGTGTTAATTAATATACGCACCTTGTGCTTTGACTTGCTTAGGGTAACCATAATTTGTGTAAGATAGTCACACGTTTTGAGAATTCAAACCCTTAGGGGGTAAGGGGGGGGTTTGAAATTTTGTTGTCCACGCGAACGAAGCCGAGGGTATAAGCAAGTACCTAATAATGAGCCATATGTACAGCACTAATTTTTAATCATCCCTTAAACAAATTCTTCGTAATCAGAACTCGATACGATAAGAGTCGCTATTTATCTAGACATCTTTGTGGACTGAGCTTTCTGAATAATAATTTAATCTCTATATATATATATAAAAATGAATCGCTTGATGTGTTGCTAAGTGCAAATCTCGAGAACAGCTGACCCGATTTCGCTAATTCGAAAATTTTTAAAAATGCCTGAAAAAGTCTAAAAACAACACTTTTCTATATTCCCATACAAAAAATACGTAATAATACTTAAAAGTCAATTTGAACTTTAATAGCATACCATAAAGTTTAAGTGTTAGTGGAGGTGTTCCGGGAAGGCAAAACAATTGAGTGACGTGTTGGCGGTACGAAGTTCGCCGGGTCTGCTAGTTATTAAATATACTTAAATAAATTTATATAAAATCCGCTGGCAATGGAAGGCAAAAATCAGTTTTGGGTGACTCTTTCTTAGTGGAAGGCAAAGGCTCCGTTCCGCTCGGGGCTCCGCTCCGCTCCGCTCAGCCATTTCCCGCTCATTAGGTACCCTTTTGCAGTGGAAGGCGGCTATAAATATTCTATGTCGCTAGTGTAGAAATAGCCACTTAATAAATATTAATGCATAAAGTAAAGCATTAATAATAAATTTAAACCATTTTAATCATTAAAAACTGAAGCTCCGAAAACTGATTTTAAAACTGGTTCTCGAAATGCTCATCTTTGAAACGGATAGCGTTCAACTAAAAACTCGCACAACTTTGTGTACTTATACCCGCAACTTTGAATTTATTAAAATTTGAGTTTCATTTCGGTCGAAAGTTTCGCCCGGGACAGGTATGAATTTATAGAAGAAAACTTTTAACTGAAACCGCGAGAGCTCGTTAGGAATGCTCGCTTCGTTCGCGTGCGAAACCATGGTTGCCTTTTCTGACTTATAGAGCACTAGGTGATGCCCGCGACTTCGTCCGCGTGGATTTATGTTTTTAAAAATTCCGTGGGAACTCTAGGATTTTCCGGGATGAAAAGTAGCCCATGTCCTTCCCTGGGATGCAAGCTATTTCTGTACCAAATTTCATCCAAATCGGTTGAACAAATGGACCGTAAAAACACATTTCGCATTTATAATAGTATAGATGTTTATGTTTTAAATGAGATATCACGTTTGTATACTTACTACAAAACTTCCTTCAAAGTCAGTATTTTAGTTTTATTGTTATAATACATGATACATTAATGTCGACTTATTTGTATAATTGGGTCTTTCTCATAGCTGTATATTCCAATTAGAAGGGGTCTAGTTCGTAAGGTTTAAGCCATTGTCACCCTACTTTGACTTATGACGCATTGCGGTTTTGATTTAAGCCGTTTTGTTGTTACCAATAGACGTAACACTTGTTTTAGCCGTTATGTGTATTGTAATGTTATAATGTAATATAATATAACACGCACTAGATTATGCCCATGACCTGGTTCGCGTGGATTTGGTGTGGTTTTTTAAAATTCCGCGGGAACCCATTCATTTTGCGGGATAAAAGTAATGTGCCTAGTACGTGTTAGTTATTCTATACTTATAGTTTTATTTATTGTATATATTGTATATAATTTATTCTTAAAATGGCTGTTATACACACTGGACGTTAGTATAAGTGTTCTTTATTTTAATACGGACCCTTAATATCATTAAAACTTACTCAATGGGAATTATTGCAAATGTCTGTGATAAATTATATCTCATATTGAGCTAGACTGGCTGTAAAAAATACACTCGCAAATTAAAATCAGTATCCTTATTATAAATGCGAAAGTGTGTTTGTTTGTTGGTTTATTGGTTTGTCCTTCAATCACGTCGCAACGGTGCAACCGATTGACGTGATTTTTGCATGGGTATAGATAAAGACCTGGAGAGTGACATAGGCTACTTTTGATCCTGGAAATTCAAAGAGTTCTCACGGCATTTTTAAAAAACCTAATTCCATGCGTGGTGCGGACAAAGTCGCGGGCGTCAGCTAATTGTTATATAAACAGGAAAATGCAGGTTTACATTTTAAAACAACAATTTTGTACAATGAAACTACTTAATAATCGGTAATCACATTTAAAATTACACACATTATAGTAACACGCGATAGCATTTATATTTTTCGAATGCGAGATAATATTTCCAGAGTATTTTGCGCAGTTATTTACAGAATTTATTTTGTAAAATTCATGTAACTGCAACTTTTGCAACGAGATTTAAAGTGTACCTGGATTTTACAAAATATTTTGTAAAATTCATATATCGAGAACGATTTATAGCGTTAGTACTTACTCCAGATAAGTTGCCCTATATTTTCTGGTTTAAAAAATATACTGCAATAATAATGTTAGAGTCGTATCTCTGTATCGGTTTAGTTGTTAGAGGATTTTGATCTTAATGGTGCTATAGAAGCTGTGATAGCCTAGTCGGTAGGACGTCCGCCTTCTGATCGGAGGTCGGGGGTTCGATCCCGGGCACGCACCTCTAACTTTTCGGAGTTATGTGCGTTTTAAATAATTAAATATCACTTGCTTTAACGGTGAAGGAAAACATCGTGAGGAAACCTGCATGCCTGAGAGTTCTCCATAATGTTCTCAAAGGTGTGTGAAGTCTACCAATCCGCACATGGCCAGCGTGGTAGACTATGGCTAAAACCCTATGAAAGGAGACCCGTGCTCTGTAGTGAGCCGGCGATGGGTTGATCATGATGATGATGATCTTAATGGTCTTATTACAAAAATTATACAGGCGTTGTGTAAACATTATATTTTAAACCCCTGTGTGACACTTGTTTAACTTCAGTTTAGTTTTTGTAATTAACAGTACCTAAGTTAATTTTAAGTTAGAGACTAATTATTATGATGCCCGCGACTTCCGTAGTATCAGTACCCTTATTATAAATGTAAAAGTGTGTTGGTTGGTTTGTTGGTTCGTGCTTCAATCACGTCGCAACGGAGCAAGCAACGGATCGACCAGATTTTTTTCTACGGGTATAGTTAAAGAAATGGAGAGTGACATAGGCTACTTTTTATTCCGGAAAATCAGAGAGTTCCCCCGGGATTTTAAAAACCTAAATCCACGCGAACGAAGTGGCGGGCATCAGCTAGTTATATTCTAAAACAGTTTAATAGTTTTTGATTCATCGTGCAAAATGTCGAAAAAATGTACGGAACCCTCGGTGCGCAAGTCTGACCCGCACTTGGTCGGTTTTTAAAACTCCTCCTACACAAATGAGATCGCTGGCAAAAACTAATAAATATTATATTTCAAGAATATCGATATCCTATTACATTATTTCGCACAATTACGCCCACTGCTGTCAATTATGATAATTTAATAGCGGTTTAAACTTTGATACAATAAACGCTTTAACCTTTTTAGATTAACTAATAGGTATTGTATTAATTAAAATCTATTTGAAGGTCATTTACATAACTGACACGGTTTTTTTAAAGTTTGACCTCAAAACGAGTGACTTGTATGTCACAATAAATTAAAACGTAATTAGCGACTTAACATAAATTAATTTAATAGACAAATTTTTAGTTTGTAATAGTTATGTGTTCATTATCTTTTTACGAGCAAAAGTAACACAAACAAATTATAAAAACACACAAAACACTGTTATTGTAAAGCTCGTAGAGTTCGAAAGGCATCGATATTATAAATGACAAGATAATTTGGTCAGGCGAACAAAATTTTTCACGGTTTAGGAACCAAATAAATCACCGCTACCTCTTAGATAGGTAATAATGAACGACCTGTTTGAAATCCAGACGTCACTGAGGTTGCATTGGTGCATAAGCAAGACATAAGCACCAATGAGTCGGTGCCATTTTGTTTGTTCAATAACCCTGTTTATACACAGTAATATATAAGTCAATGAGTAAAAGGCTTAGTCGATTGAGAAATCTCAATAGTGTGAAAAGTCCGCAAAGAAGCCAAGCTTGGGAAACTCTTATAAAGCAATCCAGTCGTTTATAAGGCGTGGAATTTTCCGTCGACGCTTGTTTCATTAAAGTCATGCTATTGAATTTTAAATTAGGTTTCTGTCGGTGTTTTATGCTTGTATAATGGCTAGTTTTACTTGGTACATGAATGTTGAAACAGGTTGAAATTTTATGGTTAGTTTTGAGGTTGTTTTAACGTTTGTACTTTAACGCAATTAATAATGCGACTAGCTTCGGTTGATAATTAGACTATTATGAACTACGTTAAAGATTATAACAAAAATCGATTCGATAGGTAATTATTTCTCGGTGAAAATACCTTTTATCGGCTTAATGACGGGATTATTCGAAAAAAAAATATGTAAGCGAGTTTGAAATTCAGGCTGAAAGCTGAACAACACTCCACGAGTCACGTCTGAGATTAATTGAGATAATCAGGGACCGCCCGGCGTAAATACCTACCTACTTCAATTTTTTTGGTTCATTTGGGTCATGGCGTAAGAGCCAGCGCGTGCCAGACCTTCCTTATTTTATAACAGCTGAAAGTTTCTCTGCGTGTTGTCCCCAACACTGGGAGGAACGTTTGTTTGCATCATGATGGCTTTGGGAGATAACAGGTAATAAAAGTGTAAAACTTCTTTTTTTATATTTTCTTCAGAATACATATCACGTCATGCATTGCCAGACACATAGTATGGTGGCAACCCCTGCCAGACACCTTTAAAGTTTAATAAATTATTAACGTTTAAGTCTGGCAGGGGTTTCCACGACATTAAGTGTCTGGCAATGCATGATGTGATTTCTTACTACGCCGAATAAAATAATATAAATTAGACTTTTTACTTTGACTTAAGATTCTTTACACCTACTATCTGTTTTCTCCCAAAGGCACCATAATCCAAACAAACGTTTCTCCCTGTGTTGGGGACAATACGCAGAGAAACTTACAGCTTTTATAAAATAAGGAAAGTCTGGCACGCACTGGCTCTCACTCCATCATATTTTTATGCCGGCTCAGATTCCCAATTTTTCAGGGTTTGTCTGAGGAAAAATGGTTTCTGCTCTTAATTAATTTAATTTAATTAATTGAAATCGTAATTAATTTTTAATACACTGTATAATTTGAGCATAAAAATGTTTTAAGGTTAGTGCAGACTAGGTGGTGGTTTTTCCATAATATTGAAATATTATCCTAATCCCATTCCTCGCCAAACAATTTAGACGTCCACTGTTAATACATAGGTCTCTTGTAGAGATTTTCACACAGCGTTGTGTGAGCTAAATTAAACTTTATTACCTCGTCACAAGAGTTGCTATTTATTTTAACATCATCGGAGTCTTATGACTATGAGGCACTATTAAATCTACTGTGGTACAATGAGTAGAGCCTCAATAGCTCAACCGGTAAAGGAGTGGACTGAAAACCGAATGGTCGACGGTTCAAACTCCGCCCGTTGCACTATTGTCGTACCTACTCCTAGCACAAGCTTCATGCTTAGTTGGAAAGGAAATGGGAATATTAGTCATTTAACATGGCTAATGTTCTTTATAAAAAAATAAAAAAAAAATGAATCCCTTTTCTAGTGTCCTTGTATAATACAACTTTTTAACACGACAATGGGGTTAATATTTAACCCCAATTGAATGTATGTTTTTTTTAAATAGAAATAGCGAGCAAACGTGCAGGCGGGTCACCTGATGTTAAGTGATTACCGCCGCCAATGAGCATTTGCCGCACCAGAGGAACCGCCGATGCGTTGCCGGCCTTTCAAGAATTTGTTGGTCCGCGGCCCCTTCAATAACCCCATTTTGTAATCTAGTTTTAGTTAGTGTTGTTGTTTAAAAGAGGAGGAGGGGGGGGGGGATGATATTATGTACTAGAACTTCAAAGAGACTTCTAAAATAGGCTATCCAACAAACGGGCATAAAATACAAACCACTTACCAGATTGCACGTTTCTACAGTACCTACGCATAATGCCATACATTACACATAAAAAAATTTTTACGGCCTCAAAAGCCTTATAGAGTTAATTCGCCGCGCGAGCGGGACAATTTTGCGGGACGTGATATAATGGCGAATTGAGTTCATATAAAAGCACTGCACGCCATAAGCTTATAGCGTAAAAAAATTACCATGCATGTACCTTAATTATAAATTCGAAAGTATTTGTCTCTCTGACAGTTACTTACTATGTGGGTTAGTTAAGTGGGTCTACAAAATAGCATTTATATGTATTTATTTCTTGTTGTGTAGTTGTAAGTATTTTTTGTAACCTGATGATTCTCCTTCCAAATAAAAAATTGAATTGAAATAACTTCTGTACGCTAAGTTACTTCTTTAAAATTAAATTAAAATTTCTTCATTATCTATCGATTTATTTTTACGAAATTTGATGCAGAAATTATTTGCATGCCGGAGAACGGGCACAGGCTCCTTTTAACCTGAAAAATCAAAGACTTCTAACGGGATGTTTGAAAACCGTAGTCCATGTTGTCCAAGTTGCGGGTCTTATCTATTTAGTACAAAGATAGCTTGCATCCTGGAGATGGGCACAGAATTCCTTTTATCCCGGAAAATCAATTTTTTTCAAAAACTTCAACAAATCGGATGAAGTCACGAGCATTATCTAGTACGTAGGTAGGTTATAATTTTACGGCATCAACAGCCTTATAGAGTTAATTCGCCGCTAGCATAGGTCGGGACAATTTAGCGGGACGCGATATAATGGCGAATTCTCACTTTGAGTCCATATAAAGGCACTGATTATGGTGTACGCTATAAGCTTATAGCGTTCGAAAGTTACAATTATATCTGTTACCTTTTAATGGTCCTATAATGACGTTTGATGTAGAGATAATTTGTACCCCGGGGCGGACTTTGGATACTTTTTATCCCGGAAAATTAAAGTTCGAACGGGATTTTTTAAAACCTAGGATCGCTGAAAGAGGCTGGTGAGAAGTGGCTGGATGAGGAACGCTGAGGACCGGGTGTGGTGGTACTATTTAGGGAAGGCCTTTGTCCAACTGTGGACCTACACAGGCTGATATTGATGATGACGTTTATAGCCTCAAAAGGGTAGGGCCTTACAAAGGCAGGACAACTTAAGCGGGACGCGATATAATGGCGAATTACTTACTCTCTCTTTGAGTTCGTAGAAAGGCACTGATTATGGTACATGCCATAAGCTTATAGCGTTAGAAAAGTATAATCCTTACTTAACTTTATATTTATAATGCGAAAGTATGTCTATCTATCTGACTCCCATTTACTTGTTTGGTCGATTTTAACGAAGGTTTGATAATTAGAACTAATTTGCATGCCGGAGACGGACATAGGCTACTTTTTATCCCGGAGGATCAAAGAGTTCTCACGGAATTTAAAAAAATCTAAATCTACGTTTACGAAGTCACGGATATCAACGATTTGGTACAGAGATAGCTTTTTGGTACAGAGATAGATAGAGAACATAGACTAGTTTTATTCCGATAAATCAAAGTTTCCATGGGATTTTTAAAAACCTAAATCCACGCAGATGAAGTTGTGGGTATATACGGAATAATATTCTTACGGTCTCCATAAGGTAGATTTTTACAAATTTGATTCAGCGCCAGTACAGGCCGGTACGAGTGAGACATGATTGGGCTAACTTGGAAGGAGTATGAATGTTTTATTTAACCCATACCCCTTATCAGTTTCTACGTGGTATCTCACTGGGACACTAAATCGCTTGACGGCTTTTCCAGTAGGATGGTAACTAGCAACGACCGTAGTCCTATCAGAAAAGTCGCAATCGTAGCTTAACTGCGATAGTCATAGTTTGGGCTAAGGGCCAACTCGGTCATACCAGAACCCTACGCCATACAAAATAGGTATATGTTTACAACTTGTACCACATACCTAACTACAAAGCGGAGCGTGGAGCTTGCGTAATTTATTCATAGTCGGGTAATGACACTCGATTACTTTAGCGTTAACCGTTAACCCTTTACAACGCTTTCAAAAAGAGTTGTTTTTATTAAGCGCAAGAAAATTGACGTCGGTGGCCTTTAACGTCACCCCAATTGGGTCATTTTGTATAACATAATCCTTTTTTGGAGGGAAGTTCTTTGATGGGAAACGAGATTGGATTCATTCCGTCCGTCCTCTTTTTCGGGGGATCTCTTTAAGTGACAGTTTTATGTCTATAAAAGTATTTTTATAATATTTCATACAACACAAAAAAGGTTTTGGGGAAAATTTTCAAATCAAGGAAAGACTATTCCTTCCTAATATAGAAAAATAGGTATATTCTGGAAAGTATTGGGCAAGCAGAATCTGTTTATCTAAATATATAAAATGAAAAGGTGACTGACTGAGTGACTGACTGATCTATCAACGCACAGCTCAAACTACTAGACGGATCGGGCTGAAAGGCATGCAGATAGCTATTATGACGTAAGCATCCTTACTAAGAAAGGATTTTTGAAAATTCAACCCCTTTATTAGTAGACCGGTGATAAGGACTAGAGACACGGAAATCTGGCAAACCACAGACACAGATATTGAGTTGTGTGTACTGTGAACACACACTAACTGTGTTCATTGAGTTTCATCACTACCTATATTATCGCTACCCATATTTCTAAATCTAAATATATAAAAGGAAAAGTTGACTGACTGACTGACTGATCTATCAATGCACAGCTCGAACTACTGGACGGATCAGGCTGAAATGGATTTGGCATGCAGATAGCTATTATGACGTAGACATCCGCTAAGAAGGGATTTTTAAAAATTCAACCACTAAGGGGGTGAAATAGGGGTTTGAAATTTGTGTAGTCCACGCGGACGAAGTCGCGAGCTTAAGCTAGTCATAGATAAGTATCCATGTACCTACTACACACGTTAAAACAGTGTTTCTAGAAATTCTTATTTTAACTAAGCAAACCAGTAATGCCCCATAGACATTTAATATTTGCTCCTAGAAGTGAATAGTGGTCCAGGCTCTGCACTTGACAAACTTTTAACTTCAATCTTATCAAGGCAGTGGTCCGACCGCCGCCGGCGAGAAAACGACTAACTATCAGCGATTTTCTCTCTCAAGAAACGCACAATAAATGTACATTCCGTGTAAACGACAGAGATGCATATATCAAAAGTTGCTCTCTGACTGTTCACACTGCCGGCGACGACTCGCTTTACTAGTTTTGTCGCTGAGCGACGAGCTTTCACAAATAATCTCGCGCAGCGATATTCGTTCAGCGATGCTCGCTCGCTTGAACACGTGTAACGCGCGCGCAGGTTTGCACAGGACTGAGCGACCGCGGGCGAATGGCGCGTGTAATCGCTCGTCGCACTTGAACACTCGCTTCTAGTTCTACTCGTTTCTCGTTCATCGTCGGTGGTCGGACCACTGCCTAATGCCCCAAGAAATTTAATACTTGCTCCTAGAAGTAAATAGTGGTCCAGACTCTGCACTTGACAAACTTATAACTTCAATCTTATTAAGTCAGCGGAGAGAACGTTCGAAGTACATTTTATTTTATAATTTTATTCAAAACAAAAGTGACTTAAATAGGTTAAAAGCAACTTGAGGTTCTTGTGGTCGTGTTACTTAAGTATAATATTCGTTAAGTATATATTTTTGTAGGTATACCTATAGTTATATACCTATCGGAGTATGAGGCGTGGGGCGCCCCGAACACCCGCACGTCCCCCGCACCGGGTTAGTGCGGGGGCTGTGCGGGTGTGCGGGGCATTCTCGCCCCGATTGCCTTGACAATCTGTTGCGTACTATAATAGGGTCTGGGACTGTCTTGGACGATCTAACCTATGGACTTGTAACGCGCCTAATATTACGAATAAAAATTTCTGTCACTTTTGGTGCGGGACGAGGAAACACTACATAGACAACTTGACACACTCACTCAACAAAGTTTTGTGTCATTATTAACACACACATATCTAAATCTTCAACACTACTACATTTTACGCACACTAATAAGTTATATACATCAACATACAAAGACATTACGAGTGTAAGACAGTCAAATTGATTTGCGATGCTACCGTATCGATATTTTAAAATATATCGATAGTTTTTCAGAAACAAAAGTAGAAGTAAGAATTTATTACTCGTATTTAATTACTTAAAACCAGTGTTTGGTCAGCGTAGCGTATTCTTGCATACATTCACCTCACTTAATAGGTAATTATCCCAAAAACTAATAATGCAACGTAAAAATAAGAAAAATATTTATTTAAAAAATATGCACATACTTTTTTACTTATTTTATATCATTTTTAATCTTTTGTATTTTTTTATATAACGAAATTTTCATTTAAAATTTCGATAGTGAAAATGTGCTTATTAATGACTTATATTATTATATAATACAAAATAAACCTGACCGCGCAAAAACCTACCAAACATAATTAGTAGGTATATCAATCAATAAAATGTTTTTTTCTTTCCAATCAATCATTTATTTATTGCACATTGGGTTTACATGGTAATTCCAATATGGTGTACTCTTTGTCCAAAAAAATTAAATGTAAGTTATTAAATATTACACGTATTGCCCTTACAAATTAGCAATGCAAAAATTTTCTTAATACCTGCCGCTTTTACCCCACAGCAAAATTCCATAAGACAGATATGATACTATGAAAATAAATTAGTAAACACACACGGTGGCCTACACTACGTAATTTCATGCTGTTCACGCGTATTCAAATTTTAACCTAATTTGTATATAACGAGGGTTGCAATTGTTTAGAAAAAACAAAATATAGTCTCGTGAGAAGTGTGACTCGTTTCTACCGAATTATTACGTACTCAATTACTGAATCGGTAAAGTTCTCGATTGTTATTTTATTATAATAATTTATGTAATTTAATTTATAGAAAGCGTTTATTACACCAAAAATACTTACTTATGAAATGAAATTCCATCTTTTTTGTAAATTTGATGTGTTTGATTTGTTCTTGCACTCACTAACGGCACAAACAGGCATTTTTCACCCAGCGTGTAAGACGTCGTCACACATCGAAAACGATTCTGACAATGACAAAATCGATTCCGCAAACAGTGTTTATAAACGCAGTGGATTAAAAATCCATTACTATTGACAGAGGGGAATAATCATGCGAGGCGCGTCCTTAGGTTAGATCGTCCAAGGGGACTGTAGAATAGAATGATGCGATTTTTTTATACTGGTAGTTTATGGGGCTAGAATTCAAATAAGATAATTTAAATAAATAGAGTTAAATAGATTTTTTTTAAATCATGTTTTTACGGTTCCGTACCTCAAAAGGAAAAACGGAACCCTTATAGGATCACTTTGTTGTCTGTCTGTCTGTCAAGAAACCTACAGGGTACCCCGTTGACCTAGAATCATGCATTTTTATAATTTTTTAGTGTTTTTATCTACACTTCAAAGAACTTACTAAATAATTTTAAATACATATCAAAAATTGCGTAACCGGCAGGAATCGAACCTGCATCTTCTGGGTTCGCGCCCGATGCCTTAACCAACTCGGCCACGGTTTCGCTTAGTTTCGATAACTGCAAAGTGTCGCTACTAGACTAGAAGACCAACCTTGGCCGGTTTTATTTATTTATTTTTAACACCACCACTTCGAAGAATCACGGATACGAACCGAATACGAATGAGTGCACAAACGCCCAAATTATTATGAAATCACGTCGTCAAATCTTTGAAATAGAAGTGTAAAAGGAAAAGTAAAGCACAGTTACCGTTAAGATTGAGAGTACTTAGGAGTTATGAAAATAAAGGGCGGCATTCGATTGTTTGCGCAGATGGCGTCTTCCGTTAGCGAGCGCACAAAGTGTTTTCTTTAAATCGCGAGGAAACTTTTTAATAACAAAAAAGCGAAACATCTCGAAAGAATTGCGACTAGAAATGAAGAAGCGGACCGGAGGAAATTAAATATGGCGCCTACTTTGTATTTATGGAATTTTTTATCCTATACTTCGAGTACTACGGCAAACGGATGATTTTATCGCATCGCATCGAATAGGTAGGTACATTTAAGGGGCTGACCAACAAATTCCTGAAAGGCCGGCAACCTCGGCAACCTCGGCAAAACTGGCGGTTCCTCTGGTGCTGCAAATTTTCTTGGGCGGCGGTAATCACTTAACATCAGGTGACTCGCCTGCACGTGCATGCTCGTTTGCTCGCTGTCTTTATTTACAAAAACAAAACTTAAGTATAAGATTTACTACGCCACGTTCCTGTAGTACGCGACAGGTCGAGAGGACGCACACCCGCACAGCTCCCGCGCTAGCCCGGTGCGGGATAGCGCAGGTGACGTGAGGGTGTGCGGGGCGTCCCTCCGCCTCATACCCCGATTGCCATCTCGACCTGTCGCGTACTATACCTATCTTGAGATCATAAATTCACTACATTTTTAACAAGTGATATTAAAGCAAAAAAAAAAAAACAGTTTAGCTAGCTCTTGTAAGTCTAAGGTGTTCTTTAAAACCTAATCTGTTTGGAGGCGGAAAGTTTAAGCTAAGTAAAATCGCGATAGGTGGCAAGTTGCCGGCTAGGCGCAGAGCCAGGAAGCGGCAGCCTTTATAGCTGTCGGCATGCTAAGATGCCTTTATAGCTGTCGGCATGCTAAGATGCCTTTATAGCTGTCGGCATGCTAAGATGCCTTTATAGCTGTCGGCATGCTAAGATGCCTTTATAGCTGTCGGCATACTAAGATGCCTTTATAGCTGTCGGCATGCTAAGATGCCTTTATAGCTGTCGGCATGCTAAGATGCCTTTAAAAAAGATAAACATACGTGGCGTAGTGTGACCTCATTTCTGACTTACTCGGCGAGCACTATTTAGTACCTTATTAGGACCTTGTTTAGTTGAAAGATTATTTTACTTAGGTATCTGATGCCCGCCACGTCCTCCGTGTCCTCCTCTTTTTCCGAGATAACAATTTTATATTTAATCTAAATATATAAAAGGAAAAGGTGACTGACTGACCTCGTCCGCGTGGACTACTCAAATTTCAAACCCCTATTCCACCTCCTTAGAGCTTGAATTTTCAAAAATCCTATATAAGCGGAAGAATACGTCATAATAGCTATATGTCTCGGATCCATATGTCATCACTGGCAACACGCACTGTTCGAAGACTTAAAAGAAGACTGGAATTTGGACGAGAAAACATCTCGAAGCTTCTCACTCAGAATTTTAAAAAAAAGTTTAGGAGTTTTTAAGAAATTTGTTGTAAAATGAAATACGTTTTTATTCAGATCCTTGAGCGTACCTGATTTGTTAAATCAATGATTCATTTTCAAGACATTCCGTACAGTCCGTAAATTAAATATATTTGTAAATTGATTTTCCGAATCAATGATTCCGTTGATTTACTGAACGAACGTTTTAAGAGTTCCATACATTAGAGTGCCAATGGGACCATATTACTAAGCCTCTCCTGTCCGTTCGTCTGTCAGCGGATTGTATCTCTTTAAATGTAATAGGTAGAAAGTTGAAATTTTCACATACTGTATATTACTATTGCCGCTATAACAAATAATAAAACCAAAGATGGCGAATTTTAAAATGACCGCCATTAAAATCAAATAAAAAATAAGTATATAGTGTTGAATATATCTTGTAGGATGGTACGGAACCCTTTGAATGCAAATCTGACTCAAATTTGACTGATTTTTTAAACAAATTATTTCACTGCTTATATAACTTTACCTTTTACAAAGCAACCAAATTGGTAACTTTTACAAAAATGCAGAGGCGGATTTGCAGTCTTGGCCGCTCTAGGCCCCAGGCCAGAGCCGCCCCTTTCCCAGCTCTCATCATATTAAAGACTAACTTATGCTCGCGACTTCATCCGCGTGGACCACACGAATTTCAAACCCCTATTTCACCCCCTTAGGGGTTAAACTTTCAAAAATCCTTTCTTAGCGGATGCCTACGTAATAATAGCTATCTGCATTCCAAATTTCAGCCCGATCCTTCCAGTAGTTTGAGCTGTGCGTTGATAGATCAGTCAGTCAGTCACCTTTCCCTTTTATATATTTAGAAGACTACACAGTACTTAATGAATTTACTTTATTGTCAATTTTCATCGAAATCGATTCAGAAATTTAGTTAACATAGCTGGTACCTAGTTTGCAATATTTTTCGACCTTTCAGAGATAATTGCATATTTAAATAAAACATTTAAAACGGTTATCTGTATATATAAAAAAGTCCTGACAGACTGATCTATCAACATACAGTTCAAACTTACGGACGGATCGGGCTGAGATTTGGCATGCAGTTATCTATTATATGACGTAGGCATCCGCTAAGAAAGGATTTTTGAAAATTTAACCCTAAGAGGATGAAATAGGGGTTCGAAATTTGTGAAGTACACGCGGATGAAGTCGCGAGCATAAGCTAGTTTAAATATATATAAAAAGACTTGTTCTGACTGACAAACTGATCTATCAACGCACAGCCTAAACTGCTGGGTTTAGAAACATGAAATTTTGACAGTAAGTTCCTTTTCTAACGTAGGCACCCACTAAGAAAGGATTTTTGAAAGTTCAACCCCTAAGGGGGTTAAATAGGATATGGAAGTTTGTATGAAAGTCATTTATTTTTAAAGTTACATCGATAAAAATTGTTATACAAGCATCGATATAAATGACAAGATATGGTCAAGCTAACAAAATTTTTCACGGTTTTGGAACCAGATAAATCAGCGCCACCTCTTAGATAGGTACTAATGAACGACTCGTTTGAAATCCAGACGTCACTGAGGTTGCATTGGTGCTAAAGCACCACTGAGTCAGTGCCATTTTGTTTGTTCAAAAGCCCTGTCCATATCAAGTCAATCTCAATGTATGTATGTATGTGGTTAATAATAAAAATATTATGTATTTCATGATTTTTGAAAATTTTACTTCCAAGGGGGTTAAATAGGGGGTGTAAGTTTGTATGAATGTCCGTTGTTTTTCAACTTATTTCCATGAGAATTGGTAGTATGTAGGTAAATGAAAAAATACGTGCATGGGGGTGGAATTTTCAAAAATCCTGTTTTTGAAAATTCCACCCCCATGCTTTTTTTTAGTATCGTAAAGTACTGACAACAATACTTTACTATCATTACAATCTAGCCTATGAGAGAGGCTAATAAGTAATATTATATTAACCTAAACTTATAAACGTACTTACTACACCTAAGAATCGCTCTATTGAGTCTTTATTGGTAGACACTTTGTTCTTGTGTTCTTTAAATTGCACTAGCACTATGCTTTCACTTTGTTCGTGTGTTCTTTGAATTGCACTAGCACTATATTTTCACCCCCACGCTGATATTCTAAATCCCACCCGAGTGAAGCCCGGGCAGATCAGATTGTGTGTTACAAAACACGTCTGCACTTAAAGGACTCTGCTAAGGGATTGGTCAACTGACTGTTTGGATACGCGAGAGTGAAGACTCCAGTGACTACCAGATGGTGTCCAGATGGCAGAACATCGTTTAAAACCCAAAACTAAGATTGTCATTAGGGTACCCGGACCAATAGATGAACATTCGGAAATTCGGAATTCAACTAAATCGTCGTATATTTTTCAAATCACATAATAATATGTACTGAATAATTAATATTTTTCTTAATGTTTTTAATGTTTTTTCAACTCCCCAATGAATAAAATTTTAAAGTCACTAGTGACTAATAAAATAGGAGGCACTGGATGTCCTCTACTGGTAACTGTCAAAAGATCTGCATTTAATAAGGACAAAAGTAGATTCATAACAATATCTTTAAAAAATCAGCCAAGTGCGAATCAGACTCGCGCACTGAGGGTTCCGTACTGCAATCGTATTTTATCGACATTTTGCACGATAAATCAGAAACTACTGACTAGATCTCGTTCAAACCAATTTTCGGTGGAAGTTTGCATGGTCATGTACATCATAAATTTTTAGTTTTATCATTCTCTTATTTTAGAAGTTACAGGGGGGGAGACACACATTTTACCACTTTGGAAGTGTCTCTCGCGCAAACTATTCAGTTTAGAAAAAAATGACATTAGAAACCTCGATATCATTTTTGAAGACCTATCCATAGATACTCCACACGTATAGGTTTGATGAAAAAAAATATTTTTTGAGTTTCAGTTCTAAGTAGGGGACCCCCAAAATTTATTGTTTTTTTTTTCTATTTTTGTGTGAAAATCTTAATGCGGTTCACAGAATACATCTACTTACCAAGTTCTTATAGTTTTATAGTTTTAGCTCTTATAGTTTCGGAAAAAAGTGGCTGTGACATACGGACGGACATACAGACAGACAGACATGACATTATACATTTATAAGGGTTCCGTTTTTTGCTATTTGGGTACGGAACCCTAAAAAATCTATAGCATCCATTAGCATCTTTAAAATTCATCGGCGCCGTAATAATCGTTTTTTTTTATATCACGTAGGTATAAGTTTTGTAGTGATCGCTCTTTATATGTTTTCTCAAGGATTTACTTTATTAATCGCGATTTTTCAAACAGAAATTATTTAAATCACACAAACACACGGACATACACCCTATACCCTACCCTATACCCTATCTGTATTGTTTGCCAAATGTATCGCGTAAAGTTTTATGGTCTCGTTTTGGTGGTGTCGTCCGTCCCTCCTGTTGTTTATGAATAGGTTTTCTGTACCATGTGCGTTCGAACGCAACATGAGACCTCATAGTAACATTTGTGAATATGGGTTGTAAGTGTTTACGCTTTTGCCTTTCTCGATCCTTGGCCTATTGTTTCGTTCACGTAAAAACAATGATCTATTGTCCTTTTATTGGTTGCTTACGCACTTTCTATTCCTGATTTCTCTTGAACTTATTGATTATTTATAAAAGTTCAAGTTAGTTATAAGTATTAATACGATGCATTGCAGAGCGGCCGCCCCTGATATGTGGCCGCTCTAGGCGCGGGCCTATTGTGCCTAAAGGCAAATCCGCCACTGCAAAAATGTGAAGAAACTCGACTCCTTTCAAGTAATTTTCCTTCCCCGATGCATATTGTTCTTATGACCATATAAGAACTTTTCTAATTTATTCATAACCCTGAACACTGGAAACTTGAGCTTTAACAATGTGGTAATAGAAGTCTTTAGTAAAGTACCTAGGTACCTAGTATTTTTATACAAAGTCTAGATTTTCACGGAATTGTTATCTAATCTGACGGGGAAAGGACGAAATCAGAGATACAGAAAGGAAAGGGGGGATTTATTTTAAGGTTCCCCTACGCGAAGGACGCCTATGGACCCTGTTACTTATAACTCCGCTGTCCGTCCGTCCCCCCGTTCGTCCTTCCGTCCATCCGCCTGTCTGTCAGCGGGTTATATCTCGTGAACCGTAATAGGTAGAGAGTTGAAATTTTCACAGAATCTGTAACTTACTAAAACTTTTTCATCTAAGTTAACCTTATATTTTGATAACTAGCTGATGCCCGTGAGTTCGTATGCGTGGATTTAGGTTTTAAAAATCCCGTGGGACCTCTTTGATTTTCGGGGATAAAAAGTAGCCTATGTCACTTTCCAGGTCTTGAACTATACCCTTGCAAAAAATTACACTGTTGCAATTCAAAGTAAGATAACTATATGAAGTGGGGTATCATATGAAAGGCCTTCACCTGTGCATTCTAAAACAGATTTTTATTTATTTTTATGCATCATAGTTTTTGAATTATCGTGCAAAATGTCGAAAAAATACGACTGTAGTACGTAACCCTCAGTGTGCGAGCCCGACTCGTACTTGACCGGTTTTTTTTTTAAAAAGCTTGTCGCTCAGCGACCAAAACTAGTAAAGCGACTCGTCGCTGGCAGTGTGAACAGTCAAAGAGCAACTTTTGATATATGTATAATGTATATTGCATTTCTTTCGTTTACACGGAATGTACATTTATTGTGCGTTTCTTGAGACAGAAAATCGCCGATAGTTAGTAGTTTTCTCGCCGGCAGTCGGACCACTGCCTTAGTGCTGAAAGGCCGTATTGCTATCAAAACACTCTCAAAATCTCCACAAAGGGTTTCCAGAATCAATTCAGCATCTGTAATTGTTGGGAATGCCTATAAATCTAAGGAGATTGCGTTTTCAATTAAAACAATAGGTTCTACTGCGAATTTATAGAAGGACCCAAGGTCCTATGGTTACCCTTCGTTATACGTGCCTGGGCTAACAGATGAGGTAGCTGGCATTTTTCTTAGTTAACTGTATGGGGTTTAATTGTTTTAGTTAATAACAATATACGACCTTTGGCAAAGGTACCTACGGAGAGTATGATAAGCCATTGATCCCAGCAATGTACTATTAACTAGATAGATCATTCTGAACAAAAATCGTGTTTTATGAAGCTATCATATTCACATTTTTAATATTTGTATGAATTAATCCTAATCCTACTTCCTACTAATATTATTAATGTGAAAGTGTGGATGTTTGGATGTTTGTTACTCAATCATGCAAAAGCGGCTGAACGGATTTGGATGAAATTTGGAATGAAGATAGATTATACCCTGGATTAACACGTAGGCTACTTTTTATCCCAGAAAATCAAAGAGTTCCCGCGGGATTTTGAAAAATGTAAATCCACGCGGACGAAGTCGCGGGCATCAGCTAGTTTATATTTCCGTTTATTTACCCTAAAACCTGATTGTCTATTAAAGTTCTTCCTATAATACAAAACAGCTAAGTCTACAGCTAGATAACGGAGTGTCTAAAGCAAGATTCTTTTAAATGAGAGAGGCGCGAGAAAGCCATCATAAAAGCTGAGAGTGGCTTCAAAAGACGCCATTTCTGCGAACGTTCACATTTTCTTTGAAAACATTATTTTCTTAAACGTTGCAAGTAAGTTTTTTTTAAATTGTAACTTACTCGTATAAAACAATTTTATTTTATGGAGAGATAAATTGTTAAACTTGTATTTGAACAAAAATACACCCATACAATGTGCAGTGTGCACCCATTCGTATTCGGTTCGTATCCGTGATTCTTCGAAGTGACCAACATACGAATACGTACATTCGATTCGTATTTTTTTTGACTGATTCGTGAAATTATGGATAAGTGCACAAACGCCCTAACCCTACTGAGTTTAACCTTTCCTTTGTAGATTTAAATTACTTAGGAGAATTTACCGAATATAGGTACGCTTATCGGCCACCCCGGGATTATTGCTTTAAACACGTATCCTGGGACAACCCCGCTTAATGAGATCTCGGAACTGATTACACACGTGCCAGTTTAGTTTACTAAACTGGTAGTAAGTTTCTGTATGGTGGCCATTTTGAAATTTGGTTTTTTACTATTGCTGTTATAGCAATAGATGGGTTTGTAACTCTCTACCTAATAATTCATGAGATACAGTACGCTGTCAGACGGACGGACGGACAGGTGGGCGTGAGATGTAAAATTTCATACTAAGGGCGTTTGTGCACTCATTCGTATTCGGTTCGGATCAGTGATTCTTCGAAGTGGCCGTCATACAAATACGTAAGTATATTCTATTCGTATTTTTTGACGGATTCGTGAAATCACGGATAAGTGCACAAACGCCCTAACCATACTGAGTTAACCTTTCCTTTGTCGATCTAAATTACTTAGGAGAATTAACCGAATATAGTTACGCTTATCGGCCACCCCGGGATTATAATTTAAACACGTATCCTGGGACAACCCCGCTTAATGAGATCTCGGAACTGAACTGATCACACACGTACCAGTTTAGTTTAGTTTCAAACAGCCAGGTTTAGTCTTAATTAAAATTGACTGCTTTGGAAACCTTTGTGTTAGCAACTCGATTGTCTAGACTAGGTAATACTAGCTGATGCCCGCGACTTCGTACGCGTGAATTTAGGTTTTGAAAATACTTTTTGATTTTTCGGAATAAAAAGTAGCCTATGCCACTCTCCAGGTCTTCAACTATACCCATGCAAAATATCACGTCGATCCGTTGCTCCGTTGCGACGTGATTGAAGGACAAACCAACAAACTAACAAACCAACAAAAAACGCACTTTCGCATTTATAATAGGGGTGGTGGTTATAGGTTTTGTAATTTGTTTGTAGAGGGTAATCTCTAGAACTACTGAACCGATTTTGAAAATTCTTTCACCAGCAGAGAGCTACATTATTCCTGAGTGACATAGGCTGTATTTTATTTTCAAAAATTAGAGATTGAGGTTGAGATATTTAGATAATAAGTGGTTGTCTGTCTATCTATCTGTCTGTCCGTCTGTCGTGTCTGTCAAGAAAACTATAGGGTACTTCCCGTTGACCTAGAATCATGACATTTGGCAGGTAGGTAGGTCTTATAAGTCGGCGAGTCTGACTCGCACTTGGCCGGTTGTTTTCTGAAGATACGGAAACCTAAAAATTAATAGTGTATTGTTTGACCCCTTCTTGCTCTATTATATTATGGCATAATATTGTATATCAAATCTTTGAAAAAGCAACCGCTGAGTTTCTTGCTGGTTCTTCTCGGTAGAAAAGGAATTCCAAGCAGTGGTACAAAATACTTGTAAAAGTTTAATCGAATAAAAAATATTTTTATTTATTTTATTTATTTTTAAGTACCATTTCAGTACCATAAAGTAAGTATGAAAGATCTGTCTTTCTCACTTACTTCGTAGGTATTATAAGTCTGAATGAACAGTAGCCCTAATCTCAGACGTTTGTCAAAAACATTCCCTGATGTTTCGTAAGAGATAAATGCTCAGAATTATAAACAGACTAATGATTTCCAAGACAAACTCCTCATTTAAATCGGAATCGATCTCAACATTTTGAATACGATCTATAAGAGTAATGAAAATGAAATGAAAATGAAAATCTTTTTTATTCGTATAAACTTTTACAAGTACTTACGAATAGTCGGATGCATCTACCACTGGTTTGGAATGCCTTTCCTGCCGAGAAGAACCAGCAAGAAACTCGGCGATTGCTCTTTTCAAATATTTGATATAGGTACAAGATTATGCCATGTATAAAATAGTATTTGCAGTCTTGTGCGTTGCCGGAACGAGCTGCAGGTCAAATCCACGCTCTTTTATCATTTAGATAATCTTCAAGTGTGTAATATCCTTTTTTCAGGAGCATAAAATATCACTTGCTTTAACGGTGAAGGACAACATCGTGAGGAAATCTGCATGCCTGAGAGTGTGTGAAGTCTGCCAACCGCACTTGGCCAGCGTGTTAGACTATGGCCAAAACCTTTTTCACTCTGAGAGCCGGCGATGGGTTGATCATGATGTTGAAGATGATTAGATAATTTCCCTCAGAATCCCGCAGATAATCCCTAATCCCATGGACAAGCATGCTGGTTTTCTTACGATGTTTTTTTTTTAAATTTTATTTTTAAAAAGAATATTAGCCATGTTAAATGACTAATATTCCTCTTTCCTCTTCAATTAAGCGTCAGGCTTGTGCTAGGAGGACAATAGTGCAACGGGCGGGGTTTGAACCGTCGACCTTTCGGTTTTCAGTCCACTTCTATACCGGTTGAGCTATTGAGGCTCTTATCCTTCATCTTTAAAGCAAGTGACGTTTAATTGCTTAAGCTGCAGCTCTGAGAAGTTAGACGTTTTCGTAAGTGATATAAATGCTCACAATTAATGAAATCCTGTTTTCAATTAAATCGGGATCGATCCCAACATTTTGTACACGATATTAGATAATGCCCCTCAGAATCCCGCAGACAATCCCAAATCCGAGGGACCGCCTGTCCTGTTACATGAACAATTACGATTCGATGAGGAATTAGATTAATGAAGCAAAAACATCCCCTAACGCTCGATAAGACAAAGCGCCCAAGGATTAAAGTCGCCCAAGCGTTTTATTGTTTTCTAATATCACGCCGACATTTACGCTGGATTGCCTTTATACCTACCGCTGACTCACTAATTGTTTTTTTAGTTTAATATTCTTTATTGTACACCAAAAAGAAAAGACACAAAAAGAAACATGTAAAAGAAGAACATACAATCAGCGGCCTTATCGCTGTGAAGCGATCTCTACCAGGCAACTAGGTTGAAGAGGATTTAAGGGCTAGTGAAAACTGGGTTTAAGGTGTACGTAAGTTGTTAGGGAACATAAAGATAATAATTATAATATAAGTAATATGTATATTAATAGGCACAGAAATGCCTTAATAATAATATATAGATAAAGATATACACAGGTACATATATAATACATAATATATATACATATATTAATATATAATATAATGATAGATGAATAATAAATATACAACAATAATATTATGAGTAATATTGATGTTTTAATTGTAGGATAATATATTTAATAATGTGTCATTACATAGAAGGGTTCTGACATTTTAGATAGTGTTTATATACACGAGTCTTGAAAACGTTAAGAGACGGAGCTTGTCGTACCTGCTGAGGAAGGGCGTTCCATAGCCTGATTGCTGTAACAGTGAAGGAATCTGAATATAGCGCCGAGTTGTGTTTCGGGTAAGCAAGAATATCTATATTTGAGGAATTGTGTTTTTGAAAAAAAAAAAACTCATAAATGAAAAGATCGCATACTCATTATACCTACACTAGCTTATTCTTACCTACCCGCAACTTTGTCCGCGTGGACTACACAAATTTCAAACCCCTATTTTACCCCCTCATGGGTTGAATTTACAAAAATACTTTCTTAGCGTATGTCTACGTCATACTATCTGCACTCTGTCATGTTGCAAACTGTCAGTCTGCACTCTGAAGGCAAAAGACAAAACAGAGTATAACTATTACACCGCTATTCCAGGTTTATTTGTTAGAGGGTAAGTCTCTAAAATTTAGGTGTGCTCAGAATCAGTACCAAATCAAATGGGTGCTCATGCATTGAAGGCACCGGGTGATGAAATCTTGAAAATACATCGTAATAATAATATTATTCATGAAACTATGGCGCTTAATTAATTATATTCGGCTGTTGCCGTCCATATTCGTCAGGGTTCGGATCAGCGAAGCGTTTGATTGCTCGTAGGGGGTCTGTTATCTCCCGAGCGTTGTTGTGGTGAATATATTGCGCAATATGTTACCCCTTCTGTTTATAAACCTACACACTATACAGGGTGTATAAGTCCCGCAAATTGCTATTGCGCTGGAACCTTATTTTTATTTGCATCGAAATGACGTCATTTTTACGTCAGCCGACATAAAAATATACTAGAAAATAGTCTAGTGCTGACGTCACTAAAATGGCGGCCACACGCATTAGCAATTTGCGGGACTTGTAACCAGAAAACTCAGCGTTATTGTTATACTACCTAAACACAATCCAATACCAATAATGAGAGCCTCAATAGCTCAACCGGTAAAGGAGTGGACTGAAAACCGAAAGGTCGACGGTTCAAACCCCGCCCGTTGCACTATTGTCGTACCTACTCCTAGCACGAGCTTGACGCTTAGTTGGAGAGGAAAGGAGAATATTAGTCATTTAACATGGCTAATATTCTTTAAAAAAAAAAAACCATTTGCCTTATTTTGTAGTTTTAGTGATTTAGTATCTTTCAAACCCGCAATGTATACCGCCCAAAACTCGGGTCAATGCTCTACCTACGAAGCAGCATTTACTCCGAGTGGCCTCCTTACGCAACGTTCGTTGATCTAGAGATCAGCGTCAGTCAGATGTTTTATTTGCAAAATAATAGGTTTTTTTCGTGTTTTTTTTTGTTTTTGAATTTTACCACGTAAGTACTTAGTCGACGTTAGCCCGACTAGTTTCGAGTTTCGAACCCATCCGTGGTCCTTTTTCATAGGGACTCTAGGGGTTCTACGTCTCGTACATTTATAAGAATTATTTTAATATCACTCGGTGAAGCAGCAATGTAGAACGAACCAACGATTAAATGAGCTGATGAGATGGCTATCATTTATAGCCGTACCCAGAGTCACTTAATCGTTACTTAAGTTTAGTTAAAACTAGACAGAGCTATATGTCTCACATATATCTGCCTTGTTTTAACTCAATCTTAAGTAACGATTAGCGACTCTGAGTACGGCTGTTAGTGTTGATCCAGGAAGGAATAATGAAGTTATAAAACCGCTGCAAAAAGCCGACATCTCGTGAAATGGCAAAATATAACTCGCCAGAGAAAACATTCTAAGAGCTTGACTTTTATTCTTTTCCCCTTTCATTTCAACATTAAAAAAACAATCAGACTTGCGCACCGATGGTTCCGTACTACAGTCGCATTTTTTCAACATTTTGCACGATAAATAAAAAACTGTTATGCATAAAAATAAATAAAAATCAGTTTTAGAATGTGCAGGCAAAGCCGTATTATGTTATGATACCACAATTTATATAGTGATCTTATTTTGAAAGTTGAAAATACTAATAATATTATTTGTTCATTAATACATTTTTTGTGAGGTAACCACAAAATCACGGTTTTCGGAATTTTTCCCTTAAATGTGCTATAATAAGACCTGAGTTTCTAGGTTAATGGGAAGTACCTAAGGACTTCCTTGACAGACACGACAGACGGTCAAACAGACAGACAGACAACAAAGTGATCCTATGAGGGTCTCTATTTTCCTTTTGGGGTACGGAACCCTAAAACCCACGAGCATACCTATCTCATTAAATGAAAAAAATGCGTTCCGCGCAATGCGGAGTGAATAGGTTTATATTTTACATTTTCCGCATAATTTGTTTTCACAATACGCGGGTGTTGTTTTTGTTTTTTTTTTTCATTACCATCTTTGAATATACATGCATGATAATTTACTCACACATTTCGCTCATATTCAGGCTTGAGTCACACGAGTAGATATTATACCAGAGGGGAAGCTTCACACTAGCTCACGCACACCACTACATGCCACGGACGCTCCTTGCGCCCAGTTTGGCGGCAAACGGTACCCGTAGTACAAGATTTTACGTCTCACCAAACGAAACCAAATTCGAGAGTCGAAATACTTCCGCGTTACAGTAAAATGGACCTAAACAGCCTTGAATTGAAGTCAAATATTAAATGCCACTGATTTTAATTTCGCAATGTTTCCGCTTGGAGCGCTGGCTGTAGAAGTGTAAACAAACTTGAGCTTTAAAACAAGGCACTTAAGATCCAGTTTACTGTAACGCGGAAGTATTTCGACTCTCGAATTTGGTTTGGTTTGGTGAGACGTAAAATCATGTACTACGGGTACAGAGCGTCCGTGACACGTCGTGGTGTGCGTGAGCTGCGCTAGAGTGAGTGAACCTACAGCCAGCCGCTAGTATGAAGCTTCCCCTCTGGTCTATATATCTACTCGTGTGCTTGAGTTACCTTTTTAATTCTGGATGTACCTACCTATTTGATCATTTATATTGTATAGGTTCATCATGATCAACCCATCACCGGCTCACTACAAAGAACCGGGTCTCCAATCTCCTCTCAGAGTTTTGGCCGTAGTCTACCACGCTGCCCATGTGCGGATTGGTAGACTTCACACACCTTTGAGAACATTATGGAGAACTTTCAGGGATGCAGGTTTCCTCACGATGTTTCCCTTCACCGTTAAAGCAAGTGATATTTAATTAATTAAAACGCTCATAAATCCGAAAAGTTAGAGGTGCGTGCCCGGGATCGAACCCCCGACCTCCGATTAGAAGGCGGACGTCCTAACCACTAAGCTATCACAGCTTATTGTATAGGTTAAGTATATTATATTACCAAATGGAAATCCTAGCGCGAAAGGAAAAATGTATTTTTATAATGTACTCACCAAATTCGTTCTCGCATTTCCCTCAGTGATAAAATTAAAACTAAACTCTAAAATGAGTTTAAATCGAAATAAAAACTAATATTAATTATTAAAAACTAAAATAAATTGGTTCTTCGAACTATAAATAGTATAGGACATAGAATATGTTACAACAGGCTTAAAGTTTGGGTGTCTGATGCGCTTCGACCGTCCGCTGTGCCAGATCCTTCTTTCCACGCACGTGCAAACTGTGGGACCAATTCCCATCGGCGGTGTTCCCACTAGATTACAACATGGGGTTATTCAAGGGGCGGACCAACAAATTAATAAAAGGCCGGCAACGCATCGGCAGTTCCTCTGGTGCTGCAAATGTTCATGGGCGGCGGTAATCACTTAACATCAGGTGACCCGCCTGCCCGTTTGCTCGCTATCTCTATTAAAAAAAAGTAAAGATAGAGTATACAAAGTGGTGGTTGTCCATTTACCCGGGTACCATTTTCACCGATTCATTTGAATTCTTCGTATATTTTCTAGTTAAAGTTCCTCCACACTCAAGTAAGTAGGTAATGCATTTGATAAAAGGTATAAACCGGCATGTTAGTCAGCCGTTATCAGCCAATCTCGGCGTAATCCGCACCCAGATTGCGTTTCCTTGCAAAGAGCATTACACAGGCCGAGAGCTGGCGACGTTTTTGTTCATACCAATGCTTCAGAGATATAGTATGTTTACTTATACCTTGGATTATAATTATACTATTAGGATTATAACATTTTTTGTAGGTCTTGGTTCTTAACTATGTCTCTTATCTGAAGTCTCAACTGCGACGTGCAACTGCATCTACAAAGTGGAACGTAGTTGAGGCGTCTCTTTAGGGATCCGTACCCGAAGGTTGCCAACGGAAGCCTATTACTAAGCCTTCGCTGTCTGTCCGCCCGTCTGCCTGTTAGTGGGCCGTATCTCGTGAACGTGAGAGTTGAAATTTTCACAAAATTTGTATTTATTTTTATTTGTATTGCTGCTATAACAAACAAATACTGAAAATTTCAATATGGTCGCAAAGAAAAAAGTGTTATATTTCTTATATTAACTCAATTTGCTTTATTGTTTGTTTATGTTTGAATTATTTATTCTACGCAAACATAATGTACATAAATACAGAGAGAAATATACCTGCAAAGGAATGCTAAACTCGTAAATTTCACTTTCTTGTCTGCGTGTCTGTTTTTTTTTAGATTTTTTTCTTTTACCAGATTGGTGGATGGAAAAAGTACAGCTTTCCATACATTTCAACCGAAAAATCCACTGCCATTATGTAGCTCTAATAGATGTTTCTTACATGTTGTATCTGTCACAGCAGTATAGACACCACCGGATCTTGGACTATACGTCTCAAGCGAGTCGTCTTGAGTGAACACATTAGGTGTAGCCACTTTCAACTAGTTGAGGGTTGAATAGATGAATAGATTGCGCAGCGCGTTTGCTTTGGTGTAAATTACACAGGAGTTGAAGAGGAGTTTAGCTATTTATCTATCCTTGATCTATCTGTCCCGGCTTACTCACGTGTGTAGTCAATTCAATCGTGACAATGGATGGATGCTACCCTCAGCGTGGAAACCGCTTTTTGACGCTAAGACAAGGGCATCAGTCGTGGGACGGGACACCATTAGCTCCGCGTGCCTGGATTTCGGTGACGGTTCCAGTGACGAAGAACAGCAGGAACTGTCGGGAGACGATCGGCAGCTGTCTCCCCCCCCACCCCAGCCACCCTCACAACGGGCTCTACGGGCAGCGGCACGTGCGTCCCGCAGTCAAAACCGCGGCGCGGGCGCGGACGGACTCCCTTGAAAAAGGACCCCGTATGGGTTCGAAACTAGTCGGGCTAACGTCGACTACACACGTGAGTAAGCCGGGACAGATAGTATTTATAATGGAAATCACTCACGGTAGTTTAAACGCTAAAATATCCTTGATCTATTTTTTTAATAGAGAGCGAGCAAACGAGCAGGCGGGTCACCTGATATTAAGTGATTACCGCCGCCCATGAACATTTGCAGGCTGCAGCACCAGAGGAACCGCCGCCGAAGGCCAAAGTCTCTAAAATAAATATTTGGGAGGCGTAATTACGTGGCAATGGGCAGGGCACATAGTTCGTAAAACCGATAGTCGTTGGGGTCCCAAGGTGTTGGAATGGCGACCTCGCACCTGAAGACGCAGCGTTGGAAGACCCCCACTATGTGGATGGACGACATCAGACGAGTCGCAGGGAGCCGCTGGATTCAGGCGTCGCAAGTCCGTGGCGTGTAGAAGTCCGTACAAGAGACCTATTTTCAGCAGCAGACGTCTATCGGTTGCTGATGATGATGGTGATCATGAATATGGATTCAAGAAAACGTCAGGATCTGATACATTTGCCCCACCAATTATATTTATGCCCTTTGGTAAATAGGTTTCATTGTTTTAATTGTAAACGCGACCCCTTCAGATTTATCGTCCTTTACAAACGCTATCGGTTACTGTTGTCGAATTGATTCCCGAAACCCTTTATTGGTTGTTCCGATAGCAATACCGAACCATCTAT
Organism: Maniola hyperantus; assembly: GCF_902806685.2. NCBI lineage: Eukaryota > Metazoa > Arthropoda > Insecta > Lepidoptera > Nymphalidae > Maniola > Maniola hyperantus. The sequence continues at coordinate 12,794,686 of NC_048553.1, forward strand.
GGGGAAGTTTTATTGGGCCCCTTTTGCGAACGATTTGAGGCGCTATTTGGCTTTAGTTTATACTTTATACCTACCACTAAAGTTGTGGTCTCATGAACAGAGCTATAGCGTGGAACTTTTTTTAAAGCGAAGGTCATAAACTAATGATTTTAAATTTAATTCGTGGTTTAACGACACATATGTACATACCACGATCAATTTGAAGTTTTTATCTGTCGATATTTCAACCCAATTGCACGGGTCGTGGTTACGACGAGACTGCGGTGCTGCGAAGTTCGAGTTGTCATAGGCAGTGGCGAACTACTCTCTTTCCCATGGTGGTATGTACCCGTATTTATTAAAATACTTAGGTCATAAAGTTCCTTTTGGCATCAGTGTTTCCTGCCATTCAAAATCAAAATCAAAATTAAATATTTTATTCAAAGTAAGTACATACGGAGTACACTTTTTGAATGTCATTACAAAAGTAAAATCACAAAAATAAAATAAAAATAGTATAAATCAGTTTACAATTATAAAATAAAAATAGAATAAATCAGTTTACAAATTTAAGGTTTTATCTACTTAAGTAATTATTGTAAAAAATAGTAATTAAATTATCAAATAGTAAGTCATAAGTTTTATTTACAATTCAACGTCAGAATTAACAAAAAATAACAATAAATAATAAAACACTTAATGTTAATATGTAACATTACTTCAATGTATTAGAGCCTAGAGGAGTTGTCCAAGCGTCCTTATCCGATATATTATAATCGTCTAACTTGTAGTAGCCTTTCTTACACAGGCTTTGTGTAACTTAGTCCGTGATAGCCTAGTGGTCAAGGCGTCTGCCTCCTATAGAGAGGTCGGGGGTTTGATGGCACGCACCTCTAACTTTTCAAGTTAAGTGTGTTTTAAATATCATTAGTGGTGAAGGAAAACATCGTGGGGAAACCTTAACCAAAGAACTATGTCTTGGAACTGTCTGAGATAACTCTTATACCTAGTAATTGTAGAGTCTTATCTAAATAGAAGACTGTTTCCCTTAAAGATGTTACAGTTAGGATATCTAGAAATCCCTTCAACATTTACCGACGACTAGTGATTTAAGCCTTTCTTTGAACGAGTCATAACCATTTGAGATTACAGGCGCCTTGTCCAAGGACGTGCCCAGTTATCTTCACTGATGTAAAGCTACACGCCTAGGAGAATACCTCAATATAGATGACAGACATACAATCGATCTTCTTCTTCTGGTGCCATCTCCTACTGGAGGCTGGCAATCATTAAGGCTAACAGAATTTTGTTCACCGCTGCCCTTAACAGTGACCTTGTACTCATGTTAAACCACTGGCAAAGTTTCTTAAGCCAGGATGTTCGTCTACGTACAGGTCTACGTCTGCCTTTTATCGTGCCCTGTATTATAAGCTCATCGATAGAGGATGTTTTTTCAACTCCTTGAGGACTCTTTAATTTCCATGTTAAAAATACCTTCATTAAAATTTCCACGTTTCAGCTATAATATAAATCTAATATCTAACTATCAAGAAATTATGTTCATTCGTTGCCCCGCTGCAGCGTGTTTGAAGGGCAGACCAAAAAACTAGCTAACGCCCGGGTTACTGCCGTCTTCCTCACACTTTCATTTCCCGTATAAAGATCTAGCTGATTACTGAACAAAACATCGACAATTATTTACACTCAAAACTATTTAAATGTCATATTTCACAAAATATTATCACTTTATACAAAATAATATTTCACTTTTTGACCTAGTGGTCACATACTTTGGCAAATGGGTACTTTGCGTATATCTCCTCCCCCTAAGAAGTGGGGAAGGTCCTAGTTATCTCGTCGAAGGGACGTTTGCTTGGAAACAAGCCGTAATCGTCCGACAAATGGACCCTAAGTACGACTACCTGAATAGTACCGCTTTTAGCGTCGGCCATTGTTTTTTGTTGCCTTGATTTTTATTGCGCAACTTTGGAAATTACGTTTCGCTTTCTTTATTTTGTTTTTATTCTTTTTCTACGTCTCAAAAAGATTTTCAATGTAATGGTCTAATATCCCGAAGAAATGCGATAAAATATTTCTTTATCAATCTTTATTTTGCCCGTACTTCGTCCGTGTGGACTACACAAATTTCAACCCTCTATTTTACCCCCTTAGAGGTTGAATTTTTCAAAAATCCTTTCTTAACCGGATATTTGCGTCATAATAGCTATCTGCATGCCTAATTTCAGTCCGATCCATTCAGTAGTTTGAGCTGTGCGTTGAAGATCAATCAGAGTCTGGTCTATCAACGCACAGCTCAAACTACTGGACAGATCGGGCTCAAATTTGGCATGCAGACATTATGACGTAAGAATCCGCTAAGAAAGAATTTTTGAAAATTCAACCCCTAAGGGGTAAAATTGGGGTTTGAAATTTGTGTAGTCCACACGGACGAAGTCGCGAGTATAAGCTAGTATATTATATTTAGATTAATGTCATGTTTCATGAAACTACTTTCGCAATGTAAATTAGGCTTTACATCTGAACATACCGTCGGAGCGGAGACTCCATGTGTTAGCAAAATGTATAGCGCTACTATTCATCCGGCTAAGTGGCGAATTTGATACTTGCGTGTTTGCATGCGTGTAAATTAATACACGATGTCATTACATCAGTGTAAATTGGTACAAGTTGATACATATTGCTACGAGTGGCTACGAGTTGCTACATTTAATTTAATTTATTTTATTTTGTAGAGACAAACAGTTACAATTAGTTAACTAGATAGTATATATATATATATATATATATATATATATATATATATATATATATATATATATATATATGAAAAACTAGGCACAGAGTATTTAAAACTAACTAGGTAGGTAAACTTATGGAACACAGAACTAAAATCGACTAAAGTGTAAACTATAACTAGGCAGTGACTATAACTATAACTAGTATACATGAAGTGTTTCACACTAGTAATGTATTGAAATGTTTGCTGATTGATATTATGTAACCGCTGAAATACGGTGTGAGTTTTAGCACACCATGGCGCTGATTGTCTTGCTGTCTCGTTTTAACTAAACTTAAGTAACGATTAAGCGACTCTGAGTACGGCTGTTCGTATCGAAACATGGATGTTTCGATACGAACAGCCGTACTCAGAGTCGCTTAATCTATATAAATAAAAGGAAAAGGTTACTGACTGACTGACTGACTGAATGACTGACTGACTGACTGACTGATCTATCAACGCACAGCTCAAACTACTGGACGGATCGGGCTGAAATTTGGCATGCAGATAGCTATTATGACGTAGGCATCCGCTAAGAAAGGATTTTTGACAATTCAACTCCTAAGGGGGTGAAATAGGGTTTTGAAATTAATTTGTAGTCCACGCGGACGAAGTCGCGAGCATAAGCTAGTCGTAAATAAAGGGTTTGGGGAATCAATTCCGCAGTAATTATTGCCATTTGCGAGTGACTATAAATTCACTGTGCTGGTGTTTACAATTAAAAACTTAAAATAAATGTTCCGTCCTTTTTTAGCAATATTAAAAAGAAAGAGATGCAGATACTCTAAAAGAGAATCAACGCCATTATCTGCTTCGATAACAACACTTAAAGGGATCTTCCCACTTTAAGTATCGAAACATCCAATAAAGGGTTTCGGGAATCAATTCGGCAGTAATTATTGCCATTTGCAAGTGACTATAAATTCACTGGGCTGGTGCTTACAATTAAAACAATGGCGGCCTAGCGTGGATTTATGAATAAAGGAAATAGGGCTACGCGAACCTTTGTTGGTATACGTGCTCGGCGTAGACGGATGAATAAACTAATACAAGAATTTCGGCTATCTAGATTTTTTTTTTAGACACAAGTTAGCCCCTGACTGCAATCTCACCTGGTGGTAAGTGATAATGCAGTCTTAGATGAAAGTGGGCTAACCTGACTGATTCCTTAACTCAGTGTCTAACTTTGAATAATAGCCACCGAGCTCATTTAACATTTATTTATTTTTAATCCATTGAAGGTTTTCTACGAAAAAGTATTTTGATATCCCTCAATGAAGCAGCAATGTAGAACCGACCAATGTCAAATGACAAAAAATAATTAGACACTGAGTTATTACCGAATCACCCCGCCTGGAAGGAGTATGGCAGTTATTAATACCCCATCCTTCCCTTCCCTTCCCTTCCATCCTTCCTCGGAAGGGTTTCCTTTTTTCTCTAGACACACGGAACCCTAAAAGTCAGGGGAATTGTCAGAAAACTGCTCTCAGTATATTCTAACGTTGAAAGTTTTTAGTTCTCATAATATATTTCCTAACCTTTGATACCTTGGGCCATTCGCGAAACTTTAATTAAGTATTTAAAATTTTCACTTAAATGCCAATGGAAAAGGTTAACCATTTTGTTTGGTCTACATGACATGATTAAAACCGGACACGGTTATTTCGGAACTAAATTAAAACACGTACCTCTGTGTGGTCAGTGGTATTTCATTAAAACCGGGTACACCGGGTTTTCTATGACGTAATAATCCAGGATTAACGCTAAGCGGATATTCGAAAACTCATTAAAATCGCCAAAGAACGATCCTCGACCAACTCTCGTTTCTATGTAAGGCCATTGGGTCCTAATACGATTGATGAAATTACTAACTCGGAAAGTCTCTCAAAATAATTGTCTCTTAGCGTTAAGTCCTAAAGTCATTTATTTAGGGTTCCGTAGTAAACAACGAACCCTTATAGTTTCGCCATGTCCGTCCGTCTGTCCGTCCGTCCGTCCTCAGTTAATCTCAGAGACTAATAGTGCTATAGAAATCTGTAATTTGGCATGGATGGATAAATATTAACCACGCCGACAAAGTGGTGAAATAAAATTTTGATAAATCTTTTTTTTAGGGTAGCTCCCCTACATGTAAAGTGGGGATGAATTTTCAGTTTCTCGTCTACCCCATAGTGTAGGGTATCGTTGAATAGGTCTTTTAAAAATATTGTGGGTGTGGGGTGGATGTGGGAACATCATTTTTCGATTTCTAGATCCGTTTGTAAAACATGATGTTTTAAAGACCTAATTTTTATTAGAGTCAAGTGTGTGTGTGTCTCGTCCCCCCCCCCCCCCCTATCAGCCAAATGGTAGTATATAGGAACGTGAAAAAAATCACAGCAGTAGGGCAGCATAATCAATATTTAAGGAAAACTATCATGGCAAAGTAGGGTTCTCAGGTTAAGGAGTTATATCTGTTTTTCGAGGATTGTGACTACGGAACCCTACACTGCGCTTGGCCCACCAGCCACTTGGCCGGTTTTGTTTACTTACGTCTCCAATTGCTTATACCTATTTACTGCACAGCGAGCGGTGATAGCCTAGTCGATAGGATGTCGGCCTTCTTTTCGAGAGGTTGGGGGTTCGATTCGAAGTTTTAGTACTAAGGCTCAATGGCCCCAGATTAAGCTTGTAGTTCCTTGTATAAATTCATAGTAGCTATATATATTTTTATTTTTATTTTATTTTATTTATTAGGAACACACACAATACATTAATTTAACACAAACTACGACACTCATAAACAAACACAGGCTGATAAATGTATCTATAAAATGTGTACACAGCATTTGCAAAATATCTAGACAAATAAAAAGAACTTAACTAACTACTTAACTAAACAAATAACTAAGTTACTTAGGAGATGAACCCACCGTAAAATGATAAGAGCTTTTTTTTGAATGCAGTAGCTGAGTCATGAAATATATCGATACCAGGTATCTTTTATGATATTTCGTTAAATTTTGCACATATACGCATAAATGGGGCTTGATTATATCCTTATCCTTAAGTTAATCTTACCAGTACATCAGGCTATCGATTACAAGCTGCATTATCTAATAATGGAAATTACTCGTGAAGCTACCTATCGCTAATCAGTTTAATGCTCGAATATTCCAGTCTGTGTTCAGTTCAGTTCGGATCACTGAAGCGTTTGATTTGTCTCTAAAGGGTTTGTTATCTCTAGACCATTATTTTATTACTAGCTGATGCCAGCGACTTCGTACGCGTGAAATTAGGTTTTTTAAAAATCCCGTGGGAACTCGTTGATTTTCCGGGATAAAAAGTAGCCTATGTCACTCTGCAGGTCTTTATTTTTAAACAACCAATAGAATTCATGTCCACTCCAGTCTAGCTAGTACGCTAGTAGTGGATACAACCTTGCTGAAAAACATCTCTTCTCGTCTCTGCTTCAGACATCTCCGCACATCTCCGTTCTGGTGGACTCCGGACTCCACCACTAGGGATTAGGCCCGGGTCTAATCCGTGATTCTTCGAAGTGGTCATACGATACGTTCTCATTCGATTCTTATTTTTACGGAATCCTTGATTTCACGGATGAGTACACAAACGTCCTAGTAACTTAAATTTATTTTTATTCGTCGCCAGTGGGTACGGACCCTAAAAGTGGTTCTTCAGCGAGTGGTTAGAATAGTACATACTGTGTTAGAATAATACATAATATTATATCAATCCAGGGCAATCACATGCAAAGTCCTAGAACGCAAGAAAGTAATTATTCGATGCGATAACATTCCAGTATAACAGACCTCTGAGGACCAATCAAAAGCTTCAGCGACCCGAGCCAACCTGAATATAGTCTGTAATATCAGAGCTGTGACTAAAGGAAACTATAGAAGGAAAACTTTGGTTTAGATATGAAGCCAATTTGTAACACTTTGTATAACAGACCTCTGAGGACCAATCAAACGCTTCAGCTATCCGAACCAACCTGCATAAAATATCGGAATTCTGACTAAAGGAAACTATAGAAGGAAAACTTTGGTTTAGATATGAAGCCAATTTGTAACACTTTGTATAACAGACCTCTGAGGACCAATCAAACGCTTCAGCTATCCGAACCAACCTACATAAAATATCGGAACTCTGACTAAAGGAAACTATAGAAGGAAAACTTTGGTTTAGATATGAAGCCAATTTGTGACACTTTGTATAACAGACCTCTGAGGACCAATCAAACGCTTGAGCTATCCGAACCAACCTGCATAAAATATCGGAACTCTGACTAAAGGAAACTATATAAGGAAAACTTTGATTTAGATACCTATTATGAATCCAATTTGTGACACTTTATGTAACATACCTCGGAGGACGAATCAAACGCTTCAGCGATCCGAACCAACCTGCATATAGTCTGTGATATAACAGCTCTGACTAAAGAAAAAACCTAGATGGTACGTAGCTGGTGACATGAAGTCAATTTATAAGAGGCAAGTTTGATAAAAGCCGATTGCGTTCTAATAACTTCTCTAACTGCTGATACGCAGCTCCGCGTGACTTGAAAGTACCCATATAAAATTTTGCTTGTATCAAACCATAAATAATTCATAGATGTAATTATTTTATAGAGTCATCTGTCAATAATATTAATCTTATTGGTCTACTTGAGGCATCTTCGATCTGCCCCCCGATTGTGTAAGAATAACCATTTCATGGCTATCGCAATCGAATCTTCAAGAAATTCTGCCCTTTGATTGGTTGATTCGCTGTTTACATTTTTTCACAGCCAATCAAAGTGCAGAATTTCTTGACGATTGCGATAGCCATGAAATAGTTATTCTTACACAATTGGGGGCTGCTTCTAAAAATTACGTTTATGATTTTACTAGATAAGTAAAAATGAGGATATAGGTTTTTTGATCCCGCGGGAACTCTTTAATTTTCCGGAATAAAAAGTAGCCAATGTCAGGGTATAAGCTATCTCCATGCCGAATTTCAGCCAAATCTGTCCATTACTTTTTGGGTAAAAGGGAAACAAATATAGGTACACACACACACATACACATACAAACTTTCGCCTTTATAATATTTGTGTGGTTTGCATTAAAGCTCTCTCTATCTTTATTTTAGTCTGTGTGTCAGAATATGAGCCATAAACCTGATTAAAGTACCTACCTAGTTTCATGAATAATTTTCCGTCTCTTTGGTAATTTTAATCTCTTTCGTACTAGATAGGATTCAGTTAGAATATTAAACTAAAGGTTATGAAAGATACAACGCGTAACTGACATACAAACAGTGGCGTGCTGGTCATAGAGGCATAAATGCACTGCTTACCCCAGTTATAATAGCTCAATGCATATTTTTCATTATGACCTGCCAGTAAACAGGTTCTCACCTAACTAATGCCTACCCTGGCTTCTAACCTTGTGCACGCCACTGTATACAAAACTTGCCTTGTAGAAGCTGTATATAAAAGGACTTTAGCGTTTAAACTAACGTGAGCGACATCTGTCATAAATATAACTATAGTCCATCCACGGAGAGAAGGGAATATAGGGCTCTATCTGTTACGTAATCCTATAAAAATGACAGAGACAAAAAATTCAACGGGCGTTACCCATTTTGAGTCACTAACCAATCACATACGAAACTATGTTTTCGAATTTAATTTCGAATGTTTTTTGAAAACATGCTTGTGACAACCTGTGAAACGTGTGCTATCTGTGTTAGGACTGTGGCGGTTGCCACAGTACAAACTAGATGGCGCTGTTCAATCGATGACGTAGTTCCGAACAAATGTACCGCCGACAGTACTCGCACTAACAGAGTGTTCTGCAATCTGGACTGTATATAGAAGTTTCAAGATACAGCCGTCGGCCCAGCTGGCGCTACGGAGTACGGTCAAGCCTGCACCTCGCTCCCGTACAGGACAAACCAACAAACAAGCACACTTTCGCATTAATATGGATAGTGATTGGTGGCACGAAGTGAAGCAAAATGTCACGGGTGCTATATAAGGCCACGAAATTAATTTTTCCATTTTGTAGAACGCCGTATTGTCGCTGCATCTCTGCCGTCACGCTTTGTGTATGTCCAGGCCTTAACAAATCATAATATTAAACTTATTCCTGGTTTGAAACTTAAGTTTCAAATAGCATTTATAAATATGAGGTCAGAAAGTTTTTGGCCATCTTTGACAGCAAAGTTTGTAAGTAGTGAGTACGAAGTTCTATTACTGGCTGAGTGAATTTGGAAAATTATATTTTCAAGCTTATCTGGAAGCATATCTTTTCAAGCACTTCATAATATTCGAAAGTTTCAAATAGGTAAGTACAATTACGCTGTGGTAGCCTAGTGGTTAGGACGTCCGTCTTCCAAGCGGAGGTCGGGGGTTCGATCCCGTAATTAAAATTTTAGTAATTAAAATATCACTTGCATTAACGGTGAAGGAAAACATCGTGAGGAAACGTGCATGCCTGAGAGTTCTCCAATTATGGCTCACTACAGAGCACAGGTCTTCTCTCAGAGTGAGAAGGGTTTTGGCCATAGTCTACCACGCTGGCCATGTGCGGATTGGTAGACTTCACACACCTTTGAGAACATTATGGAGAACTCTCAGGCATGCAGGTTTCCTCACGATGTTTTCCTTCACCGTTAAAGCAAGTGATATTTAATTAATTAAAACGCACATAACTCCGAAAAGTTAGAGGTGCGTGCCCGGGATCGAACCCCCGACCTCCAATTAGAAGGCGGACGTCCCAACCACTAGGCTATCACAGCATATGAGTATAGATTAGTATCCGTAGTAGTATAATAATATTGTACATTGATCACTTGAAAAGAGCAACCGTTGAGTTTCTTGCTGGTTCTTCTCGGTAGGAACGGCATTCTCAAAAGCACTTGTAAAAGTTTATTTGAATAAAAATCTATTCTATTCTATTCTGATCTTTACAAAATCCATATTGAATGCATAAATCTCATGATTAAATTTCTTGTTTCAGGTACATACGAAGACTAAGAGCCGGCGGCCAAAATTAACATTCAGCGCCACCTATGGTGATTGTAATAATTTCTTAGTACCTAAAATATTACAGCCGTCGAATCCGAAGCCATTTGCATAATTTAATCTCCTCGAAGGACCCGATCCAGAAACTCTGACAGATGTTGGAACAATCCACGTACGTGTATGTAGATAACCGTAGTAGTCTGAGAGACGACAGACTTCATTTAAGTAACAGTGACAAAGGGTGGATATTTTAAAAAGAGAAGCTGGATTTAATTATTTGAATCTAAATGTATATAAAAGGATTGAATGACTGACTGATCTATCAACGCACAGTTAAAACTACTGGACTGATCAGGTTGAAATTTGGCATGCAGATAGTTATTATTAGGTAGACATCCGTTAAGAAAGGATTTTTTAAAATTCAATTTAAAGGAGGTGAAACAGGGGTTTGAAATTTGTGTAGTCCACGCGGATGAAGTCGCGAGCATAAGCTACTTTTTTAATGAAAACGATGTTACCTTACCACAGTTAAAAGAAAGTCGATTAGACAACACTTTGAATTAATTCGTGCCATTGCCATACTTGAACACCGAACTTGTAACTTATCCACTAGCAAAAAACAAAAAAACAACGCCTTTTTGTGTTTGTTTAACAAATTAAATTAGATATAATCCCTAAATGGACGATAATGTTATCAAAAGGGGTCCTATTAAAATGTTATTCTGGCACTTTTTGTTGATACAACAACTAATGTATCAGTCGTTATCAATCTTCTTAGTTCAAACCTACTTTAATTAAATAACCAGCATAAAGACTTGAAGTGAATCGTCGACTGGCTCTCGGTCTATAGAGCCTCGCACAGTTCTCGTGTATAATAAGTTTGCAGATGTATTTCAAATTGCATAATGCAATTCAGACGTATCATGCAGATTGTATGAAGTTTCATGCATTTTTAAAAGATTCTTGTATTGTTTTTGTATTACTTTAACTAGCTTATTCTCGTGGCTTCGTCCGCGTGGACTATACAAATTTCAAATCCCTATTTCACGTCTACGTCTACGCCTACGTCATAATAGCTATCTGCATGCCAAAATTCAGCCTGATCCGTCCAGTAGTTTGAGCTGTGCGTTGATAGATCAGTCAGTCAGTCAATCCTTTTATGTACATTTAGATTACGCGAAGGGTCGAGATGGCAATCGGGGTGGTGACGATCCGCACACCCGCACAGCCCCCGCACGAACCCGGTGCGAGATAGCGCGGGTGTGCGGGGCGTCCCCTCGCCTCATACCCCGATTGCTATCTCGACCTGTCTCGTACGTATAGATAGGTACACTACAGAGCACAGGTCTCCTCTCAGAGTGAGAAGGGTTTTGGCCATAGTCTACCACGCTGGCCAAGTGCGAATTGGCAGACTTCACACACCTTTGAGAACATTATGGAGAACTCTCAGGCATGCAGGCTTCCTCATGATGTTTTCCTTCACCGTTAAAGCAAGTGAAATTTTAATTACTTAAAAACGCACATAACTCCGAAAAGTTAGAGGTGCGTGCCCGGGATCGAACCCCCGACCTCCGATTGGAAGGCGGACGTCCTAACCACTAGGCTACCACAGCTTTCAATGTAGGCAATGCTTTGTTGCATTTATGCAATACCAAAGCAATCTAGTTAACTAGTCACGTAGTTTGATATATTTTTCAAAAACATTTTCTATTTTCTATTTGGAATTGTTGTTGAAATTCCCCGTTAGATTTCAACTCTGTAATAGCTATCTATGTTGGATTTGCCAAACAATTCAGTTTTGCGTTTTCAAGTTTTGTTTTTTGAATGCATCTGGTTGTTTGATTTATTTACTTAGTATATTTTGTTTTACTGCATGCGGGATTTACAAATACTAGACTTAATAGACTTAATTGTGATGGTGTATATTATAATGGATATAAAATACAAATACACTTATTATATAGGTATTAATATAATAATTTAAAAAAAAAACAAAAAAAACAAAAAAAAAATTATACATACTCAAAAATTATTTTCAAAAGCAATACAAATTATTGTATACCTGCATGCATATTAAGCAGACCCCCTCCCCCCCACCTTCCTCCCTTTTAAATGAGTTGAAGGGAGCCGCTGGGAACAGGCGGCGCAAGTCCATGGCGTGTGGACATCCCTACAAGAGACCTTAATCTATATATATATATATATAAAAGGAAAAGGTGACTGACTGACTGACTGACTGACTGAATGACTGACTGACTGATCTATCAACGCACAACTCAAACTACTGGACGGATCGGGCTGAAATTTGGCATGCAGATAGCTATTATGACGTAGGCATCCGCTAAGAAAGGATTTTTGAAAATTCAACTCCTAAGGGGGTGAAATAGGGTTTTGAAATTTTGTAGTCCACGCGGACGAAGTCGCGAGCATAAGCTAGTCTATTAATAAATCTATTTCTTTGAAGTTTTACAAGTGGTTTTGAATTGTCAACTGAATCTACCCTTGGTTGGGAATGCCCTCAGCTTCAGACAAATACTTACTTAATTATTACTTTCTGTATCTATTTATAGGCTTTGAATATAATCCAATAGCCTGAGAGCGGGCTGCTTATAATTTACAAGTATAATGAGGCCGATTCTCTTGTACACAATTTCTAAACTAAACTAAATTAACAGGTCTAAATCTAGTGCTATCCTTTTCCGTAAGCAACTTTATGAAAGGGATAGCAATAGATTTAGACGTATTATTTTAATTTAGTTTAGAGATTGCGTACAAGAGAATTAGCCACAATGGCAACCTAAACTGAATTTACAATTCCAAAGCCGTTGTTCATATAATCGAGTAATATCGGCAACCCATTTATCTGAACAAGACTTAATTATGGGGTGGATTCATCTAAATATCATTTCATTTCGAAATATGGATGCTTTACGAATATTGAAATTGGTTTCTATAATCATTGAAATATAATATACCTACTTAAGCTATCAAAAATTATGAAAGGAATTTATGGAAATAATTATCTAAAGCACATAGCTAGGTACATAATAAAGTTACTATAGGAAATGAGTGTCCAATCGTGAACGATAAAGTATTGTACAAAAATTACTTTATTACAAACTAGATGGCGCTGCTTTAAATTACATCAAGCTATTACTCATAGCTGTAGAGTATATTAAATTGAATTTTTACCAAATAAATGTCTTCGCCTATACTACGGGTTTTATTCAATGAGACTTTTTTAGAACTAGCTGATGACAGCGATTTCGTACGCGTAGATTATGGTTGTTAAAAATCTCACTGGGCACTCTTTATTTCACGGGATAAAAAGTAGCCTATATCACTCTCCAGAGGGCCTAACATGCGCCCCGCGAGAAAATTTTGTCTACGCATTATCTCGTGTTTCTTCATACAAATAAGACGAGTAAATGCGTAGACAAAATTTTCTCGTGGTGCGCATGTTAGCCTAACAGGTCTTTGACTATACCCATGCAAAAAACCACGCCAATCCATTGCGACGTGATTGAATGACAAACCAACAAACAAACACATTTTCGCATTTAAAAACCGACTTCGTTACACAAACACTAAAAATTGAAAAATAATTTAATTTATTACCGAATATATTATGTATACAAGAGTTAATATAGTTCCATAATAATACTTTTTGGTGCCGGTGCCAATTAGCTTTAGCTGCGCGAATCGTCTAGACTTCATATTTTTATGGGACTCCACAATGGCACCTCATTGGCACCGACCCCAAAAAATATTATTATGGAACTATATTAACTCTTGTATACATAATATATTCGGTAATAAATTAAATTATTTTTCAATTTTTAGTGTTTGTGTAACGAAGTCGGTTTTTATTTTTTTTGTAAAAAAATTTTATTTCACAATTTTTAGTGGCCCCATGGAATTATGCTATGACTGGTTAAAAATCTATTGTTTACTAAGCTATTACACTGATCGCGAGCAATTTACTCTTATCCGTTGAGGAGTTCCAGTATCTATCTTCGAAGATGTTCATCAGATCTTCACCAAATTGAAATGGGACCAACTTTGAAGTATACCCTTTCAAACAAAAAAAGAATTTTCAAAATCGGTCCAGGCGTTTTCGAGTAATCGGGGAACATACATAAAAAAAAAAAAAAAAAAAAAAATAAAAAAAAAAAAAAAAGATTCCCACGAATTGAGAACCTCCTCCTTTTTTTGAAGTCGGTTAATAAAATCGGTACTGATACGCATCTCAATACGTCTCATTTAAAATATTGTTAAATCTTTTAAGTTATTCAAACTCTTGTTCTTAAAAAGTGGTTTCTATACCTTAATATCTATAATGTTTTACAGTCTATCATGATCAACCCATCACCGGCTCACTACAGAGCACAGGTCTCCTCTCAGAGTGAGAAGGGTTTTCGCCATAGTCTACCACGCTGGCCAAGTGCGGATTGGCAGAATTCACACACCTTTGAGAACATTATGGAGAACTCTCAGGCATGCAGGTTTCCTCACGATGTTTTCACCGTTAAAACAAGTGATATTTTAATTACTTAAAAACGCACATAACTCCGAAAAGTTAGAGGTGCGTGCCCGGGATCGAACCCCCGACCTCCGATTGGAAGGCGGACGTCCTAACCACTACGCTACCACAGCTTCCACAGCTTACAGTCTATGATGGTCGTAAAAAAATGTGAAAGGAAGAAAGAAGAAAGTGGGGGGAGTTGTAAAATTCGAAGGGGAAAATACCACTTACCTGCCCGAAGTAATTAGGTTCCAATCCAATCCATTAGCCTGTTTGCGTCCACTGCTGGACATAGGCCTTCCCAAGAGCGCGCCACCAGACACGATCCTCTGCCTTCCTCATCCACCCACTTCCCGCTACATTCTTAAGGTCGTCAGTCCAGCGCGTTGGAGGTCGTCCCACAATGCGCTTGCTGATACGCGGTCTCCACTCCAGAACACGTGAGCCCCATCGGCCATCGGTTCTGACGTGCCCACTGCCACTTCAGTTGGCTATTCGTTGAGCTATGTCGGTCACTCTGCTTCTCTTACGGATTTCCTCGTTTTGTCGTCGACGGATTTTGTAAAAAAAAAAACATAGGAAAAAGCAAACAATTGATTCGAATCGAAAAAAACAATGAAAAGCTAACAAAGCCTGTAGAATAATATATTCCACTAGACTTCACCAGCAAAATTGACAATGAGAAAGGTATTGAAGTTCAAACGAATTGGGTTAAACTACAATAGCACAAAAAACACTTGTTATTTACGAGGTAGCTAACAGAACGCCCACTCCACTGGTAGATAAATTAAATATAGTCCGTACAAAATGAGAACTCACTCGCCATTTTCACTTTATGTGTTTACTATCATGTCAAGAGTACGGTTCACAGCTGCGCGAATGCGGTAGGGCGATTGTCTAAAACCTGCATCAATCATTATTACAATCTTAATTGTTCTGATTGGCTGAATTTGTGCGATTCTTGTTGCAACAATGCATTGTGCCCAATAGTGAGCGAGCACTAACCAATCAGAGATGATTGCGATCGTGACATTGTAGCTGTCAAACAACCGCGGTAGAGCCACCGGAGAATGACAGCTACACTGTCACGATCGCAATCACCTCTGATTGGTTGACGCTCGCTCACTATTGGCTACAATGCATTGTTACAACAAGAATCGCACAAATTGAGCCAATGACAACAATTGAGATTGTAATAATGGTTGATGCAGGTTTTAGGCAATCGCCCTACAGGGCTTCTTGAAAATCTAAATATATAAAAGGAAAAGGTGACTGACTGACTGACTGACTGATCTATCAACGCACAGCTCAAACTACTGGACAGATCGGGCTGAAATTTGGCATGCGGATAGCTATTATGACGTAGGCATCCGCTAAGAAAGGATTTTTGAAAATTCAACCCCTAAGGGGGTGAAATAGGGGATTGAAATTTGAGTAGTCCACGCGGATGAAGTCGCGGGAAAAAGATAATCTAAATATATAAAAGGAAAAGGTGACTGACTGACTGACTGACCGACTGACTGACTGACTGACTGACTGATCTATCAACGCACAGCTCAAACTACTGGACGGATCGGGCTGAAATTGGGTATGCAGATAGCTATTATGACGTAAGCATCCGCTAAGAAAGGATTTTTGGAAATTCAACTCTTAAAGGGGTGAAGTAGGGGTTTGAAATTTTTGAAGTCCACGCGGACGAAGTCGCGAGCATAAGCTAGTCGTAGATATGTAAAAAAAATGTTTCAGAAAACGGCCCAAGGAAAAACTTTAGATCTACTTAATTAATTGATATGAAGTTATAAGTTAGGTTAAACTACAATAGCACAAAAAAAGCACTTGTTATTTACGAACAGAACGCCCACTCCACAGTTAGATAAATTAAGCACAAAAAACGTGCAAAAGAGAAAAGGGAATTCAGCTATCATAGCGAGGGAGTTAGTGGTTTTTGAACAAGCACTTGATAAAACTTGTTTGTTTGGATTCATAACTTACCTGAGACAGATACGGTATGTTTGTAGACGTATTAAAATATATGTTTCAAAAAATGGCCCAAGGGAAACACAATACCTAAACTTAATTTAGTGATATTAAGTTATAATAAAAAGTACTTTTTCAAAGTAAAAGCTTTTTAGTGTAGAAAAAGGACTGAAACTTACTTATGAAAAAATAATATGAAAGTTCGAACACGACTATCCTACTAAATGCCGTTAGAGAATTCTAGTATCCCCGTCGGTCATAGCCCAGCGACAAAACTATCTCAACTACACACTCGCTTTTCGTTGCTCGCCAACTCATACCTAGTTTTTATTTTAGCTCAACTCGTTTCTCGCTAATCGTTGGCGGTCGGATAGTTTTACCTAAAAACTGACCAAGTGCGATTCGAAGTCGTACACTGAGGTTTCTGTACCTTGAAACTTGGAAGGTTACGTGTAATTATTTTGCTGCTCAAATTATCTCCAACTGCAAATATAAGATTGCTATCGCAAAATTTAATGTAGTCTACTACTAACTACTTAGATGGTTTTGAGATTTTTCCTTTTACTGTGTCAAAATATGAGGCATAAACTGCTATATCATTTGATCACATTGACTTAAGGATTCTAAGACCGTGCCGGGCCCGAGTCGTGCCGCGTCCGATTGGGAATTTGTTTGATGTCACATCAGACCGGTACGTGTCGGTGTCGTCCGAGCCTCGTCCGTGTTACGTTGTTTCGCAATCCGTGGATCGTCTGCGCGTCGGACGTGCCTCGGACGTGGCACGGTCTAGCATAAATCATCCCTTAGACTGAGAAAATCAATCTATAAGAGTTACATTTTTCCTTTGGAGGTATGGAATCCTAAAAAAAGAGCCACTATCTCTTGGAGCACATCAGCCCAGCACTGTTTATCCATGTCAGTTAACACCCCTCCCCGTAAATTACACCAGTCCGCTTCGCCTCCGTTCTCATACACAGAATGCTAGCACAATGCTAGCCAGCGAGCGGACAAAGGAGTTTTTATGGACTAATAATTACAATATTCATGACGCTTGCAGCTGCGACGCGTCTGCAAATTGTTCATATAACGCTTTAATGACCATTTATTACTGCTACCACTGTAAAGGGCTTATTTCACCTTCCTAAATAAGACGTCCTAAATGGTATAGTTATCCTCAAACTAGCCAATTTTGCTACTACCGCCTCTTATACGGTAGGTGGGTTCGATCTCGGGCACGCACTTCTAACTTTTCGGAGTTTTGTGCATTTTAAGTACCTAATTAAGTAAATTCGTTTGCTTTAACGGTGAACCATTCTCACTCTGGGAGACGACCGTGTTTTGCAGTGAGCCGGCGATGAGTTAATCATGATGATGATTTTCGGTCTGTCTGTCCGTTTGTTATTAATAATCTGTATTGTCTACAGAATATGAATAATAATGTGTCCTTTATATTGTCTACAGAATATAAAGAATACTTAAAGCACTGTCATAATGAGCTAGCCCTTCTGATTAAAATAAAATTAGCATGAATAATTTTATCTTCACATCAAAACCACACAATAGAAAATCATTAGTTAATTAGTGATACTTGTAGTATTGCTAATTAAAAAATGATTTGTATTGTGTCTTTGTGTTTTTCTTTTTGTGACTTTTCCAGATTTTCCAGATTTGATACAATGAATGGATTTTGAAAAATTGCAGCGAGATTTAAAAAAACGATATCCCCGCGCTGAGAAAAAACAAGATACGAACTATGTGCCC
This sequence comes from Maniola hyperantus, assembly GCF_902806685.2. Classification (NCBI taxonomy): domain Eukaryota; kingdom Metazoa; phylum Arthropoda; class Insecta; order Lepidoptera; family Nymphalidae; genus Maniola; species Maniola hyperantus. Next base: position 12,812,737 of record NC_048553.1, read on the forward strand.
TGCCCATTACCATTTCACCCGTGTGTTACCCGTTGAGCTATGTCGGTTACTCTAATTCTCCTACGGATCTCCTCATTTCTGATTTGATCACGTAGAGAAACTCCGCACATAGCTCTCTCCATCGCCCGCTGAGTGACTCTGAGCTTTCTTATGAGGTCCATAGTTAGCAACCATGTCTCGGATCCATATGTCATAACTGGCAACACGCACTGTTCTTCAAGCACTGAGGAGTTTTGGACAAGAAGACATCTCGAAGCTTTCTGAACGCTGCCCAACCAAATTGGATTCGGCGGCTGACCTCTTCTCGAAATTGGACCTACCCAACTGGATTGATTGTGTTTAGAGTAAAGAGTAAATCCAAGCATAGTTCCCTACAGGCAACACGCTGAGATACTTTTCATAAAACAGTCCAAGACCCTATTGAAGATTTCTAAAATCGTTCTAACTCGATCACGTATTTTCCGTCCCCGCTCCATTTTGCTTCATAAAAATGTACTGCGGCACATTTTTTCGGTCAATAATATATCAATCCACTCGACGCGCCGCGACGTGTGTACGGAGTCTGCGAAAAGAATGATGGATGACGAAATAAAAAGCAATATTCCATATATTACGCGTTGTAAGTAAGTACGCACTGGGTTAATGTGAAAGGTTTTTTATACCCTTTTCGACGTTTTATCCGCCTCATCTAAATAATGATACTTCGGTGATATTGTACATGGGGAGTACCTATTCATATACATATTTTTAGGGTTCCGTGTCTGAAGGTCATAGAGGCATAAAAGCACTGCTTACCCCAGTTGTATATTTTTCATTATGACCTGCCAGTAAACAGGTTCCTACCTAACTAATGCCTACCCTGGCTTCAAATCCTGTGCACGCCACTGCTATACATACGGACTGCAAGTCGACTGCCTATTGCAGTTTGGACGCAGTCTAATATAGACTTGGACTGTAGTAATAAAATGATGTAATTTTTTGTATTGTGGTAGTTTACGGGCAAGAATTCATTATTACAGAAATAATTTTAAAAAATTATGATTTTTAAAATAAGTAATTATTAACGTCAGCTGTACGGAAAGCGATAAATATCGTCACAAGGCGTAAACGACAAATATTTTTCAATTTTTTAACATAAAAAACGGGCCGAATTGAGAACCACCTCCTTTTTGGAAGTCAGTATACGACACAACTTCATAACTACATGAAAAAACAAAATAACGCCACCCGTTCGCAAGTAAACCTGACACAAAAGCGACAATCAGTAATTTAGTAGCGGGTGATATGGTATCAACAAATAGCATCTACACACGGACGACACGTTTACAACTTTACTTAACGTGAACTAACTCAAAATTCAATATTCAACACGACATTTCAGTGTAAACGTCGCGTGACGGGGCTCGGGGGTGTGGAACAAGCCATAAACTTCCAGCTTTATTATACTTATTTGAAAATAACAGATTTTGAAGGCAATAGGCAATTTACTGTACGGCAATACGTATCCATAACCATTTACCGTCACACAGCTATGGAATGAACCTGACATCTTTTAAACGTCATTTATTTAATTTTTTATTACATAAAAACTATTATAGTGTTGATGACTTTTTTAAAGACATATTTTAAATAATGCATAGAAATAGACATTTGAATTCATAGAGATATAATAATATTATTAATAACTTTGACATGATGACAAAACAATATTTTAAGACGGTGAAATGAGATGCTGGTTCAATTAAATTTGCACGCCATGTTTGGCCAGGATATGTGACTGATTACCTAATTTTGTGTAAATAATAATATATATTATATATGTACTTGCCATATCTGAGCAAACTAAATAAATGATTATGATTATGATTATAGGAAAAAGTTATTAGACGTATCACGTAACTAGTTTCCACTTTATGAAAAACCAGCTTATGCCACGACTTCGTCCGTAATTAATGTTATAGTAATCTAGCTTCCAAATGGGAAAGAATTAATAAAACTATTTTGGTAATTTTTGAGTTTATCGATTTAAAAAAAAAAATCATTTCTCTTTATAGGTAATAATATTGTTATATATTTAACTTTAAATTTGCGTTTTTTTAATTATCATCAAATCTTACAAATTCAGCAATTTACAATCCAAGGATGTACATTGTACATAAAATATAACTATGATTTGATTTGATTAATTATACTCGCGACTTCGTCTGCGTAGATATACGTTTTTCTTAAATCGCGTGTAAACTCTGTGATTTAAAAATAGTCAGTCAGTCAGAGTCAGTCAGTCACCTTTTCCTTTTATATATTTAGATATCTGTCAACGGCTGTACTCACGTATTTAGTCGACGTTAGCCCGACTAGTTTCGAACCCATCCGGGGTTCTTTTTCGAGGGAGTCAGTTCGCGCACGCGTCGTGGTTGAGACTGCTAGCTGCGCGTGCCGCTGCCCGTAGAGACCGTTGAGAGGATGGCTGAGGCTGCAGATCATCTCCCGACAGTTCTTGCTGCAAGTGGAGCTATTAGTGTCCTGTCTCACGACTGATGCCCTTGTCTTATCGTCAAAAAGCGCTTTCCACGCTGAGAGTAGCATCCATCCATTGTCACGATTGAAATTCTGAAGAAAAAAATTACAACCCGCCTGATCTAATACCTCGTACCGTAGCGCATGTTTTGTTGCGTCATTGATCATCTTCAAAGCTCGTCGCAGCGTTTGGGATATTACTTACGGGAACGTACTGCACATGTTGCTTCGCGAATATGTGAACTCTCAATTTGCAACGTTATTTATCTCTCTCTTCCGTCTGACTGACATTGATTCTGAGTTGTACTGGGGTTATTGTGAAGCTACATTTGTTGAGGATAGACGATATATTTCTATATTGTATTTCGCGTATACTCTGAGAAAAGAAGAGAAAAGGAAAGAATCTGAGAAAGTCCAAAAAATACCTGAGTACGGAACCCTCGGTGCGCGAGTCTGACTCGCACTTGGCCGGTTTTTATAAAAAAAGAAAAAATTAATTTGTGAAAACTTGACTTAGCATTCCGGTACGATGCCGTGTAGAAACCAATAAAGGGTATGGATGTAAAAAAACTGTCACACTCACTTGCCACCGGATGAGATCGCAGTCGTCAGTGATCGAAGGGCAAACTTGAAAGGAAAATCTTGACTACAATATAGTGAGGATTTTACAAATTAAAGAATGAAAAAAAAATTTAATTACTTTTCACACATTAAATAATGAAAAAAAAATATTATAAAAACCGCCCAAGTGCGAGTCAGACTCGCGCACCGAGGGTTCCGTACTCCGGTATTTTTTGGACTTTCTCAGATTCTTTCCTTATCACTGCGCCAGAGAGATCGGTAAAGATTCCCAAATAGATAAACCAAGGCGCAAGGTCAAACGGTCAAGTACGTATTGTTATCATACATTATTTTTATGAAAAGGTCAGACGTCTGGACCTACACAAATACTCAAACCAATCTTGAAGTACCAATATGGCGCTCCAAGAACCATCGCGTTGTTCTACGAAGCCTATTAACTTATTCCAGCGAGTAAACATTCAAAATTGCCAAAAAATTGTAATAGAAAACGGGCTATCATATTACTGGTTTCAATTTTTTATTTAACAAGCTTATGCTCGCGACTTCGTCCGCGTGGACTACACAAATTTCGAACCCCTATTTCACCCCATTAGGGGTAGAATTTTCCAAAATTCTTTCTGAGCGGATGCCTACGTCATAATCGCTATCTGCATGCCAAATTTAACCCGATCAGAGAAACTTTCAGCTTTTGTAAAATAACGAAAGTTGCATTCAAAACTTGTTTCGACATTTTCAGGCTTAAATTTATTGACTGGGCTACTACTCTGATAAATATTTATTTGCTTTTTGTCCCTCAAAACGTCTTCATAGTGCCTGGCTTGCTGGGAATAGCTAGCTACCTAGTTATTACTACTTTTTTGTGTTCTCATATTTTTGTAAGAAAAATTCGTCCTGAAATCACTACTTTTAATCTAACGTATTTTCCAAAAAAATTTGTTGTGCAGTTTTTTATTTTATTTTATTTATTAGGAACACACACAATACATTAATTTAACACAAACTACGACACTTATAGACAAACACAGGCTGATAAATGTATCTATAAAATGTGTACACAGCATTTGCAAAATATCTAGACAAATAAAAAGAACTTAACTAAACAATTAATAATTAAGTTACTTAGGAGATGAACCCACCGTAAAATGATAAGAGCTTTTTTTTGAAAGCACGCGCTGGCTCTCTCTCTATCAGGACAAAGCTTTTTACTCTCCATAGATTACCAAGAATCAAGATATTATAGTAACAAAACAGTAGTTAGGTACGGTACTAACTTTTCCCGAATAAAGCTCCCGAACACGTATCGCTATACCTACATCACGTCTTCATAAAGTCATGTCAAAATGTGGTAATGTACGCGGGTTGTAGTGAAGCGGACGTGTCAATATCGATGTTCTCGATATCGATATTGAATAGGTTAAAGGGTCTTGGACTGTACTAATAAAATGATGTGATTTTTTGTATAGCGGCAGTTTAAGGGGCTGGAATTAATTATTAAAGAGAATAATTTAAAAAATCATGATTTTTATTAATTTTTAAAATAATTAATTATTAACGTCCCGCTGTACGGAAAGCGATTATTGACGTCACGACAAATATTTTTCAATTTTTCAACATTTATTTATTTTTAATTGTCGTTTACGGTATGTGACGTCATTATTTACCTTCCGTACAGCAGCGTGACGTTTATGTTAAAAATAAATAAAAATCATGTTTTTTTAAAATTATTCTCTTTAATAATGAATTCAAGCCCCAAAACTACCGCTATACAAAAAATCACATCATTTTATTACTACAGTCCAAGACCCTATTATTTCTTCTACGATTATATTATTATCATCTTGAAGATTGTAGAGATGTGGAAGAGAGAGATGTTTGTCCTGTATGTATGTCCGCTCATAAATACTTAATGGCTCAATTTCGATAAATGATGTGTCATTTAACAAATCTAGTAAATATATAGTTGTAAATTTAAATATGGACTACTCGTCTGAAATAAAAGATTATTTATTTATTTATTTATTTTATTTATTTAACATCACGTCTTCATAAAGTCTTGTCAAAATGTGGTAATGTACTCGGGTTGTAGTGAAACGGACGTGTCAATATCGATGTTCTCGATATCGATATTGAATTATTTATTTTATGAGTATAAAAGAAGATTCTAGAGATGTGGTAGTCTTATTTTACACCCGACTGCGGCGAAGCCTAAAAGGAGGGATAGGGATTGAATTTTCAAAAATCCTTTCTTAGCAGATGTCTACGTCATAATAGCTATCTGTATGCCAAATTTCAACCCGATCCATCCAGTAGTTTGAGCTATGCGTTGATAGATCAGTCAGTCAGTCAGTCAGCTTTTTCTTTTATGTAATTAGGTACAAGATATGGGTAGGAAATATCAGTAAAGAGTAAGCTTTAAATCAATGAACTGCTGTTTTATAAACAAGTGATTCAATTAATAATTTATTGATATCGAAAGCGTGTCACGCTCGCATCCCTATGCCCATTATTTTTATGAGCCAACGGAGAAACACGTCAGTAAAGGGATGATGTTTTGACGGGGACGTAAAAAATGGAACAACCAAACGCGTACAGGGGTAGGGACGCGAGGGAAATTTGAGGAAAAGTACAGCCGAAGGAAATTATGTTCTTGTTAGTTAGAGAAAATTACTTAAGGGCATGCAGGGGTCGTAAGCTTCTGAACATAATGGAGACTTTTTGTTGCACAATGAGGTATTGGTACGTAACTTCACGATAGCGCCATGGTCTTATAGCGGGAGGTCCTGGGTTCGATTTCAGGCGGGGGTAATTGGGTATGTTTTTTTTTTTTTAATTATTACATGTATAATATTACAATAAAACTTAAATTTAGCCTTATCTAATTACTATATAAATCATGACCGCGTGGAATGGTGCCAAGAATACTGGCTGCATTTCCGCGCTGGACAGCCAGGCTGATCCGTTGCGCAAAAAATGAGCTAGCCCTTCTGTCACCAGATGAGGCTATTAATCGCGGTGAAATGTCTCGTAAAAAATTTTTAGCATTGGGTATTTGACTTATAAACTGGGATAAAAATAATGACGTAAACTGAAAAAAATAATTAAATCGATCAAATAACAAAAAAGTTATGAGCATTTAAATATTTCTGACTAGACAGAGATAGCGATATAGAATTTTGACGTCACACCTTATTAATGCCATAGCTTCGTGCGGTTTCATACAAATTTTCGTTTTGCGAGAAAGGGACAGAAGACCCTCCCAGACTCCAAAATTAAAATGCCTGTAACTTTGTAAATCTTTGTTGGATTTTGATATTTTTTTCACCGTACGTCATTATTTTTATCCTAGTTTGTAATAAAGTAATAATATTTATCAAATTCAAAAGTAGGTAAATACCCAATTGGGGAATTTATAATTTCTAAATTATCCTTCGGCAGTGACTAGCTATTAGCCTTAGCCGTGCTGCCAAGCTATTTATCGTCCCAGTACGACATAACGTAGAAACTGATATTAAGCGGTATGAGTTTAACTGAAACTGCCATTTCCTTTCCAAGTTAGCCCGCTTCCATCTTCGACTGCATCATCACTTGCCACCAGGTGTGATCGCAGCCAAGGGCACTTGTAAATGGCATAGCTGTTCTACATAACAAAGCTGTTTTGTAAAACGACTACTCAGTGGTTTTGTAAAATTATTATAACTTTACAAATTACAATTTATCTGCGACAGAGACAAATAGTCGCACGTGTGTGTGCACACTTAGCGGGAGTTACGTAAGAGTGTGTGAAGGTTCTATACAGGGTGTTTGATGTTCTGTGTAGGTTTAGCGAGTTAAGCGTTTCTGTTTATGTTGGAGTATGTGTGGAATGTACGTATGTCTTGGATTGCGAGTTATTTTGTGACAAAAATGTGGGACTCCAGCTCTTGAAATTATTATGAAACTACCCAGTTGCATAAGTACCTACTAATTTATAAATGCGAAAGTGTGTTTCTTTGTTGGTTTGTCCTTCAATCACGTTGCAACGGAGCAACGGATCAATGTGATTTTTTCCTTTTGAGGTTCGTAAATACGTCGCTAAATACGTCGTTAAGCTGTTTTACATAACAAAGCTGTTTTGTAAAACTACTCAGTAGTTTTGTAAAACGGCTAATTATTAGGTATAACTTTTTTTTATTTTTTTTAAATTCAGATACAAGTTAGCCCTTGATTGCAATCTCACCTGGTGGTAAGTGATGATGCAGTCTAAGATGATAGCGGGCTAACCTGGAAGGGGTATGGCAGTTTTTATTAAACCCATACCCCTTTGGTTTCTACACGGCATCGTACCGGAACGCTAAATCGCTTGGCGGCACGGCTTTGCCGGTAGGGTGGTAACTAGCCACGGCCGAAGCCTCCCACCAGACCAGACCAGAAATTTAGAAATTATAAAATTCCAAACCCCTGCCAGGAATCGAACCCGGGACCTCCCACTATTAAGACCACAGCGCTCACCACTGCGCCAGGGAGGTCGTCAAATTTTATTCATTTTTTTATTCTTTATTTCAACCAAATAATAATAATACAATTTTCCGCTTGACATCCAGAAACTCTCTTGAGTTTATATGGATGTTGCACATTCCTCTTTACAAATTACAATTCATATGCGACAGAGACAAATAGTAGCACGTGTGTGGTCAAACTTAGAGAGAGTTATGTAAGGGTGTGTGAAGGTTGTATACAGGGTGTTTGATGTTCTGTGTAGGTTTAGCGAGTTTAGCGTTTCTGTTTATGTTGAAGTATGTGTGGAATGTACGTATGTCTTGGATTGCGAGTTATTTTGTGACAAAAATGTGGGAGTCCAGCTCTTGAAGTTATTGTTAAACTACCAAGTTACTACTAGTTAATAGTTGCGCTTTTTGATAAAGGTTCGATTCCTATACTCTATCCATGGAAAGAAGTTAGTATAGCTCTCTCCCTGTTACGCAATCCCATACAAATGACATAAACGAAAATCTCAGGACATTAACAATTTTGAGACACCAAGCAATCACAAACATGTTTTCAAAAAACATCTTTATATGTAAAAGGAAAAACTGATTGATTGACTGACTGATCTAACGACGCACAGCTCAAACCACTGGACTGATCAGGCTGAAATTTGGCATGCATTAAGCCATTATGACGTAGGCATCCGCTAACAAAGGATTTTTGAATATTTTACCCCTAAGTGGGTAAAATAGCGGGTTGAAATTTGTGTGGTTCACGCGTACGGAGTTGCGAGCATACGCAAGTTTGAAAGTAAATTCGAAAATGATTTGAAAAACATTTGAAATTCAATTCGAAATCATTTATGTACTTCCGTTTGGCGTCTCAAAATGGTTAAAGTCTACTGAGATTTTCGTCTCTGTCATTTGTATGGGATTACATAACAGAGAGAGCCCTATAATAACTTGTTTCCATGGACAGAGTATAGTTGAATAACCATCCTCATTATAACGTCGGCCTCCTTCGGGGGGTTTGGGGTAGAAGTCTTTCGCAGCGAAAGGTTCGTTTCAATAAAAAAATAAAATCAAAATCACATTGTAATTTGATTCGCACCTTTTTTGAATTGAACCAGGAATCGTATTACACAGTCCTTGAGGCATAATGCTCTGTTTGTTTTTATTTCAGCGATGTTTTGTACAAATGGTTGTCAGTTGTCACTGGAATTTAGAAAATCGAGGAGGTGGGTGCATGGTGTGTGTTGAATTTCCAAAAATCCTGAAACACATATTTCTTCATTTGTGACCGAAAACCCAAATACCAATTTTCATGCAAATAACTTGAAAAATAATGGACTCTCATACAAACTTTCATCCCCTATTTAACATCCCTGGGGAGTAGAATTTAAAAAAAATATGTGAAACATGTAGTCTAAATACCAATCTTCATCGATATAACTTTAAAAATAACAGACTTTCATACAAACTTCCATACCCTATTTACCCCCTTAGGGGTGGAATTTCGATAAACCCTTTCTGAGAGGATACTTACTCTTTACGAAGCACAGACCCTCCAAATTTCATGTCCATACGACTAGCGGTTAAGGCTGTGCGTTGATATATAAGTCAGTCAGTCAGTCAGTCAGTACCACTCAGGCGCCGCACCGCCAACGCAACGCACCGTTGGCTTACTCTATTCAATTCTTTAGAGTCAGATTTTTTACGCCCGTGAGTTCATGCCCTAAGCGATTTTCACGGTATCTGCTTTTACATTTGTCAATATAATTTTGACAGATCGCTGACGTCTGTTATCATTATGTCAGGGGCGATATGGGAATATTAATTTTTGATTTATTGCCGATGTACTTATAGTATTCTTTATCCGCCATCGAAATAATATAATGTCGGAGGTTTCTTATCTTTCGTGTGTGCTCTTATTCCCACATTATCTTACATCCCATCCACCTATAGCGGACGCACTACTGAGCAGGGGTCTCCTCCCAGAATAAAAAGGGTTTAGGCCACAGTCCACCACGCTGACCTAGTGCGGTTTGGCAGACTCCACACACCTTTGAGAACTTTATGGAAAAGTTTCATGTTTTTTGCGTGCATAAAATTCGTAATTTTATTCATGCATGTACATGCTTGAAAGTCTTACTTATACCTACTCATGCAAATTCAATGCATGCCACATAAAATTAGAGAAAAACTTCTCTAAGTACTTATGCTTGTTGGAATCAAATTAAGGGACCATTTTCAGTTACGTGCCACTTTTTCCCCTCAGAAACGTATTTTCGTTCAAATTTCGACAGTCATGAAGGCCTATTTCGATTCGCATGAATAATAGCTTATGGGCCATAAAGAAAAATCAATGTTTTATAACTTTTACATGATAATTAAACAATATCTAGACTCTAGAGGAAGCTTTTATATGGCACAAAGAAATGTTCTGCGCATTGGAAGATCTGTGTGGTGTTACACGCTTTTTGTGTGCATAAAGTTAGTACTTTTACTCATGCAAATGCATGCTACATAAAATTAGAGAAAAACTTTTGTCGTCTTCAATAACAACTAAGTACCTTTGCTTGTTTGAATCAAATTATCGGACCATTTTCAGTTTCGTGCCACTTTTTCCCCTCAGAAACGTTTTTTCGTTCAAATTTCGACAGTCATGAAGGCCTATTTCGATTCGCATGAATAATAGCTTATGGGCCATAAAGAAAATCAGTGATCGCGTGATGTTGGGCAACTTACACGCGCCTTGTGATTAATTCCCGGCTAAAGGTACGCGAGGTACGTGGATGTGGAACGCGTCAGACAAATTATTGTGATATACGGTTACTTGAAACAGCTTCTCGTTAATACAATTTACAGCAGATTAAAAATAGTAGTTTATGAAACTGTTGCATAACACCTAATAGCTAAGCTTATGCTCGCAACTTCGTCCGCGTGGACTACACAAATTTCAAACCCCTATTTCACCTCCTTAGGGATTGAATTTTCAAAAATCCTTTCTTAGCGGATGCCTACGTCATAATAGCTATCAGCATGCCAAATTTCAGCCCGATCCGTCCAGTTGTTTGAGCTGTGCGTTGATAGATCAGTCAGTCAGTCAGTCAGTAACCTTTTCCTTTTATATATTTAGACTAGCTTATGCTCGCGACTTCGTCCGCGTGGACTACACAAATTTCAAACCCCTATTTCACCTCCTTAGGGATTGAATTTTCAAAAATCCTTTCTTAGCGGATGCCTACGTCATAATAGCTATCAGCATGCCAAATTTCAGCCCGATCCGTCCAGTTGTTTGAGCTGTGCGTTGATAGATCAGCCAGTCCTAGTCAGTCAGTCAGTCACCTTTTCCTTTTATATATTTAGATTAAAGCACGAAGTTGTCGTCGTCGGGTTTGACTTTTAAACTTTAAAAAAAAAAAGACCATTAGCCATAGCCATTGACTAACTTTCCCCTTTCCTCACCAACTAAGCGTGAAGCTTGTGCTAGGAGTATGTACGACAATAGTGTAACGGGCGGGGTTTGAACCGGCGACCTTTCGGATTTCAGTTTTCACCTTTAACCGTTGAGCTATTAAGGCTCAATAATAATAAAATTATCTTGTATAGATATAGAATAATAATCAATTAACTAAATGCCACTGGTATTCTGCAACACCAAAGTTTATTGTTTTTGCTAACAATAGCAATGCCCGTGTGTATCAATTGTTATTTCCCGCCGCCCTTTTATTGGTTGTAACCACGGACTTAGAGTCGCTAGATACCGCCAGCTATCCCCCCAGGCGTGCCCGAAGTTTAAGTCGTTGATTTAGGTCTATAAAACCCCGTGGGAATTGTTTGATTTTCGGGGATAAAAAGTAGCCTACGTCACTCTCCAGGTCCATGCAAAAACTCACGTCAATCCGTTGCTTCATTGCGACGTGATTGAAGGACAAACCAACAAACAAACGAACCAATCAGTACCCTTATTATGAATGCGAAAGTGTGTTTGTTTGTTGGCTTGTCCTTCAATCACGTCGCAACGGTGCAACGTATTGACGTGATTTTTTGCATGGTTATAAATAAAGACCTGAAGAGTGACATAGGCTACTTTTTATCCTGGAAAATCAAAAAGTTCCCACGGGATTTTCAAAACCCTAAATCCACGCGAATGAAGTCGCGGACATCAGCTAGGTTTTAAATATTTTCTTTGAAATAGTATTAGAAATCACGTTATGCATTGCCAGACATTTAGGGTGAGATCTATAGAGGGCACTTTGACTTTGCGTAGACTTAAAACGAGACAGAGCTATATTTCTCACATAAATTTGTCTCGTTTTAACTCAAACTTAAGTCTGATCAAAGTCAAAGTGCACTCTATAGATTTCAGCCTTAGTGTCGTGGCAATCCCCTGCTAGAACTCTCTTCGTCTGGCAGGGGGTTGCCACGATACCAAGTACTAGTGTACTTAGTCCAATACTATTTTAATGAAGAGCCTCAATAGCTCAACCGGTAAAGGAGCTGAAAACCGAAAGGCAAACGCGACGCGGGTTCAAACCCCGCCCGTTGCACTATTGTCGTACCTACTCCTAGCACAAGCCTGACGCTTAGTTGAAGAGGAAAGGGGAATATTAGTCATTTAACATGGCTAATATTCTTTAAAAAAAAAAACTATTTTAATGGACATGCGGCATCTAGCCATTCCAAGTCTATGGTTGTAACGGAGTTCTTTACAAAGGTCGGAGAGGTAGAGGTGTTCCATTTTGTTACTTTGTAAGGGCCATAGTCGTATTCCGGTCTGTTGCTGCCAATTCTATTTACTTTCCTATTTACATTAACCTTTGAATGAGACTTGTTTACGGACGGGTGCTGAATAAAACGTGAATTGGAACACGATTTGAATATACTTCCAGTTGACATGGAAACTAATTTCGGGAGCCGCAGCAGAAACAGCTGAAAACGGCAAGCGGCGCAAGTATGCCTCTCTTATAGAGAGTTACATTTTTGTGCCGTTTGCCGTGGAGACCCTGGGGCCATGGAGTCTTAGTGCTAAAAATTTTTTACGAGACATTTCACCGCGATTAATAGCCTCATCGGTGACAGAAGGGCTGGCTCATTTTTTGCGCAACGGATCAGCCTGGCTGTCCAGCGCGGAAATGCAGCCAGTATTCTTGGCACCATTCCACGCGGTCATGATTTATATAGTAATTAGATAAGGCTAGCTTTAAGTTTTATTGTAATATTAAAAAAAAAAAAAAAAAACCGAATGTAAAAAAAAAAACAAATTTCACAGAATCACCACCAAATTATAGTATAAACTAGTTGATGTTCGCGACTTCATTCGCGTGGAATTACGTTTTTAGAGCGTGGATTTGACCTGCAGCTGGTTCCAGCAACACGCAGGACTGCAAATACTTTTCTTATACATGGCATAATATTGTATATCAAAACTTTGAAAAGAGCAACCGCCGAGTTTCTTGCTGGTTCTTCTCGGTTAGAAAGGCATTCCGAACTAATGGTAAATGCATCTGACGATTCAAAAATACTTGTAAAAGTTTAATTGAATTAAAAAAGTTTTTATTTTTATTTCAATCCTTAAATCACGCCACAATAGAGCAATGGATGGGCGTGATATAGTTAAAGACTTGACTTAGTTTACTTTTTATCCCGGAAAATTAAAGAGTTCCCATGGGATTTTAAAAATCTACTTACCTACCACCAGGTGAGATTGCAGTCAAGGGCTAACTTGTATCTGAATAAAAAAAAACAACTTTTACCTGCACAGAGTATCTTTTTTTTTTTTTTTTATTCAGATACAATACAGCCACTGCTAGTAAGGTATTGGCCTAAATCATTAGGGCTACCTTTGACGGGTGGGAAACTAGCCACGGCCGAAGCTTCCCACCAAACTTTTATAAATGTACTAGTTGATGCCAGCGACTTCGTTCGCGTGGATTTAAGTTTTTAAAAATCCCATGGGAATTGTTTCATTTTTCGGGACAAAAAGTAGCCTATGTCACTCTCCGAGTCTTTAACTATACCCATTGAAAAATCACGTCGATTCGTTGCTCCGTTGCGATGTGATTGAAGGACCAACCCATAAACAATCAACAAGCCACTTTCGTATTTATAATATGGGTAGTGATTGTGTATGTGGGCATTTGTGATAATGGGGCTTATTATTCTCCACGAATATTGGAAACAAACATCAAAGCGGCCAATTACTTAGCCTGTTAAATTGATTAGTATCCGCAAAATATACCCAATAGTATCGACGTGTTTCATAACACAAGTTGACATCGACGAAATGGTATTAAAACCACTAATCGACGACAATATCGAATCCCCTAATAATCCCCTTCACGACCATATTAGAACGGGCGACCAATTTGGAAATTGATTTCTTTGAAATGCAACTCCAATTCCATTTCAATGGGCTTGGAATTATTTTGTTTAGAAATGGAATCGGTTTTGTATATTGGAGTTTAGATTGTGTTTATTGAAAACTACTGTAAAATTAGTCAATGTAAATTTTCCCATATTTACCTACTTATGACACTGAAATGTAGAAACTGGTAAGTAATGTCATAATATTTCGTATAATCATCATTATATTCTATCACTAGCGTATGCTCGCGACTTCGTCCGCGTGGACTACACAAATTTCAAACCCCTATTTCACCCCCTTAGAGGTCGAATTTTCAAAAATCCTTTCTTAGCGGATACCTACGTCATAATAGCTATCTGCATACCAAATTTCAGCCCGATCCGTCCAGTAGTTTGAGCTGTGCGTTGATAGATCAGTCAGTCAGTCAGTCAGTCAGTCACCTTTTACTTTTATATATTTAGATTATAATCTAAAAACTTTCAAGGCACTAGCGACCCGTCCCGGCTTCGCACGGAATAAAATTTTCGTATGGAACTCTAATCATAAAATAAAATATAGCCTTTGTCACTCAGGAATAATGTAGCTTTCTACTGGTGAAAGAATTTTCAAAATCGGTTCAGTAGTTCCAGAGATTACCCCCCACAAACAAATTTTCATAGAAACTACTACAAAGAAATTTTCTTATAATGTGCAAAAGGCCTTACATACTGAATCCATTGCTAAGCCATATATACGTTGTGTAAAATGAGTGCTACGCTTACTGGATTACGGATAATGGGAGGGTCGGGATTAACTGAATTTGAGTCTTGTGTAATTAAACTTAGGGCTTAATTACGTGTGGAACGCAGACGGTTATTGTTTTGTAATGTCTGTATAATGATTGTCAAAGATAAAAAGTCCCAAATCTCTTCCAAATAAGTATATTTTCCACTTTAAGTATATTTTTCATAGTTAATTTTCTTGTATTTTTTTTTTCTGTGTTTTTATAAATTGTATCTTATCAGTTAGTTAGTGCATATATTTATTTAAGAATTGTTGTGTACACATATTAAGGGTTACCGCTTAGATCTTAATCTATTGTTTTTTATTTTTATTTGGACCATTTATAGCTGAAACCTGTTTTGTGTGCCTTTATAATAAAATAAAATAAAATAAAAATATAAAAGGAAGGACTGACTGACTGATATATCACCGCACAGCTCAAACTACTGGACGGATCGGGCTGAAATTTGGCATGTAGAGAGCTATTATAGAGTTGGCATCCCCTAAAAAAGGATTTTTGAAAATTTAACCCCTAAGGGGATGAAATAGGGGTTTGAAATTTGTGTAGTCCACGTGGACGAAGTCGCGAGCATAAGCTAGTGACTAATAAGACCACAGTGCTTACCACTGCGCCAGGGAGGTCGTCAAAAAAGTTTTTTTTTGAAAAAACACTATACAAAATGCGTTGTAATTTGTATAGGTACCTAAGTATGATTGTATGTTCCACTGAAGCGCAACAAACAATCGGGGAAAAGATGCATCATCGAACAAAAGGCAACAAAGAAGCTAGCAATAGCGCAAACTTTGTTTAACTGTCTATTATGAGGTATACGCGAACAAAACACCATGCAAATATGTTATGGAGTACTCCCATACGTTGTTACATGCTCGGCAAAAGTTTGTGACGCACTGCGCTTGCAACTTTGTGGTTCAAGCTACTAACTTCCGAAGTTTTAATTAAAATTGGATATGATTGAACTTTAAAATATTCAGTGCTTGCAACCACCTGGCACCTGCTTTGCCTACGTGACCAGACTCAAAGAAGCTATAAGTATTATTCAAATAAGCAAACTGGTACCCAGCGACAACTGTCTCCCAGCGACAACTGTCCCTACTGCGGTGAGGAGGACACACCGCACCACGCAATTTTTGAGTGCAGCATGTTCGCAGAAATAAGGAACGAAGCACGTGGAAACGGAGAACCTCTCACCAAGGACAGTTTGGTGCCACAGATGCTAAACGATGAAGAGGGGTGGAATAAGGGTGCAAAAATGCTCCAGGAAATAATGAGGAAGCGTGTGAACGACGAATGGTCCAGGCAAAGGGCAAACGAGGCCTGACCGGACAGCCCCTTTGCTGAAGATTTGCGTATTGCAGTACCGGGGAAGGACGGCCAGCGAAGGGAGGTTTTAGTCCGTAGGTCGCTGAGAAAGCCTCAGTGAAGTCGGATATGCCAATTGGTATCCATGAGGATTTCCTCCTAACAAATTAAAAAAAAAAAGCAAACTGGTAAAAGTTTACTTGAATAAAAAAATATTCTATTCTATATTCTGAAGATCGTGGTCCTGGCAAATTCCATTTCTATATAGAATGACATTTCGGCTTTGTAGAGCGTTGTCTCTGTCACTCATATCTATAATATGACGTTTTGTCGGTCTGAACGACAGAGACAGTGGTCTACAAATCCGCTATCTCCTTCTAAAGTTCGATGTACATGATTTCCTGCTGCGTATTGTACCACCGGCTCGGAATGCCGTTTCTTCAGTAATAAAGGAACAATTTGTCGGTCTCAACGACGGAGACAGTGCTCTACAAATCCGCTTTCTCCTTCTAAAGGTCCATATACATTATTTTCTGCCGCGTACTGTACCACCGGTTCGGAATGCCGTTTCTTTAGTAATGAAGGAACAACTGGACAGAGCGTTTTATGTCAGAAACGCAATCTCTTGTGACATAAAGCTTGACTTGAGTGACACAATAGGCGCAAACATGCCATGGAGTTTATGTTGGATTCCCACAGAACAGACACAATGTATGTGCTTTGTAGTGTACCATTACATAAGTGAACTACGTTTTGCTTTATTTACAGTTGAGATTTTAATGTCACTTTATTCGATGCTGTAAAGGGACGTTCTTTACAGGAAATATTTGTAAAGTTGAGGTTGTTGAGATTTATGATGTTTTTAGGGTTCCGTACCTCAAAAGGAAAAACGGAACCCTTATAGGATCACTTTGTCTGTCTGTCTGTCTGTCTATCTGTCTCTCTGTCTGTCTGTCTGTCTGTCTGTCTGTCTGTCTGTCTGTCTGTCAAGAAACCTACAGGGTACTTCCCGTTACCTAGAATCATAAAATTTGGCAGGTAGGTAGATCTTATAGCTGACATTTGGGGAAAAATCTGAAAACCGTGAATTTAGGGTTAGATCACACAAAAAAAATTGTGGTCATGAACTAATAATTAGTATTTTCAACTTTCGAAGTGAGTGACTATATCAAGTGGGGTATCATATGAGAGGTCTTCACTTGTATATTCTAAAACAGATTTTTATTTATTTTTATGCATCATAGTTTTTGAATTATCGTGCAAAATGTCGAAAAAATACGACTGTAGTACGGAACCCTCATTGCGCGAGCCTGACTCGCACTTGGTCGGTTTTTTTAATTAAAATAGCGACCAAACGGACAGGTAGGCCACATGATGTTGAGTGATTAAAGCCGCCTATGAAGGAACCGCCGGTATGATTAAAAAAACAAATTAGTGTCAGATCGAAAAAAGCTTTTTCAATCGCATCGAAAAGTGGTATCCGCTAACTGGCGGAAACATCGCGTATTCAGAAAATGGTATCCCTAATTTTTTTCGTATACTGATTGAACATGTCCAGATGTCTTTTCCAGAAATCTCGCATCTTTTTTACGAAATACGCGATGCACGGTATTTAGCTCATGTATTCTATTACCTATACCATGCCTACCTTTCTTACATAATATTTTGTTCGAATCGTCGTATTTATTGTTTTACTAGCTGATGCCGCGACTTCGTACGCGTGGATTTAGATTTTCAAAAATCCCATGGGAGTTCTATGACTTTACAGGTCTTAAACCATATCCATGAAAAAAATCAGGTCAATGCGTTGCTCCGTTGCGGCGTGATAGAAGGACAAATCAACAAACCCGTGCAATTGGGTTGAAATATCGACAAATAAAAACGCCAAATTAATCGTGGTATGTAATCGTTATCTTAATTAAAATTACAATGAAATTTCGCACAAACCTGTTAAAATCACTACTCTCTTTTGCCAATACAAAGTATCTAATAAATACAAAGTCAAAACAAAATTATTTCAAGTTGAATTAACTTTGAACGCTAAAGTCTCCACATCAAACGCTAAACAAATTAAACCCGATCGGAAAGAGTTCCAAAAACCCTAAACATTTTAAAATGGTTTCATTAAAAGGTCCGTAGACCACAATTTTTGAGCAACCCACTGTTTACACGAAAACTCGAAGAGCTGGCGAACTTTAATAATTAATTATACTTAGTAATTTATATTGTTCCTCTGAATTTTTAGGGTTCTGTACCTCAAAAGGAAAAACGGAACCCTTATAGGATCACTTTGCTGTCTGTCTGTCAAGAAACCTACAGGGTACTTCCCGTTGACCTAGAATTATGAAATTTGGCAGGTAGGTAGGTCTTATAGCAGACATTAGGGGAAAAATCTGAAAACCGTGAATTTGTGGTTACATCACAAAAAAAAATTAAAGTGTGTTACATGAACAAATAATTAGTATTTTCAAATTTCAAAGTGAAATTACTATATCAAGTGGGGTATCATATGAGAGGGCTTCACCTGTACATTCTTAAACAGATTTTATTTATTGGTATGGTATGCATCATAGTTATTAATATGTCGTGAAAAATGTCAAGAAATTCGACTGTAGTACGGAAACCTCAGTGGCACTTGGCCGGTTTTTTTAAATGTGTTTACAGATCGTAAAAAGAATTCTTATTCTCCATGTGGATACCAATATAGGAAGCCTAAACAGGGAAAAGTTTAAAAATAAGTAATAGGGTGATTTTAAGATCAGCGTTAATCATTTACCCACTCTCGGCTTAGAATAATACATTATAGGGTCGTGAAACTCAGAGGGGCGATAAATTAGGGTCGGCAATCGTGATGTGTTTATTCCACGGAGGGCCTTTCCGGGCCCCTGTAAAAGGGCCCCTGATAAATATGTTTACGGTTTACCTTCTATTGATACTGGATAATTTCCAAATAGGCCCCTTCGGCTATACCTCTCGTGTTCGTAGATTTACGTAATTTCAGGATCTTAGTGAACTACCAAAGGATTAATTTTTAAGGGCCTTTATAGGGTTCCGTACCTCAAAAGGTAAAACGGAACCCTTATAGGATCACTTTCTTGTCTGTCTGTCTGTCTGTTTTATTTATTTTTATGCATCATAGTTTTTGAATTATAGTGCAAAATGTTGAAAAAATACGACTGTAATACGGAACCCTCGTTGCGCGAGCATGACTCGCACTTGGCCGGTTTTTAGGGTTCCGTACCTCAAAAGGAAAACGGAACTCTTATAGGATCGCTTTGTTGTCTGTCTGTCTGTCTGTCTGTCGGTCTGTCAAGAAACCTACAGGGTAGTTCCCGTTGACCTAGAATCATGAAATTTGGCAGGTAGGCAGGTCTTATAGCTGATATTTGCGGAAAAATCTGAAAACCGTGAATTTGTGGTTACATCACACAAAAAAATTAAATTGTGGTCATGAACTAATCTAAATATATAAAAGGAAAAGGTGACTGACTGACTGATCTATCAACGCACAGCTCAAACTACTGGACGGATCGGGCTGAAATTTTGCATGCAGATAGCTATTATGACGTAGGCATCCGCTAAGAAAGGATTTTTGAAAATTCAACTCCTAAGGGGTGAAATAGGGGTTTGAAATTTGTGTAGTCCACGCGGATGAAGTCGCGAGCATAAGCTAGTAATTAGTATTTTCAATTTTCGAAGTAAGATAATTATATCAAGTGGGGTATCATATGAAAGGTCTTCACCTGTACATTCTAAAACAGATTTTTAATTATTTTTATGCATCATAGTAGTACGGAACGGACTGTAGTACGGAACCCTCGTTGCGCGAGCCTGACTCGCACTTGGCCGGTTTTTATTTCTGTTATTTACTTCCGAGATAGTTTAGGAAATGCTTCGCAAAAAACAACGGCAATTGGTTTGTTATGTTTTAGTTTATTTTCTATTTCCTCGTATATCGCCCATTTATGTCCACGCGGACGTTTCTCATATTGTGTTTGTTTCGCTCTATTTGAGCCAAATCGTTTGTAGGCTAAGAGATGGTGCTTGTAATTGTAAGGTAACAAAAAAACTTATTACCGATTAGGATTTAAAAAGTTACAGACAATTCTATTAAATGAACTTAAATTTAATTAAAAAGTTTTAAAAAAACATTAAATCTTCTTCTAAATATATAAAAGGAAAAGGTGACTGACTGACTGACTGACTGACTTACTGACTGACTGACTGACTGACTGATCTATCAACGCACAGCTCAAACTACTGGACGGATCGGGCTGAAATTTGGCATGCAGATAGCTATTATGACGTAGGCGTCCGCTAAGAAAGGATTTTGGATAATTCAACCCCTAAGGGGGTGAAATAGGGGTTTGAAATTTGTGTAGTCCACGCGGACGAAGTCGCGAGCATAAGCTAGTTAAGACTAAAGTAAAGAAGCCTCAATAGCTCAACGAGTAAAGGAGTGGACTGAAAACCGAAAGGTCGACGGTTCAAACCCCGCCCGTTGCACTATTGTCGTACCTACTCCTAGCACAAGCTTTACGCTTAGTTGGAGAGGAAAGGGGAATATTAGTCATTTAACATGGCTAATATTCTTTGTAAGAAAATAAAAAAATAAAATTAAATCTAAAACCTCATCAAAACCACCGCAGCGAGACATTGTACCGAAGATGCTGGCAGCATTACCCCTTTGGATGGCCAAACTAATTCTTTGTCCAAGGTAGCTCCCAGCTCTCGAGTCCCCTTTTTTTTTGTATTAGTTTCTTTGTTTTTGTAATATTATGTAATTTTTTGTATGCAATAAAGTATTTCTATCTATCTATCTATCCCCGGTTGACTGGATAACCCTTTTCGAAATTTCCTCAAAAATAGCTCGAGCCCCCGGGCCAAAAATAAAAATACATGGCAAACATTGTTACGTAATTAAAGAGTGATAGCCTAGTGGTTAAGACGTCCGCCTCCTATTCAGTAGGTCGGGGGCTCGATCCCGAGCACGCACATTAAACTTTCGGAGTTATCACGGAGGCGGCGGTAATCACTTAACATCAGGTGACCCGCCTGCTCGTTTGCTCGCTATCTCTATTAAAAAAAACATGCACGTTTTAAGCAATTAAATATCACTTACTTTAACGGTTAAGGAAAATATCGTGAGGAAACTGGTTTGTCTACATGTTTTCAAATGTGTGTGATTCTACAAAATCACATACTGAGAAGAAACCTAGTTCAATAGTGGGTGGGAATGGGTTGATCATGATGATGATAAAGTAACTAGGAATATTAAAGTAGCGAAATATTTTTCTTCCATAAAGAGCGAGCAAACGAGCAGGTGGGTAAGCTTATGTTAAGTAATAATAGCCGCCCATGAATATTTGTAGCACCGCCAATACGTTGGCCGCTTTTCAGGCATTTGTTGACCTTGAATGTTGAAATACAGTGGAAGGACCGCTGAAGGGGGTTGGTTCCACTATTTGTATATGTGTAGAAAAAGATCTGCCACAACGGATGGTCAGAGTGCACCAGGTACCCAGGTTGTGGGAGTGAAATTACCCTAGAAAAATTGGTAACTACCAAAAAAATTTTTAATAAACCAAAACTTAAATTTCCTAGGAAGCAATGACTTATAGCCCAAGCAAAGGAAAAACGCCGAAAACCGTGAATTTTGGGTTACATTGTTACGGGTTTCCTTCAATAATGCTACACAAAACTGTTTAAACTAATTATTTATTATACACAACATGCACTTAGGCTAAGTCTTATCCTAGGTTTTAGGCGCCAGGAGAGTTTTTGCTATTTTTGTACTGGAACTCTGCCAAAACCAGGCCTCGGCTAGCTGTATTCAGGGTTTGTAAAGGTCAGGGTCCAAGAAGGGCATTCCCGTTAGGCTACGACAATCGAGAAGTCAACATTTAAAAACTACCATAAAGGCTAAAGTGATGCCTAACTTGATATTAATAACTGTGCAACTCACCCCTTCTGGAATTTGATGCAAATATATTATTTGCTAATCTTAATAAAGATTTCTAAAAATCGTAAAATATCAAAAACTAACACATAATTATTGCGTCACACACGCATTATTTCCGTAAGTACACAGAACATCTTGTTGCGTTGTACAGCTGATCGGTAATGTCGTAAATCGTAATGACCTTCAAACTTCACTATTTTATACTTAACAAATGTCATAAATCGTATGAAATCTTCCTTATCCATTATAACATAACCAAAAATATTAAAAAGTGTTATTTCTTAAACTCTGTACGGAATCCTTCGTGTGCGAGTCCGACTCGCACTTTATAGTTTTTTTTAATATGTGAGTCAAAGATCGAGCGCCCATCTCTTAGACTACGACTGTAACATGTCCCATGAGCTTATTCGATGAAGTACGTCGCAAACTACTTGAATTGCGATCGCGTAGTTACTGTGACAAACTTTGTTCTGAGTTTGGAGAAAGACTTTAGAAACATTCTGCTAAAAATTGTTGCTATTTGGGAATTATATTTTATGTAGGTACCGTACTAGCACCAATAATCGACACTTTAAGAAGGTTGTGTATTTTCATCACAATTTAAAAATAAATGTTTAAACTTAGAGAAATAACTGAAGGAGTGCAAATAATAAAATATATCTTTAAGAAAATATATGTTAGCTTTTTATTAACTGAAAAAAACTATAGATTAAAAGAAAAAAACACAATCAAAAATTTTAAAAATCTCCAGTTATCGACATCGAAGTTCCAGTAGTCGACACCCAGTAACCGACATTCACCAGTAAACGACACCTAATAATCGACATCCGCTTCTTCCATCGGATTAAAGGACTTCGATTACCTACCTGTAGGGGTTTGAACTTCAAACATATAAAAACTTTAACAAAATTATATGATGTTTTATAGTAATTTTTTTGTGGTATCATATCAGTAATCATCAGTCTATACCTGTCTTCGTTTTTGCCAGCGTTCTGGTTACACCCTGTATTTCAGTCCACCCTTTATCATAACAAAGCTTTATTTATTTCAGCTACTTTAATATTTTTTGTTGCATAAAGGATGATTCTAAAGGAATAAAGGACAGGGACTTGTGGAATTAGTTAGATGAAAAACAAAATGAAACTTAGTCCTGCCGTCGAAAGTAGGGAAACAATAATTTTCTTCTTTATACCGAGTTTTAAAATGACAATTATTGTTGCGGACAGTACTACCTAAAGTATAATGTCTGTTTAAGAGCCTCAATAGCTCAACCGGTATAAGAGTGGACTGAAAACCGAAAGGTCGACGGTTCAAACCCCGCCCGTTGCACTATTGTCGTACCTACTCCTAGCACAAGCCTGACGCTTAATTGGAGAGGAAAGGGGAATATTAGTCATTTAACATGGCTAATATTCTTTAAAAAAAAAAAAAAATGTCGTGCTTCTGGTATTTTGGATGCTTACAAAATAAATCCTTTATCGTTATCAACCCGGCTCTCTTTTTATATATTTTTTATTTTTTATCGCTGGAAACGCGTTTACGCATCCCTCCTGGAAGTCAGCCAGCTAAATGGTGGGAAGGTAAGTGCGACTCGCCGCCCGAGAGGCGAACAGAATACTCAATAAAACCAAGCGGCGCTCCTGCGCGTCGCCTGGCGATTGGGTCACGGGAACACCGAAGCAATCAACCGCGACTCAGCCAGCAACGTCCGTCGAGGCGGACCTTCAACCGGGAAACCACTCACGAGGTCCCCCGCCGCACGTTCGAGGCGCACCAATGATGTTCGATGCCGTCTAAAAACCATGGACATGAGTTTCATAAAAACTGCCATACCACTTCCATTTTAGACTGCATCATCACTAACCACCAGGTGAGATTGCAGTCAAGGGCCAACATGTATCTGTATTAAAAAATTAAAAATTAAAAAATTGCTCTTTTCAGTCTCGAGTTTTTTAGTTTAGAGATTGTGTTACCAATGATGTTCGATGCCGTCTAAAAACCATGGACATGGGTTTCATAAAAACTGCCATACCACTTCCATTTTAGACTGCATCATCACTTACCACCAGGTGAGACTGCAGTCAAGGGCCAACATGTATCTGTATTAAAAAATTAAAAATTAAAAAATTGCTCTTTTCAGTCTCGAGTTTTTTAGTTTAGAGATTGTGTTAGCCACAATGTGAAAGTTTGTAATTTATAATGGTTTTCATTATTTCAGGTAAATGGAATTCTACTAAAACGTTTGCGCATTCACCCGATTCACACTAAAGGTAACTCTTAGACTATATTCTATAATCGCTGCCGTGATAACCTAACTCTGTCACGTAAATAAATCTGTAACGACGTTTTACTTCGAGTTATTGATTTAGACTAGACGCATATTTTCTGCTTGATATACCTACCTCTTTTCGGCAGTTGAGTATCTGATATTTTATAAGTTTTTAAACTTCTATACACACACACACAGTACACATTTCGGGTTTGTAGAACGTTGTCGCTGTCACTTATACCCATACGACGTCTGGTCGGTCTCAACGACAGAGACAATGATCTGCAAATCTGCTATCTCCCAAGTCGATGTACATTACTTTCTGCCGCGTACTGTACATGCCACCGATCGAACCCTGTCCTTCTGGGTCAGGGGGTTCGACCCCGAGCACGCACCTCGAACCTTTGGAGTTAAGTATAGATATGTGCGTTTTAAACAATTAAATATCACTTGCTTTAACGATTTTAGCGTTTAAACTACCGTGAGTGATTTCCATTATAAATACTATCTGTCCCGGCTGTACTCACGTGTGTAGTCGACGTTAGCCCGACTAGTTTCGAACCCATACGGGGTCCTTTTTCAAGGGAGTCCGTCCGCGCCCGCGCCGCGGTTTTGACTGCGGGACGCACGTGCCGCTGCCCGCAGAGCCCGTTGTGAGGGTGGCTGGGGGGGGGGGGAGACAGCTGCCGATCGTCTCCCGACAGTTCCTGCTGTTCTTCATCACTGGAACCGTCACCGAAATCCAGGCACGCGGAGCTAATGGTGTCCTGTCCCACGACTGATGCCCTTGTCTTAGCGTCAAAAAGCGGTTTCCACGCTGAGGGTAGCATCCATCCATTGTCACGATTGAATTGACTACACACGTAGTCCGTAGAGCCCGTTGTGAGGGTTTTTGACGCTAAGACAAGGGCATCAGTCGTGGGACGGGACACCATTAGCTCCGCGTGCCTGGATTTCGGTGACGGTTCCAGTGATGAAGAACAGCAGGAACTGTCGGGAGACGATCGGCAGCTGTCTCCCCCCCCACCCCAGCCACCCTCACAACGGGCTCTACGGGCAGCGGCACGTGCGTCCCGCAGTCAAAACCGCGGCGCGTGCGCGGACGGACTCCCTTGAAAAAGGACCCCGGATGGGTTCGAAACTAGTCAGGCTAACGTCGACTACACACGTGAGTAAGCCGGGACAGATAGTATTTATAATGCTTTAACGATGTAGGACAACCTTGTGAGGAAACCTTGTATGCCTGAGAGTTCTCCGTGATGTTCTCAAAGGTGTGTGAAGTCTGCCAATTCGCACTTAGCCAGCGTGGTGGACTATGGCCAAACCCTTCTCATTTTGAGAAGAGACCAATGCTCAGTAGTGAGATACATAGCTTTGTGACTATGTATCTATGGAAAGTGACTCCGAGCTTTCTTATTCCCACAGCAGTAATAAAACACTCGTTCAAAAACAATAAACGTATTAAATCTCTAAGCCCGGCCCTCATAAGTGATAATTCATACTTCACTTTTATTATCACTCGAATTTCCTTTCGAGATGCGAGGCACCGAGGGTTAAGTCATAAGATATCAAATCTTGTGTTATCTTTACGATCTCCGGCTGACGGAGTATTCAGTAGGGGAAACTAGAATGATTATGGGGCACAATCCATAGGTGACAGCGACTTTGGTATTATCAGTACCTCAGTACCCTTATTATAAATGCGAAAGTGTGTTTGTTTGTTGGTTTGTCCTTCAATAACGGCGCAACGCAGCAACGGATCGACGTAATTTTTTGCATGGGTATAGTTTAAGACATGGAGGTGACATATAGGCTACTTTTTATCCCGGAAAATCAAAGAGGATTTTCACACGGGATTTTTAAAAACCTAATTCCACGCGGACAAAGTCGCGGGCATCATCTACTTACTAATAAAATCCAGAATGAGCTATTAATAATAATGGCATCGTTGTTTCTATTATCTTTTTTTTAAATTTATAGACTAGCACTTGTCTGCAATCAGACCGTGTGGCGAGTGATGATGCAGCCTAAGACTTAAAATGCCTATTCATTCTTGACTTGAAGGTCCCCATGTTAAAATTGGAGGCGAAAACTAATGCTGGAAAGGCGTTCCATATACTTTAATCGCTATTTACCTATTATTTCCGCTAATCGCTACAACAACCGCTTTTCTCTCATCACTTGTACCAATCCCACAGTCATAAAACGGGGTGAACGTAGAAAAAGACATTGGGCCGTGAGATTTCGGACTAGGTGTGAAGTCGGGTGGCATATGTGATTACCGTTTACGACTTAAGTGATTTATTCAACAGCGGCTCATTTGGTATCATCCTTTTTGTATGAACGTCTTCAAGGACTGGTGTAGTTCAGGCATAATAAGGCAATTACTGTTGTATTTTTGGTTTATGTTTTTAGCTTGAAAATATATAAAGTTTACTAGCTGATGCTCGTAAACTTTGCCACTCGACTTTATCCGCGTGGATTTGGGTTTTTAAAAATACCGTGGTAATTTACCTATTCATTTTTAGGGTTCCGTACCTCAAAAGGAAAAACGGAACCCTTATAGGATCACTTTGTTGTCTGTCTGTCTGTCAAGAAACCTACAGGGTACTTCCCGTTGACCTAGAATCATGAAATTTGGCAGGTAGGTAGATCTTATGGCTGACATTTGGGGAAAAATCTGATAACCGTGAATTTAGGGTTAGATCACACAAAAAAAGTTTAATTGTGGTCATGAACTAATAATTAGTATTTTCAACTTTCGAAGTGAGTGACTATATCAAGTGGGGTATCATATGAAAGGTCTTCACCTGTACATTCTAAAATAGATTTTTATTTATTTTTATGCATCTTAGTTTTTGAATTATCGTGCAAAATGTCGAAAAAATACGACTGTAGTACGGAACCCTCATTGCGCGAGCCTGACTCGCACTTGGCCGGATTTTTTTTCTAAAGTTGTGTGAAATCTGCCAATCCGCGCTTGGCCAGCGTGATAGACTATGACCTAAACTCTTCTCATTCTGAGAGAAGAACCGTGCTCAGTAGAAAGCTGGTGATGAAGCAAACGACTTTACAAAAGTTACCAAAAGAGAAAATAATATTGTACAGTGTACTGCAGTTCTCGTATTCAATTCAATTCACACTGTTTTTATGCTCGAAACTGAACTAAAACCACAGAGCTTAATTTGCTCTCAATTAACTAACGCGTTACCCAAAATTTTGTGAAATTAAAAGTATTTGTTAATTTTCCACGGACAGAACATTCGGAATTTTCTTCCTCATAGCGAACGCCAAGCCGCAAGCGTTCCGTGTTCCAACTTGGTCCGATAATAGTCTGAGAGCTGGTGCACACATTTTTTTAATAATCTTTATTTTAAGAGATTTTTTGCTAGGCGAATATGCCTCTCTATATCGCAACAATTAGGTACTAAGTATGCTTTACATTACTACACTAAACTATTATAATATTATAATAGTAAAGAAAAGAAGTTGTAGAATTGGCATCGAGAACAATAAATCAGTAATTAATTTCTTGCATGTATTTTAAAACGATATGTATTTGTACAACAAGAATATCAAGAATCAATTTACCAAAAACTAAGAATATTTTCTTAAAGTTTCTGAACCTTGAGCAGGCCAGGCGCACTTAAAATTTATATAAAGTTGGTATAAAGCTACATGTATCCGGCGGGACCCGTGCGGGCGGCCGGCGGGCCAATCCAAATGGTTGCTGCGCGTTGTTTCTTTGCATACCAGAATGAACTAGAATGAGGGAACTCTCGGTTTGATCCTTAATTGACGATAATAAGTCAAATATTAGGTTATGATGACATGAAATAAAAGAAAAAAGCGTCAAATGTACAGTACGTGGCTGAAAGTAATGTACATCGACCTTTAGAAGATTTGTAGAACGTTGTCCCTGTCGTTGAGACCGACAAAACGTCATATAGGTACGAGTGACAGAGACAAGGCTCTACAAATCCAAAATGTCATTCTAAAGGCCGCGTACTGTACTAATCTTTTGATGCCTGCCAGCGACGTCAAAGCCTCGAAGTTTTGTTAGAAGTTACCTAACTGTCCTGAACTGTGGCAATACCAGCCAACAGCTCTTAGCCTATAATTTTTGCAGTTAAATGTGAAATGTACAGTAGAGGCAGGAGGTCGTAAAAACGCAGTTAAGGTCAATAAAAACATACACGACCCGGGAATGGACTGGAAGTGTCTGGAATGAGCGACGTTTCTGACATTGTAACATTGTGTGCGTTTTGCTCTTTTACTATTTTTATTTTTATTTTTTTCGAGGACATGTCGATGTTATTTATTTATGGGAAAATGTTTCGGGTCGGCATTTAGAAAAACTCCCATTGCTTGACTTGACTCCATTTCTCGACATTATTTTATCTAAATATATAAAAGGAAAAGGTGACTGACTGACTGACTGACTGACTGATCTATCACCGCACAGCTCAAACTACTGGACGGATTGGGCTGAAATTTGGCATGCAGATAGCTATTATGATGTAGGCATCCGCTAAGAAAGGATTTTTGAAAATTCAACCCCTAAGGGGGTGAAATAGGGGTTTGAAATTTGTGTAGTCCACGCGAACGAAGTCGCGAGCATAAGCTAGTTATGGATATAAAAACCGTCCTTCGGCATGTACAATGGGAACACCATTAGATTTCAACATAGGGTTATTCAAGGGTCCTGAAAGGCTGGCAACAAATTGGTGGTTCCTCTGGTGCTGCAAATGTTCATGGCTGGCGATAATCACTTAACATCAGGTGACCCGCCTGCTCGTTAAATTAATTCAAAAATTCATTAAAATGGTTCAAAAACGGATAGACTACGAAAAGTTTTCAGACAGATATTTTGTTCTTTTACTCAACATTTATAAAAATTATGAAATTTGGACTACATTTACGGGGACTAAAACGTTATCGCTTTTCGTATGAAAATTTACAACTAGACGACGATATTAAGAGTGTAAAATAGGGGTTTGTTGCCGCGGAAATCGCGGGCATAAACTAGTTGAGATAATATTTCAAGCAACGACTTTATGATTGAACTCCAAGTCCTAACTCCCCAAACCTGATGTTAGAGGGGAGATATCAAACTTTTAAAATGTATGACTAACCTATAAATTTTAACAGCGTCATAACAACAGTTTTTGAGGGCGAAAAACATTTTTTAAAATTTCGAAGCCATATCTCAGTGCGGCGTCATTCTAAACTCGTTTTTGGCTGAAAAGTGAGGCAGTTGTATTCGAACTTTTCTGAAACACACCCGGTTTGAGAGGCGTCCTTTTTTTATCGTCACGGAATTCTTCTTGATCGAAATTGGATTTTTCTGCCGCGACATTTTGTGTTCAATTTTCAAACTGAAATTTTTGAATTCCGTGAACATTGGCACCTTTTGAAAAGTGTTATCCTTGTAGTAATTCTAGATCTATACAATCAAGTACCCTTATTATAAATGCGAAAGTGTGTTTGTTTTTTGGCTTGTTGTTTTGTACTTCAATCACGTCGCAACGGTGCAACGGATCAACTTAATTTTTTTCATTGGTAATAGATAAAGACCTGGAGAGTCACATAGGCTATTTTTATCCCGGGAAATTAAAGAGTTCCCACGGGATTTTCAAAAACCTAATTCCACGCAGACGAAGCCGCGGGAATCAGCTAGTAATACATTTTTGTTAACCGTTTCGGTCCATTATAACCACTTATCAATATACCTACCACTTCCCGATATGACCATTTCCTAGTATGTCAACTTCTAATCTGATCTTCCTACCGGGAAGTCGAATTACTCTCTTTTTTATTTAAATCAGTACCCTTATTATAAATGCGAAAGTGTGTTTGTTTGTTGGTCTGTTGGTTTGTTCTTCAATCACGTCGCAACGGTGCAACGGATTGACGTGATTTTTTGTGACATAGGCCACTTTTTATTATTATCTATTTAGATAATAATAAATGGGATACAAGTACCAGGCAACCATAACAATAATGGAGTCAACTCAGTGACAAACAAGTAGATATAATATAAAAGTTTCCTCGCGGCCCATTTTTTCCGGCGGCCGCACAAAAGGCGAGCTCGGGAAGGTCCAAATTGCGGCACTCTATTGTTGAGATGCACTCTTAATTAACTCAATCATCGCTGAGGTAAAGTTTCTTGGAATAGTGACCAAAGTTTAATTTTAGAGGAATATAGTTACAACTTTTCTCAAGTTTCATTCCAAGCTATAAAATGTATAAAATCAGTAGAAAACCATCTTACGGAAACCTGCATGCCTCATTATGTCCTCGAAAAACTGTGTCCATGAACATCTGCCAATCCGCACTTGGCCAGCGTGATACACAATGGTCTTCACCTTTCTCATTCTGAGGAGACCCGTGCTCAGTAGTGAGCCGGCAATGATTATGATGGAAAATATAATAATAAACGGGATACAAGTACCAGGCAACCATAACATTGATGGAGTTAACTCAGTGACAAATAAAGTAGATTCATAAAAGTTCTTGGGGCCCATTTTTTCCGGCGGCCGCACAAAAGGCGAGCTCGGGAAGGCCCAAATTGTGGCACTCTATTGTCGAGATGCACTCGTTTGATGCTGGGCGATGAATCTTGATTAACTCCTACAAAACTAGAATGAAGTTTTCTATGCGAATGTTGTGAAAGGAATTTTGCTTTGAATACGTCTGAAACATGGACGTATGAGTCTGGAATGGCATGAAAAAGACATAGGTGTACGTTCGTCACCAGTTTGAAAAGTACCTTTGTATACCTAGTAGGAGATCTCACTCGCCATTTTTTTATTCAGATACAAGCTAGCCCTTGACTGCAATCTCACCTGGTGGTAAGTCATGATGTAGCCAGATGGTAGCGGACTAACCTGGTAGGGCAGTTTCATCAAACCCTTTGGTTTCTACACGGCATCGTACCGGAACGCTAAATCGCTTGGTGGTATGGCTTTGCCGGTAGGGTGGTAACTAGCCACGGCCGAAGCCTCCCCCAGACCCAGATCAGAGAAAATTTAGAAATTATTAAAATTGCCCTGCACTTCGTCGGCGTGGATTTAAGTCCCGTGGGAACTCTTTGATTTTCCGGGATAAAAAGTAGGCTATATCCTTGATGGGTTGTGAAAGGTTAGCAGACAGACAGATGAACACAGGCATTTATAATATAAGTACTTCTAAATGCCTGAACAGATTTGGATCTATCGTTAAAATCCTTACATCATTTCTAGTGACACTAGATATAAATTTTTTGAAAAAATTCAATATGACGGCTATATGGCGCCATTTTTTAGTTTTTTGGCAGAGCAGTCGTTTTTTTATTTTTTTTAAATTATGACTTGTTTACCATTTCGATATGGAACCCTAAAAACACATAAAAATCGTTCTATTAAAAAAGGCAGTTTTGTTTACCCCAAAACTCCCCCATACTCTTTATCAAAGTGATGGTTTGGGGATGGATTTATTGCTCGCCGTAAATTACATTGACGGTTATGGCCCGCCCGATACACAGGTGCTGGACGTTAGCCCGCAGTGGATCTTACTCGCCCAAATGAAATTATTAATTGGATCCTATAAACGTAACCACACATAAATTCAAATTCAAAACACCTATTTTTCAAATTTTTTTTTTTTAATATATATGGCGAGCAAACGAGGAGGCGGGTCACCTGATGTTAAGTGTTTACCGCCGCCCATGAAAACAGTACAAGAGGAACCACTAATAGGTTGCCGGCCTTTCAGGAATTTGTTGGTCCGCCCCTTGAATAACTCCATGTTGTAATCCAATGGGAACACCGCCGAAGGGAGTTGATTCCACAGTTTGCATGTGCGTGGAAAGAAGGATCTGTGTTCCAGGATAAAAAGTAGCCTATGTGTTAAATCAGGGTATAATCTATCTCCATTCCAAATTTCACCCTAATCCGTTCAGCCGTTTTTGCGTGATTGAGCAACAAACATCGAAACATTCAATTCCAAGTAACAAAATGTACGAACGCGCACTATTAAAATACATCACGTCAAATATACCTTAGACGAATTTGTTGTTACTGTAAATAAACTATTAATAAACTTAAATCTAAAAAAAACAACATTAAATTAAAACTAAAATAAATTAAATTGAATCTAAAACCTCATCGAGACCACCGCAGCGAGGCATTGTACCCAAGATGCTGGCAGCATTACCCCTATGGATGGCCAAACTAATTCTTTGACCAAGGTAGCTGCCAGCTCTCGGGTCCCCGGTTGACTCGATAACTCTTTTCGCAATTTCTTCAAAAAGAGCTCGAGCCCCCGGGCCCCACGGCCCCAAGGTCTCCCCACCAAAAGGCACGAATACGAAGCTCCCATCGAGGTTTTCATATTTGCGCCTCTTGGCCTGTTCGGCGCTGATGGCCGCTGCACCCGCCATAGAGGAGGTCGCCTGAATGTGGGATGCAGCTAAAGTGTCTACAAAAAAAGTGTCTAAATAAATACGATAACAATACCAATTCAAAGTAACAAAATGTATATTAAAATACATCACGTCAAATAACTTTGACGAATTTGTTGTTACTGTAAATTACATTGACAGTTATTGTCTATCTGAATGCAGAAGTTGCAGATATTAAACTGCAATGGATAGGAAATAGCCCAAGAGTTTCTAGAACATATCGGCAGTTTGTATGAGCCCACAGACACTCCGAGTCCATTTACTCGATGTTTTAGAAGGATTTATTGCAGTAGTAAATTATATCGAAGTTTATTGCTTGGTTAGATACACAGGTGATAGGTGCAAACAAGCAATGGATATCAAAATGACATTATGGTCATACTGCATACGGGCTTCATCTTATATCTAGTTAATAATAGACTAGTTAATGCCCGCGACTTTGACGGCCGGGATTTAGGTCTATCCTGTGGAAACTCTTTAATTTTACGGGATTTAAAAAAAACCTAAATCCACGCGGACGAAGTCGCGGGCTTCAGCTAGTTGTATATAATTTTGCAACCTAATAAAATAGATAGGTAGGTAGGTACATTGTTTATCTTGTACCATAGTTACCAGACGGGCAGTAATTAGCGCTTCAATAAATATTTAATTTGCTCGAAAACGAACGCTTGTTGTTTAAGTTTCCACAGAGGGCTTCATATTTCAGCAGAGGGCAGTAATTGTCAGAGTAAAGATTACGCTCTAACTTTAAGGGCCAGTACCCGTAGTACAAGATTTTACGTCTCACCAAACCAAACCAAATTCGAGAGTCGAAATACTTCCGCGTTACAGTAAAATGGACCTAAACAGCCTTGAATTGAAGTCAAATATTCAATGCCACTGATTTTAATTTCGCAATGTTTCCGCTTGGAGCGCTGGCTGTAGAAGTGTAGACAAACTTGAGCTTTAAAACAAGATATTTAAGATCCAGTTTACTGTAACGCGGAAGTATTTCGACTCTCGAATTTGGTTTGGTTTGGTGAGACGTAAAATCTTGTACTACGGGTACAGTTGCACCACGGCCGGTTATCGTTAAACGTTAAAGACTCGCCAACAAACTGGTGGGCCAGAGTTAGAAATGTAAGCGCTCTGTAAAATTAATAAGAATAAATAAATTGAAAAAAAATCAAATCAAATCAAATATTATTATCATCATCATCATTGACCGATAGACGTCCACTGCTGGACAAAGGTCTCTTGTAGGGACTTCTATACGCCACGGATATATATCACGCCGCCTGAATCCAGCGGCTCCCTGCGACTCGTCTGAAGTTTTCTGTCCACCTAGTGAGAGGTCAACACCGCGTCTTCCGGTGCGAGGTCGCCATTCTAGCACCTTGGTGGAATCAAATATAGTCCGTACAAAATGACTTCTCATGCGCCATTTTAACTCTACGGGTCAACTATCATTTCAAAAGTACAGTTCACCTTTAAAATAAGGGCTAAAATCGTAATTTTTGACACTTAAAGTTAAAATGGCGCGTGAGAAGTCATTTTTCCGCATTACACTTTGAATAAAATAAAATGTAATTCACTTACGTATTATTATACTTTTTTTTTTATTATCTTTAATTCCAGGAGTTTTTTCCTATTGGAATATGCCACTCCGTAAGGCCTCACATAT
The DNA here is from genome assembly GCF_902806685.2 of Maniola hyperantus. Taxonomy (NCBI): domain Eukaryota; kingdom Metazoa; phylum Arthropoda; class Insecta; order Lepidoptera; family Nymphalidae; genus Maniola; species Maniola hyperantus. The sequence goes on from NC_048553.1 coordinate 12,847,089, forward strand.
ATTAATAACTTATTTACGTAATGCCTTCTTGTACAACTGTAATAGAGCCCCAGCCTGATCCGACAGAGGTTGTGATAAGGCGCTATATTATTATACTTTAATTTAAATTAAACAAAATGTAGGTAGTTAATTCGATTACTAACCCATTTTTACATTTGGGAAAAGCAATTAATTAATAAAACAGTGGTTTAAAACTCATTTTGGTATTTGTACATCAATCTGCTGCAATGGATTAATTATTTAACTACTTAATTGAATCCAAATGTACTTCATTGTTTTTCTTTTCTGGTGGGAGGCTTCGGCCGTGGCTAGTTACCACCCTACCGGCAAAGCCGTGCCGCCAAGCGATTTAGCATTCCGGTACGATGCCGTGTAGAAACCAAATGCCTATGGGTTTATTAAAAACTGCCATACCCCTTCCAGGTTAGCCCGCTTCCATCTTAGACTGCATCGTCACTTACCACCGGGTGAGATTGCAGTCAAGGGCTAACTTGTATCTGAATAAAAATAAAATAAAAAAATCTCAAATGTATAAAACCACGACCTCTATGGTACAGCGATTATGTTTACTCGACTTGCGAGCAAATGGGCGCGAATTCACTTTCAATCTTTTCGCCGCGTACTAGAAAAATAATCTCAAGTGTTGAAAATATTAGATTATTCAACATGAGGGTCTTACGTCACGGGCGCCGGGATAAATCCCCAGCGTAACGAGGGACTTTAGAGTAACTCCCGAGCGTAGCGAGGGTGTTGCATCTAGAATCCTGAGTGAAGCGCGGGGCTTAGGCGCCCAAGACTAGACACTATTACCCCCAAGTTCAATACTCTACTTTTCATCTTACATGTTTCATTATTTTCAATCTTTTGAACATAAAAAAGTTCTATTTGGTCTTCGGTCGCCCAAACAGACGGGGTTGGGAGATAAATTACAATTTTGTGGATCGGATTACATAAAATACAGGGTTATATACTCTAATTAGAAAACAGTTTTCCCATTTTCGCTGAGTGACTCTGAGCTGTCATATAATAGTGGATACGACTTAGTTAGCTTGTATGGAGTATCGGAGATATAATATTTGCTAGAATCGGCTAACCTAAATAAAAACGAAAACTAAATTCACAAAAAACTTATTTCTTTCTAAAATGAACACTTATAAAGAGCTCTATGTTTAGTCTTATCTTACACTAGCTTATACCCGCGACTTCGTCCGCGTGGACTACACAAATTTCAAACCTCTATTTCACCCCCTTAGGAGTCGAATTTTCAGAAATCCTTTCTTAGCGGATGCCTACGTCATAGCTATCTGCATGCCAAATTTCAGCCCGATCCGTCCAGTAGTTTGAGCTGTACGTTGATAGATCAGTCAGTCAGTCAGTCAGTCAGTCAGTTACCTTTTCCTTTTATATATTTAGATGTTTCATTACTTCCAATCTTTTGAACATAAAAAGTTCCATTTGGTCTTCGGTCGCCCAAACAAACGGGGTTGGGAGATAAATTACAATTTTGTGGATCGGATCTGTTCGACCCCAAAAGTAATCAAATGTCCCACTGTGTGCTGTCCTCTTTACATAAAATACAGGGTTATGCGCTCATTATAAAACAGGGTTCCCAGATGGAATTGAAATATAGGGATGACTGATCCAGTTTAAACGCTTTTATTGTGATGATCAATTTTTGAAATGAAACTCTTTTTAAATGCGGCCATTAAAATAATTGTTGTTTCGGAATGTTAAGTTGTAATGATAATATGGACATGTCTACCTGTAAATAAACTTAAATCTAAAAAAAACAACATTAAATTAAAACTAAAATAAATTAAATTAAATGTAAAACCTCGTCGAGACCACCGCAGCGAGGCATTGTACCCAAGATGCTAGCATGATTACCCCTTTGGATGGCCAAACTAATTCTTTGACCAAGGTAGCTGCCAGCTCTCGGGTCCCCTGTAAATTAGTTAATCACTTGCGAAAATTTTCAGCTTTCTACCTATTTCAGTTTACGTGATAAAGCTCGCTAACAGATGGACAGATGGACGTAGGGACAGACGGACGGACGGACAGTGAAGGCTAAGTGCACCCTACGAGTACAGAACCCTAAAAAACACCTTCCCAACTTTTTCCGGTTAAAAAGGTCGAAACAAAATGAACTACATTTATCTAGAGCGTGAAAAATAACTTCGCCAATGAACCATTGAAAGAGCCTCATTTCAGCCAAAAAAAGCGAAATCCGAATTCAATAAAGCTGAACTTTGAGACCGATTGGCAAAGTTAAAAACTGACAAGCGCTAGTTGCTATTGCATTGTCAGTGTTCCGTATAAAATTACTGTTGTGGCGAAATTAGAAAGAAAGAACGAAAGAAAAAACGATTATTCTTTGAAGAAATTAAATATTATTATTCGTCTTTCTAATCATCCGCGTGGACTACACGCATTTCAAACCCCTATTATACCCCCTTAGGGATTGAATTTTCAAAAAAGCTTTCATGGCCGATGTTAAAATTATAAAAGTTATCTGCACGCCAAATTTGAAGCCGACCGTCCAGTATTTTGAGCTGTGCGTTGAATGTTGATAGATCAGTCAGTCAGTCAGTCACCTTTTCCCCAAACCCGCATGTCTAAGACCTCTCCATACCTAATATAACTCTCAAAGATGTATGAAGTCTGCCAATCGGCACTTGGCCAGCGTGGTGAACTATGGTTTAACCTCAACCATTCTCATTTTGAGAGTAGACTGAGCCCACACTGAGCACGGGGTTTAGTGTGGGCTGGTAATGGGTTGATGATAATTGCAGTTTTAATAGATTTTGAATAGCGTTCCGTTTTCTAGTTTCGTCTACGGAACTCTAAAAAAGAAAAAAGAAAAACACGTCCCGGCCAATCGACGAAGTTTCAAATACACTTGTGCCTAAGCATCGTTGGGACGAACGATTCAAAAGGTTGTACAATTAGAGACTGTTCCCATTGTTTGACGACGATTTAAGGCTTGGGCACACTGAACGAATTTTTTTTTTTGCATGGGTATTGTAATATGTACGAATTGTCAGTTTAAACGTAGCATGTTCATATTAGCTGTAACATAAAAATGCAACTCCTCAATATATCGAAGTAGGTTTGCCTGCACATCGGATTGAAAGAGAGGTGATGCTAAATTATGTGGGTTAAGTAGTTAAGCAATACGATTAAGACAATAGTATGTAAGATTTCTTTATTGGTATTGTTAGCCCATAAGTTTTGTAGATCATAAGCCGGCTCTGAGTAAACATCTTTCACGGTTGCCGCATTTTATTATTACCTACGGTCTCAACATACTTCAGTATAGTTACCTGGACATAGGCTACTTTTTGTCCCGGAAAATTAAAGAGTTCCCACGGGATTTTCAATGACGTAAATCCACGCGTCCGAAGTCGCGGGCAACAGCTAGTAATTAATATAAGTATAGAATACGGGTAATCCAATAACACGGATTGTTTATTTATTATAGTAGTGTCCAGAGATAAGGGGCAGAGTCACTTTTCAAGATGGCCGTCGGCGTCACAGCTAATTCCGTGAAGTTTACAGAATTAGCGTCACTCGGAAGACGGCTTTATGAAGACTAATGTGATTTCGTCGAGGCGAACGTAAAAAACTTTGAGAAACTGTATCTGCTGTTTGGATTGAGCAATCGCATAAGCCGTGATAGCCTAGTGGTTAAGAAATTCGAATTCGGGGGGTCGGACGTTCGATCCCGGGCACGCACCTCTAACTTTTCAGGGTTACGTGCTTTTTACACAATAGGGTCTTGGACTATAGAAACAAACATGCATGCATACATAGACTGCCCCTTCCTTTTAGCTTTGCCGTAGTCGGTTAAAAAATAATGCATTGATTGTGTTCGGAATACAGCTCTATTTGTGCCAATGGTATTTCATTGACGGATCAAAACATTTACAGTTAAAGAGAGAGCGCGGATGTTAGTGTGTCCGCAAAAAATTGAATCCGAAAAAAAAAAGAAAAAAAAAAGGCCCAAAGGTCGTGGTTCACTGGCCAGTAACGAAAATAGGCTGGATTTGTTCCCCGTTTATAAACAGTGGCCTGGTATACATACACCATGTACTGCAAAATAGTAATAGTAGTATTTAGTATTTAATATTTAGTACTATTGTAAAATGCAGTGTTTTTATTTTTTATTTTTTCATATTTGTATTTTTAGCTTTAAGTTAACTGGTAATCCCGCACTTGCAAACTTTTAAAATGCATGCCGGTTTGCCAGTAATTGGGTGTACACTCTAAATTTTTTCTCTGTGAACTGTAATTGTTATTTTATAATATGTGTACTATCTGTTGGCAAACCAATAAAATAAAATAAAATAAAATAAAACAGACAGACACACTAGATAAAATCATAGTTTTTTTTTTTTTTTTTTTTATTGATCACGTAAATTTCAATAATACATTTTAAAATAAACAGTTCGCCATCCTCTAGAAACTGTTAAAGTTTATGTGAGGATGGCGAGTTCGCGTTATACAAATTTAATAAAATCTAGGTAAAAAAACTGTTATAAAAATTAAAAGCTGTTAATTAATGACAAGATATGGTCAACGAAGAAAATTTTTCAGTTTTGGAACCAAAAAAATCAGCGCCATCACTTAGATACTAATGAACGACCCGTTTGAAATCCAGGCGTCACTGAGGTTGCATTGGTGCTAAAGCACCACTGAGTCGGTGCCATTTTGTTTGTTCAATAGCCCTGTCCATACGAAGTAATGTGTAAGTCAATGGATAAAATACAAATAATTTCACCGAATGGTAGTGATTTAAAATGCCTATTGCTAAAATGAACATAACATTTTGTTGGTATAAAATGTCTTTGGTTCCTTGCATAGTTAATGGAAACTTATATTTCCCTAATCGGTGTTTTTTTTAGGGTTCCGTACCTCAAAAGGAAAAATGGAACCCTTACATGATCACTTTGTTGTCTGTCTGTCTGTCTGTCAAGAAACCTACAGGGTACTTCCCGTTGACCTAGAATCATGAAATTTGGCAGGTAGGTAGATCTTATAGCTGACATTTGGGGAAAAATCTGAAAACCGTGAATTTAGGGTTAGATCACACAAAAAAAATTAAATTATGGTCATGAACTAATAATAAGTATTTTCAACTTTCGAAGTGAGTGACTATATCAAGTGGGGTATCATATGAAAGGTCTTCACCTGTACATTCTAAAACAGGTTTTTATTTATTTTTATGCATCATAGTTTTTGATTTATCGTGCAAAATGTCGAAAAAATACGACTGTAGTACGGAACCCTCATTGCGCGAGCCTGACTCGCACTTGGCCGGTTTTTTTAATATATCATACTAGCTGACTAGCTGATGCTCGCGACTTACGGGATTTTCGAAAACCCTATATCCACGCGGACGAAGCCTCGGGCATCATCTAGTAAGTAATATGATAGAATATAAGAGAATAGAAGGCGTCCTGTCGCCGCTTTTAAAAGACCGTTAAGGCTTGGTAAATAACCTTAGATTAATTACCGAGAACACAGCTGCGTCGCTGAGTAAACTCCCAGCTTCATTTTAAGTGTTCTCAATTAGTACAAATACAAACCGAACCAGGATCGCGTTAACATACGGTGAACAGGACCACTTGTTTACAAGGATACGACGGATTACTGAGAACAAAGTTTTTATTCCCTGAACAAAGACTAAAGGTAAGACAGAAAAAGATAGACAGAAATTTTGATAGCGAATGGCGTTTAAATGAATCGGCCGGTGGTTTAAATACGAGTAGTGTACTCACCCAAATAAGCTTCATCAGTACCCTTATTATAAATGCGAAAGTGTGTTTGTTTATTGGTTTGTTGGTTTGTCCTTCAATTACGTCGCAACGGTGCAACGGATTGACGTGATTTTTTGCATGGGTATAGATAAAGACCTGCAGAGTAACATAGGCTACTTTTTATCCCGGAAAATAAAAGAGTTCCCACGGGATTTTCAAAAAACCTAATTCCACGCAGACGAAGTCGCGGGCATCAGCTAGTTTATAATAATGCTGTTTATTTACAGTCAGAAACTTAACTACGCAGTAAATTCATTAGTTCTCTGTGCTAAGCATAAAATTTTACATTTCACGTTAATAGATTATTCAAGCGTTACAAAAAATAGACCTAAAGTCTCTTGATTTAAATTAAAATAACGCTACTGAAATATAACGTTACAGTAAAATAAACCTAAAGTTTCGTGATTTTAAGTAAAATAACTGAAAATGCAGACTTCAAATTCCAAATCCATCATTGAATAATTGACACACTGTTGTAACACACAATACTAGCATAGCTTTTTAGAATGATTAATTTAATCGACAGTTGATAGCCGTTTGTATTCGATAGTCCTTTGTAAAAGTTGTTCTCTTTTTGTTGGAAATTAGCTTCTTCGAGCGGGCATCAATTTTTGTCACCCATTTTGTGTCTATGTTATCTTTAGTCTGTGTTCCAAACAAACTGTGTAAATAAATCCGAAGAGGATGAGAAAGGGGGGTGTAGGATCACGATCGGAAACCCGAACAAATCTCTGGTATCGACAGGCGGCCATTACTTTGTACCGCGAACGAGCTTCCTCAGAAACTTTGTATAAACAGATATACACGAAGAAAGACGTCGAACAGCTGGCGTTTGTTTCACTTGTAACCTTGTATCAAAGGGGCGTACATCATAATCAGTACCCTCATTATAAATTATTCTGTTAAAATAGTTTTCACTAGCTTATGCTCGCGACTTCGTCCGCGTGGAATTAGGTTTTGTAAAAATCCCGTGGGAACTCTTTGATTTTCCGGGTTAAAAAGTAGCCTATGTCACTCTCCAGGTCTTTATCTACACCCATGCAAAATCACGTCAATCCGTTGCACCGTTGCAACGTGATTGAAGGACAAACCAACAAACAAACACACTTTCTTAAAGAAAAAAGAATAATGTCATCATCATCAGCAACAACCAATTATAGACACTGCTGCACATAAGGGGCATCCACACGCTTGTCTTACGCTGCCTGAATCCAGCGGCTCCCTGCGACTCGCCTGATGTCCACCTAGTGAGGAGTCTTCCAACGCTGCGCTTTCTGATGTGAGGTCGCCATTCCCGCACCTTGAACCCCCAACGTCAATCGGTTTTTCGAACTATATAGGAGGGGGAGGGCAAGTTACCTCGCTGGCCGCTACCATCGCCACTTACCACCGGTGATTCGCTAACTCAATTTCTAACACTGAATGATAGCCACCGAGGTCATTTTTAGGGTTCCGTACCTCAAAAGGAAAAACGGAACCCTTATAGAATCACTTTGTTGTCTGTCTGTCTGTCTGTTTGTCAAGAAACCTACAGGGTTCTTCCCGTTGACCTAAAATCATGAAATTTGGCAGGTAGGTAGGTCTTATAGCAGACGTTCGGGGAAAAATCTGAAAACCGTGAATTTAGGGTTAGATCACACAAAAAAAAAAAAATTGTGGTCATGAACTAATAATTAGTATTTTTAATTTTCGAAGTAAGATAACTATATCAAGTGGGGTATCATATGAAAGGACTTTTTACCTGTGCATTCTAAAACAGATTTTTATTTATTTTTATGCATCATAGTTTTTGAATTATCGTGCCAAATGTCTAAAAAATACCACTGTAGTATATACCACGGAACCCTCAGTGCGCGAGCCTGACTCGCACTTGGCCGGTTTTTTCATCCGTTGAAGGTTTTCTACGAAAAAATATTTTAATATCACCCAGTGAAGCAGCAATGTAGAACCAACCAACCTCGGTGGCTATCATTTAAGTGTTAGACACTGAGTTAGCGAATCACCCAAGAAAACGCCTAATGAGAGCCATGTTTGAGACGGAACGCAAAGGTATTTATTATTCTAAGACAGCTTGCGTTTGCGAGGTTAAAGGAAACGTATAAACACACATACACAGAAAAGGATACTGTACAGCTGGCCTTTGTTTCATTTGTAACTGACGAATTGTAGCGAAAGAATTTTTATAACCCAATTGTGGGTAATAATTCATCATGGCGTAAACTGTAAATCTTACGTGATGTGTGTTGTAGACGTGTTTGTTGATGTAAACTCTGAATTAGGACAATAAAATGCAAAACTATAATCATCGTTTTACTGACTGACTTATATATATCAACGCACAGCCTAAACCGCTGGTCTAGGAGACATGAAATTTTGAGTTATCTCTGTACCAAATCTCATCAAAATCGGTTGCACGGATGGGCCGTGAAAAGCTAGCAGACAGACACACAGATGGACGGACATACACATTTTCGCATTTATAATATTAGTATGGATTAGATAGCCTGTACTTACGTCATAGACTAGAGAGTTTATAATCTAACAATCTTGAGACAGTAAGAAAAACCGGCCAAGTGCGAGTCAGGCTCGCGCAATGAGGGTTCCGTACTACAGTCGTATTTTTTCGACATTTTGCACGATAATTCAAAAACTATGATGCATAAAAATAAATAAAAATCTGTTTTAGAATGTACAAATGAAGACCTTTCATATGATACCCCACTTGATATAGTCACTCACTTCGAAAGTTGAAAATACTAATTATTAGTTCATGACCACAATTTAATTTTTTTGTGTGATCTAACCCTAAATTCACGGTTTTCAGATTTTTCCCCAAATTTCAGCTATAAGATCTACCTACCTGCCAAATTTCATGATTCTAGGTCAACGGGAAGTACCCTGTAGGTTTCTTGACAGACAAACAGACAGACAGACAACAAAGTGATCCTATAAGGGTTCAGTTTTTCCTTTTGAGGTACGGAACCCTAAAAAGTATACTTACTCACAAGAATCTCAAAAGCGTAAACGATATTTCTGAGAGGCGCAAATAACTTTTAAGTATTTTAATAAAAAAAATAAAGTAAAGAGAAATAGACAACGAAACGACACCTCTAGGGTCGTCTGTTTCCTTGGAAACATTCGGGAGCTGATGAAATTTCGGGAGAGGTCGCGATGGGAATAATAGGAATAGAAAACTCCTTTGTAGGTGTTTCAATAGGTACAACTGTAGAGCGATGCGATCGTTCTGTAGAATGGCACCGAGTTTACGGTAACTGCATTCTATTTAGCAAATTGATCAACTGATCAATTCTATCACGCTTCCTAAGCAATCAGTGTTTAAGATAAAGAACGTTAAGTTTACTTACATATTGGATATTAAAAATGTTAAATTAGTTAACTACATAAAAATAAATCACAAAAGTTATGTACCTACCTACCTATTTCAAAGTTATTTTCTTAGTTAATTCTAAGCTAATTTATTTTGTAAATACATCCGAGTCACTCAGACGGCGATGGAGAGAGTGGCGCTTGGAGTTTCTCTTCGTGATTAATTCAGAAATGAGGAGATCCGTAGGAGAACCAGAGTAACATACCTCAGCGGGTGGCAAAGCTGAAGTGGCAGTGGGCAGACACATAGTTATAGGCATAAAAATCGATAGATAGATCGTAGACTTTTCGGTACAGTGACAAAATAAAAAGTGATAACGCCTGTTATTGTTGTGTAGAAGCAGGCGTTATTTTGCGGAAGTCCATGATATATAATGAACCAAAACCTTAATTTGCTATAATCCGCTGAAACAGGTCGAATCTGTATGATACAACATGCATCATGTGAAATGCACCGCCCGCCCTCCCACTGCTTTTTTTGCTTTTGCTTTTAGCTTTTGGTTCATTGAACGCCTATTATGTTGGTTGAGGTGCCATATTGGTACTTAAGTGGGCTCAGTTCGGTGGCTTTCTTCATACAAACGTAGGAGGGTAATTACTATAGTATTAGTATATGCTCAAAACTAAGTATAATATCAGTTTGTCTTGCCATTGTCTAGGTTTATTGGTATATTAAACATTGAAAAAAATATTGATTTTAAAGTTAAGAGCCTCAAAAGATTCGTATTTTAACACTAAATTTATGACAACTTTGGGCGTAAATAAATAAGTTTAGGGGTATGAAAATTTTAAAACAATTTAACATTAGACATAGTTTATTTATTCATTAGTTGAAATATCTTTATTTTGCAAACATACATTTAGTATTTTTTTCTCAAAAATACTTTTCCTAAATCCTTGATTTCAGTGAAAATCATCGTGCCCCTCACCTTTCTCATACAATGTCAAGTGAAAAGCAAACTGGTTAGGTCGAGCGTACTGCGTCACCTTATATAGAGTAAAAAGAAATAAAATATCCCTACAAGATTCTTTCTTATATTATTAGGCTTTGAAGGCAATAAAATAGCTTTACCTTTCGATACCTCGATTTCTCGGCTCACAGACTCATTTGGTCATAAAATACGGAGTCATGATTTTCTCGTTGACCTGGATAATGAAATTGCACGTAAGCTCATGTTACAAGAATGTACTTTTATACTTATTTTGTCTTTAGAACTTTTCTCGTCAAGGCAAGGATAACTTGAAATAAGTAAGTAAGCAATATGAAGCAATATCTACTAGACAAGTGTCGTTCAACCCATAAACATTTGTCATTGCTTTTTATCAAGGTTTTTATCATGCGCAAGTTTCTCGTACATCCCGACTAATATTATAAAGGCGAAAGTTTGTATGTGTGTGTTTGTGTGAGTGTATGTTTGTTACTCCTTCATGCAAAAACTACTAGACGGATTTGGCTGAAATTAGGAATGGAGATACATTATACCCTGGATTAAGACATAGGCTACTTTTTATCCCGGAAAATCAAAGAGTTCCCGCGGGATTTTGAAAAACGCAAAACCACGCGGACGAAGTCGCGGGCATCAGTTAGTATAAAATATATCTACCACGTTAAATGAGAAGCTGTGATAGCCTAGTGGTAAGGACGTCCGTCTTTTAATCGGAGGTCGGGGGTTCGATCCCGGGCACGCACCTCTAACTTTTCAGAGCTATGTTGCGCGTTTTATTTTTATTATTTATTTTAACGGTGAAGGGAAACATCGTGAGGAAACCTGCATGCCTGAAAGTTCTCCATAATGTTCTCAAAGGGGTGTGAAGTCAGCCAATCCGCACTTGGCCAGTGCGGTGGTAATATTATTAATAAGAAACAAAAATGCATATGATAATAGTCCCGCAAATTGCTATTGCGCTGGAACCATGTCTCATTAATATCGAAATGACGTCATTTTGACGTCAGCCGAAATAAAAATATACCATCAGCTCGAAACTTCAGTCTAGTGCTGACGTCACTAAAATGGCGGCCACGCGCATTAGCAATTTGCGGGACTTATATTTCCTAAGGTGAGAACAATAAACAGATAAATTATTTTGAAAAAAAAAATTTAGAAGCCAAACTAACCAATGTTTTTGATGTTACAAACAAAGATAAAGATAACACAAAAAGGGAAACGTTAGGTAAGTGGAACATGACAATAACAAGGCGCATATGTAACGTTAAAGGTTCGTACGCACCTGAGCGGCGCGGCGCGGCGCTTCAGTGAGCTTCACGTCGCGGCACAGAGCTTCAAAATATCATTTCTATCATTTTGTATGGCGCATATCGCACTAGAGCGGCGCGGCGCGGCGCTTCACCGCGCGTTGCCGCGCGGCACGGCTGGAGAGAATATTTTGAAGCGCACTGAAGCGACGCGCAGTGCAGTGACGCTAGTGCGACATACCCAGCGGCGCGGCGCGGCGCTTCAGTATGCGTACGTCGCTCGAATAAGATACACGCGCATCTTGTTAGGTATTTAAAGTACAGGCAAGAATCGGCAAGATAGACCTCAAAATAAATAACGTAGGTTTAATTTTTGACACATGACGTGTTCCTCATGCTCTTAGAAGTATATCCTCAAAGGTCCCAACCCCTAGGATGTCGGCTTCCCCCCTTCCCAGTGTCTAAATGTATAAATGTCTCTCCGAGCGTTATGAGAAAACATCAATGGTAAAAATAATCCTGATTAAATAACTATAATATATTATGTACATATTATACCTACCTACTTCATCTAGGTAGAATTAATAGTTTCGGAAATATGCCTACCTATTGTTGTACTTGTATTTATATTATACTAGCTTATGCCCGCGACGTCGTCCGCGTGGACTACACAAATCTCGAACCCCTATTTTACCCCCTTAGGGGTTGAATTTTCATAAATCCCTTTTTAGCGGATGTCTACGTCATATTAGCTAGTTAGCTAGCCAGCATGCCAAATTTCAGCCCGATCCGTCAAGTAGTTTGAGCTGTGCGTTGATAGATCAGTCAGTCAGTCACCTTTTTCTTTTATATAGGTATTTAGATATAATATGTACCTGTGTTTACCTGCCTATTTTATATATTCTATTGCACATAAAACAAAGACATTTTGCGAAAATGCTTTTTCTAATGTAATTTCCACAGAACCTAAGGGACTAGCTGATGCCCGCAACTTCGTTCGCGTAGATGTAGGTTTTTTAAAAATCCCGTGGAAACTTTTTGATTTTCGGGATAAAACTAGCCTATGTGTAGGTACACATAGGCTACTTTTATCCTACAGGGTATAATCTATCTCAGGTATATAGGTACTAGTAGGTAATTCCCGGAAATGTGCTCACCTATAGAAAAATCTAAATCCACGCGGACGAAGTCGCAGGCATCATCTAGTTGCATTTTTTTTTAGATTTTTAATCCCGTGTGAACTCTTTGATTTTCCGGGATAAAAAGTTGCCTACCTCTGTCAATTCCCGGAATGCAAGCTACCTCTGGTCCAAACTTCATATAAATGGGCCTTTAACAATCCTGTGGAAATTCTTTCATTTTCCAGGATAAAAAGTAGCCTGTCCTTCCCCGGGATGTAATTCAACTTTGTACCAAATTTCATCAAATTCGGTTAAGCTGTTGAGCCGTGAAAAGCTAGTAGATAGACAGACAAATACACTTTTGCGTTGATAATAATATAAGTATGGATATGCATAAATATTTTTTTATAATTTCCATAAAAACTATCATCATCTTCATCATCATCAACCGATAGATATGTCCACTGCTGGACATAGGTTTCTTGTAGGATTATATTACCGACCTGTGTGGTATACCTATTGTTTCTAATGTAATTTCCACAAAAACTATTAGGCAATAGCATATAGAATTTTGTCTTCGACATTCTGAAGTAAATGTGAAATGGTAAAGAGTCATTAAGAAGGCGAGGAAACAAAATGTGATATCCTTCTTGATAGCGTGACTTTGGTATGTCAGCAATCCATTTCTTCTTCTTTTTTAGGGTTCCGTACCTCAAAAGGAAAAACGGAACTCTTATAGGATCACTTTGTTGTCTGTCTGTCTGTCTGTCTGTCTGTCTGTCTGTCTGTCTGTCTGTCCGTCTGTCTGTCAAGAAACCTACAGGGTACTTCCCGTTGACCTAGAATCATGAAATTTGGCAGGTAGGTAGATCTTATAGCTGACATTTGGGGAAAAATCTGAAAACCGTGAATTTAGGGTTAGATCACACAAAAAAAATTAAATTGTGGTCATGAACTAATAATTAGTATTTTCAACTTTCGAAGTGAGTGACTATACCAAGTGGGGTATCATATGAAAGGTCTTCACCTGTACATTCTAAAACAGATTTTTATTTATTTTTATGCATCATAGTTTTTGAATTATCGAAATCATACGACTGTAGTACGGAACCCTCATTGCGCGAGCCTGACTCGCACTTGGCCGGTTTTTTCTCTTCGATAATTCGTTCTTCTTCTGCACAACAAAGAAATAATAATCAAATCCTCTTCACTGTCGCTCATCTTGCGACGTTGTTGCTCGTACGCGAACGGGTGTAAAAGTGACGCGCAAGTGACGCGAGCTGCCGCGTACTGAAGTTGTAGTGCGGTAGGCACCGTCGAGCGGCCTGAGGTGAAGCGTTCTGCAGTCGGACTGAAGCGCCGCGCCGCGCCGCTCAGGTGCGTACGAACCTTAAAATAAACAGATCATTTGTCTCACACCGCCGCTGCGCCCGCGCAGCTGCGTGAGATCACATTGAGGAGCAACTCAAAATCCTTTTGATTTTTTTCCCTAATTTCAAATCTTAGGGTGGTCACCCATTGGAAACCTGCATGTCTGAGAGTTCTCCATAAAGTTCAGCTGCAATGCAATAGCTCTATTTCTTTCTATCCCGTCAACTCTTCTCTTATCTTTCTCTCTCATAAGACCCCAATTACAGTCAGTGTAGTTTCTTTATATAGCAAAGAATACTTAATAGGTACCTAACACCAAATAAAAAAGTAAAAATACCTTGGTGAGATCACGGTCGAGGGCTAGCTTGTATCTGAAAAAAAAAAAAAAATTATAGTACCTACCTACCTATCTTGTATTTTTGGCTTATCATAGTTCGTATTTTTAACCGACTTCAAAAAAAGGAGGAGGTTCTCAATTCGTCGGAATCTTTTTTTTTATTTTTTATGTATGTTCCCCGATTACTCGAAGACGCCTGGACCAATTTTGAAAATGCTTTTTTTGTTTGAAAGGGTATACTTCAAAGTTGGTCCCATTTAAATTTGGTGAAGATCTGATGAACATCTTCGAAGATAGATACTGGAACTCCTCAATGGATAAGAGTAAATTGCTCGCGATCAGTGTAATAGCTTAGTAAACAGTAGATTTTTAACCAGTCATAGCATAATTCCATGGGGCCACTAAAAATTGTGAAATAATTTTTTTACAAAAAAAATAAAAACCGACTTCGATACACAAACACTAAAAATTGAAAAATAATTTAATTTATTACCGAATATATTATGTATACAAGAGTTAATATAGTTCCATAATAATACTTTTTGGTGCCGGTGCCAATTAGCTTTAGCTGCGCGAATCGTCTAGACTTCATATTTTTATGACACTCCACAATGGCACCTCATTGGTACCGACCCCAAAAAATATTATTATGGAACTATATTAACTCTTGTATACATAATATATTAGGTAATAAGTTAAATTATTTTTCAATTTTTAGTGTTTGTGTATCGAAGTCGGTTTTTATTTTTTTGAAAAAAATTTTTTGACGCCACCGTAGTTATATTTTACTGTTAACTTGACTTTATTAAGGCCCATTTTCGGACATGACTTATGGACAGCTACCTTTAGCGTCCCGCGGTGTAAGAATTCCTTTTTGATGTTAAACGAGGTCGGTAGGTCTGTATATTGATTCTGGTTTCCATTAATTGGACGGTATTTCGGAATAGGTCTCTTTATGACCACTGTTTACTGTTATGTTATTCCTTTTGATGTGACTCCTGGGACTATATTGATATTTGGGTTTTGTACTACTGACTTCGATCGTTTCGTAGAAACATTTGGTTTTTCCTTTGAATTATTTTATGATAAATTTGAAAGAAATTTCGTTTGTTGCATTCAACTACTTGGACAGTTACTCCCGAATTACGATGACAATGGGACAACTCGGTTTGTAGAAATAGATTTTAAGGTTAGAGGTTAAGACATAAGTTGGCCCAGGATTAATTCCTGGATACACACAAGCCATTCTTGTTCTGAGACCCGTGCTCGGTAGTGGGTTGGCGATGGGTTGAGACGATTTATGGTATATACAACTTTAGTTGACGCAGAAACCGAAAAACGTTTCAAATATTTTTACATAAGGAATAGGTATACATATATACGAAATTCCAAAAATATTTAATTATTTATTATTATTTATTTTTTAATGAAAATTTACGAAGTTATAAGCTTGTTGTGTTGAGTCGTTGTCCTCGAAAAACATGGTCACCCCAAGCGCCTGTGAGCGAACGGGACGGCTGGCGTCGATTGTGTGCGCTCCCGCTCGCGCGGCTCGAATCAGCTGGTGCATGCGGTCATTCAACTCGGTGTTCAAACTTGCAGGATTTAAAAGTATTTTTGATCAAAATATAACCTGTACCTACTTAAAATGATTGCAATCGATTCTGTTACTGATTCTGAACAAACTACTTTCAGGTTTTGCGTATACTAAAACTAACGTAGAAGATAAAGTGTTAAGGTGACAAACATTTTATTGGTGCAGACATATTAAACGTGAAACATATTATTGTCTTTAATGAAATATAATAGCTAGGTATAATATAATGCTATGTGGGCGTTCACCCACGGATAGAATTTCGTGAGATGTTGATTAGTGATGCGATAAAAATCTTTGTTTATCCACGATACCAATTAATTAACATAACAGTTCGTTTTTTGACTTTTATGGTGAATTTAGATTTGTTTCTTTGCTATTAATTAATGTCTAAGTTTGAATAAAAAAATCATTTCTTAGGAAAAAATATTTCTTATTTTGTCTAAGAAGTAATTTACGTACCTATTTATATTTCACTTTAACTACCACAAAACAGCAAAAAAGAACGGTCAAGAGCGAGTCAGACTCGCGTACCGAGGGTTCCGTATTATAGTCGTATTTTTTCGACATTGCGCACGATTAATCAAAAACTATTATGCATAAAAATAAATAAAAATTGGTTTTAGAACGTACAGGTTCATAAATATACCCCATTTGGTATAGTAATCTTACTTTAAAACTTGAAAATAATAATTATACCATAAATATACCCCACTTGGTATAGTAATCTTACTTTAAAACTTGAAAATACTAATTATTTGTTCATGAACACATTTTTTTGTGATGTAACCACAAATTCACGGTTTTCTGGTTTTTTCCCTTAACGTCTGCTATAAGACCATAAGATTTACCTACCTACCAAATTTCATGATTCTAGGTCAACGGGAAATACCCTATAGGTTTACAGACAGACAGACGGACAAATAAATAAATAAATAAAATAAAAATCTTTTTTTATTCGTATAAACTATTTTATTTTATTTTATTCATAAAGTGACAGACAGCAAGGTGATCCTATAAGGGTTTCTTTATTCCTGGTGAGGTACGGAACCCTAAAAATACACTATAGATTAATTACTACTCTCACCTACTGCAGCCTAATATTAAAGTAACAATAAACCATAAAAAAAACTTAACAGCTCTATCATTATCGAAAAGGTAATTAACGCATATTAACGTCCGCTATCGATCGTGGGCGGACATCGATTTACTATTCTTTATCACCTCTTCCTATTGTCACTAAGTGCTAATATATTTATGACGCATATAAAATTATGTATTGTTCGCTACAGGTCGAGATGGCAATTTGCTAGTGAGGTGACATCACATACTACCTATTGGGTAATCGATATCGATAATTTTTTAGGACGCCATAAAATGAGAGTAAAATTATCAGGCACCTTTTTTGAAGTAATATTTTAGGTGTTCTTAGCAACTACGACGACAAACAGTACGCTTAGTACGAGATTTTGTCTCACCAACGTTGATAGTAGGTATTCGAGTGTCGGAACACTTCCGCGTTATAGTAAACTGGATCTTAACTGCCTTGTTTTAAGGCTCAAGTATGTCTACGCATCTACAGCCAGCGCTCCAAGTGGAAACGTTGCGAAATTAAAATCTGTGGCATTGAATTTTTGACTTTAATTCAAGACAATTTAGGTCCATTTTACTTTGACGTTAATGTGTTTCGACTCTCGAATTCTAACAACGTTGGTGAGACGTAAAATCTAAATATATAAAAGGAAAAGGTGACTCACTGACTGACTGACCGACTGACTGACTGACCGACTGATTTATTAACGCACAGCTCAAACTACTTTTTTAAATTTGGCATGCAGATAGCTATTATGACGTAGGCGACCGCTAAGAAAGGGTTTTTAAAAATTCATTGTTCCCCGATCAAGTTAATATTTCAGTTAACGTTAGTTTAAAGACTAAAACTCTCGATAAGCCTCTACGCGTTGTGATCCATATCCGCGCGCAAGTTTAATATGAAAGGACATTTTAACTAAACTAATCTAAAAATACCCAATGATTTGCCTGCTTTTCTGACTGACTCTTTTAGTAGTATTATTGTAATTTCCATCATACATTACGCCTACGATATTGTTAGCATTAAAACTTTGTAACAAGTTACTGTTGTCTGCTCTGCGGTTACGCCTACGGGCTCTGGCTTAGTTAGAGATTTAACTTTTGGATAATATTTTAATACTGGATAGATAATACTGAGCAAACACCCTTCGGGTTCTATTTCGGTAATCAGATAATTATTTATACACATAATAAGTATGTTTTAACGATATTTTTTTTCATGAAATTATTAAATTAAAGCCTTATATCATTACTATACAAATCATGCCCGCGTGGGATGGTGCCAAGAATACTGACTACATTTCCGCGCTGGACAGCCAGGCTGATCCGTTCCGCATTTTACCCAAAAATTTGCCAGTCCTTCTGTCACCTATTGATAGGGCATTTTTTTTAAAATAAAATATTAGCCATGTTAAATGACTAAATCTAAATATAAATGACTAAATCCCCTTTCCTCTCCAACTAAGGCTTGTGCTAGGAGTAGGTACGACAATAGTGCAACGGGCGGGGTTTGAACCGTCGACCTTTCGGTATTCAGTCCACTCCTTTTACCAGTTGAGCTATTGAGGCTCTCGAATTATTAATCTCTCTCGCTCTCTCTCTATTAATCGCGGTGAAATGTCCCTTCAATTTTGTTTAGCACTAAGACTCCATGTCATATCCTCCTCCATATTATCAGTAATCAACTAATCACCTGTCTTCGTTTTAGCTAGCGTTCTGCTTACACTCTGTGTAATGATGACGATGAACTTAAAAACCAGGTTTAGTATGTCTGACCTATAAAAGCTAGTATTAAATTTAGATCATGCATTTTATAGCACAAGAGAAAACAAGCTGATAGAATCCAGATTAGAATTGGAAAAAAACTTATAATAATGGAAAATGCTGAAGTGAAGAAGGAATAATGGAACATGGCCGACAATTGAATATCCGTGTCGGCATTTTATATTTCCTATTGGCATTTTACTCTCCAGTAATCCGCAGTCTAATTGATGTTCCGACGGACAGACAGACTATCCGCATTCTGTTAACTATATTAATCGAATGGGAAACCAAGCACTTGCGCTATTTCTATTGTTCTCCTTGAAACGCTTGTTTAATTTTTCTTTTTTTTGAAGAGCAATCGCTGAGTTTCTTGCTGGTTCTTCTCGGTAGGAACGGCATTCTGAACAAGTGGTAGATTAATTTGACATAATATAATATATGTATACATATTTTAATTTCCACTATACGTTAGCTGTTGACTGTGTTGTTACCTGGTGTTAAGTGTTGATGCAGTCTAAGTTGCTAGCTATTATAACGAATACATCCGTTAAGAAAGGGTTTTGAAAATTCGACTTCTAAGGTGGTAAAAAAGCGGTTTGAAATTTGTGTAGTGTAATTCGCGAGCATAAGCTAGTAAATAAGTAAAATAGTATAAAAGGAAAAGGTGACTGACTGATTGATCTATCAACGCACAGCTCAAACTACTGGACGGATTGGGCTGAAATTTGCCATGCAGATAGCTATTATGACGTAAATATCCGCTAAAATTTTGTGAAAATCAAACCCTTAAAGGGATTAAAAAAGGAGTTTGAAATTTGTGTAGTGCACGCGGAGTAAAATAGGAGGAGCATAAGCAAGTCATAAATAAGAATAAACTAACACCTTTGCTTTTTGAATACGATTAAAAAAGAAACCGCTAGCATCCACTTAACATGAAAGTTCTTGCACAAACATTAAATTGCTACAAATATTTACCTAACTCGAAAGTCATGGACGGTGTCTGTCCTACTCGATGTTAACAAGGCACTTAAGCTCTGTCACAATACTCACATTTGTTACAGCTGTCACAGTGTCACTTGTCATGCATGTAACAACACCGAACAACACAAGGGCGGCATTTACAATGCTAATTGTTTCAACAGATACTTAAGGAGATTACGCTTATCTCTCGCAACGAAAATCTAATACCGTGACAGGTTAAATGCCATTGAGTTGATAGGCCATAGAGATAAAGACGTCATATTTTAAGCGTCAAGAAAACGCGCTATCAAATATCTTGCTGTCTTGTTATGCAGCGATAAGGTGATATCCACATAACAGGTGGGTCCGACATCAGAAAGAAAGAAAATACCTTTACTTTTTGAATACGATTAAAAATTTACTTTAAGTTTATTTTTAGGCCAGGGCGCATTTGGAGCTCTTTTAGCTTTAGTTTTAAGTTGACGTAAGTGATTGTCATATCCTATTACGATTCCATTTCAGTACCGTCATATTATAAAGAAAGTAATTCAATTGACAGAGTAAAAGCAGATCCAGTGTCACTTTATTAAATGACAAAAAGAACGACAGATCTTGTACAAATCAGGTAATAATAATAATAAATAATTAATATGTTTTATTCAAGTAAACTTTTTGCAAGAGATTTTGAAAAGTCGGGTAGCTTTAATTTACCACTGGTTCGGAATGCCGTTCCCACCGAGAAGAACCCGCAAGAAACTCGGCGGTTGCTCTTTTTAATATTTCAATTTACAATGTTATTATACCATACTATACAAGCCATTGCAGCCCCTTGCATTGCTGGAGCGAGTCAAATCCAACCTTTTTTTCATTTACATAGACTTCGACTGTGTAATATGCTTTTTTTAGGAACATACTTTTAACACATTTTTTAAACTTGTGTAAAGGCAAGTCTAAAATTGTTTGTGGAATTTTATTATAAAATATGCTAGAGAGTCGAGACTGTTTTACAGACCATTTCTACCTCTAGACTCTATCAACTCTCTGCCACAACAGGTTAAGAGCATACATATAATGTTAACGTTTTAATATCCTTAGTTGAAGGTGTTTTGAAATTACACGCGTGATTGGAGATAACAGATCAATTGAGATAGAACAGAATTGTAAATCGGTAATTGGCTTCAATATGTACGGTTGGGATGTACAGGGTGTAACCAGAATGCTGGCAAAAACGAAGATAGGTGACAGTACTGATGATTACTAGTACTACTACTGATTGTAATACTTAAAAAAAAAAAACGCGAAAAAATTCATAAAACAATCATATATTTTGTAAAAGTTCTCACGATATATTGCAAACTAGCTTATGCTCGCGCCTTCGTCCGCGTGGACTACACAAATTTCAAACCCCTATTTCACCCCCTTAGGGATTGAATTTTCAAAAATCCTTTCTTAGCGGATGCCTACGTCATAATATCTATCTGCATGCCAAATTTCAGCCCGGTCCGTTCAGTAGTTTGAGCTGTGCGTTGATAGATCAGTCAGTCAGTCAATCTTTTTATTTACATTTAGATAAAACATCAGACTGACGCTAGAGGCAGCCCGCTGACAGACAGACGGACGACGCACGGACGGACAGCGGAGGCTTAGTAATAGGGTTTCATTGGCACTCTTCGGGTACGGAGCTCTAACAAAGTACCTTGCAAAGTAACTAACCATAATAAATTCCTTTAGAAAAATGTAAAGAAAACAACAAAAGTTATGTTTATCTTATGCGGGTCTAGGCAAACGATGTCACGACTTCACGAGCTTTGAGTATTTGTATGGTGGGCGTGGGCCCTCAGCACCATGAGATATTGTTTTACCCCATTCACAAAACGCCAACGTTTTTTAGTTTTTAGGGTTCCGTACCTCAAAAGGAAAAACGGAACCCTTATAGGATCACTTTGTTGTCTGTCGTGTCTGTCAAGAAACCTACAGGGTACTTCCCGTTGACCTAGAATCATGAAACTTGGCAGGTAGGTAGATCTTATAGCTGACATTTGGGGAAAAATCTGAAAACGGTGAATTTAGGGTTAGATCACACAAAAATCATTAAATTGTTGTCATGAACTAATAATTAGTATTTTCAATTTTCGAAGCAAGATAACTATATCAAGTGAGGTATCATATCAAAGGTCATTCTAAAACAGATTTTTATTTATTTTTATGCATCATAGTTTTTGAATTATCGTGCAAAATGTCGCAAAATACGACTGTACTGCGGAACCCTCAGTGCGCGAGTCTGACTCGCACTTGACCGGTTTTTTGGAGTCTATAGCTAATGTTACTTACTCAGTAAAGAGGAAAAATAGATTGAAGTAAGTGCCTTTTAAATATGGACCTCATAAGAAATTTTATGCAGTGATAGCCTAGTGGTTATAGACGTCGGCCTGCTATTCGGGAGGTCCAGGGTTCGATCCTGGGCACGGATCTCTAACTTTTCGTCAGCAATGATTTTTGACGAATAGTAATAATTAATCAGAGATTGCCCCAAAAAACAAAATATACCACATGTTCTATAATATATATTACAGAAATAAAATGTCTAAGAAAATGTCAAGAAATGAAATAAGTGCTTCAAATGTGGCCCGAAAAATATCAGCCAAAAAGCTTATTTCAAATTACTCATATTTTTTGACTTATTGCTTAGGTGTTAAACTTTATTTTAGAATAAAATGTTTTTATTGTCATTTGAAAAATTCGAATATTTTAAATTTATTGTCGATGACACGAGGTCTTAAGTATAAATATTTTGCAATCATTGTTAAACTTTACGTTCAAGTGTTAAGGTTTATAATAAACTGAAGTTGTTTATATTAAATAGAATAGAATAGAATAGAATGTTTTTTTATTCATGTAAACTTTTTAAAAGTGCTTATGAATAGTCAGGTTTAATTTACCATAAAGACTAATATATATACCAATTAGACTTTTTCTACATACAATAAGAAACATAGATGTTTATATGTGTGCAAACCGGGCTACTTGAGCGATGCCAGTTCGTTTGTGAGCCCTCCTCTGTACCTACTATTATGTCAATGATATACAATATACAAAAGAGTGAAAATTGCAAATGAATCGAGCAAAAGAGCTCATTTCATCCAAAAAAAAGAAACCAAATTCCGAACTTGATGAAGCAAGATAAAGCTGAAACTTCGGGAATGATCGGGAAAGTTTTAAAAAAGGAAAACAGGACAGCCAATCACCGAAGTTTCAAACACTAGTCCCTAAGCACCGCGCCGCCGTGGAGACAGACGATTCAAAAGGTTGTAAAATTGATAGAGATGGGTATTACTTGTAAATCATTTTCATTTGGTGAAATAATTAAATATCTTTCCAGTGAATTCACAGGGGATTTCTTCCCAGTGAATTCACAGGTGATTTTTCAATTTTTTTTTTTATTTTTTTTAATTGAATGTGATTTTTCTATTTTGTACTTACATAATGAATTCTAGCTCCAAAAACTACCACTATACAAAAAATCACATCATTTTTTATGACTACAGTTCAAGAGCCTATTACAATAGGGAAGAAATTAAATGAAAAAATCATGATTGTCATTTATTTTCAACATAATTAATAATTAACGTCAACTGTAGGTACGCAAAACGAATAATTAAGTCACAATGCGTAAACGACAAAATATTTTTCAGTTTTTAGGGTGCCGTACCTCAAAAGGAAAAACAGAACCATTATAATATATGATCACTTTGTTGTCTGTCTGTCTGTCTGTCTGTCTGTCCGTCTGTCTGTCAAGAAACCTACAGGGTACTTCCCGTTGACCTAGAATCATGAAATTTGGCAGGTACGTAGGTCTTATATCTGAAATTTCGGGAAAATCTGAAAACCGTGAATTTGTTGTTACATCGCACAAAAAAAATTAAATTGTGGTCATGAACTAATAATTAGTATTTTCAATTTACGAAGCAAGATAACTATATCAAGTGGGGTATCATATGAAAGGTCTTCACCTGTGCATTCTATAACAGATTTTTATTTATTTTTATGAATTATCGTTCAAAATGTCGAAAAAATACAACTGTAGAACGGAACCCTCGTTGCGCGAGTCTGACTCGCACTTAGCCGGTTTTTTTTATTTAACATAAAAATATTTTCCAGAAAATATTTGTCGTGTAATAAATTCCAATCTTTTCAGATTTGGCCTCGTGATTTTTCACAGACTAGCATGTAATTATGCGTTGCATAGTATGAAAAGGGCTTTTATGTGATTTTTCACATGCTATTTGTGAAATGGTACATCTCTACCATGGAGATAATTCAAAAGGTTACAAAATTAGACACCGTTCCCATTGTTCGACGACGGCTGATTTCGAAAAACAAAACGTTTTCAATGCTACTAAATTGGTGTTGGAATCAGATCAATGGGTTCTTTGTGAATTTGTCTTTTGTGATTTCCACTGATGTTTTGATGTTGCTTTATCCCAATTAATTGGTCTTATTACTGTGTGATGTTGGTTATTTAGTTTCATCAAAGTCAATAATAATTCAATTCGTATTTTATACCTAAATATTAAATTAACACATCGTAATTTTTTTGTATTTATAGTAATGATTCGTCTTTTCATCACTTTCATTGAGGGGCAAAGTAATGGAATGTAATTTAATTTAAGTAAAATCTCCACTGGCGGTAGAGACGTTGGGTTGCTGGGGTGAGGAAGCGAAGGGTTTCGTGCGTGACATCGGCCGTCGTCTAAGGGAAAGAGGTTGCGATCCGCGCTCTGAGGCCTACCTGGTCCAAAGGTTGTCCATCGCCATTCAGCGTGGCAATAGTGCCCAGCTTAATGGGCACCTTTGGCCCAGGGGCAACCAGGGGCGGACTTTTTGACGACGTTTAATTTTAAGTTTGTATGTTTTATTTTAATATTTTTAAGTACTTTTAATTTAGATTTAAGTTTATTTAATATAGATTATTTAAGTATTTCATGTCGGACAACTTGTGCCACTTAAACTTATAATATTTATCTATTATAATATCAGGATATCGGTTCGGAAAACAGATTCAACTAAGGCTGAAATCTATAGAGCGCACTTTGATTTTGCTCAGACTTATGATTGAGTTAAAACGAGACAGAGCCGGCAAGAAACTCATTGGAATAATGAAGGTTTAAGTATCATTAATAAGCTACTATTTTAGGATTTATGTAAGTCATGAAGATTTATTTCTAGACAAATTAAGATATTACTATACATTGCAACAACATCAGTAATTTTCACGATAAGTCTTATGAGTACTTATCAAAAAGTTTCTGAATTGAAACAACTCAATTTGGGTAGGTATTGCTAATATTTTGAGTCCGACAAAAATACCGGCTAGTTGTATCCAATGGAGAGTGGTAGTTACTGTCGCAGTGAAGTTCTGAAAATGGCCGCCAGGTGTCGCAGGCGGTGCCGTGAAGTTTTGCGGAATTAGCGCCAGTCGGGAAGCGGTTTTATGAAGAATAATGCGATTTTGTCGGCGAAATAAAAAAGTTCAAAGGAGTTATATCTGCAATGGCACTTTTACAACTGTTACGAAACTCGGAATTGCATGCATTAAAATAAATGGAAAAACTCGCCTTCCATATTCATCATGGCGGTCGTGTTGACACGGGTAAACCTGCGAGATTATTTCATACGATATTTTGACGACCTCCCTGGCGCAGTGGTAAGCGCTGTGGTCTTAGTGGGAGGTAGGTTCGAGTCCTGGCAGGGATTTGGAATTTTATAATTTCAAAATTTCTGGTCTGGTCTGGTGGAGGCCTCGGCCGTGGCTAGTTACCACCCTACCGGCAAAGCCATGCCGTCAAGCGATTTAGCGTTCCGGTACGATGCCGTGTAGAAACCAAAGGTGTATGGGTTTAATAAAAACTGCCATACTCCTTCCAGGTTAGCCCGCTCCCAGCGCATTCTCTGCACTGCATCGTCACTTACCATCAGGTGAGATTGCAGTCAAGGGCTTACTTGTATCTGAATAAAAAATAAAAAATACGGATCAAAGCTGAAGATGAATTACTCTTACGCTGATGTCGGTCGTGCGTATGAATACGCATTCATCATGATCAACCCATCGCCGGCTCACTACAGAGCACGGGTCTCCTCTCAGAGAGAAGAGTTTGGCCATAGTCTACCAAGCTGTCCATGTGCGGATTGGTAGACTTGAAAAGGAAAAGGTGACTTACTGACTGATCTATCAACGCACAGCTGAAACTACTGGACGGATTGGCCTGAAATTTGGCATGCAGATAGCTATTATGACGTAGGCATCCGCTAAGAAGGGATTTTTGAAAATTCTACCCCTAAAGGAGTAAAATAGGCGGTTGAAATTTATGTAGACTACGTGGACGAAGTCGCGAGCATAAGCTAGTCTTAACATAAATGACAGGTGGAAAATCGTAAACTCCTGTATTATACCAGATAAGGTGTGAGAAAATAAAAAATATTGAAATTTAAATAACTCCAACAAAAGTACCTATAGAGACTGTTAAAACTATTAAATTTAAGAACTTCTAAAGAAACTTGTTATAGTTATGGCAAAATATTTAAAACAAACCTCAACTAACAATGAAAGCCGAGTTAAGTACAGTTGTTAAACTTTCGGACAAAATTGCACTGAAATTTGCGAAAATTTCCCGTTCACTTAGTAATTTTCATATCTTACGCAGGTACAAGACTTGCAGCGACTTAAACCCAAGTTCCTAGTTTAATGTATTGCTAAATACACAGAAATAGTCTAAGAGTAAACGTCAAAAATTTGTACAAAGCGAATACAAGAAAACAGGTACGTAATTAATCTATATATATAAAAGTAAAAGGTGACTGACTGACTGAATGACTGACTGACTGACTGATCTATCAACGCACAGCTCAAACTACTGGACGGATCGGGCTGAAATTTGGCACGCAGATAGCTATTATGACGTAGGCATCCGCTAAGAAAGGATTTTTGAAAATTTAACTCCTAAGGGGGTGACATAGGGTTTTGAAATTTTGTAGTCCACGCGGACGAAGTCGCGAGCATAAGCTAGTTGAATTTAAAAACCCTTTAAATGAGCTTAGCGTTATTGTTATACTATCTAAACACAATCCAATACCAATAACCATTTGCCTCATTTTGTACTTTTAGTGATTTAGTATTTTTCAAACCCACAATGTGTAGCGTGCAAAACTCTGGTCAACGACGCGGCATTGATTCCGAGTGGCCTACTTACGCAACATTCGTTGACCTCTAGTGCCAGTCAGGTGTTTTATTTGCAATATATCGTGAATTTCTACAAAATATAGGATTTTTCAAAAATATTTTTTCACGTTTTGTTTTGTGGTTTTTGTGGTATCATATCAGTAATCATCAGTATTATCACGTGTATTCATTTTTGCTAGCGCTCTGGTTACACCCTGTATAAAAAAGAAAATATACATACGACGATTATGCAGGCACTCTTTTGTATAACAATTTACAACTAAGTAAGAACCTCGCCAGCTTTAAATAAATAGAGCTTAAAATTGTTATAATTATACTGTCTTGTTAAATATGATATCGAATGTAAACACGTTAAACATGACGTAATTATACTCATAATCTGACATGACATTAACATAATCTCCAAGATAATGTTTCTAAGATCATGGGCTTCTCGTGGTATAGTTTATTTGGCTTATAGATTTTATTGTTTTATCAATTGCATGGCCTTTTAGATCTCTATAAAAATTGTATTTTATTTTTTTCCATGTTGCGCGTGTCATTTAAAATCTTAAATATATAAAAGGAAAGGACTGACCGACTAACTAACTGATCTATGTACAGCTCAAACTACTGGACGGATCGGGCTGGAAAGCTTTCATGAGATAGCATCCATGCGGGAAGTCGCGAGCATAAGCTAGTAATATATATTTTCTTTATATATATTATCTTATGGAAGTCAAAACACCGTGAGACGAGTGGCTAGGCTTCCAGATTAAACTTGAATGGCTGGAGTGATACCTTTAGAAGGGAGGGGGTTAAGGGGGGGACTATTCCAGTCTCGAAGGAAAAAAGACGAACACATAAACTATGACATTTTTGTCACCTCTGCTAACGAATAAATTTTATGAACTTAATATCTTCAGACCACAAGAATCCTCACCATCGTCTCTTACACTAAAAGGCAAGATAAACCGGTAAATGGCCTCTCAAATTTAGCCGTTGCATAGCGCGAACAACATAATTGTCTCAGCTTCCTTATCCGGTTTTGGGAAATATGACCGGGCACTGCTTAGTTTGGTTGTATTGTTTAACAGCTAATTTGAATATCTGAAATTCTGAACGCAAAGTTTCGCACAGTTTCTTTTGAAACTATCACAATGTAGTAAGATTTTATTGGATGTGGAGTGAAGTTCCTTTTCCGTATTATTTTGTATCGCTTTTGCATTTCTTTATTAAAATTCAAACTAAAATATGCTTCATATTCATCATCATCATCATCAACCGATAGACGTCCACAGCTGGACATAGGTCTCTTGTAGGGACTTCCACACGCCACAACGGCTCCCTGCAACTCGTCTGATGTCGTCCGTCCACTTAGTGGGGGTCTTCCAACGCTGCGTCTTCTGGTGCGAGGTCGCCACTCCAACACCTTGGGACCCCAACGTCTATCGGTTGTACGAACTATGTGCCCTGGCCGTTGCCAGTTCAGCTTCGCAAACCGTTGAGCTTTCGTAATAGAGCGAACAAAATTACAATGATAAGTCACTTATTTTCTTGACAAGATTGACCTTTAGTGAAGATTAGTTGACCTGTCCTGATTTGGCATGGGTGACCTTAAGTTACCTGGTATTTCTCCAAGAGAATGTATCTATTGATCTTCTTAATATCACTGTGATCATGGCGATTATTTTATACCCAGAAACGGATCTTGTTAGAGTTCCGTACCTCAAAAGGAAAAACGGAACCCTTATAGGATCACTTTGTTGTCTGTCTGTCTGTCTGTCTGTCTGTCTGTCTGTCTGTCTGTCTGTCTGTCTGTCTGTCTGTCTGTCTGTCTGTCTGTCTGTCTGTCTGTCTGTCTGTCTGTCTGTCTGTCTGTCTGTCTGTCTGTCTGTCTGTCTGTCTGTCTGTCTGTCTGTCTGTCTGTCTGTCTGTCTGTCTGTCTGTCTGTCTGTCTGTCTGTCTGTCTGTCTGTCTGTCTGTCTGTCTGTCTGTCTGTCTGTCTGTCTGTCTGTCTGTCTGTCTGTCTGTCTGTCTGTCTGTCTGTCTGTCTGTCTGTCTGTCTGTCTGTCTGTCTGTCTGTCTGTCTGTCTGTCTGTCTGTCTGTCTGTCTGTCTGTCTGTCTGTCTGTCTGTCTGTCTGTCTGTCTGTCTGTCTGTCTGTCTGTCTGTCTGTCTGTCTGTCTGTCTGTCTGTCTGTCTGTCTGTCTGTCTGTCTGTCTGTCTGTCTGTCTGTCTGTCTGTCTGTCTGTCTGTCTGTCTGTCTGTCTGTCTGTCTGTCTGTCTGTCTGTCTGTCTGTCTGTCTGTCTGTCTGTCTGTCTGTCTGTCTGTCTGTCTGTCTGTCTGTCTGTCTGTCTGTCTGTCTGTCTGTCTGTCTGTCTGTCTGTCTGTCTGTCTGTCTGTCTGTCTGTCTGTCTGTCTGTCTGTCTGTCTGTCTGTCTGTCTGTCTGTCTGTCTGTCTGTCTGTCTGTCTGTCTGTCTGTCTGTCTGTCTGTCTGTCTGTCTGTCTGTCTGTCTGTCTGTCTGTCTGTCTGTCTGTCTGTCTGTCTGTCTGTCTGTCTGTCTGTCTGTCTGTCTGTCTGTCTGTCTGTCTGTCTGTCTGTCTGTCTGTCTGTCTGTCTGTCTGTCTGTCTGTCTGTCTGTCTGTCTGTCTGTCTGTCTGTCTGTCTGTCTGTCTGTCTGTCTGTCTGTCTGTCTGTCTGTCTGTCTGTCTGTCTGTCTGTCTGTCTGTCTGTCTGTCTGTCTGTCTGTCTGTCTGTCTGTCTGTCTGTCTGTCTGTCTGTCTGTCTGTCTGTCTGTCTGTCTGTCTGTCTGTCTGTCTGTCTGTCTGTCTGTCTGTCTGTCTGTCTGTCTGTCTGTCTGTCTGTCTGTCTGTCTGTCTGTCTGTCTGTCTGTCTGTCTGTCTGTCTGTCTGTCTGTCTGTCTGTCTGTCTGTCTGTCTGTCTGTCTGTCTGTCTGTCTGTCTGTCTGTCTGTCTGTCTGTCTGTCTGTCTGTCTGTCTGTCTGTCTGTCTGTCTGTCTGTCTGTCTGTCTGTCTGTCTGTCTGTCTGTCTGTCTGTCTGTCTGTCTGTCTGTCTGTCTGTCTGTCTGTCTGTCTGTCTGTCTGTCTGTCTGTCTGTCTGTCTGTCTGTCTGTCTGTCTGTCTGTCTGTCTGTCTGTCTGTCTGTCTGTCTGTCTGTCTGTCTGTCTGTCTGTCTGTCTGTCTGTCTGTCTGTCTGTCTGTCTGTCTGTCTGTCTGTCTGTCTGTCTGTCTGTCTGTCCGTCTGTCCGTCTGTCCGTCTGTCCGTCTGTCCGTCTGTCCGTCTGTCCGTCTGTCCGTCTGTCCGTCTGTCCGTCTGTCCGTCTGTCCGTCTGTCCGTCTGTCCGTCTGTCCGTCTGTCCGTCTGTCCGTCTGTCCGTCTGTCCGTCTGTCCGTCCGTCTGTCCGTCTGTCCGTCTGTTCGTCTGTCCGTCTGTCCGTCTGTCCGTCTGTCCGTCTGTCCGTCTGTCCGTCTGTCCGTCTGTCCGTCTGTCCGTCTGTCCGTCTGTCCGTCTGTCCGTCTGTCCGTCTGTCCGTCTGTCCGTCTGTCCGTCTGTCCGTCTGTCCGTCTGTCCGTCTGTCCGTCTGTCCGTCTGTCCGTCTGTCCGTCTGTCCGTCTGTCCGTCTGTCCGTCTGTCCGTCTGTCCGTCTGTCCGTCTGTCCGTCTGTCCGTCTGTCCGTCTGTCCGTCTGTCCGTCTGTCCGTCTGTCCGTCTGTCCGTCTGTCCGTCTGTCCGTCTGTCCGTCTGTCCGTCTGTCCGTCTGTCCGTCTGTCCGTCTGTCCGTCTGTCCGTCTGTCCGTCTGTCCGTCTGTCCGTCTGTCCGTCTGTCCGTCTGTCCGTCTGTCCGTCTGTCCGTCTGTCCGTCTGTCCGTCTGTCCGTCTGTCCGTCTGTCCGTCTGTCCGTCTGTCCGTCTGTCCGTCTGTCCGTCTGTCCGATGAAATTTGGCAGGAAACCCTGACGTACAAATGTTTTGACAAAGTAGGCAGTACATCAGATAAGAATATAATATTGTGTCAAAGATATAAATGTACTAGTATTAACATTATTAACTTGCTTAATTCTACTGGTCTCATAAACACCGTATGGTTTAGCATCCCCAGTTAGATAGTAATGCCCGTAAAATGCACTTTACTTAAGCTGGCGCGCTCTAGTATCTGCTTCTATCTCAGTACTACAATCTTCTCAACCGATCTGTTTAAGTGCAAAGGTTGGTTGTTCCGATACCATCTTTAGCGGTTAAGGAGCTCCTTTGAAACTTTCATCTGCTTTTATCCCGACTTCGAAAGAGGTAGGTAAGCAGTTTGTTTATATAATTGCTTGAAATTTAATACTGTTAAACTATTCATGAGATTTTGATGTGTTCTTCTTATTGTTTTGGTTTTCATTTTCATCATGATCAACCTATCACCGGCCCATTATTGAGAACGGGTCTCCTCTCAAAATGACTGTGAGTGCTTCAATACAAGCTCAATCCATACTAATATTATAAATGCGAAAGTGTGTCTGTCTGTCTGTCTGTCTATCTGTGTGCTAGCTTTTCACGGCCCATCAGTTCAACCGATTTTGATGAAATTTGGTACAAAGATAGCTTGCATCCCGGGGAAGGACATAGGCTACTCTTTATCCCGGAAAATCGAAGAGTTCCCACGGGATTTTCAAAAACCGAAATCCATGCGGACGAAGTCGCGGGCATCATCTAGTTTGCTATAATCCGCCATAGATCCGCCATCTATGTACCATAGATAGAGATAGGATTGGAGCTATAGAATCCATCACTCGGAATAATGTAGGTAAGGTTTCTAACGATACCCCATACATTCAAATCTGTTCAGGTATTTAGAAATTATGATGGAACAAACAAACTTACACACAGACCCAGACTTCAGATGAACCCTGAAAATATTTCTATTTTGGGAAATCATGTAAAAATTGAGATCACACGTTACCCCACAATTTGCTAATAGAATGCAACAATAGAGTTTAACCCAAAGATTTCAGTTCATTTTATCACATAAGATTACTGTAATCTTGTTTCATTCATTCATTCATTCTTGCAAGAAGTCGGCTATCTTGTAACAGTAGTATGTCTCCGCAATGTAACAAGTAACGAGCATATCAAATTACGGAAGATAATGCAGTAGAAAATTGAGGCGAATCGGTATTACCCCGTAATTTGCCGATAGAGTGTACCAATCGAGTTAGTTTTACCCGGACCACTCGCATAACGAGGCACCGCATTTTTGCTATAACGAATAATCTCTCTCTCTATTTTTCTCTCTCTCTCTCTCTCTCTATTTTTTTCTCTCTCTCTCTCTCTCTCTCTCATATATAAAATTTAAGAACTACGCGAGTGCCGTCGAAGGGGTATGTCACCGTAGATATAGTCCGTACAAAATGACTACGAATTACTATTGTTATGCCTGCCAAATTACCTAGCATTAGTGTGTCACTGCTTTGTAGTATATAATATAGTAGTTACATCCTCAAGTAACGAGCATATCAAATTACTGGAGATAATGCAGGAGAAGATTGAGGCGAATCGGTATTACCCCGCAATTTGCCGATAGAGTGCACCAATCGAGTTAGTTTCACCCGAACCACTCGCATTACGAGACACCATTTTTACTTTAACCCACAGACCACCACCTCTAGACGCCTAAAAGCCTTCTATTAATTTCATTACCTAGCATTAGTATGTCTGCATTGTACCTAATAGTACTTAGTTACATCCTCAAGTAATAAGCATATCAAATTACGAAAGATAATGCAGTAGAAAATTGAGGCGAATCGGTATTACCCCGCAATTTGCCGATAGAGTGCACCAATCGAGTTAGTTTCACCCGAACCACTCGCATAACGAGACACCGCATCTTGATTAGAGAGTGGAGCCCGAGTGCATTCTTAAGCTGTAATCTTGCACTTTGAAAGGTCAGAGGTCTTCCGGTTTTTGTGTGATCAAAGGAAGATAGCTCGTCTATCAAACTGAGATCAATTTGCATTGAAATGGGAGAATAGGCACTTTTATTTTAAAACTAAGCATACCTTTTTTTGCCTTGAGAGCTAAGATCTTTTCTCGTATAGAAATAGGTATCTAATTGCGTCCGTATTTAAAATGGCCGCCAAAAAGAACAGTTATTTTGTAGCCACCATCTTTTATTGAGATGTTTTAAAATACCAATGCAAGTGATAATATGCACTATTGAATTTTTTATTTATTGGAAAAATATAGGCTTGCATTCGACGACAATCAGTACCCTTATTATAAATGCGAAAGTGTGTTTGTTTGTTGGTTTTTTGGTTTGTTAGTTTGTTGGTTTGTTGGTTTGTCCTTCAATCACATCGCAACGGTGCAACGGATTGACGTGATTTTGGACGTGACCTGGAGAGCTAGGCTACTTTATATCCCGGAAAATCATCGAGTCCCCACGGGATTATAAAAAACCTAAATCCACGCGAACGAAGTTCCGGGCATCAGCTAGTCGTGTAGAATGGAAAGCAATGATGAGAACTAGATTAAAAAATTGAAATTTTGGAAAAATATGAATATCTATACCTATACGTATCGACATTATTTACCGCGATAAAATATCTGAGTTCCAAAGTTAAACAGACAGAAATCTTGTCAAATAACTCAAAACGAAAATACATATTCAAAATCTTGAATCCCAGGATTTGCAAGAACGAAGAAAACCATGCTACACATACAGAGAGATATAAAAATACATCTTTCGCATTCTTATTTGAACAATACTTGAAAACCGTATATTTCCTCATAGAAAGATAATATACAGGGTGTGTCAAATAGAGCGTGCGGAAGAGAAATCGAAGGAACATGTCGTGTAATCGATGCTTGTTGTACATCCCGCTTTTGAGAGCGACACATGTATTGATTCAACTCACACGGGTTATTTTGCAAGCGTTGAGCGTAGTCTTTTATTTTTTATTTTATTTGTTTTTTTGCAATCAAAAGCGATATATACAATATAATTTTACATAATACAGATTACTTAAATAGATATTAAATATAAATTTATAACAGTACGTTTGATAATTTAAACAAGCTTTACAATAATATAATAATATGAAAATATAAAAGTCAATTAACTAGTAAAAATACCTAGTAGGTGATTCACAACATATGTATGTGTGTGTGTATGTGTGAGTGTATGTGTGTCTGTGTGTATGTGTGTCTTTATTTTTAAACCTGCAGTCTAAGCACAATTTAGTGCGATACATCTCTCTCGCGGTTTTTGGAATACTTTGTTAATGAATAAGCCGCGAGAAAACATCGTAACACTAATTTGTGCTTGGGCTATCAGAAATCTAAATAATGCGAACTAAGTAAGTACATGTAACATAACCGATACTGATGCCAAAAAAATACAACTCCAGTATTTATATTCTTACTAGCTGATGCCCGCGACTTCGTCCGCGTGGGATTAGGTTTTTTAAAAATCCCGTGGAAACTCTTTGATTTTCCGGGATAAAAAGTGCCTATATATAAAGCCTATGTCCTTCCCCGGGATGCAAGCTATCCCTGTACTAAATTTCATCAAAATCGGTTGAAGGGTTGAGCCGTGACAAGCTAGCAGACAGACAGACAGACAGAGATAAGTCAAAATAAGAAGAAAGTGTAAAAATCTATAAACATGCTAGAACCACAAAACCTACCTATCTTCTGTATTCTTATCTGAACAATTCTAGAAAACAGTTCTATTTTCTCATAGAATATACAGGGTGTGTGAAATAGAGCGTGCGGAAAAGAAATCGAAGGGACATGTCGTGTAATGGATGCTTGTAGCACTCCCCGCTTGTGTGAGAGACACGTGTATTGTGTCAACTCACACGGGGTGTTTTTTTCAAGCGCTGTGTTTATTTTTAATAAGATGAAAGATTTGTTTTTTTTTTTTTTAATAGACATAGCGAGCAAACGAGCAGGAGGGTCACCTGATGTTAAGTGATTACCGCCGCCCATGAACATTTGCAGCACCAGAGGAACCGCCGATGCGTTGCTGGCCTTTCAGGAATTTGTTGGTCCGCCCCTTGAATAACCCCATGTTGTAATTTAAATTTAATGTCTTTAATGTGCTTTCTTAAATCTGAGGTCAAAAATTTGAGGATAATTGTCTTCGATGTCGTCATACTGTTAGGGTTCCCTACCTCAAAAAGAAAAAAGGAACCCTTGTAGGATCACTTTGTTCCTTTTGAGGTACGGAACCCTAAAAAAATAAAAAATAAAGAGTCTTTGTTTTTCCTGCAATTTACTTCAATGAATGCATCAACAGAAGTTGCAAGCTAACAATATACGCTGTTTGCATACAAAATAAAGTTTCTTAAATGTTTACTTCAGCTACAAATTTGTGCGAGATGAGTGTACATGTGCTCTGCTACAAGTAGTGAGTGTGTCTCTAGTCGCGGACACATGTTTGCGTTGCTTAAGTACTCCTGCAAGTCTGCTACTATTTGTTCGCCCATTCGGACTGAAATACATTGATGCTGTTGTTTTGAGTTACTTTGTTTTGAACCTCACGACCTCCATAGTACAGTGGTAAGCGCTGTGGTCACAATAGGGAGGTCTCGGGTTCGATTCCCGGCAAGGGTTTAGAATTTTATCGACGTCCACTACTGTGAAAACAATCAACATAGCATCATAATGTTTCAGAAAATAAAGAGCTTATTTATTTAATAACTTAACTAGGGCAACTAATGTGATCAAAACTTTGAGACTTATATATTACTTCGTATGGACAGGGTTATTGAACAAACAAAATGGCACCGACTCATCGGTGCTTTAGCACCAATGCAACCTCATTGACGTCTGGATTTCAAACGGGTCGTTCATTAGTATCTAAGACGTGGCGCCTGATTTATTTGGTTCCAAAACCGTGAAGGAATTTGTTCGCTTGGGCATATCTTGTCATTTATATCGATGGGTCAAAAGGGTTTCTTTGAATTGTAAAATTTGAGAGGAAAAACCAGAGTATCCGCATAATAATAGAGTCCCATCGATGTACAGATAAGTAGATCTTTCTCAAAGATTTCGTGATGTAACAAAGTTCGAGTGACATTAGTGGGTACGTAAAATTCGCTTGCGCAACATGCCTTGACGGCTTTGTATGCAACGAGAGCCTCTCCACTACGTTTTGATTTCAACATAAGATACGGTTCTACGACTCAAGGCTCTTGTCCGACATTGTTATTGATTGACATCGATGTACATAAAACCTAAGATATATTCTTCTTCTTCTTATCAACTTACTTTACACAAGTTTAAAAAATGTGTTAAAAGTATGCTCCTAAAAAAAGCATATTATACAGTCGAAGATGTAAATGATAAAAAAGCTTGGATTTGACTCGCTCCAGCAATGCACGGGGATGCAATGGCTTGTATAATATGGTATAATAACATTGTAAATTGAAAAATTAAAAAGAGCAACCGCCGAGTTTCTTGCTGGTTCTTCTCGGTAGGAACGGCATTAGAATAGAATAGAATGTTTTTTTATTCATGTAAACTTTTTAAAAGTGCTTATGAATAGTCAGGTAGTTTTAATTTACCACTGGTTCGGAATGCCGTTCCTACCGACGACCTGACGATTCAAAAACACTTGTAAAAAGTCTACTTGAATAAAATATATTCTATTCTATTCTATTCTAATTGTTCACTCTTGACAGAGTGGTCGTGGCTATGAATTTTTCAC
Organism: Maniola hyperantus; assembly: GCF_902806685.2. Taxonomy (NCBI): domain Eukaryota; kingdom Metazoa; phylum Arthropoda; class Insecta; order Lepidoptera; family Nymphalidae; genus Maniola; species Maniola hyperantus. The sequence goes on from NC_048553.1 coordinate 12,883,665, forward strand.
TGTTGCTCATACGACCTCCCTCCAGCGACTTCTGGCATTACTTGCACACACGGAGACAGGCGTGTTTGTTGCGCCCACATAGCTGGGGAACTCCTACGTGGACGTGTGCCCTCCACCCGACTAGTACCACGAGGTGTTCGATGGTACCACTCTTATTTATTTTTTTATTTATTTTTTAGAGTGCGTGGTACTTCCCTTTTAGTTCTTCCACCAATCAGAGCGATCCGTCAAGTTGTCAACCAATCAAAAGCACTTCCGTTCGTTGTGAGTCACGCTTTCCTCATAGAAGTCTCTCACCAGGAGGCCTTATTGCGATGCTGCGCATCATCTCTGCTCCAATAATACAAGTTTTATTGTTTTGTAAAACTTGTACTATTATTCGGCATGTGATGATGCACAGCATCTGTGAGAGACATGTCTATTAACTCCTGGTGACCACCAATGACTTACTACCGATGGTTTACTACCGATTTTAACATAAAACTTACTAACTATAATAAATACATAGGTTTTTTTATCATGCACAACTATGTTAAATCATTTAAAAGAAAACACTGCATGCAAATTCCGTACAGATATCAGAGTTACAAATGGGATAACAATTTAAGTAAAGATTCCATACAGTATGTCTGTAGGTGTGGTTAAAAAGTAAACAGTAGGTAAACGTTCTATTGTAAAATGAATAAATATGTTAAAAAAACTAAATTAACTATTAGGTATAATATAATGTTACAATTTTTTTAACCTTTATACTTAATTACTATTTTCTTATATTCTACACATTCTATAAGTTCTAACACACTCTTATTTATCGACTCTTCCTCGTAATGTGCCCAAAGAACTTGAGGATTCGCAATTGTACTAGTGACGAAAGCCTTTGATCTTACAATGAACCAAAGCCTTAATTTGCTATCTCTCTCTCCGGTCGTTCCTTCATTGCTGAAGATCGTGGTCCTGGCAAACTTCCCTCGAATAGATTATCTGTTTCCACCGGCTTCCCTTGCTGGATCCCTTTAACTGGTCTGCCACCTAGTTGGTAAGCGGCCTCTCCTTAATTTGCTATAATCAGCTGAAATAGGTCGAATCTGTATGATGCAACATGCAGCACGCGCAAGTGCACCGCCCGCCCTCCCACTGCTAACCATGCAGTGAAAAGCAGCCACTAGGCAAGCAATACGCACCACCACCACGCAGCACCACACAAATCCCAAAACACACTCGACGCACGTTTCGCCCCGACACCGGAGCATCCTCAGGAGATGTACACCTTACAATGCACTATTTATATTATATTATTATGTATATTAAGTTTAAAATAATTTTTTAATGTATAGTAAGTTTAAAATAACCCACATTTAGCTTAATGTTGTTAGTTTATATTAAGTAATTGTTAGTTAGCTGTTAAGTATTAAGTATAACAATAAATTAATGTTACGTGTAGGTACCTATCGACTGTCGACGGCACTGGTGTACGGAAAAACTTATTTAAAGTTTATGAATGCACCAAACTTGTTGTAACCTGCAAATATTCTTCTTTAATAAATAAATAAATACAAATACAAATACAAATTTATTTTCAGTCCTTTGGAATGGAGATATACACCTATAAATAAATAAATAAATAAGCCTACCTCTAAATTTTTTTTTTAATTCTTTTTTTTTTTTTTTACTTTCGTTCATTTTTTTCAAATTATTAGTACCTTTTTTTTTTTTTTTTTTTTGTTTTTTGGTCAATATTGCTTATAAGGTATATCTAGCTCTAATAATTCAGAGGTCATCCCAAACGCGGGCAAAGGCCTCCCCCTTTTTCTTCCAGGTATCCCTGTTAGCGACCAGACGCGGATATACACCTATACTTCCAGAAATTTTGTAAAAATCCCAAAAGTAACGCTTAAATGCCATGATAGCCTATTGGTTAAGATATCCGCCTCTTATTAGGGGGATTCGAGCCCGGGCAAGCATTTCTAACTTTTCGGAGCTATGCGCGTCTAATCACTGGCCTACCGCCTTTTTAAAATTATTACTTAAAGTAAGTAAAATATCATGATAAATACGATGCGTACCTGGGTTCGATCCCAGACCCCCCGAATAGGAGCCGGACGTCTTAACCACTGAGCTATCATCGCTATTCTTTTTTTTTTTTTTTAATTAAGATACAAGTTAGCCCTTGACTGCAATCTCACCTGATGGTAAGTGACGATGCAGTCTAAGGTGGGAGCGGGCTAACCTGGAAGGAGTATGGCAGTTTTTATTAAACCCATACACCTTTGGTTTTTACACGGCATCGTACCGGAACGCTAAATCGCTTGGCGGCACGGCTTTGCCGGTAGGGTGGTAACTAGCCACGGCCGAGGCCTCCCACCAGACCAGACCAGAAATTTAGAAATTATAAAATTCCAAATCCCTGCCAGGAATCGAACCCGGGACCTCCCACTAATAAGACCACAGCGCTTAACACTGCGCCAGGGAGGTTGTCAATTCTATAGACATTATGTAGTCATGGATTTATATGGTCGGTATGGGTTGCGACTGCTCGTTAATTATAATGTACGTCACTGATTAGGTATTAGGTACGCAATAGCCGGCGCATAATGACCCATTATAGCTTCAAGGTATATCGATGGTGCTGAGGGAAAACCTGATAACTGTCATTTTTTGAAATTCCGACAATTAACAAGTGCTTTTGAATCGTCAAAATAATCTACCACTATGCACTCGTTCGGAATGCTGTTCCTGCCGAAAAGAACCAGCCAGGAACTCGGCGGTTGCTCTTTTCAAATGTTCAGTTTATAATAATACTAGCTGATGGTAATCCATCCGGGGTTGAAAATTTATGTAGTAATCTACATAAATTTTCAACCCCCATTTAACCCACTTGCTGGAAATGGAGTTTCAAAAATCCTTTCTTAGGGGATACCTACTCTTTACATAGAACACACCCTCTTTTTATATCTCTAGGACCAGTGGTTTAGGCTGTGCGTTGATAAATAAGTCAGTCAGTCAGTCATTCAGGGCTTATAATTTTATAAATACAGATTTTGTATAAATTATTTGACTTTGACTTTGGAACTTATTATCTAGAGCACTATAAACAAATAAAAATAATCCATTGTGTTGAGTTGAGAGCCTTTCAAAAATGCTGAAACAATTTTTAAATGAAAAATTAAGACATTTGGTCAGAAATAAAACATTAATTAGTGTTTCAGCATTTTTTTTAAATCCCACCCCTACCCAAAAATTCCAATTAAGCGAAGTCAATCGGTTCAGCTAGTATTAAATTTACAAGTCATGTTTAGCGATTATGTCACTTATTCAGTTCCGCCTCTCCGCCGCCCGTGTTCTAATGCCTTGCAAGTTTCAGCGCACCCTAATTACTGATTAATCCGCAGTTCCAGGAAATCAATGCCTTTAGACGTATCGAATTGTGCTACAAATTACAACAATATTACTTGCAAGCTTGTAGAAACAAGCTAGTTTAATTCTAAGGCTTCTAATGGGTTTAATTTTCTTGGGTTCAAATTTAATTTCAAAATGTTTTTTATTGAGAAAGTTCTATATTAAAGGTTGGTTGGCTACTCAAAATAGGCCCACTGAGTTTTATCATTTGTATGAGATTAGGTAACAGAGAGAAAAATAAATAAATAAAAGGACTTAACTTCTCTCCGTGGATAGGTTATAAGCATGGGTCCCGAGGGTCACTCTCTCCGAGACCGATTTAATTAAACAAAAAATTAATCAGCCAAATTGTTTGCAAAATTGTATTTCATATAACAAAGAACTGATTTTGAGTATTTTGAGTTTTAGAACAATTTTACTAAAACCACTGCAAACAAATTAATAACTACATAGGATCGAACGAAATTCCCCGAAGTAACCCGATCAAAGAGTCAAAGGTTAATTAAACTCCGATACCCTGATATAACAGAAATTAATTGCATCTGAGAATTTGTATAAAGCTATTCTTCTTGTACATTGACAGGCGTTAGTCTTGGGCGTTGGTCTAATTTATGAGAGCACAGCGGATTCTAAGGCAGTGGTCCGACCGCGACGCGAGAAAACGATTAACTATCGGCGATTTTCTCTCTCAAGAAACGCACAATGCCTAAAATATGTACATTCCGTGTAAACGAAAGAGATGCATATCAAAAGTTGCTCGCTGACTGTTCACACTGCCGGCGACGACTCGCTTTACTAGTTTTGTCGTTAAGCGACGAGCTTTCAAAAATAAACTCGCTCAGCGATATTCGTCCAGCGATCCTCGCTCGCGTGAACACGTTTAACGCGCGCGCAGGTTTGCACAGGACTGAGCGATCGCGGGCGAATGGCCGCTCGTCGCACTTGCACACTCGCTTATAGCCCGAAACTACACACTCGCTTACCGCTGATCGCCAACTCGTTTATAGCTTCTAGTTCTTCTCGTTTCTCGTTCATCGTCGGCGGTCGGACCACTGCCTAAAGCTGGAGGCTGACTTGTAACGTGTTTGTAATATATGTTAGAAATCATGTTATAAATATTAAAATTTGTAAAGTTAAATACTATGGCCATAATTAATAGAGCGCATTAAATATAATATGAAGGAAACATTTGATTGAATGTTGAATATTGCAACCTAAACCTTATGTGATTCATTCAATCAAATGTTGTTGACAATAGACATCCCTAAATTGCATATCTATTTAAAGTAACTTACTTACTAAGTTTGCTAATCGTTAAAATTACTACAATTATTTATCAAAGTAGTATTACATATATTTGTTTGTTAACATAATAATGACTTTAGTTAAGATACGTTGAAAACGAATCTTAAGGAATGAACGAAGGTAACTTCACGTCATTTCGATTAATGTCTGAGTTCATTCATGATAAACGATATAAAAAGCCGTGTGGCCGAATAGGCAAGTAGTTCTGTAATGAAAACCGACAAATAAACTTGTGAAATCGTCTTCGAGTTATTTTTCCTTCGTGGGCTCCTTACATCAGAAGCAGGGATCGATCGGCTGAACGCAGGTAATAAGTGATTTATTTTATTGTGTGAATAAGTCTAAAGCGATTTGAAAATTGAGATGTTTTTTTTTTGTGTTTTAAACCTGTTCATTAATATCCATTTATGGAGTTAATTATGGAAATACCCACCACCTTCAAAAGATAATTTACGAAAAGGAAAAAGGATCAAAATGAAACTTTGCTGAGATAGGAGTGATTTTTTTTAATCTACCCGTATTTCATCGATTTCCATGTTTTGATCTTTCCGTGTTACTAACGTCTCTAACCGATCTACGTAGCTAACCGATTTTCAAACTATAAATAATTAAGTATGTTAAAATCTAACGCAATAACATCTATTTCTAAGTAATGTGTGTTTTTCATCTACCCGCATTACATTGATTTACATGATCAAAATGTTTATTCGTCTTTTTTTTTCTTTCGTTCTTTCATATCGAGGACGACGATGTGCCGCAAGCCTCAGCCTGGAAGTGCGGCCAGAGACGCAGTCGCCGGTGTGGCCGGAGTACAGCCGGGAACACGGCTGGCAACGCGGCCAGAAGCGCGGCCTCCACGCCGCGATGCGACTGGGAGCGCAGCCGGCAGGACAGCTGGGCGGTGCGGCCGCCGGTGCAGCCGGGAGCGCAAACGTCGGCGCGGCCAGAAGCGCGGTCGCTGGTGCGGCCTGGAGCGCGACCGTTGACGCGGCCGCTGGCACGGCCAGGAGCGCGGCCGGGAGCACGGCCGTCGGCGCGGCCAGAAGTGCGGCCGCCGGCGCGGCCGGGAGCTCGGCCGCCGGTGCAGCTGAGAGCGCGGCCGTTGGTGCGGCCGGGAGCGCGGCCGTCGATGCGGCTGGGAGCGTGGCCGGGAGCACGGCCGTTGGCGCAGCCGGGAGTGCGGCCGGGAGCGCGGCCGTCGATGCGGCTGGGAGCGCGGCAAGGAGCACGGCCGTTGGCGCAGCCGGGAGTGCGGCTGGGAGCGCGGCCGTCGGCGCGGCTGGGAGCGCGGCCGGGAGCACGGCCGTTGGCGCAGCCGGGAGTGCGGCTGGGAGCGCGGCCGTCGGTGCGGCCGTCGGCGCGGCTGGGAGCGCGGCCGCCGGTGCAGCTGGGAGCGCGGCCGTCGGTACGGCCGGGAGTGCGGCCGTCGGCGTGGCTGGGTGTGCGGCCGTTGGCGCGGCCGGGATCGCGGCCGTTGGTGTGGCCGTCGGCGCGGCTGGAAGCGCAGCCGCCGGTGCGGCTGGGGACGTGACCGTCGGCGCGGCTGAGAGCGCGGCCGTCGGCGCGGCTGAGAGCGCGGCCGTCGGCGCGGCTGAGAGCGCGGCCGTCGGCGCGGCTGAGAGCGCGGCCGTCGGCGCGGCTGAGAGCGCGGCCGTCGGCGCGGCTGAGAGCTCGGCCGCCGCGGTGCGGCTGGGAGTCCAACCAGAGCAACCGAGGGAAGCAGAAAAGTCTGCTAATTCAAATGGTGATAATTATGCATCGATGTAAACATGTTAATATGAGTTATATAGATTTCATGAGGCTCATGAGTTTTGTAGATTTATCAATGATCAATCTCCAAAACTACATTGTTTTACAATCTCTAAATTTGATTCAACAACAAAAGTTAATGAGTGCACTAAATAACATACCACTTTTGCATTCCCGACTCAGATCATGTTAAAAAAAAAATAGTACATGGTAATTACAATCGATTAATCGCAAAACCTTAAGGGCTTGTGTGGATCTTGTAGATTTGCTTGGGTTTTCGAAAGACATGGGTAGGGACTAGGGAACATAACAGTGGAAGTACCCATAACCCAATGCATAGACTCAGAACTCTCACTCGATGATATTTTATGACACCCGATAATTTGTTTTAGTTTAGTTGAGTCTCAGAGAACAATATTATTTAAAGCATTGTCTTTTTTTAAAGATTTTGATGAAGGGATTAATAAATTAGAGAAATCTTTCACTTATTGGATTATGCCATATTAACTTTAAATGAAAAAAAAAAATGACATTTCTATTTATTTTGATATATAAATATAAGTAATCTATGAAAAAATCTTGAACTAGTACACTCATTAACCAAATTCAATCAATCAATTAATAATAGTACAGATAGTGAAGAGAATAAATAATTATAATAATATCTACATTATTAGCATTATTAAAATGTAGTATCTCTAACGGAAAAATCAAGGGATCAAAGGATATTCCAAGCATAAAGTTAAGGGGATGTCAAAATGAACTTCCAGGCATGAACCGAGGGCATGTCCGAAGAAGTTCCAGGCATTAAATTAAGGGCGTGTCTGAAGGAACTTCCAGCATGAAATGAGGGTATGTCTGAAAAAGTTCTAGACACGAAATTAAGGGCATGTCTGAAAAAAATTTCAGGCATAAAATTAAGGGCATGTCTGAAAAAATTTCAGGCATAGAATTAAGGGCATGTCTGAAAGAACTTCCAGCATAAAATGAGGGTATGTCTGCAGAAGTTCTAGACACGAAATTAAGGGCATGTCTGAAGAAAATTTCAGGCATAGAATTAGGGATGCTTAAAAAAAATGTTAAGCATTATTTGAAAATTGAATTATATGAGTAGCAGGGAGCTGCTGGATTCAGGCGGCACAAGACTATGGAAGTTCCTACGAGATTTAAAAAAAAATTAAAAAAATTATACAAGATAGATAGATAGAATTAGTAAATATGTATGAGAATTTTATTTTCTCTGTGATTTTATTTAAATCAGTGTAATTTTAATTAATGCTTCAGATTATGATAAATTAAATTATTGATTGGTTATTTTTTTTGCGACACAAGTTCTCAAGTTCTAATTATGTTTCGTTAGTCAAATACTAAAGTTATTACTTTATTCATGTATCAATCCATTCTCATTTGATTATTGTAATTCTGATTTAATTGTTACAGTTTCACGATTAGTTTAATCCTGTTTTAAATGTATAAAACAATATTAAAGAAGCTAAAAATCTTGAGTAAGATTAAGATGAATTAAAATCTTAGTAATATTAGTTAAATAGATCTTAAATAATCTCAAGGATTTTATATTTAGTTCAGTTAGTTGGTAATAAAACATTTAGCTGGTATAATAAGCTTCCAGAAGACATATTGGAGGTGTCTCTCAACAATGTTCAAAGTCTTCATAAAACGTAATCTTATTAAAAAAAAAAAACCTATTACAATAATACCTAAAGTACTATTTGAATGATAATAAAGCTTGGTTGGGAATGAGTTGCTTAACAGCTTTGTGTTAGTTCTAAGTTATTTTGTAAAGTGGTGATAATAAAAAGAATACCCGGCTGAGTTTGTTGTGGGCTCTTCTCTTCTCTTCTTTTTGTTTTAAGTACGTATTAATTATCACCACTATATCATTTTACCAATTCTGGATAAACAATTTGAGTTTGAGTTTGAGGTAGTCAGGGTGTAGTCTCATGAAAGCAAAAGCACAGTGGACATAAGTACATTATGTGAAAAGAGAAGGAAATTCTAGTTAAATTTTAAATTCTTTACCACGCTCTTTTCGCCTAATACAAAGATACTAAAATATTGTCAATTATAGTTAATTATCTACTTATGCAATTAAAGGTTTGAGGACAAACTATGATTATCAGAATGGCCGAAATGTTAGAAATCATGTTATAAATATTAAAATTTGTAAAGTTAAATACTATGGCCATAATTAATAGAGCGCATTAAATATAATATGAAGGAAACATTTGATTGAATGTTGAATATTGCAACCTAAACCTTATGTGATTCATTCAATCAAATGTTGTTGACAATAGACATCCCTAAATTGCATATCTATTTAAAGTAACTTACTTACTAAGTTTGCTAATCGTTAAAATTACTACAATTATTTATCAAAGTAGTATTACATATATTTGTTTGTTAACATAATAATGACTTTAGTTAAGATACGTTGAAAACGAATCTTAAGGAATGAACGAAGGTAACTTCACGTCATTTCGATTAATGTCTGAGTTCATTCATGATAAACGATATAAAAAGCCGTGTGGCCGAATAGGCAAGTAGTTCTGTAATGAAAACCGACAAATAAACTTGTGAAATCGTCTTCGAGTTATTTTTCCTTCGTGGGCTCCTTACATATATCATTCAAGCTACTAAAAACTCCTTGTATGTACTACTAAACCTAGGTCTGAATCGGTGAGTGAACAGTGTGCCGAGTGGGAGTTCCACAAAATTATTCAAATGACTTCACTACTGCGTTAATCGAGCTAACCTCAAACGCATCGAGAATCGCGAGCAAGCGAGTGTGAGTTACCACCGAAGCTAACCAGCCCATACGCGTGTACTCACCGTGAATGGCGTTTATTATTTTTGTTAAGTTGGCTTCGTGATATAAACCAACCAAATTTAGAATGAAATTTCTATGAAGTGATTGTATGGAAGCAGCTGTCTATTAAAATTAAACTGGTTATATCTACTGTCTATGTTTATGTTTTGAAATCATCGTCTTTGTAGGTAAAACCGGTCAAGTGCGAGTCGGACTCGCACACGAAGGCTTTCGCACCATCGTACAAGATATTTTAATAATTTTTTGAGCAAAACTGTAAGTTAATGACAACAGCGTCATCTATATGTGATTTAGAAAACTAATTAGGTATGTTTATGAACACATTTTTAAAATTATTTTAGAGCCTAGAAAAGTAAATTAAAAGTAGTTTTGACTGCACAAGACTTTTTACTGTTCCCCTATAATATTAGTTTAATTAAGTGCCATGGTCACACAAAAGTTAATTGAAAATCATCATCATCATCATCATCAATCCATAGCCGACCCACTACTGAGTACGGTTCTTCTCGCAGAATGCAAATCTGACAAGTACGGGTTTTCCTTCACCGTTAAAGCAAGGGATATAATATTATTATAATTCCTTAAAACGCAAATATAACTCCGAAAAGTAAGAGTTGCATGCGCGGGATTGAACCCCGGACCCACCAACTAGGAGACCATCATCTTCACCCCAAGCTATCACCGCTTAAATGAAAATAAATGTCTTTATTATTAGTTCTCACCCTACTCTCACTGCAAAAATCTATGTGACAACTTATCGATCGCGTTAGCGTCGTGGTTACTCGATTTACTTCGCAAGTTGTCCAAATTTGAAACTCACACTCACCTCATGCTTAAATCGACCAATCACGTGCGCTCACGTTGTCACTTTCGAATGCGAGTCGGTAAACATTAGTCGGTCCCGAGGACGTAAAAAACTTGCATTCACTATTTATGTTTCTCCTACTTGGCACTAGATGGCACTGTTTCAATTATATACAAATCGTAGTTAACTTTTACGCGATCGAATAGGTAGGAAATCTCCGACTAGGCACACAGATGAATAGGATACGTAGGTATACGAGGGGAACTTTGAAATATGTTTGGCTCAGCCGAGTTATCTCTTATCTATCTATCTCGAGCTAGCTCTTCTCAGACCTAGGCGCGTTTGGAACCCTCGTAGCTTTATTTTTAAGTACGTATTAATTATCTTACAACTTAAAATTTTGACCATCAGTAAACGTAAAATTTAACGTATTCTAAATAAATAATTTGAGTTTGAGTTTATCCATGGTTCCGTTTGCAAGAATGAAAGATGCATTGCCGGCCTTTCAGGAATTTGTTAGTCCACCCCTTGAATAACCCCATGTCGTAATCTAATGGAAACACCGCCAATGGGAGTTGGTTCCACAGTTTGCATGTGCGTGGAAAGAAGGATCTGGTACAACAGACGGTCGATGTGCACCAGACACCGATGTAGTGAGGATGAAATTGCTTACGGTGGTGCGCGGTGCGGTTGTAGAAAAGGGAGGGTGGAATGAGGTCAAAAAGCTCTTCAGAGTACTCCCCATTATAGAGGCGATAGAACACGCAAAGGGAGCGTCTCTTCGGTGCTCCGGGCTTTCCAACGAGCCGGTTAGTTTGGGATCGTCTGCAAGTCGAATAGCCCGCCTTTGGATTCCTCCGGCCCTCAAAGGGAGGGGCCGCCTTGCTTTTTGTACTTTGTAGTAAACCATATAGATAAAGTAATAAACAAGGTACGTCAAAGTGTCGGCGAGGCCGGTTAATAAGATAAGTTTTAATTTATTCAAGGCTATATATTAAGAGGACGTCGTTTGCTCGACTTGAAGTGATTAGATAATGAAATAGTTAAACTGAGGCCATAAATAAAATAACTAGATGAGTTCAAGACGGAGATAATAAGAAAATAAATTTAGATTTTGATTTTTGATATAATTTATTTAATAACCCATACAATGAGAGTTTGGATTCGAACACGAAGAGTTCCGTACCATTGTACAAGATATAACATTATTTAGCTTTTAATTTGCATAGCGGCCGTTATGAAATTCTCCATCTTAGTTTTTAGGGTTACGTACCTCAAAAGGAAAAAAGGAACCCTTATGGGATCACGTTGTTGTCTGTCTGTCTGTCAAGAAACCTATAGGGTACTTCCCGTTGACCTAGAATCTTGAAATTTGGCAGGTAGGTAGGTCTTACAGCAGACTTTAGGGGGAAATTCGAAAACCGTGAATTTGTGGTTACATCACAAAAAAAAATTTAAAATGTGTGTTCATGAACAAATAATTAGTATTTTCAAGTTTCAAAGTAAGACTACTATATTATGTGCGCGAGTCTGACTCGCACTTGGCTGATTGTTTTAGGGTTGTTGTTATAGCAATAAAAATACACACTTTGTGAAAAATTTGACTCATCATCATCAAGCTCATTTGACATTGGTTGGTTCTACATTGCTGCTTCACTGGGTGATTTAAAATCATTTTTTGTAGAAAAACTTCAATGGGTTCTACATTGCCGCTTCACTGACTGATATTAAAAAAAATCGTAGAAAACCTTCAATGGATTAAAATTGATGTTAAATGAGCTCAGTGGCTATCATTAATCGTTGAACACGCGGGCCAGCGCAAAATCAGAACAAAAGCTTATCGCTGTTCTCTCAAAACTTACACGTGTCCCAAAGATATTGGATGCCAAAACCTTTATATCAGCGTCTCGATAAAACATGTATAATGACACGAGTGGGCGACCGATATGAAACTGGATCGATAACTACAATAAGTGTTCATTCAGACGTACCACACCTCAGCGGTATACCGCCAGACAATGGTCGTCTATGAAATGTTCATCGTCCCGCTGCAGCTTTTTTCTTAGGAGGAGAAATCCTCATGGACATCTAAATCTGATAATTTCGGACTCCTACCGGTTTAAGCCCTTCCTTTCTCCAAGCATATCTAGATTATCAATCGCTTCTTTTTTCTCCAGCATTGTACATAATATGAGGCTGCAGCTGCACACACAGCTGTACACAGTAAGATTTTCTATTCAAAAAGTAAAATATGATATTATGTACTGTTTCAATTATCAATAATTGAACTCTTATTCTCGTAATTTTCGATGTAGTTTATTTTAATAATTCTATTTGATTCAATTATAATTGAAATTATTTTTCAATTAATGAAGGAAAGAATTATAATTTTTTGAATTTTTATTATTATTGTTAATCTACAATGAACACACACGCATAACTTTATATATTACTAATCAGAGAACCACCCCGGCTTTGCACGGGCAGCTTATTACAATTTTCATAACGATCTCTAATTTTTTTAAATAACATTTAGCCTGTCACTCAGGATTAATGTAGCTTGTGAAAGAATTTCCAAAATCAGTTCAGTAGTTCAAGAGATTACTTCCTACAAACAAACTTACAAACTTTACCTCTTTATAATATTATTAGTGTAGATTACTATTCAAAAAAAATTTTTTAAGTGTGTTTAAAAAAATAAAGGTTCTGCGTGAGCGACGAATACTACGCGACTCGACGTTGCGAACGCGACGAACGCGATCAACTTAACGGTATACCGTGCTTGCGGCCTATATGGCAGTCTGCGGCGGGCGAGACGCAGACTGCCATATACGCACTACGTCGCGTCGTCGTGTCGCGCCACGTCGTGTCGTATTCGTCGCTCACGCAGGACACCAGGTTACCAAACGTTCGCCATAACCATATTAATTATTTCAACTTTCAGCCCGGTTACTTTATGCCAAAGCATGGTCGTGTGGCACGTCTGAAAGGACTTTAAGCTTGGAAAATTTCAGCTTATTTGTGATTAATAAATGAGCTTTAGAAATTTAAGTGGTGAAGTATGGGAACGTGGGTGAAATCTTTTGATATTACCCGTCTAATTAGTAACTTGATTTGGAGTCTTTAAATAGATACAATTTGTTATTTATAAATCTAAGCTTAAGGGGACTCAGTTCGGTGCTTTCTTCATACAAACGTAGGAGGGAAATTACAACAATATTCGATATTGTACGCACAAAACTAAGAATTATATCGATTTATCTCGTAATTATCTAGGTTTATTGATATATAAAACATTGAAAAAAATATTGATTTAAAAGTTACGTGGCTCAAAAGATTCCTATTTTAACACTAAATTAATGACAACTTTAGGCGTAAATAAATAAGATTAGGGCTAGAAAATTCTAAAACAATTTATCATTAGACGTAGTTTATTTATTCATTAGTTGAAATAACTTTACTTTGCAAACATAAATTCAGCAGTTTTTTCTCAAAAATACTTTTCCTAAACCCTTTTCGCGCGCTTGATTTCGGTGAAAATCATCGTGCCTCTCAACTTTCTCATACAATGTCAAGTGAAAAGCAAACATGTTACCCACGTGCGCTGCCAATTTCGGTCGAGCGTCCTGCGTCACCTTAAGCGCCGTAAATACTCAGTCATTAGTAAGGACTATGTATTTGCGGCGCTTGCGTTTGAGACTCTGGGCCCATGGTCATCGGACACGAAAGCTTTTATAAACGTCGTGTCCCAAAAGCTGATCCACGCGTCTGGTGACCCAAGAGCTGGTGCTTATTTCGCTCAACGGTTGAGCCTTGCCGTTCAGCGAGGTAATAGCGCCAGTGTTTTGGGCACAATGCCCATAAATGACCATTTGGACGGCGTATATTTTTTGTAAATATAATTTTTTTAGTGATAAGTTTTTCTGTATGTATATACTATATATAGTTTTTTGTTGTTGTTGTATTGATCTGTAAATTTATAAATAAATTAAATGATATTATCTAAAAAAAAAAAAAAAAATCTTCATTTTGTCTAAATGTTTTAGATATTAGAGCCATAGAGTCAGTCTGAAGGGAAGAGTTCAATATAATAGTATCGGACCCATCTTTGACAAAACATTATACAAGCTCTGAAATTTCGATCTTCTTTTGGAAGTCAGCTAACTCTAGTCGGCGACAGGTTGAGATGCAATCGGGATGGCAAACGCCGCGCACACCCGCATAGCCCCCGCACTAACGCGGTGCGGACGAGCGCGAGTGACGTGCGAGCGCCATCTCAACCTGTCGCGTACCATATATTTTTATATTATTTTAAAATAAATTGAATTTGTAAATTCAATGTAACGGAATATTAAAGACTAGCTTATGCTCGCGACTTCGTCGGCGTGGACTACACAAATTTCAAACCCCTATTTCACCCCCTTGGGGGTTGAATTTTCAAAAATCCTTTCTTAGCGGATGCCAACGTCATAATAGCTTTCAGCCCGATCCGTCCAGTAGTTTGAGCTGTGCGTTGATAGATCAGTCAGTCAGTCAATCAGTCACCTTTTATATATTATTTAGAAAACAGGAAAGAATATTATTTGAAAAGTCTGTATTTGAGGCAAATTCTGTTCAGTTTCTCAATAATAGATAGTTACTGTACGAAAGAAAGTATTGTACATCGGCCTTTACTTTATGATTAAGATCCAGATCCATTTTGCTCTGGAATGTCTATCTAGTCAGAAATTACTTTATTATTAAGACCTAGATCAAGCGACTCGAAGGCGTATTTCAGTTTGACAGACAACCCCGTATTTTAAAAGGTCATGTACCAGCTGCGACCCCTATAGCGAAAGTTATGTTTCCAATTTTGCTCCGAACCGAAGAACTAGATCGTATTGCGTTCCGACCATTGATATCACGAACCTCAATAGCTCAACCGGTATAGGAGTGGACTGAAAACCGAAAGGTCGACGGTTCAAACCCCGCCCGTTGCACTATAATTGTCGTGCCTACTCCTAGCACAAGCCTGACGCTTAATTGGAGAGGAAAGGGGAATATTAGTCATTTAAAAAATGGCTAGTATTCTTTAAAAAAAAAAAATTAAATATAAAAATACTACATCCGAGATATGTAGTTTGGTCTGTAGGGCGATTGTCTAAAACGTGCATCAATCATTATTACAATCTCAATTGTTCTGATTGGCTGAATTTGTGCGATACTTCTTGCAACAATGCATTGTGGCCAATAGTGAGCGAGCATCAACCAATCAGAGATGATTGCGATCGTGACATTGTAGCTGTCAAACAACCGCGGAAGGGCCACTGTTATATTGTCCTAGATTTATTTCATCACTAGATGATGCCCGCGACTCTGTCCGCGTGAATTAAGATTTTTAAATCCCGTTGGAACTCTTTGATTTTCTTGGATCAAAAGTAGCCTATGTTCTTCCCCAGGATGCAAGCTATCTCTGTACCAAATTTCATCAAAATCGGTTAAGTGCATGGGCCGTGAAAAGCTAGCAGACAGACAGACAGACAGACACACTTTCGCATTTATAATATTAGTATGGATCATCATCAGAATCAACCCATCGCCGGCTCACTACAGAGCACGTGTCTCCTCTCAGGGTGAGAAGGGTTTTGGTAGCCATTCCAGCACCTTGGGACCCCAACGCCTATCGGTTTTACGAACTAAGTATGTGCCCTGCCCATTTGCCACTTCAGCTTCGCAACCCATTGAGTTATGTCCTCAAGAACCTCAGCGTCCTTTTATTAGGTTTTTTGCGGTTTCATAGATACGCAATATTTTCCAAGCGTATCTTTGGCGACCTTGTATCAATGGTCACAGCATCCATTTTGCTCTTTGTGCCAGTAGAATCTCGCATCTCTCGATGCGCGATATTGCATCGGCACCGATAAATTAAAATTTTCGAAAATCACGACATGATGCAATACAGAAATACCCGTTCAGACATTTCGGAATGCCTTTTTCATTTTATGAGATTTTGATTGCACGAATCAAAGGGTTATAGCTCGCTTTAATTTTAAATGGAAAATATGAAATCCGATCGTCACTGAATGACAGTATTTTTTGTACGGTAAAATTTTATTATTTCAATTCAGGCGTATTCAGAGAAACGAGTCGCAGGGAGCCGCTGGATTCAGGCGGCGCAAGACCGTTGTGTGTGGAAGTCCCTACAAGCGACCGATGTCCAGCAGTGGACCACTTATATTTTTTACTAGCTATGCCTGCGACTTCGTCCGCGTGGAATTAGGTTTTTTGAAAATCCCGTGGGAACTCTTTGATTTTCTGGTATAAAAGGTAACCTATGTCACTCTCCAGGTCTTTATCTATACACATGCAAAAAATCACGTCAATCCGTGCCACCATTGCTACATGATTGACGGACAAACCAAAAAACCAATAAACCAAGAAACCAACAAACAAACACACTTTCGCATTTATAATAAGGGTACTGATTTAATTCAGATACAAGCTAGCCCTTGACTGCAATCTCACCTGGTGGTAAGTGATGATGCAATCTAAGATGGATACGGGCTAACCTGAAAGGGGTATGGCAGTTAGTTTTGATTAAACCCCTTTGGTTTCTACCCGGCATCGTACCGGAACGCTAAATAGCTTGGCGGTACCCCTACCGAGAATCGAACCCGGGACCTACCACTAACAAGACCACAGCGTTTACCACTGCGCCAGGGAGGTCGATATCGGTTGATAATGATGATGATCATGTATTCAGAGAAACCGTTTTTAGCCACGCTCCTTTCGGGTATGGAACCCTAGAAAGAACTCTGTGAAGATCGAACCAGCGGGATAAAACTATAAAAAATCCCATTAACCTTTAACTATTCAACAATTGATAAACCAAAAACACAAAACTCTACAGTAGCCATTACAATCCAAACATAGACACCGGAAACATGAGAAAAAATAAACTATGGTATTGTTAAGGCGTAAACCTCGATGTCTTAGAAATGACCAATACGGTATTTGACAGCTAGTCAAATCAGTAACTTTTTATCAAACGTCATAACGCGCGCTTATTATGCGAGATTCTATGAAATACCGGTGTGTGACGTCAGAATCATTTGATGTGCTTTTTTTAGTTTAATCGATAATGAAAAATGGTTATTACACATTAAAACCAACAAAGGACGTGGATTTTACGTATTTTGGAAGACCCTTTTTTTTTTTTTTTTTTTTTATTCAGATACAAGTTAGCCCTTTACTGCAATCTCACCTGGTGGTAAGTGATGATGCAGTCTAAGATGATAGCGGGCTAACCTGGAAGGGGTATGGCAGTTTTTATTAAACCCATACCCCTGTGGTTTCTACACAGCATCGTACCGGAACGCTAAATCGCTTGGCGGCACGGCTTTGCCGGTAGGGTGGTAACTAGCCACGGCCGAAGCCTCCCACCAGAAGACCCTCTATTTAATAATCACTGAGAAATAATTTATTTATGATGTAGTCAAATACCCAATTATGAGACCAGTCTAACGCGTGTAAGGTGAAGCGTGTAGTGATTAATTTGCAAGTAAGGTCTAGGTATTTAAGTTGTTCTAGTTAATATACAATTGTCGCAATCGTAATAAATAACCCAAACTGATCTCTATACTTTTGGCTTTGTCACTGACATTTTGTGGTTTACAAATCAATTGTACATTTTATTGATTTTCTGGGATTAAAATACAAAATATACTTACAAATTTCTTTATTGCGAATCTGGGTAAACAGTGGAGATATTACAAAAACAAAAAGGTACAGCCAAATTCTGCCTATTAGCATGCAATATGTTATGATATTATACCTAACAACTTGTACATAGTTTTGATAAAATTAATCACATTAAAAGTAGCTTATGTTCGTCTCCGAGATGCAATCTCTTTTCCATCAATCAATTTTCTCAAAATCAGATAAGCGGATAGGTGTGAAAAGATTACAGATAGGCAGACAGAGCAATCGCACACTTTCACAATTATATAACGGATTGACGTGATTTTAGCATGGGTATTGTTTAAGACCTAGAGAGGGACATAGGCTACTTTTTATCCCGGAAAATCAAAGAGTTCCCATGGGATTTTTGAAAACCTAAATCCACGCGTACGAAGTCGTAGGCATCAGCTAGTAGATATTATGGGATAACCAACCCTTAGGTTAGGTATAAAGTGATGCGTAGCACAACTTACGAGTACATCATAAACCTTTTTCCTTTCTTCTTTTATCTTATATGGAATAAAATTATAATGAAAATTTTCATTTCAAGAACATTTTTACTTACATCACAGATTAATTATTTACTCGTCTGCAAAAAATTTATGGGAATTTCTAATCGAACAGGCTATAGATTGAATCGTCCACGCTATAAATATCCCATCTCCACGGGTGGTCACACGTCTACGTCACAATGGCCGACCTTTCGGATAAGTCCGATTGTCGCCCGGACCCTTTTACAATGCCTTTTATATGCCCCCTTTCGTAACAGCTGGACCATCTTAATTTGTGACCCTCTCCGTCAGTGTTAGTCAGAGACAGTAGAGTTTAGCGTTCGCCCTTAAGAGAATAGAGATATAAGTCCCGCAAATTGCTATTGCGCTGGAACCATATCTCATTAACATCGAAATGACGTCGTTTTGACGTCCTTTGACGTATGTATTTAAGTAAAAATATACCATCAGCTCGAAACTTCAGTCTAGTGCTGACGTCATTAAAATGGCGGCCTAAAGTGTGTGTTGTTTCTGATAGGTGTACTTGGAGGATTCTTGTAGCCAGTAAAACTTCAGCCTTCTATATTAAAGACACTTTAATTTCTGTTTCAATTAATAATTAGAACACACGACAAAAGCATGGTTGCACGTAGTGCAGACCATAGACAACGACTGACTGAGAAATTCTGAGTTGCCATAATACAGTTCAACAGTTTCGGATTGATTATGCTGCGTAGGCCCTACAGGCCGCTCCAGTGTCAGGGGGGGGGGGGGGGGGCGCGAGCGCGAAGCTCCGCTTGGGGGTGAGCCCTAGGGCTGGAAGAAATCATTTGAGAGGTTGAGGGGCAACGTTCTCCTAAGGGCGCCTCCTGTGAGGCTCGGACCACGGCTTAGGATGACGTTGGGATGGGTGGAGTTGTTAGACTACTGGTTAGTCCGTACGCCCCCGAGGCCGTGGCGTGAGCCCACGTCCGGGTGACGTTAGAAATCGGGGACCTCGTGTTCGCCGGCGATGACGGTGTAATAATGGTGAATTGTGTAGCCCTACGAGATAGGGAGCATTGTCGGTCATGATTTGATCGTTGGGATCGTTAAGGACGTGCTTAGGGCGCCATTCATGGGGGGGGGCTAAGAGAATAGAGATAAGAGAGTGCACCTGTGTTTGCGCATACAGTGCGATAAGGCTCTCTTGGCGCGTGGCTAAAATCGGAACTAACGCAGCCATCTTGTGAAATGCCACGCTGCTGTCACACGAGTAGATATATAGACCAGAGGGGAAGCTTCATACTAGCGGCTGGCTGTAGGTTCACTCACTCGAGCGCAGCTCACGCACACCACGACGTGTCACGGACGCTCCGTTTGCCGCCAAACTGGGCGCACCGAGCGTCCGTGGCACGTCGTGGTGTGCGTGAGCTAGTGTGAAGCTTCCCCTCTGGTCTATAATATCTACTCGTGTGCTGCTGTCCCATAATATATGCATATAAAGATATGCGGTGTTGATAAGTAAAAAAGCCACTCTTAGGCCAGGGGCCCTGGCCCATTCTGCCCCGTCTTGTCATTCTATAGTTACGCCACTGGCAAGATATACAGTAACCTTATAATATTGCAAAGTTAAAAATAGCAGTCGGAATCCTCGTACACAAAATTGTATTTGTCAAAGAACAATATCTCTGAGCGGAAGTAGATGTAATAATACAGCCTTTGCATCGCAAATGTGCTCTCCCTACTCTGTTATTGGATTACTTCATGTTGTATATTCAACGGTAGTCTTCAGTAAATAGCTGAATGAGGTTTTCAATTTGGGTTGAATTTTATGTTCTAGGATTTATTGTTTACATCATCATCATCATGAGCAACTTATCGCCGGCCTACAATCACAATCCTCTCAGAATGAAAAGAATTTTAGGCAATGTACCGGCACGCTGGCCGAGTGTGGATTTCAAGCACGTTTCCTCATGATGATTACTTATTTATTAAGTAATATATTTATTATTATTTAGCTTACTCCCGCCACTTCGTCCGCGTGGACTACACAAAATTTCAAACCCCTATTTCGCCCCCTTAGGGATTGAATTTTCAAAAATCCTTTCTTAGCGGATGCCTACGTTATAATAGCAATCTGCATGCCAAATTTCAGCCCGATCCGTCCAGTAGTTTGACCTGTGCGTTGATAGATTAGACCCTCAATAGCTCAACGGGTAAAGGAGTGGACTGAAAACCGAAAGGTCGACGGTTCAAACCCCGCACATTGCACTATTGTCTTACCTACTCCTAGCACAAGCTTGACGCTTAGTTGGAGAGGAAAGGGGAATATTAGACATTTAACATGGCTAATAATTTTTTTAAAAAAATCAGTCAGTCAGTCAGTCAGTCACCTTTTCCTTTTATATATTTAGATGTTATGTCTGAAAAGTAAAAGGTGTGTGGCACTGCCCGGGATCGAACTTCGGACCACCCCGAATGAAGCTACTTCTTAACGACTAGACTGTCACCGCTTGTCGTCATTAATCATAAGATATCTTGAACTTGATTTCAAATTAGTATTATGAACTTTTACCTACCTAGTCTGCGTAGGAGTAGTTTTTAGGGTTGCGTACCTCAAAAAGAAAACAGGAACCCTTATAGGATCACTTTGTTGTCTGTCTGTCTGTCAATCCATCTGTCGTATCTGTCAAGAAAACTTAGGTATAGGGTACTTCCCGTTGATCTAGAATCATGAAATATGGCAGGTAGGTAAGTCTTATAGCACAAGTAAAGGAAAAAATCCGAAAACCGTGAATTTGTGGTTACTTACCTACATCACAAAAAAATCAAATGATTATTATTTTCAATTTTCAAAGTAGGCACAATAACTAAGTATACCAAGTGGGGTATCATATCGAAAAGAGTTTACCTGTATAATTCTAAAACACATTTTTATTTATTTTTATGCATAATAGTTTTGATTTATCGTGCAAAATGTCGAAAAAAATACCCGAGTACGGAACTGTCGGTGCGCGGAGTCCGACTCGCACTTGGCCGATTTTTTATAATGAGTTAGGATTAATAATAATTACTCACTGTTTTTCAAACAGCGCGGTAGGCGAGTATGTAGGTTGTTTTAATTATCTTCTATTCATTATTATTTTTGTTCACGAGCAAAAGTTTGAAAAGGCCAGAAAGTCAAGGTGAACACTACCTACTGATTTTTTTTTTTTAAATAAGTTCATAATAAAGTTCTAAAGTAATACGTATTTATATAAAATATATATAATTATACTAGCTTATGCTTGCGACTTTGTCCGCGTGGACTACACGAATTTCAAACCCTTAGGGGTTGAATTTTTAAAAATCCTTTCTTAGCGCATGCCTACGTCATAATAGCTATCTGCATGCCAAATTTCAGCCCGATCCGTCCAGTAGTTTGAGCTGTGCGTTGCTAGATCAGTCAGTCAAGTCACCTTTTCCTTTTATATATTTAAAAAAACCGGCCAAGTGCGAGTCAGGCTCGCGCAATGAGGGTTCCGTACTACAGTCGTATTTTTTCGACATTTTGCACGATAGTTCTAAAACTATGATGCATAAAAATAAATAAAAATCTGTTTTAGAATGCACAGGTCAAGACCTTTCAAATGATACCCCACTTGATATAGTCACTCACTTCGAAAGTTGAAAATACTAATTATTAGTTCATGACCACAATTTAAATTTTTTTGTGTGATCTAACCCTAAATTCACGGTTTTCAGATTTTTCCCCAAATGTCAACTATAAGATCTACCTACCTGCCAAATTTCATGATTCTAGGTCAACGGGAAGTACCCTGTAGGTTTTTTGACAGACAGACAGACAGACAACAAAGTGATCCTATAAGGGTTCCGTTTTTCCTTTTGAGGTACGGAACCCTAAAAATAACTGTATTTATATTTATAAGTGTGTTCAGTAATTTTTTTATTAAATAATGCCTGCGTGGATTTGGGTTTTTTAAAAATCCCATGGAAACTTTTTGTAATATGTAATGACGTATTTAATCACCCCCCGTCTATTTAGGCTCGCAACACGGCCCCAGAGGCGCGCCGGGCGTGAAGGACAAACTTCGCAATGACCATAAAGTTGGTGGACTCTAGACGAACTAGCACACTCAAGTTTTGTAATTATCCCGCGTAACTTTAGCTAGGTACGTAATGAGTGTCATATTTTTTTCATATTACTTCTTACCAACTTGGTTTGTTTGAAAAATCCCTAGTTTTTTGAAATAAAAACCACTACCCATAT
This sequence comes from Maniola hyperantus, assembly GCF_902806685.2. Lineage (NCBI taxonomy): Eukaryota > Metazoa > Arthropoda > Insecta > Lepidoptera > Nymphalidae > Maniola > Maniola hyperantus. Next base: position 12,906,230 of record NC_048553.1, read on the forward strand.
TATAAATGCAAAAGTGTGTTTGTTTGTTTATTTGTCAATTGATGTGACACAAATATGGCTCAATAAAAGCCGAGATATTAACCAATCAAACCCAATTTTAGTCCACCAATCCGCACTTGGCCAGCGTGGATGACAATGGCCTGAACCAATCTCATTCTGAGAGAAAACCTGTACTCAGTAGTGAGCCAGCGATGGGTTGATGGTGATAGTTATGAATAGATACCATCCTATAGTTATTCTATTTCGAACTGCATAAATTAACCTAACATTTTTTTAAGTTGAACTAAAACAAAATAACCGGCCAAGTGCGAGTCAGGCTCGCGCACTGAGGGTTCCGTACTACAGTCGTATTTTTCGACATTTTGCACGATAATTCAAAAACTATGATGCATAAAAATAAATAAAAATCTGTTTTAGAATGTACAGGTGAAGACCTTTCATATGATACCCCACTTGATATTATAGTCACTCACTTGGCCGATTTTTTCCTTTTGAGGTACGGAACCCTAAAAATTATAACTCAATGAAATAATAAATATAGTTTCAAATCAATAGTCACGCACTAGATACGACTAAATATTGGAGCGATTTCGAAAAGTTTGCAATATCAAATTGATAAAAGTGACACAAATATGGCCCAATAAACTCCGATGTTCGCGCTCGCCCCAGAAGTGCCAGAAGCATCCATTTAATGAGTGTCGCGGGAATAAACTATAAATTCTACGATCGTGATAACTCTTGAACATAAAATTCAAACTATCACATCTATTTTTCGCATACAGTTTCAAGAACTTTTCAGCGGAATTTAGCAGTAACACACCCGAAATTAACGTAGTTTGACTCGAATTTGAATATTAACCAATCAAACTTAATTTTAGTCTACCAATCCGCACTTGGCCAGCGTGGTTGCCTATGCTATGGCCTAAACCTTTCTCATTCTGAGAGAAAACCTGTGCTCAGTAGTGAGCCAGCGATGGGTTGATGGATGGTGATGGTAATGAATGGATACCATCCTATCGTTATGCTATTTCGAACTGCATTAATTAAATTCTCCGGTGTCGGGGCGAAACGTTCGTCGAGTGTGTTTTGGGATTTGTGTGGTGGTGCGTATTGCTTGCTTGGTGGCTGGCGTTTCCTGTTTGTTTAGCAGTGGGGGGGCGGGCGATGCATATTGCATGCTGCATGTATCACCATACAGATTTGATCTGTTTCAGCCGATTGTAGCTAATTAAGCTTTTGATTCATTGTAAAATTATGACCAATATTCTTATCTGATGTTGTATCTTAGTGTAATTAAGTTTTCAAATCTTAAGTTTATTCAACACTAGCTTATGCTCGCGACTTCGTCCGCGTGGACTACACAAACTTCAAACCCCTATTTCACCCCCTTAGGGGTTGAATTTTCAAACATCCTTGCTTAGCGGATGCTATTTTTGATGCCACCGTGTCGTGCCACCAATTTCAAAATGGCCACCAATTCAACAGCATTCAACGTGGCGGGACACGAAATGTCTTGTTACTTGTACTAAGCAGTTCAGTCACGGATGGTGTTATTGGAATTCCTTTAGCCAGCGAATATTGGATTTGGACATGCTAAGTCGTGGCGGGGCTTTATCTAAATATTAAAAGGAAAATGTGACTGACTGACTGACTGACTGATCTACCAACGCGCAGTTTAAACTACTGGACGGATCGGCCTGAAATTTGGCATGCAGTACCCGTAGTACAAGATTTTACGTCTCACCAAACCAAACCAAATTCGAGAGTCAAAATACTTCCGCGTTACAGTAAACTGGATCTTAAATGCCTTGTTTTAAAGCTCAAGTTTGTCTACACTTCTACAGCCAGCGCTCCAAGCGGAAACATTGAGAAATTAAAATCAGTGGCATTGAATATTTGACTTCAATTCAAGGCTATTTAGGTCCATTTTACTGTAACGCGGAAGTATTTCGACTCTCGAATTTGGTTTGGTTTGGTGAGACGTAAAATCTTGTACTACGGGTACTGATAGCAATTATGACGTAGACATCCGCTAAGAAAGGATTTTTGAAAATTCACCACGCAGACAAGTCGCGGGGATAAGCTAGTTGAACTATAAAATTGTTTTCAATTTTTATCGTCCTTTTCAAAGTATGATTAGGATAAGAAATTCAGGCAGACATAATAAATCTCATCATAATTGTATTTCTAAAGATTAGAGTAAGTAATCCCCGAGAAGTAAAAAGTAAACACAAACCAAATTAATGCCTCTCTCGATAAAGCCTTCTTAAAAGTTTTTGCTTTTAGGATTATTTTTTCCCCTCCTTTTGTTGTTTTTAATCAACTGCCGAGGAAAGTGGGATGATTTATGGACGGTTCACATTATCCCAGTGGATCTTATAAGTTCCAGTGCTATATTGGAACGGGAAGCGTGGTCTATTATTCCACTAAGACAGAAAAGAGGGTTATGTTTTAACCATGAAGCTAGAGGCTAGAATTTAAACCATGCAATAGTCATTGGTTATGTTTAAAAATAAAAACTGTGAGGTTATTTTTTAAAAATAAATTTCATTGTTAGAAATAATGATATAAGATTATTAATTTATTTATTCAAGGTAGTTTGATTAAATCGATATTTGGCTCTTTCGATGTCATACGATCTGTTGTGATTAATTTTTATATGTAGGCCCTTATTTGGTTGGTTAGGTTTTTATTTTAAGTCTTCTTCAACGATTATTGAATACCTTCGGCGGTGTTTAGATCGTGAACTGAATAATTAGATGTTATAATAAATAATTTTATTTTGCCATTAGCTTTTTTTAAATTAATATAATCTCTAAGCGTTGTGACCTCCGTGTTTCTTACGCATGTTTATTTCAATTATTCGTTAAAAATATTTGAACAATATCTGCTTTTCCGAGTGATGTTTACACTAGATAAATATATATAATATAATACACTAAATAAAAATCAAAATTGTAAACGATAAAAAGCCATGCGTCCAAACACCCTCAAATACTGAAATGCCATCATCACACATTTGGTAGACGTGACGGGGTTTACAAACGAAAACGATCGCGGTTTCATTTGAAGCCGAACGTCACGTAATGTTATCCAATTTCCGATGTATATACCCGGTTTTTGTACGAAAAATAAACCTAGCTGACTCGTCCCGGATTCGCACGAGTAATCTGAAGAAAATATTGTGTTTACAGACAATAATCATAATTTTCTGTATATAAGGATAGACTTATTAATAGGAATATCTAAAAAATTGTCTAAAACAATGAAACTACAACTAAAAATATAATATTATAACTAAATTATATTATGTATACATACTCTTAAACAGCTCTAAAAAAAGTCCGCGATAGCATAATATTATATCTATCTTTTACGGTAGGCTCACAATAACCATATATACATATATAAAAGGAAAAGCTGATTGATTGACTGACTGACTGACTGACTGATCTATCAACGCACAGCTCAACCTCAGTTCGTTGTAATATCAGGTCGTATTTAGTCGATGTAAAGCTGTTCCAGGCGATCCTGAGCAATTTCCTGTCTAGATCAACATTCAAAGCACTCAAACATTTTCAAAAGCTTGCAGGTGGTTTTTGAGCACCCAAATTTTCGGTACACAGATCTACAAAAATTCTGACCTTACATCGACAGCATCCCATAGCTTTTTATTTTTAGGGTTCCGTACCTGAAAAGGAAAAACGGAACCCTTATAGGATCACTTTGTTGTCTGTCTGTCTGTCGGTCTGTCGGTCTGTCGGTCTGTCAAGAAACCTACAGGGTAGGTACTTCCCGTTGACCTAGAATCATGAAATTTGGCAGTTAGGTAGGTCTTATACCAGACATTCGGGGAAAAATCTGAAAACCGTGAATTTGTGGTTACATCACACAAAAAAATTTAAATTGTGATCATGAACTAATAATTAGTATTTTCAATTATCAAACTCAGATAACTATATCAAGTGGGGTATCATATGAAAGGGACCTTCACCTGTGGACTCTAAAACAGATTTTTATTTATTTTTATGAGTCATAGTTTTTGATTTATCGTGCAAAATGTCGAAAAAATACGACTTTAGTACGGAACCCTCGTTGCGCGAGCCAGACTCGCACTTGGCCGGGTTTTTTAGATGAGTACAGTATCGTCCTTATCGCACGTAAAGAAAATTAGTCTATAATGCCCGGATTTTATGTTAAAACTTGTGCACCTAATTCCAACTTTGGCGATTACAGCGCGGATAATTATTATCTTTATGACGACATGGCTTAGTGGAGAAGCTCGTTATGAAATTCTTCTTTAAAGTGGCTCAGGTTTAGGACATATTATTTTATTCCGACTTTTTTTAATGATCTAAAAAATATTCTATAATCCAGTCCGATTCAAAATTTTAATATTTTATTCAAAACAAGCTGACCCTAACGCCTAACAGTCGATTCTTTTTCAGGCAATTTTTTAAACTTCTCTCTCCGTAAGAACCATCCTCGATCCTCAAGGAGTATTATAAAAAAAGAATTAGCGAAATCGGTTCAGCTGTTCTCGAGATTTGCGCTTAGCAACGATTCGATTCTATTTAAATATATCGAGATAGGTAATAAATTACATACTTTTTTTGATTATCAGTTGTTGGATTTGTAAGATAATATAGTGGTGATTATACGCAACTTAAAACTAAAGCTACGAGGATTCCAAACGCGCCCAGGTCTGAGAAGAGGCCACATCAAACTCAGCCGGGTATTCTTTTTATTATGACCACTTTACAACTTTTGTAGTCAAACATATACATTGTATGATTGTACTCAAACGAGGAGGAGGAAAATGTGATTCTACCGCAATCGAGGTACATCTTCTTCTTCTTCTTCTTCGTCGTAGCACTCTTGGCAGAGCGGTCGTGGTCATCACGAAGCAACGTCTTTGAGGGCAGATGTTATATGCCTCACGAGCATTCGCCACTTCTCTCTGCTGGCTGACAGCCTGGTACACTCGTGCAAAGGACGCCCACAGCAGACTTAATTTGGTCAGTCCATCGCATGGGTGACCTTCCCCGCCCTCTGATGCCCTCCACCTTGCCCTGCACGTCAAGACGCTCGATGGAGTCACTCTCACGCCGGGAGACGTGTCCGAAGAATTTTAATATGCGACTCTGTATTAACGCCGAAAGTCGTTTTTTAATGCCGAGTTCTTGGAGTATAGAGATGTTAGTACGAAATTCGGTCCATGAGACTCCTAGCATTCGCCTCCAGCACCACATCTCCAGAGCATCAATCTTCTTCTTCTCGATCAGTCGCAGAGTCCACGTCTCCGCAGCGTATAAAAATATGGGGAAAACTAGTGTTTGAACGAGCCGGATCTTCGCAGCTTTTGTAATGTTCCTGTTCTTCCATATTTTCTTCAGCTTGTCTATAGCAGTTCTTGCTATCGCCATACGTTTTACTTCTTCTACGCAACGTCTATTGTTCGAGGTACATCTTGGGCCAAAACTATGTCGTACTTACCAAAAAGAGGGAAGTTTACAAAGGTGACCAACCTCCAACCTCTAACCTCATTTGAAAGGGAAAGGAACAAGCATCGGCCATAAATTTCAAGTTACGGACAAGTTTACGCGTGTCTGCAGCGCCGTGGAAATACTGCAGTTTCAACGGGCGATCAAAAGTGGCGGGACACGAAATGGCCCGTTACTTTGCCGTAACGAACTTAGTCACGTCACGACACGTTTTATTGGAATCCGTGTTTCGGAATGAATATTGGATCGTATCACGGTAATGCTGTTTAAATTTTTGCTACGTGTCACGACTCATGAGGAGATTCCGTTTTTTAGGATTCCGTACCTTAAAAGGAACCCTTATTTATAGGATCACTTTGTTGTCTGTCTGTCTGTCAAGAAAACCCATACTTCCCGTTGATCTAGAATCATGAAATCTTGCAGGTAGGTAGATCTTAGCACAAGTAAAGGAATAAATCCGAAAACCGTGAATTTGTTGTTATATCACACAAAAAAACCGGCCAAGTGCGAGTCAGGTTCCGTATTACAGTCGTATTTTTTCGACATTTTGCACGATATTTCAAAAACTATGATACATAAAAATAAATAAAAATCTGTTTTAGAATGTACAGATAAAGACCTTTCATATAATACCCCATTTGATATAGTTTTCTTACTTCAAAATTGAAAATACTAATTATTAGTTCATGACCACAATTTTTTTTTTGTGTGTGATGTAACCACAAATTTACGATTTTCAGATTTTTCCCCGAATGTCAGCCATTAGACCTACCTACCTGCCAAATTTCATGATTCTAGGTCAACGGGAAGTACCCTGTAGGTTTCTTGACCGACAGACGGACAGACAGAGAACAAGGTGATCCTATCTTTTAAAACTAAATTAAAAACTTATCTTCTTATACAACAAAAAATTCCAAGTTAAAATTAATTACTTAATCATTTTATACTATTCGGATCAGCACCTATCGTTTCAGCACTTATGTCGCATATTAATTAGCTTTTAAGGTTTATTTTAGTATTGTGATCAAATAACAGTTTTCTTTCTTTCTTTCTTCTTCTATTATATTGCACTTATTGTTTTTACAATGATCATTTATAATAATTCCGTTATACCTCTTCGCATATTTATTTGATTTATTAATTTTTTATGTACGGTCTTAGTTTTCTTATATTGTTTGTCTTTTTTTTTTTAGTTATTTGTTTAAACCTTAGTTTAGTTGTTTGCGTATTTTATTTTTATAATATACTGGTAAATACCTCGTCCGTGACTTCACTTGTTAAGGCTCCCGCTGAAAACCAGCGCTGCAGCTTGCTGCAGCATGATGCTGAGTGGGAGACCTATATTTGGTCACGCGTACTCGTATATATATAGGTAGCATTTTTTATTATTATAATTTTTTGTTATCAGTTTAATTATGTAGATTGACTTAATTAGCTTTTAAGGTTTATTGTAGTATTGTGATCAAATAAAAGTTTTCTTTCTTTCTTTCTTTCTTTCTATAAGGGTTCCGTTTTTCCTTTTGAGGTACGGGACCCTAGATCACGATTTTTGTCAGACCAACTGTTTATCGGTTGTGTGTGATAAACACTCGTACCTACGTTAAGTACCTACTTAGCTCGTACATTAATTTGTAGTAGGAACTAATTTTGTTTACACCCTTATTAATTTGTAAGGGTTGTGGATTATGTAAGGCTCCTGTTGACTCCTCTAATTGGGTTCAATAGAATAGAATAGAATGTTTTTTTTATTCATGTAAACTTTTTAAAAGTGCTTATGAATAGTCAGGTAGTTTTAATTTACCACTGGTTCGGAATGCCGTTCCTACCGAGAAGAACCAGCAAGAAACTCGGCAGTTGCTCTTTTTAATTCTTAATTTTTCAATTTACAATGTTATTATACCGTACTATACAAGCCATTGCAGCCCCGTGCATTGCTGGAGCGAGTCAAATCCAAGCTTTTTTATCGTTTACATAGTCTGCGACTGTATAATATGCTTTTTTTAGGAGCATACTTTTAACACATTTTTTAAACTTGTGTAAAGGCAAGATGATTTGTAAGGGTTGTGGATTATGTAAGGCTCCTGTTGACTCCTCTAATTGGGTTCTATAAGCTAGTGCTTGTACTTGTAGTCGTGATTTATTAGCGAGTACCGAACCGGTGTGCGGTGCGCCGCAGTACACAGCCGAATCGATTACACATATTAATTATAAAATACTAGACGATGCCCGCGACTTTGACCGCGTGGATTTAGGTTTTTAAAAATCCCGTGGGAAATCTTTAATTTCCCGGGATCAAAAGTATGTCCTTCCCCGGGATGCAAGCTATCTCCATACCAAATTTCATCAAAATCGGTTTAACGGATGGGTAGTGAAAAGCTAGCAGACAGACGGACAGACAGACAGACAGACAGACAGACAGACAGACAGACAGACAGATACACTTTCGCATTTATAATATTAGTTTGGATTGGATTAATTGCTCTACTATTTTATAAAGTAAATCGTAATTAATTATGTCATCATCATCATGATCAACCCATCGCCGGCTCACTACAGAGCACGAGTCTCCTCTCAGAGTGAGAAGCGTTTTGGCCATAGTCTACCACGCTGGCCATGTGCGGATTGGTAGACTTCACACACCTTTGAGAACATTATGGAGAATTTAGGGATGCACGTTTAGTCACGATGTTTTCCTTCACCGTTAAAGCAAGTGATATTTAATTAATTAAAACGCACATAACTCCGAAAAGATAGAGGTGCGTGCCCGGGATCGAACCCCCGACCTCCGATTAGAAGGCGGACGTTCTAACCACTAGGCTATCACAGCTTTGCAAAAAGCTAATTTTGCACTTACCTCTAACTTCACACACCTTTAAAAACATTACGAATTTTCAAACGTGCCAGTCTCAGTTCACGAGACACAGCCCGTTGACAGACAGACGGATGGATGGATAACGGAGACTTAGTGATAGGGAACTCTTCGGGTACGGAATCCTAAAAAGACAATAAGTTGCATGAGCAAACTAGCAAGCACTTCAAATCCTCTTTTAAAAATCGGCCAAGTGCGAGCCAGGCTCGCGCAACGAGGGTTCCGTACTACAGTTGAATTTTTTCGACATTTTGCACGATACTTATTACCTAATTCAAAAACTATGATGCATAAAAATAAATAAAAATCTGTTATAGAATGCACAGGTGAAGACCTTTCATACGATACCCCACTTGATATACTTAGTTATCTTACTTCGAAAATTGAAAATACTAATTATTACTTCATGACCACAATTTAATTTTTTTTGTGTGATGTAACCACAAATTCACGTTTTTCAGATTTTCCACCGAATGTCTGCTACAAGACCTACCTACCGCCAAATTTTATGATTCTAGGTCAACGGGAAGTACCCTGTAGGTTTCTTGACAGACAGACAGACATACAGACAACAAAGTGATCCTATAAGGGTTCCATTTCTTTTTGAGGTACGGAACCCTAAAACCCCAAAAGCTTGTAAATACCAACTAACTATAGTAATTTTAACTGAAGAGACAGCATTTAATCGTTAATTATTAAAAGGACTCCTTTGTAGAGAATCACAAAAAGCAAACGAATCAAGAAGAAATCAAATATTTAGTGACCCTCAGTGGAATTTATAAACCAAGTTGCCGGATTTTGTGCTGCTCAAATATTAAAACGGAGCGCGATTCTTCGAATTACAAATTGCAATGTCCTTTTGAGGTGTAAAAATATCATCATCATCATCATCTCCATCCGATAGACGTCCATTGCTGGTTCCACTGCTATTTTTAGGGTTCCGTACCTCAAAAGGAAAAACGGAACCCTTATAGGATCACTTTGTTGTCTGTGTGTCTGTCTGTCTGTCTGTCTGTCTGTCTGTCTGTCTGTCTGTCTGTCTGTCTGTCTGTCCGTCTGTCTGTCAAGAAACCTACAAGGTACTTCCCGTTGACCTAGAATCATGAAATTTGGCAGGTAGGTAGATCTTATAGCTAACATTTGGGGAAAAATCTGAAAACCGTGAATTTAGGGTTAGATCACACAAAAAAAATTAAATTGTGGTCATGAACTAATAATTAGTATTTTCAACTTTCGAAGTAAGATAACTAAGTATATCAAGTGGGGTATCATAAATGAAAGGTCTTCACCTGTACATATTAAAACAGATTTTTATTTATTTTTATGCATCATAGTTTTTGAACTATCGTGCAAAATGTCGAAAAAATACGACTGTAGTACGGAACCCTCAATGCGCGAGCCTGACTCGCACTTGGCCGGTTTTATTTGAGCTAAAATAACTTAACTATTACGGGCTAGCGGGAACAACTTACCGGAGTTCGAACTTTCTGGTCCCCGTTACTTTAGCAAGTATACGAGTATAGATTTATACGAGTACTAGACAATGCCTGCGACTTCGTCCGCGTGGATTTAGGTTTTTAAAAATCCCGTGGGAACTCTTTAATTTTCCGGGATCTAAAGTATGTCCTTCTCGAGGATGCAAGCTATCTCTATACCAATCGGTTAAACGGATTGGCCGTGAAAAGCTAGCAGACATACAGACACACTTTCGCATTTATAATATTAGTATGGAAGTATGGATTAGTATAAACGTATAGTAACGTAAGTAAGAAGTATAATAACATCTTCAGAATAATGTTGGGACTGCCTCGGTACTGTAGCGCGTCCGGTATGTTTGCGGATAACTGTGTAGACGGCTTCTTCGCAATCATACGGAAAAGGATCGCCTCAATTAAAAGTAGGTTGGAGAGAAGTCCTAACATTATCCTGAAGGTGATAGCAGACAGACAGGACAGCGCTCTCAAGGCGCACTGGATGTCTGCATTAGTTAATAAGTATATTAATTATATTAACTAACATAGAATAAGTTTCTTACTAACATACATTATATTATAATATAGTTACTAACATAGATTAAGATGGTTACTAACATAATATTGTGGGCCTTGATGTCTGTGAAATAAAGATTATTTATTTATTAGTATGGATCGTATAGATTTAGTACGAGATCGAGTCGAGATGGCATGAGGCGGGGGAGGCCTGCATACCCGCACAGCTGCAGCGCACGCGCTTGTCATAGGTCGCGACGTCTCGCTGTCCACCACATAGACCGCCGCGCAGTGATGAAAAATTGTGTGTGTCACTCGAAGCCAAAATATTTTGCCCCCGGGCGCTGTACAATCTCTTGTTTGGTTAAAAAAAAATTACAAAAAAAATAAAAACCGACTTCGATACACAAACACTAAAAATTGAAAAATAATTTAATTTATTACCGAATATATTATGTATACAAGAGTTGATATAGTTCCATAATAATATTTTTTGGTGCCGGTGCCAATTAGCTTCAGGTGCGCGAATCGTTTAGACTTCGAATTTTTATGAGACTCCACAATGGCACCTCATTGGCACCGACCCCAAACCTCCTCCTTTTTTGAAGTCGGTTAAAAAGCAAACGAATCAATAAGAAATCACATATTTATCCGCCTCAATAGCATTCATAAAGACATTGCCAGATTTCCCGCTGCTCAAATATTTAGACTGGACTGCGATTCTTCGAATTGCAGTGTCCTTTAGTTGTCGCATTAAGGCGCCTGCAATCCCTGTTAAAGCTTCTATATTTTGTCAAAAGACGGATCTGGAGCTAAAGCTGGCAGCGATTTGGCGCACACTGCCACAATTTTCTTTTCCTACTAAGGCTTGATTTTATTTTCCGATTGGAAATGCAGTGTCCCCCAGCGTTTGCTAATCTTTTTCTGGCTTTTAAACGTATTTCTAGTTTTTTTTATCCCACCGCTGCCACCATATAATAAGACGAAGCTGGTCGACCAACAAGAGAGAGCCTCAATAGCTCAACCGGTATAGGAGTGGACTGAAAACCGAAAGGTCGACGGTTCAATCCCCGCCCGTTGCACTATTGTCGTACCTACTCCTAGCACAAGCCTGACGCTTAATTGGAGAGGAAAGGGGAATTTTAGTCATTTAACATAGCTAATATTCTTTTTTTTTTTAAACTCTTTATTTTATAAGTACCCAAATATTTTAATATAATTATTACACTACAGGTGGTAAGTGACGATGCAGTCTAAGATGGAAGCGGGGTAACCTGAAAGGAGTATGGCAGTTTTTAATAAGCCCCTTTGTTTCTACACAGCATCGTACCGGAACGCTAAATCGCTTGGCGGCACGGCTTTGCCGGTAGGGTGGTAACTAGCCACGGCCTAAGCCTCCCACCAGACCAGACCAGAAATTTAGAAATTATAAAATTCCGAACCCCTGCCAGGCTTTGAACCCAGGACCTCCTACTAATAAGACAACAGCGCTTGCCACTGCGCCAGGAAGGTCTTCATGTGACGTCTATTGAACCACTACGTCATTCATGATTGAAGAACTAATCTGTTCACTGTACACTCACCTCTAAATTTTGTTCCAGTGCCAACATCAGACGTCCAAGGCGTGCTGGGGAAGAAGGCGTCTCTTCCCTGCGACATCCAGCCGCTGCACTCCGACGACGCCGTGGTCATGGTGCTGTGGTTCAAGGAGTCGGATGGAGAGCCGCTCTACAGGTAGTATCTTCAACATCATCTTAAGCTATACTCGTGGAATACTCTTCCACGATATGTGTTTCCTACCAATTACAAGAGTGATTAGGCATCTTCTAGGTAAACGCGTCCCATCTTAGGCCACATCATCACTTTCCATCAGGTGTGATTGTGGTCTTGCGTATACCTATAATGAATTTTAAAAAAAAGCATCGTTAGCCCTCAACTAAGCACGAGTGTTCTCTTAAAAGATGGGCTTAGATCATCCACCACGCTGGCTAAGTGCAGATTGGAAGACTTCACACATCTTTGAGAACATCATGGAAAATTCTCAGGTATGCAGGTTTCCTCACGATGTTTTCCTTCACCGTTAAAGCAAGTGATATTTAATTGCTTGAAAATAGTATCCTAAAGAAACTACATCAATTGCGATATCCAGTTATTGAAATCCGACAAACCTTTTTTATTGACAAATTCAATAAATTCTCAAGTTTCTAATCATTTTTTAATCTGGAGCCTAAAATTTAAACCATTTTAGTTTTTTTTTTAATCTACTATATTACCTATGTATGTGTACGATGTATCTATATATTACCTTCTATCTACAATATTTATGGTTATATCTTGGTTAAACCAAAATATAAATAACTAGTAACCATGTACATGCCTAACTGAAAATTAGAACAGTTTTTTTTACAGAATATTAGCCATGTTAAATGACTAATATTCCCCTTTCCTCTCCAACTAAGCGTCAGGCTTGTGCTAGGAGTAGGTACGACAATAGTGAAATGGGCGGGGTTTGAACCGTCGACCTTTCGGTTTTCAGTCCACTCATTTACCGGTTGAGCTATTGATGCTCTATTATATAAAGCCTCTCTTTCCAGCTACGACATCCGGGGGCGCTCCTACAACCAGCCCAAGCTGTGGTCGTCCCCCCTCGTGTTCGGCAACCGTGCGTACTTCCGGGGAGGAGCCACGCCAGCGGTGCTGATGGTCGACAACGTGATGGCGGCGGATGCTGGCGTGTACAGATGTAGAGTAGACTTTAAGAACTCGCCCACTAGGAACTTGAAAGTCAACTTTACGGTTATAAGTAAGTTGAATTTGAGTTTGGTAACTTAAAAAAAAAGGAATATTAGCCATGACCCTTGACTAACATTCCCCTTTTCTCCATCAAGCTTGTGCTAGGAGTAGGTACGACAATAGTGCGACGGGCGGCATTTGAACCGGCGACCTTTCGGTTTTTCATTCCGCTCCTTTAACCGTTGACCTATCAAGGCGCTACTTTGGTAACTTATTTTTTATTCCAATACAATAGCTGTTATATAGATAGCTTCTGCTCGCGACTTCGTTCGCGTGGTCTACAAAAATTTCAAATCCCTATGTTACCCCCTTAAGGATCGGATTTTTAAAAATCCTTTCTTAGCGGATGTGTGCATGCCTTTCAGCTCGATCCGTCCAGTGGTTTGAGCTGTGTGTTGATAGATCAGTCAGTCAGTCAGTTTTTCCTTTTTGAATATATAAGAGAAGAACAAACCAACAAACAAACACACTTTCGCATTTATAATATGGGTACTGATTGGAAGATAGGCTTACGCTAGACTGAAAATTATCTAAATAAATAAAATAAAAAGGTGACTGACTGACTGATGTACTAACGCACAGCTCAAAAACTTTTATTAAAAAAAAGTAATTAGTTTCTTTGCTCTTCCAAATTAATTAGTCAATTAAATAAATTAATTAATTATTCCAATCCACCTTAGTCTTTATTTCAAAAAATAGAAATTAGCTCTCCAAGAAATGTGTTTAGAAATAAGTTTTCTAAGGTTTTCTTATGTTTGCTTCGTTAGCTATGATAACTTCGGAATCCTACGTAGACGGAGTAAAAAATCTAGACAAAGGAACGTTTGCTTTCTCATTCACACTAAAAAGATAGCACAGATAAAGTTAGTAATGTGATAAACAGAGACGCAGCTAACCTATTTTTTGTCCCGTATCGTGTAACCGGTTTTTTTCAAGGACTACAACTTTAGTTGCAAAACAAACTTTGAGAATTCGTTGCGTCATTTTATTTCTCATATTTAGTTATTCACTTGTTTTCAAATAAAAAACTATTAATACAAATATTGTTGTCGGTTAATACAAATACTGACTTCTAAACAATGGTAATTATTGTCATGTTATTCATCGTTACGTCGTGCTATCGCTATCTCAGACGCGGTTACACAGTACTTTAGTCTAGCTTTTTTAATCAGTCTACGGAATCCTATTAAGAAGTTTTCCACTAACAGGTTGTGTTTCTTTTATTTTAGTACCACCGAATCGGCCGACGATATACGACGCGAAGAGAAGAGATCGGACGAAGTTAGTCGAGCCGTATAATGAAGGATCCAACGTACTTCTTATTTGTGAAGTGGAAGGAGGTAAATTTATTTTTTATCTTGATACAAGTTAGCCCCTGACTGCGATCTCACCTGATCGTATAGTTCTTGCATTTCACGAAGGCCACTAAGTCATCGGTATACGTAAAGGTACACTAAATGTGTGCGTTAGACAGCGCTTGCTCGCGACTGATTGGTCCGACATGCACGCACACTTACGCAATGCTCATGTAAACGACTTTACACAAGTAAAATTCACTAGCCTTCGTGAATTGCAAGAACTGTAAGTGATCATGCAATTTAAGATGGAATGGTTAAACATGGAAAGGTATGGCAGTTCCGTTCCATTAAACCCATACCGCTAAATAGCTTGGCGGTACCCTCTAGGTTTTTTAACAGACAGACAGACAACGAATTGATACGAACGAACGAGTCCTATAAGGGTTCCGTTTTTCCTTTTGAGGTACAAAACCAAATTGTTAAAAAAAACCGTTTTAGACCGTTTCGCTTGAAAATAAGTTCAGAATTGCATTTAACGGACCAAAAACGTCTGCATTTATGAAAAGAAAAAGTATTTTGATCAAAACTGTAAATGCACCGTTTTGTGCGCTAGCTCCTCAATTATAATGATTACCAAAATTTAATTTCCATCACGGAAACAATATTTCACACCTTCGAAGCAGTCGGCTGGAGTTTTACACGAATCAATAATGTAGTCGGGCTTAACGGCCTCGCAATTAATGTCATTTGCGTTAACATCATCATCAATCTTGTTGACAACTTGTCATTTTGTTGCAATGTGCTTTTACACGTCCCTATCATTTTCCAAGTATATTAATTCGATATTTTGGGCTTTTACTGCCAATATTAATTATAATCTATCTATCTTTAATCTGTAAGTTTTTAGATTGTTATTAGTCAAAATGTCTGCACAACAATTGACAAATTAGCAACGTTGCTCTAACAGCTAACTTATCGAAATATTACAGTTAAGATTTTGATCATTAGTCTTTTCGTATTATCCAGGATCATTAAACTGGAGTTTTATACGAATCAATAATGTAGTCGGGCTTAACGGCCTCGCAATTAATGTCATTTGCGTTAACACCATCATCAATCTTGTTGACAACTTGTCATTTTGTTGCAATGTGCTTTTACACGTCCCTATCATTTTCCAGGTATATTAATTCGATATTTTGGGCTTTTACACCGGAATTCATTATTCATACTCAAGACAGGGGCTTCTTTAGAAGACGGTTTAGAACATATTGTGTCATACACAACCTTAATGCATTGCATAAAGGTTGAATATGACACATGTCGTTTGAGTCATCCTCTAAAGAGGGCCCTATCTTGACGATGAATTTCAGTGTTAGTCTTTTTATTCTTAGTACCGTATGCCAGATGATTTATCTGCTTCTGGACTCCCCAGAATCATCAACACCAACGTGACAGGCTGAGGGGACGATGGCGTGGAATTAGATACAATTAGGTAGCCCAAAGAGGCGCAGAATAGGGAGTTGTGGAAAAATCGAAGGGAGGCCTTTGCCCGGCCGTGGGACAGTACACGCTAATTTCATATTAGATTAGTCTTTTCATATTGTCCATGATCATTAAATTAAAATCGTTGTTCGTACATATTAAGCAACTAGCTTATGCTCGCGACTTCGTCCGCGTGGACTACACAAATTTCAAACCCCTATTTCACCCCCTTAGGGATTGAATTTTCAAAAATCCTTTCTTAGCGCATGCCTACGTCATAATAGCTATCTGCATGCCAAATTTCAGCCCGATCCGTCCAGTAGTTTGAGCTGTGCGTTGATAGATCAGTCAGTCAGTCAGTCAGTCAGTCAGTCAGTCAGTCAGTCAGTCACCTTTTCCTTTTATATATTTAGATTTAATGGATTTACATGCTGTAAAAATTCACTTTTTCTTTTAAACATTTCAAATTACTCAAGCTATTAAAATTACTATTTGAAAAACAGCGTTCAATTTTCGTAATTGCTCAAATTAAATAAAGCTATTTCAAAATTTAAAGTATCGTCAAGGGAACAATATTTCCAAACCTAATTATTTTCAACTAGAGTTTGTTCTGAATCAATAATGTAGCCGGGCTTTACGGTCTCGCAATTAATGTCATTTGCGTTAATACCATCATCAACTTTGTTGACAACTTGTCATTTTATTGCAATGTGTTTTACAAATGTTTTACACATCATATTTTCATTAAAATAAAAGGTTTATTAATTAGATCTTTAGGATGCATCCATTTCCAAATGGATGTTTCGATTATATAATTACAGTCTTCAACAAAAATACAATGAGTAGGTATATCAAGAAATTATGATCCTTCTTATGTTGGGTATAAAGTTTGTCGTACTTGTTTTAAAACAAGATTATTAACATATTTTAGTAATGTGTATAATTTAATAAGGAAGAACATACAATTAAAGTTTTTAACATATCAGTACCCGTAGTACAAGATTTTACGTCTCACCAAACCAAACCAAATTCGAGAGTCGAAATACTTCCGCGTTACAGTAAAATGGACCTAAACGGCCTTGAATTTAAGTCAAATATTCGACGACAGGGGTCTTCTCCGGTTGGCCGAAAGCCAAGCGGGGGTACGGGCCTCGAGGCGTAGCCTCCTTACCCGGGCAAGGCCCGGGGTATTCAATTACCCCGGTGTTGGTCTTCTAGCCGGAATTTCACCGGCTAGGGCCCGCCATCATTGGCTTGGGGCCTCGTGGCTGGTTGTGTTCCCCGCGCTGAGGGCGATAGAGTCGCCGTCGCGCGCGGGGGTGGTGTCTGATCCGGTCGTGATCTCCGCGTTGCGGAAGATAGGCGCGGAGATAGTGTCAAATCCGGTGGGTCTCGCGTCGTCATCATCATCGCTAGGATCGCCTGCGTGCCACGCTAGTGGTGGCGATCGTAGGAGTTCCCGAGGCAGAGGACGCCCGGTCGGTGGTCGAATGGTCAGCGGAGCGATGCCGTGAAGGTGTGTGTAAGGTCCGTAGTCCGCGCGCGCAAACATGCGCCGAATATTCAAATATTCAATGCCACTGATTTTAATTTCGCAATGTTTCCGCTTGAAGCGCTGGCTGTAGAAGTGTAGACAAACTTGAGCTTTAAAACAAGGCTATTAAGATCCAGTTTACTGTAACGCGGAGTATTTCGACTCTCGAATTTGGTTTGGTTTGGTGAGACGTAGAATCTTGTACTACGGGTACAGAGAGGCTACACTCATCTAGTTAATCGAAAATTTTCAAGAAATATTTTGTACTACTGTGTGTTTTTGTTGTGAACAAAAGTTGACAGTAATGACTAATGAGTAATACATAATATCATTTCAGACGAGGTATTACTCGTATACCTATTCATACGCATTCATTTTTTTTTAATATCATCAGTTTGAAGTTCTTGAACAACTAACATTATAATATTACTAGCTGATGCCCGTGACTTCGTTCGCGTGAAATTAGGGTTTTTTTAAATCCCTTGGGAACTCTTTGATTTTTCGGAATAAAAAGTAGCCTGTCTTTCTCCAGGTCTTTTTCTATACCCATGCAAAAACTCACGTCAATCCGTTGCACCGTTGCGACGTGGGTGAAGGACAAACCAACAAAGCGACAAACAAACACACTTTCGCGTTTATAATCCATACTAATATTATAAATGCGAAAGTGTGCCTGTCTGTCTGTCTGTCTGTCTGCTAGCCTTTCACGGCCCATCCATTCAACCGATTTTGACGAAATTTGGTACAGATATAGCTTGCATCCCGGGAAAGGACATCAGCTAGTAAGGGTATAATTGGCAAAAATCTCTAAGACCACCAAATACATCTCAATTTGTGGCCAATCACATCATAAATCAAACAAAAGATAATATATTTTAACACCCTCACGGTTATCGAGCCAATCTCCAAACATTAATTCGATATCACGAACAACAGATAGCGTGGGCTCAATATGATCTTTATCTATTTGAAGTGTGTATTACGACCACCCGTGCTCACTACCATTATACAGTGGTCCGACCGCCGGCGAGAAAACGACTAACTATCGGCGATTTTTCTCTCTCAAGAAACGCACAATAAATGTACATTCCGTGTAAACGAAAGAGATGCATATATCAAAAGTTGCTCTCTGACTGTTCACACTGCCGGCGACGACTCACTTTACTAGTTTTGTCGCTGAGCGACGAGCTTTCAAAAATAAATCCGCTCAGCGATATTCGTTCAGCGATGCTCGCTCGCTTAAACACGTGTAACGCGCGCGCAGGTTTGCACAGGACTGAGCGACTGCGGGCGAATGGCGTGAGTAATCGCCCGTCGCACTTGCACACTCGCTTATAGCCCGGCGACAAAACTATCGAAACTATCGAACACACTCGCTTCCCGCTGGTCGCCAACTCGTTTATAGTTTCTAGCTCTACTCGTTTCTCGTTTATCGTCGGCGGTCGGACCACTGCATTATGGTCTGATTTTCGTTTAAAATCAATTGATTCAACTTTCAATTAAGTTGGAGGCTCTATTGTTATAAATGTTGAAGAAATATTTTGAGATGGACTCATTGACTTATATATTACTTCGTATGGACAGGGCCATTGAACAAACAAAATGGCAACGACTCCAACCTCAGTGACGTTTGGATTTCAAACGGGTCATTCATTAGTATCTAAGAGGTGGCGCTGATTGATTTGGTTCCAAAACCGTGAAAAATTTTGTTCGCTTGACCATATCTTGTCATTTATATCGATGGATAGACTGCGTTCTTTTTTGTTACGCAAGTTATAAGTGCAGTTGTGTGTACCATATCTTGACTATCATTATCATCGTCATTATCAACCGATAGACGTCCACAGCTGGAGATACAGTCCAACTATCTTACGTTGCCTGAATCCAGCGTCTCCCTGCCATTCGTTTCATGTCCTCTGTCTACCAGTAAGTACCTACTGGAGGTCTTAAAATGCTGCGCTTTCCGGTGCGAGGTCGCCATTCTAGCACCTTGGGACTCCAAGATCTATCGGTTCTTCAAACTATGTGCCCTGCCCATTGGCACTTCAACTTGTTGAGCAACCCGTTGAGCTATGTCGGTTACTCTGATGCTTCTTCAGTACAGAAACTCCAAGTATAGCACTCTCCATCGCCCCCTGACTGACTGACTTTCTTATGATTGTTAAGATCATATTGACCATGTTCATTATTTATGCCTAGACCTTTCTAGATGATGCCTGCGATTTCGTCCCCTTGGATTTGGGTTTTTAAATATCCCATAGGAATTCTTTGACTTAGTAGTATCCAATATACAACTATTATAATATCTTCTAGGTAAACATATGCCTATAATGAATAAAAACACCGGTCAAGTGCGAGTCAGGCTCGCGCACGGAGGATTCCGTACTACAGTCGTAATTTTTCTACATTTTGCACAATAAATTAAAAACTATGATGCACAAAAATATAAATAAAATCTGTTTTAGAATGACGTATATGGTATAAAGCCCTTTGAAAAACGTCACAACAGAGCAACGTATCGACGTGATTTTTGCATGGGTAATGGGTACACCTGAAGAGTGACATATAGGCTACTTTTTATCCCGGGAAGTCAAGAAGGTTCCACGGGATTTTTAAAAAACCTAAATCCACGCGTACTAAGTCGTGGGCATCAGCTAGTTATAGTCAAAGTCAAAGTCAAAGTCAAAGTCAAATGATTTATTCAAAATAGTAATAAATTACTCGTATTGATGGTCTGGTATGGTGTTACATTTGTAAGATATAGTGGTGATAATTATTACGCAAACTTAAAACTAAAGCTACGAGGGTTCCAAACGCGCCCAGGTCTGAGAAGAGAAGGTCTACTCTTATATACAAATAAATACTGTACTGGGTCATCGTTAGGTTAGATATTGCAAAAGTACTTTAAAAGTAGTTTTAAAATTCATTGTCGATTGTGAATACGTAAAATATTTTTATTTCAATGAGCCTATGTTATTGAAACTTTTGAGCATCATCCAAATGTTGAGAGGTGCTTCAACTTTTAACTGCTTTACCATTTTTGTGTCCAAATATTATAAATATGAAAGTTAAAATTCATTCGTTACCAAATTTATAAAGCTACTAGATTATGCTCGCGACTACGTCCGCGTGGACTACACAAACTTCAAACCCCTTTTCACCCCCTTAAGGGTTCAATTTTCAAAAATCCTTTCTTAGCGAATGCCTACGTCATAATACTCGTAGCTATCTGCATGCCCAGCCCGATCCATCCAGTAGTTTGAGCTGTGCGTTCATAGATCAGTCAGTCAGTCAGTCAGTCAGTCAGTCAGTCAGTCACCTTTTCCTTTTATATATTTAGATTCATAGTTTACTAAGCTAAATAGAAAATCACCTTTTCCTTTTATATATTTAGATTCATAGTTTACTAAGCTAAATAGAAAATCACCTTTTCCTTTTATATATTTAGATTCATAGTTTACTAAGCTAAATAGAAAATCACCTTTTCCTTTTATATATTTAGATTCATAGTTTACTAAGCTAAATAGAAAATCACCTTTTCCTTTTATATATTTAGATTCATAGTTTACTAAGCTAAATAGAAAATCACCTTTTCCTTTTATATATTTAGATTCATAGTTTACTAAGCTAAATAGAAAATCACCTTTTCCTTTTATATATTTAGATTCATAGTTTACTAAGCTAAATAGAAAATCACCTTTTCCTTTTATATATTTAGATTCATAGTTTACTAAGCTAAATAGAAAATCACCTTTTTCTTTTATATATTTAGATTCATAGTTTACTAAGTTAAATAGGAAATAGATACTTTTACTAACAAAGTAAAAAGAAGTTGGAGTTATTTGCATTTTAAACAATTAAATATCACTTTTTTAGCGTTTAAACTGTCATGAGTGATTTCTATATTATACATATCTTACACCCGGCTGTCCACCATCAGGGCTTTTTTAGGAATTTCTTTATCCATTTCTTCAATAACTCCATGTGACTGTAGTTGTTCTACATGTGAATTTTGTTTTTCTGTTAACAGGTAGACCGCGACCGAGAGTGACGTGGTACTTAGAGAACGTCGTAATAGATGACTCCTACGACCAACGAGAAGACGGCCTCACAGTCAACACCCTGACGTTTCCCAACGTTGGCAGACAGCACCTCAACGCAAGGCTCGTGTGTCAAGCGTCCAATACGAATTTAGCTACGCCAGAAACTAAAGTGCTTATCTTAGATATTAATTGTAAGTACTCCCAAATTGGGTACCTATTTTCCTACTTTTGCGTGTGGAAGTCCCTACAAAAGATCTATGTCCACTGTCCAGCAGTGGACGTCTATTGGATGATGATGATGATGATGATGATGATGATTAAGATACATTATTTCAATCACTGAATACAACTCGAACTCATTTTCAAGCAAAAAGGTCTAAAACTGTGCTAAAATTGAGTCTAAACTCTTTTGGACGGTCACAGTAAAGCTTCAACAGCTTTCATTCAGTTTTCGCTCCTCCTGTAAAATATTATTGACGTCATTTTCCAGCTCCTAACAAAGTCAACTGACATCAAATAAAAAATAAAAAATACTCGTACAAACTATGAAAGTCCCATTTCCTTTATAGGAAGCAACATTAAAGCAGGAGTACTATCCGAACGAAATTTCTATAAATTCTATACGCAAACGTGGAGAGCAAATACTCTCTGCTCTCACAATGTCATAGCCAGAGAGTTGCTGACAATTTCTCAGTATATTTTATGTATTTTTTAGAATTCCGTACCTCAAAAGGAAAAACAAAAACCCTTATAGAATCACTTTGTTGTCTGTCTGTCTGTCGGTCTGTCAAGAAACCTACAGGGTACTTCCCGTTGAGCTAGAATCATGAAATTTGGCAGGTAGGTAGATCTTATTGCTGACATAGGGGAAAAATCAGAAAACCGTGAATTTGTGGTTTGCAGTTTGCTGGCGAGCAGTAGCTTAGTAGTCAGTGCGTCGGACGTGATCCCAGGAGACGCGGGTTTGATTCCTGCCGGTCCGCAATTTTTGATATGTGTTTAAAATTAGTCCTACTCCTAAAACATTACACTCCTTTTTTGGACAGTCATGTAAAAATGTGCTAAAAATCGTCGGTAGACTTAGGTACTGTAATATTCCAAACATTTATTAATTTCAATTTTCAACTTCTAGGTCGCTGTAATGATCAAATTATTTTTGTCATCATCTCTTAGACTAAGATTGGCACCGATTCTAAGCACAACCTAATTTTAGAGTATTCGCAACCTCTTCTTACTATTGTAATATGAAAAGGACAAAAGCAGTTTGACATTTCTAAATTTAATTTTTAGATGTTAAAACCCGTGATTTTAGCACGCACTCGCGAATCTACTGTTTAAATTTGCTTGTGCACTAAAATTTAGAGTCTTTAAATGTGAAAGTCATGTTCCGTTCCTTTTTTTGCATTAGTAAAAAGACAAGGATGCAGATACTCTAAATTTAGTTTAGAGAGAGACTAGAGAATCGGGGCCATTGTATACATAGCAATACAAAACAGTGAACCCAGAACAATAAGACCTCATTTCTTCCACAGTGAAGCCGATCACCGTGAGCATATTGACCAAGGAGAAGCAAGTATCAGCGGACAAAAGATACGAGGTCGAATGCAAGACCACAGGGTCGCGACCCGAAGCAACTGTCACTTGGTGGAAGAACAATAGGCAACTCAAGCGGATGGCGAAAAACGTACGTCCTTTGTGTCCCAGTGATCCTTTTGTCCTTTATGTCCTTTAATTAATAGATTCTTTTCAAGTTTTTCCCCGCCGTAATGACTGTGTCCGCCATTCTTTTGTTTCGTCGTATTTTTAGGGTTCCGTACCGCAAGCTGTGATAGCCTAGTGGTTAGAACGTCCGCCTTCTAATCGGAGTTCGGCGGTTCGATCCCGGGCACGCACCTCTAACTTTTCGGAGTTATGTGCGTTTTAATTATTTAAATATTACTTGCTTTAGCGGTGAAGGAAAACATCGTGAGGAAACCTGCATACCTGAGAGTTATCCATAATGTTCTCAAAGGTGTGTGAAGTGTACCAATCCGCACATGGCCAGCGTGGTAGACTATGGCCAAAACCCTTCTCACTCTGAGAGGAGACCCGTGCTCTGTAGTGAGCCGGAGATGGGTTGATCATGATGATGATGATGATGGACCTCAAAAGGAAAAACGGAACCCTTATATCCTATAAGGGTTCCGTTTTTCCACTTTGTTGTCTGTCTGTCGGTCTGCCAAGAAACCTACAGGGTACTTCCCATTGACTTAGAATCATGAAGTTTGGCAGGTAGGTAGATCTTATAGCAGACATTAGGGGAAAAATCTAAAAAATTTGGATTTGTAGTTACATCACCCAAAAAAAAAAATTGTGGTCATGAACTAATAATAAGTATTTTTAATTTTCGAAGTAAGATAACTATATCAAGTGGGGTATCATATTATGACAGGACATTCATATGTACATTCTAAAACAGATTTTTATTTATTTTTATGCATCATAGTTTTTAAATTATCGTGCAAAATGTCGAAAAAATACGACTGTAGTACGGAATCCTCGAGCCTGACTTGGCCGGTTTTTTTTGTAAGACATTATTTTCGTATCTGTTTTGTTTTTCACCTTTATCGTCGTTAATTATGCGGTTTTGTTTGGTTATTTGATGGGGTTGGTTGGTTCGTATTTTGCAGGCAGGCATTGTTACTTGATAATGAGAAAGTTGTTAGGTTATCAAGGTTTTAAAAGACATTCTTGTTCCGTTTTTAATTCAAACATTTTCACTAACACACAAAGAATTCTGTGATAATAATATTGTGAACTAGATGATGCCCGCGGCTTCGTCCGCGTGGATTTAGTTTAAAATCCCGTGGGAACTCTTTAATTTTCCGGGATAAAATGTAGCCTATGTCATTCCCCGGGATGCAAGCTATCTCTGTACCAAAATTTCATTAAATCGGTTGAACGGATGGACCGTGAAAAGCTAGCAGACAGTCAGACACACTTTCGCATTTATAATATTAGTATGGATTAAAACCATTTTACTGCTTACTTCAAAACAAGGTATATAATGCATCAAAAGTAAGAATAGGAAAGCCTCTCACTTAAACATGACGGTTTCCAAGGAAAATGACTTGCGTATAGTACAATTTTTTTCTACATTATTTAGCTTAGATGAGAAAATCATATTAAAAACTAGCATATGCTCGTGATTTCGTCCGCGTGGATTACACAAATTTTAAACCCCCATTTCACCCCCTTAGGGTTTAAATTTTCGAAAATCCTTTCTTAGCGGATGCCTACGTTATAGTAGCTATCTTACGTGCCAAATTTCAGCTCGACCCGTCCAGTAGTTTGAGCTGTGCGTTGATGGATCAGTCAGTCAGTCACCTTTTCGTTTTGTATATTTAGATACTACATTGATTCAATTTATGTTTCTATTGAAGACATAAAAATACAGCGAAAAGTCATTTCCTATTCTTTCTTTGGATGCTTTAAAATGCGTTAAATAATTTCATTGTTCAACAGAGTAGAGAAAGTAATAACTTGTACAAGAGTAGAGAAAGTAATAACTTGTACAAGAGTAGAGAAAGTAATAACTTGTACAAGAGTAGAGAAAGTAATAACTTGTACAAGAGTAGAGAAAGTAATTACTTGTACAAGAGGAGAGAAAGTAATAACTTGTACAAGAGTGGATGAAAAAAAGAGTAAAGAAATAAAACCTTTAAGTTTAAGAAAATAATTGTGATTTTTTAATATTACGAGTACCTATTATTCTAAAAGATATTATTCAAACAAAGGAAATTTTAGAGGCAGGTATTTTGTTTTTGTTTATCTCATCATTTTCCTCAAACTCCATGTTTATTATACTTTGCATTTTCGTAAGCCTCTTTATCGCTAATTTTGGAAAAACTCATTCCACTTTTGTAACAAGCGAGTAATAATTGCCTATTATTTTATTCCAATTAGGTAAAGAACCTCCTCCAATGCACAGGGCCGGATTAACACGTCGGACCCCTAAGCAAAGCACGTCTCGGGGCCTTTTTACCTTTTTCTATCTTCTTAAAAATATTTTTTTCTACTGAAACGCAATTTTAAGTATTTTGTTTTAGGCTAGTCATGTTTAAGAGCTAGCGCGCACCACAGTAAATTTCCTTACGTTTTCCCCCCCGCAAAATCTGTGAACTGTTTATAGAAGAGCGCGCACTGCTGAATTAATTCATCTGACTAAATTCATCGATATAGAGAGAGCACAAAGATCTTTACTAAAGGTCATGTATCAGAAACCTTATAGATTTCCTACACACAAGCTTTACTCAACCAGTCAGGTATTAACTGTGAGACAGTTATATATTTTGCAAACGATTCTGAAAGTACATAAATCCACAAAATTTGAACCTTTAATTGTACGAAGGAGAAGGAAACTTAATGTCATTAATATAGCTGCAGCAAAAACGTCTTTTTCTCGCAATCAGTACACCAGAAAATCTGCACATCTCTACAATAAAATCAACAAAATTCTCAATTTCCACACTAGTAAACAGTTTGATATTAAAAAAACATTGTCTAAGTGGTTACAAGAAAAAACGTACGACGAAACAGAATTACTTGTAGGAATATAAATAGGTAGGTTAAATTTGAAATTTGTTATTTGTTATTAAAAATATACACATGTACACACCCACACACACACATACACTCACTCACACACATATTTTTAAGTTTCATATTCATATCATATCACTAAATTTAGTTTTGTATAAGTGTTTATTTGTTAATCATGGAGGAGGGAGAGCGGGGACCCTCAGATACAGGTTTTGCAAACTTACTTCAGGGTCCCTGGCACAATTTTAAAAAGACTTTTTAAAACAAATAAATCATTTCATTTCATTTCATTCCGCACCGGATTTTCATACATTTAAATTCAAATTTTATGGATTTTGCGCGCACCATAGTGCGCGCTAGCTCTAAGACTAAGGCCACATGATGCGTTTCCAATGCGTGGCGTTGCCGCAACGCTATGGATTTTAGTATTGGATCATCCAATACAGAAATCCACTTCCATCCAATTTGGATGCCACACGGGCACTGCGTTGCCGCTCCGGCAGAAAGTATGGCACCGCACCATCCCTCGCCGCCCGTTTCTCTGGTTCCAAGCCCGTTACGAGTGTGGTGCGGCACCGCACGTTGTCGCCGTAAGACTGGGGGGTTGTGGCGCCACACCGCAAAGATTTCACCGCATCAGCGGGCACAGAGCGGTGCGGCGCTGCAACGTTGTTATGTCGCAGCGGCGCCGTAGCAGCGTTGGACGCATAAACAACTGAGCGGTGCCGCTCTGATGCGACGTTGCAACGCATTCACCCCTCCCCGCCTCGTCTCGGTAGTTGCAAGTCCGGTGCGGCGCCGGAGCGCATCGTGTGGCATGCCACAGAATATTTCTATGTAAGACGACGCAGCGACATCGCTCTGGCGCCGCACCGCCGCCGCAACGCATCATGTGCCCCCAGTCTAACGCATCGTGTGGCATGGTACAGCGATTTCTATGTAGGATGACGCAGCGGCACCGCTGAGGCGACGCGCGCCGCACCGCCAATGCAACGCATCGTGTGGTTTCCTCACAGAGCAGAAACGAAGAGGAGTTGGCCTAAGCAACTGTGCACTGTGATTTTCAACTAGGTCCTGACGTCATCACTGTGGGCGGGGCCTTAGTTAGTATGCTGTCTGCGTTCGTCAGGTTCACATATATTGAGACTCGTATTATCGGTGTGTTTTCGCGTTTTTAAGAACAAAAGGATGAAGTGTTGTGTTTTATCGTGTCAAAGTTATTCAGACAGACGTTCTGATGCTATGAATGGTATAACATTTCATTTGTAAGTAATTTTATACGTAATTTCTACACTTATTGACATCTAGTGTGAGATAGCTGAACTATGTAGTGACATCAATATATCGATGTTAGGTCGCTAAGCGAGTAGTTTTGCTACTAACCCGCAGATGGAAAATTGAGAAGTGGGCGGCGTTCCACAACCCCTCACCCCGCAAAATGTCACTCGATATTTCATAGGGAAATCTTAATACAACATCTCCTCTTTGTTTCTGCTCTATGGGTTTCCTTCTTAATAGACTCATAACTTATAAAGACTAGACCATTTATATTTCGAAGAATCTAGACTATGTAAATGCGGACTGTCACATTAGCCCTTGGGCCAACATTTGTCAAGTTTGTCATGTATTCCCACAGTTCTCGGAGAACAACGAGACGCTGAGCGTGCTGAGCTTGGTGCCAAGCGTGGAGGACGACGGCAAATATTTGACTTGCCGCGCTGAGAACAAGCACATCCCGGACTCCGCGATAGAGGACAAGTGGAGACTCAACGTGCATTGTGAGTATAGACATTATCACTTTATTTGCTCGGACAATGAGGAGGTTTCCAGGCAACGTTCGAGAAAATTTTCATAGATGGCGCTGAATACTTCTTAATTAATATTTTGTTTGAATATTTTTTTTTTTTTTTTTAAGTATATTAGCCATATTAAATGACTAATATTCCCCTTTCCTCTCCAATTAAGCGTCGGGCTTGTGCTAGGAGTAGGTACGACAATAGTGCAACGGGCGGGATTTGAACCGTCGACCTTTCGGTTTTCAGTCCACTCCTATACCGGTTGAGCTATTGAGGCTTTTAAATATTACTCCATAGAAATTAGAATATTTACCTGAATAAACAAACTCGACATCAAAACACTTGAAACCATGATTCAAAGCATTCTAGTTTCCTAATTAGGTAATTTGATCCTACCTGAGGATCCTTAGCGAACAATAAGTCTTTATAAACTTATCTAATAAGCCTTAATTAGCCAGTTTAATAGAAAACATCAGAAACATTATTGCGACAACGCGTAATTTATTAACAACGAAACTTTCTTTTTATACCTAAGCATAATCAAATTAATCTTATTCAAGTTGTGTGCCTAAGAGGAAACATTTAAATGGTTCATCTCAATTTGAATAAAAGGAAAAACTGACTGACTGACTGATCTATCAACGCACAACTCAAAGTACTGGATGAATCGGGCTGAAATTTGGCATGCAGATAGCTATTATAACATCAACATCTATCATCTATAACTTTATAGGGCTTTTGGATTATATTATGATACAAAATCTAATATGTTTTTATGAGTTTTATGTCAAAAAAGACTCATCATCATCATTAACCGATAGACGTTCACTGCTGGACATAGGTCTCTTGTATGGACTTCCACACGCCACGGTCTTGCACCGTCTGAATCCAGCGGCTCCCTGCGACTCGTCTGATGTCGTCCGTCCACCTAGTGGGGGTCTTCTAACATTGCTTCTTCCGGTGCGAGGTCGCCATTCCAGCACCTTGGGACCCCAACGTTTCACGAACTATGTGCCCTGCCCATTGCCACTTCATCTTCGCAACCCGTTGAGCTATGTCGGCTACTCTAGTTCTCCTGCGGATCTCCTCATTTCTGATTTGATCACGTAGACAAACTCTAAGCACAGCTCTCTCCATCGCCCGCTGAGTGACTCTGAGCTTTCTTATGAGGCCCATAGTTAGCGGCAAATAAGACTCAATGTTTATGATTTTATTATTTTTGTTGTACTTAGATGTACCTATCGTGGACCTCAAGATGGGCTCCAACCTGAACCCTGACGAAATAAAGGAAGGCGACGATGTATACTTCGAGTGCACCGTTAAAGCCAATCCGAAGACACATAGGCTCGTTTGGTTTCATGACGTAAGTAATATACCTACTATTTTAATATTATATCTTTGCAAAGTAAAGATAAATAAATTAACTATGTCTAATGTTATAATATGGTTTTGGAATTTTCACACTCCTAATCTAATTTATTTACGCCCAAAGAACTTATAGAACTGTAAGACGGGGAGTCGCAATGTAGCTATAAATATAATATATATATATATAAATATATAAAGGTAAAGTTATCATAAATTTAGTGTTAAAATAAGAATATTTCGAGGTTCATAACTTTAAAATCAATATTTTTCAATGTTTTATATGTATACCAATTTAATGAACTTAGATAATGGCAAGACAAACCGATATAGTACTTAGTTTTGAGCATACTATGGTACTGATTCTGAGCACAACTAAATTTTAGTGTTCACATCCTCTTCTTACTAATGTAAAATGAAAAGGACAGACACAATTGACAGTCTTACATTTAATTTAGAGCTGTCAAACCTCGTGACTTCAGCTGCCAGTCGCGAGCCTAATGTTTAAATTTGTAATTCATGTTCTGTCCTCTTTTAGCAATATTAAAATGAATTATGAAAAATATGCAGATACTCTAAATTTAGCTTAGAGGAAGACAGCAGAATCGGCGCCATAATATCAAATAATGTAGTGATCACCCTCCTACGTTTTTATGAAGAAAGCACCGAACTGCGCCCTCTAGCGCATTCGACTTTTCCTTAATTCACTGTTAAAATATAAAATCAAGTTTAGTTACGTTTGAGTTTTAAACTATGAATGAATCATTCTAACAAATAAATACAATTCGTATTCGCCGAGAAGCATCTCCGTTCGTACTAATTAATTTGTTAGAGTTTACCAATTAAAAGTTTTAATATTCTTGCCATGACTGCTATCCCGCTGGTCTCGTTGAGAGATAAGTTTTTCCTTCCAAATATAATTAGACTTGATGACGATAGCTAAGGACTTATTAGCAGACTTCCCTAACTTTTGCAGATGATAAGTCCTTTGACACTATCGTAATTATTGTGGTATTATGGAGATAATTATCTTATTTCTATTTTTATACGGAGAAAGATTTCCATTTGCAAATAGTGTAGATGGGTTTCTCCATCTTTATTCATGAACATCTCTATATTATGTT
Source organism: Maniola hyperantus (assembly GCF_902806685.2). Lineage (NCBI taxonomy): Eukaryota > Metazoa > Arthropoda > Insecta > Lepidoptera > Nymphalidae > Maniola > Maniola hyperantus. The sequence goes on from NC_048553.1 coordinate 12,936,607, forward strand.
AAAATGAATCGCTGAATGTGTTGCTGTTCGCAAATCTCGAGAACAGCTGAACCGATTTCGGTAATTCTTTTTTCATAATATGCCTTGAAGTACGGGGATGGTTCTTAGAGAGAGAAAAATTTAAAAAAATCCTGAAAAAGAATCGGCTGTTGGCGGTACGAAGTTTGCCGGGGCAGCTAAGTACCTAATAAATTATTCTGTTAGTAAAACGGGATGACGTATGTCAGATGTATGCTTACCAATTTTTCTAACCTACGAGAAGCGTATACCTACTTTTAGTTTGGTATTTAGGCTGAGCTCTATAGAGCTAAGTTTGATTTTGCTTAGACTTAAAACACATTAAAACTAGACAGCGTTATATGAATTTGTCTCATTTTAACTAAAACGTAATTCTGAGCAAAGTCAAAATATAAGCTCTAAGGCATCGTGTAGAACAAACCGGTTCCGGTACGATGCCGTGCGGAAACCAAAGAAAGTTTCATAAAAACTGCTATTCCCCTTCCAGGTTAGCCCGCTTTCATATTAGACTGCAGCGTCACTTACCACCAGGTGAGATTGCAGTCAAGGGCTAACTGGTATATGAATATTATAAAAAAAACTGGCCAAGTGCGAATCAGACTCGCGCACTGAGGGTTCCGTAGTACAATCGTATTTTATCGACATTTTGCACGATAAATCAAAAACTACTTACTAGATCTCGTTCAAACCAATTTTCGGTGGAAGTTTTCATGCATGCATCATATATTTTTTTAGTTTTATCACTCTCTTATTTTAGAAGTTACAGGGGGGAGGCACACGTTTTACCACTTTGGAAGAGTCTCACGCACAAACTATTCAGTTTAGAAAAAAATGATATTGGAAACCTCAATATCATTTTTGAAGACCTATTCATCAATACCCCACACATATGGGTTTGATGAAAAAAAAATTGTATTCAGTTCTAAGTATGGGGAACCCAAAAATTTTTTGTTTTTTTTCTAATTTTGTGTAAAAATATTAATGCGGTTCGCAGAATACATCTACTTACCAAGTTTCAACGGTATAGCTCTTATAGTTTCGGAAAAAAGTGGCTGTGACATACACACAGACAGACAGACAGACAGACATGACGAATCAAAGGCTTAGCGTTAGATTTGTGTGGAAAATTTTACTTTTTAGTTCGTTTTTCGAAGTCGTCGTTTTCTATTTTTATATAATGACTTTTACTTGTATAGTATAGATCTTAACATTGGTTTCTGCTTTGTCCAGAACACAGAGATCTTCCACAACGAAGCGGCGGGCGTCATCCTCAGCGCCCAGAGCCTGGTGCTGCAGAGCGTCACCAGGGCCGCCGCTGGCGACTACACGTGCATGGCAGCAAACAGTGAAGGCAAAGGGACTAGCAACCCCGTCTCTCTGCTAGTACGATGTAAGTACATAGTTTTACTAGATAATGCCCACAAATTCATCCGCGTGGATTTAGTTTTTAAGGTTCCGTACCTCAAAAGCTAATAGTGACTGGCACGGAGGGCAAAAGAGCGAGAGGCCGCTCACCAACTAGGTGGTCAGACCAGTTAAAGGGATCCAGCAGGTGTGGATTTTATCACATAGTGAAAATGGCCACCAACAGAAGCCGGTGGAAACAGATAAGCCATTCGAGGGAAGTTTGCCAGGACCACGATCTTCAGCAATGAAGGAACGACCGGAGAGAGAGAGATATTTCAAAAGAAAAAAGGAACCTTATAGGATCACTTTGTTGTCTGTCTGTCTGTCAAGAAACCTAGAGGGTTCTTCCCGTTGACCTAGAACCACGAAATTCAGCAGGTAGGTCTGTAGGTCTTGTCACTTTAGGGGAAAAGTCCGAAAACCGTGAATATGTGGTTACATTCTGAAAAAAAAAATTAAAATGTATTCAGGAACAAATATAGTATTTTCAACTTTCAAAGTAAGATTAATATACCAAGTGGGGTATTGTATGAAAGGGCTTTACCTGTACATTCTAAAACAGTTTTTTATTTTTTTATAAAGTAAGTATATAAGTATAGTTGTAAAGTATATCAGCACGGGTGTCATTTATACAGTTATACACGTATAATAGGCAAGTGCAGCACCACGGACGTGTAATTCCGCCATTGGCGAGCCTCCAACAAAAGGCGGCCATTGTGAGATTATTCCTATGCATTCAGTACTTCGCTTGACTAGCGCAGCCAGATGCTCTGGTAAATAAATAGCTTTCCAATCTTTGGCTAATTCGCTTTAGTTATAGACTAAGCTACCTACTAAAATAGAAATGCTGTTTTATAGTCAAGCGTGCTCTATCTTAGGCTGCATTATTACTTGCCAGCAAATCTGATTGCAGCGAAGTGCTTGCTCATAATTTAAATAAGCTACAAGCCTTTATTTTTATTTATTTATTTATTCAGATACAAGTTAGTCCTTGACTGCAATCTCACCTGGTGGTAAGTGATGATGCAGTCTAAGATGGTAGCGGGCTAACCTGGAAGGGGTATGGCAGTTTTTATTAAACCCATACCCCTTTGGTTTCTACACGGCATCGTACCGGAACGCTAAATCGCTTGGCGGCACGGCTTTGCCGGTAGGGTGGTAACTAGCCACGGCCGAAGCCTCCCACCAGACCAGACCAGAAATTTAGAAATTATAAAATTCCAAACCCCTGCCAGGAATCGAACCCGGGACCTTCCACTATTAAGACCACAGCGCTCACCACTGCGCCAGGGAGGTCGTCAAAGCCTTTATTTAACTTGCCGTATTAGAATTTATCAGGTCAAATCTTACAACAATATTTTAGACCATCCCCCAATCGATTGAGCTGTTTGAACACATACGTAACTTCGATGACAGTGCGATAATAATATGGCAACACTAGCTTATGCCCGCGACTTCGTCCGCGTCGACTACACAAATTTCGAACCCTTATTTTACCCCCTTAGGGGTTGAATTTTCCGAAATCCTTTCTAAACGGATGTCTACGTCATAATAGCTATCTGCATGCCAAAGTTCAACCCGATACGTCCAGTAGTTTTAGCTGTGTGTTGACATATGAGTCAGTCAGCTTTTCCTTTTAAATATTTAGAGATGGAGTGGTGTCACCATAGAGCAGAAACAAAGAGGAGATGTTGTATTAAGATTTCCCTATGAAATATCGAGTGACATTTTGCGGGGTGAGGGGTTGTGGAACGCCGCCCACTTCTCAATTTTCCATCTGCGGGTTAGTAGCAAAACTACTCGCTTAGCGACCTAACATCGATATATTGATGTCACTACATAGTTCAGCTATCTCACACTAGATGTCAATAAGTGTAGAAATTACGTATAAAATTACTTACAAATGAAATGTTATACCATTCATAGCATCAGAACGTCTGTCTGAATAACTTTGACACGATAAAACACAACACTTCATCCTTTTGTTCTTAAAAACGCGAAAACACACCGATAATACGAGTCTCAATATATGTGAACCTGACGAACGCAGACAGCATACTAACTAAGGCCCCGCCCACAGTGATGACGTCAGGACCTAGTTGAAAATCACAGTGCACAGTTGCTTAGGCCAACTCCTCTTCGTTTCTGCTCTGTGGGTGTCACGATGGAGCCAGAAGGTGACCATAAGAACTCCTCAATTTCTCAACATAACTCCGTAGTGTTTGGATTTGTTGGATTTGTTTTGACAAGTACTATACACCTAGAGGATGATGTCTAGGGTCTCATGATGGAGCCAGGAGGTGATCTTCAATTACCAATCACAACTCCGTCATGTTTGAGCTGGTTGGATCTGTCTTGACATGTTCGTTTTCATCATCACCGTTATTATCAACGATAGACGTCCACTGCTGCACATTGGTCTCTTGTACGGTCATGCGTCTCCTGAATGAAGCTAATTTCTGCCACTCGTTTGATGTCGTTTGTCTACTGTCAACGCTACGCCGTGCGCTTTCCGTACGGACCAATTACTTAAAGCAAGTATTAAACAAATACAAGTATATAAATAATTTAGTTTTATCATTCTCTTATTTTAGAAGTTACAGGGGGGGGGGGGGAATTTTACCACTTTGGAAGTGTCTCTTGCGCCAATTCAGTTTAGAAAAAAATGATATTAGAAACTTGAACATCATTTTTGAAGACCTATCTATAGATATCCCATCCCACACGTATGAGTTTGATGAAAAAAATATATTTGAGTTTCAGTTCTAAGTATGGGGAACCCCCAAAATTTATATAATGTACAAATACAAGTATTAAAATCTTCCTATTGAGATATTCGAGCTTTCTTATGAGGTTCGATTTCGAGAAAGAGGTCAGCCGCCGAATCCAACTCGGTTGGGCAGCGTTCAGGAAGCTTCGAGATGTCTTCTTGTCCAAAATTCCTCAGTGCTTGAAGACCAAAGTATTCGAACAGTGCGTGTGTGTTGCCAGTGATGACATATGGATCCGAGACATGGTCGCTAACTATGGGCCTCATAAGAAAGCTCAGAGTCACTCAGCGGGCGATGGAGAGAGCTACGCATGGAGTTTCTCTATGTGATAAAATCAGAAATGAAGAGATCCGTAGGAGAACTAGAGTAACCGACATAGCTCAACGGATTGCGAAGCTGAAGTGGCAATGGCGCAAGACCGTGGCATGTGGAAGTCCATACAAGAGACCTATGTCCAGCAGTGGACGTCTATCGGGCAACGATGATGATAACTGAGACATTCTATTCCTATTTATGAAAATCCGTCAAACAATGAATGCCCTTGCAGCTTTAAAAATCAAAAAGTACCTATGTGGATAAATACTAAAATTCCGTAGTATACTTGTACTTGAATAAACAACATTTTGGGACGGATATGCAAATATCTCAATCCACATTCAGTGGGAATTGTTTGGGTCCCCTGATCTTCCTCAGAGAGCTTTATATTACCAGCTTTTAGCGTCCCAGATATATCGGTTGTAAAATTTTACAGCACCCTTAGGGGGAGCGACCTAAAACGATTATTGCGAAATATTATGAACAGGCGCCATCTTGTGCGAATCGATATTACGAATCATACTCGTATTCAGTATCCGAATTGCAGCTATTGAAATAACTATGAATAAAATTTTTATTATCACCCAATTGAGAATTGTTATTTCACACATTTTTTTGCATTATGGCTGAAAGAATCGTTTTGCAATTGAAAATAAAGTTAGGTATTCTTGTATTTTTCTACAGAAAATTCTTTAGTAGTTAAGCTTCATCATCATCATCAAACCATCCCTAAAAATTGAAAGAAAGAAAGAAGAAAGAAAGAAAACTGTACGAATGTTGGGAACACCAATATTGACTGAAGTAAAATATAATTTTTCAAACTATTTATTCAGAATAGGTAAAATTTTACGCTTACTGATGGTCAAAATTTTGAATTGTAAGATGATATAGTGGTGATAATTAATACGTACTTAAAACTAAAGCTACGAGGGTTCCAAACGCGCCCAGGTCTGAGAAGAGCCCAGCGCAAACTCTTTTATATTCCGTAATGTGAAATGAGCTTAACGTTTCAATCCAAAATGAATTTCCCCATTGACTTTTGTAATATGCCACCGACGACGGACGGTATTAAATCCAAAATCGAGAGGATCCCTGATATTCCGAGTCCCTTCACCCGTCTGCCTTTATGGACTAAGAGCTAGCGCGTGCCACATCTTCGTTATTTTATAAAAGCTGACAGTTTCTCTGCGTATTATCCCCAACAAAGGTGGAATAATCAGCGACTATGAAGTTTATAAAGGTGTAAAAAATCTTACGTCGAAGTATAAACTCAATTTTTTTTATATCTTCGGAATAGTATTCGAAATCATGTCATCCATTGCCAGACAATTAGTATCATGGCAACTATAATGTATCAACTATTGTCGTCTTGCTCCTATACGCTGCAGTATCCCCTTCCACACACTTGGCATGTGACTGGGAAGTGAGACAGACGTGCATGTGGCATATAATATGACAGTCTAGATGTCTTAAGTCTGGCGGGTCAACCTTTTTTACCCCTTTATCCAAACCTCATATAGTCGCTGATCGTTCCTCCCTTTGTTGGGGGCAATACGCAGATAAACTTTCAGATTTTATAAAATAATAAAGGTCTGGTACGCGCTGGCTCTAAGACCATGATATTGAGTCCCTTCAGCCGTTTGCCTTTACATTCGGCGTTATTACGGACGAGGCAAATACAAAGTCCAAAATAACAGTTTTATTACTAATACCGAACTGTGATTGGATTATATGAATTGTAATTGGATTCTTGTTTTTATTCCGCTCAGCTGTTGTTTGATTTGATTTTTAGGGTTCCGTATATTCAGAGAAAAAAGGGAACCCTTATAGGATCACTTCGCTGTCTGTTTGTCGTGTCTGTCAAGACTCGTCAAGGGAATCAAAACCTATAGGGTTCTTCCTGTCAATCTAGAATCCTAAAATTTGCCAGGTAGCGACGTTTTATAGCACAAGTAAAGGAAAAATCCGAAAACCGTTACATCACAAAGAAATACTAAAAAAGACGGTAATAACTAATTATTTAAAAAACAGGCCAAATGCGAGTTAGGCTCGCACAACGAGGGTTTCGTATTACAGTCGTATTTTTTAGACATTTTGCACAAAACTATGATGCATAAACATAAATAAAAATTGGTTTTAGAATGCACAGGTTTTAGAAAGCCCTTTCATATGATACCCCACTTGATATAGTCATCTAACTACAAAAATTGAAAATACTAACTTTTAGTTCATGACCACAATTTAATTTTTTTTGTGTGATGCAACCACAAATTCACAGTTTTTAGATTTTTCCCCTTAAGTCTGCTATAAGACCTACCTACCTGCAAAATTTCATATTTGTACGTCAACGGGAAGTACCCGTTGACGTACAATTATGAATTTTAGTAGGTTTCTTGACAGACCGACAGATAGACAGACAGACAGACAACAAAGTGATCTTATAAGGGTTCCGTTTTTCCTTTTGAGGTACGGAACGCTAAAAATGAATAAAACACATTATTTTTTAATTATTCTTTTAAATAATGAAATCTAGAATCTAGCCCCATACCATAAACTACCGCTATACAAAAAAAATTACGTCATTCTTTTATTTAGTCCAATACCCTATTGTTAGAACTGCTGATACCGTTTGTATTAATGAACTCTCGTTAAAAATACCTGAAGATCAAAACCCCGTCGTAACTTCAGAATATAAACAAGTTCTAAGTTATCAATCTCAGCTCGATAGTTCACTGTTGTTTCATCGGGAAACTTTCGCCCTTCTATTAAAACTGCGATCGCGCGATCTCACTTTATAATAACGATTTCTTCTACAAAGTTGTGAATTTTAACAGAAGAAAAATATGATCCCGTCTATATAGGTTGGCAAGTTTTAATGAAATGTAAATTGAGATCGAGTCACTATTCAGCCGCCTTCACAACTTTGCTTGCGTTTGTCAGTTGTTAGATTTACGACCTTATGTAATTGACATTCTACCTTCGTTGCTCAAATACGTACAAAACATTCCTAATAATCCTTGCTGACGTGGACGCTTTTTGAAATATAACCTTTTTCTTCTCCTGTAAGTACTTACATAATAATCGGTGATAAACGTGAGCCTAATGAAGAAGTCCCAGGTTCGATATGGGCATTATGCATGCACCTCTAACTTTTCGGAATTAAGTGCGCTTTAATCAATATATTATTATTATTAAGCGCTAGTCTATAAATATATGCTCAGTAGTGAGCCGGCGATGGGTTGATCATGATGATGATTGTTCCAGATGCTCCAGTATGCTCAGAAAGAAGAGACAACGAGCTGTTCGGCGCTCTCAAACACGAAACCGTATCGTTGCACTGTTCAGTGGATGCCAACCCCGCTCTGGTCTCCTTCCACTGGACCTTCAACAACTCAGGGGAACAGACTGAAATACCCCCGAGGTAAGATTTTGTTTATTTTATACTAGCTGATGCCCGCGACTTTACGTGGATTTATGCTTTTAAAAAACCCTTGGGAACCCTTTGATTTTCCGGACTTCTAGTTAGTTCTTCTTAGTTTTAAGATTATCAATATTAATTTTAGCTGTTGGTTTTCCAAATGAAATAAAAAGTAGCCTATGTCACTCTCCAGGTCTTTGACTATACCCGAGCAAAAAATCATGTCAATCGGTTGCTCCGATGCGACGTGATTAAAGGACAAACCAATGAACCAGCAAACCAAGATGTAGCACTGTATGCTACATCTTGTAAGTTTGTATGTATTATTTGCCTGTCATACAAACTTACATACATACCAACACATATAATACATTCAAGACACTATTGTCATCTCGTGTCTACACCCCACGCTGTGTGCATGGAAAAGGAAAACGACTGACTACATGAGGTCTGAGGCAGGCAGTAGAGCTCAGACCACCGCACAGTGAAGACGTGGCAAGTGAGATTATCGAGCCGATATTTACACACCATAATTAGATACTCATACATGAGTTACCACACAACAAGCAAACACACTTTCGCATTTATAATAAGGGTACTGATTATTGAAATTATTTAGACATTTGAATGTTTTTCTTGATTTGTAGATTGTACAGCAGTCACGGGCACACGTCTACGTTGAACTACACTCCTACTACTGACATGGAGTACGGCACGCTGGCATGCTTCGGCGAGAATGCGGTGGGACAACAGAAGGTGCCGTGCTTATTCCAGTTGGTGGCTGCGGGTAAGATTTCAGTAAAACTGAGCGTTATTGTTATACTACCTTAACACAATCCAATACCAATAACTATTTGTCTCATTTTGTAGTTTTAGTGATTTAGTATTTTTCAAACCCGCAATGTATAGCGTCCAAAACTCGGGTCAATGCCCCGCCTACGATGCAGCATTGACTCCGAATGGCCTTCTTACGTAACGTTCCAACGAACTTGAAAAAAAATTAAAAAATCCTATAATTTTGTAAAAGTTTACGATATATTGCAAATAAAACAACATGTTTTATTTGCAATATACTTATCGTAAACTTCTACAAAATTATAGGATTTTTTATATTTTTTTCACGTTTTTTTGTGGTATCATATCATCAGTAATCATCAGTAGTCTTCGTTTTTTGCCAGCGTTCTGATTACACCCTGTATGCTTGCGTCTGTAATTAAGTTTTGTATAGGATTCGGATGATCCCATTGTCATTTAGCCAGTGTCTAGGTAGTAAATATTTTAGATGTAAGACTCTTTAGTGGGCATTGAGTTAATAAACCATGGAACATCAGGTTTCAAACATTGGAAGCAATAAACAGTTCCAGGGAAACCTATCTCTATCTCTTTTACTATGGTTACAATAACAAAAGAGTCGCTTCATAAAAATGATGAAGACAGTGATATTATTGATATACAGAGTAATAAAATTACAGCACTGAGTAAACTGAAAGAAAACAGCGAGACTGAATACTGATCAAGTACCCCTTAATTGGGTATTTTCCTACTTTTGAATTTGATAAATATTATAACTTTATTATTAACTAGCTTATGCTCGCGACTTCGTCCACGTGGGCTACACAAAATTTCGAACCCCTATTTCACCCCCTCCAGAGTTGAATTTTCAAAAATCCTTTCTTAGCGGATGCCTACGTTATAATAGCTATCTGCATGCCAAATTTCAGCACGATCCGTCCAGTAGTTTGAGCTGTGCGTTGATAGATCAGTCAGTCAGTCAGTCAGTCAGTCAGTCAGTCAGTCATTCAGTCAGTCAGTCAGTCAGTCAGTCACCTTTTCCTTTTATATTTTTATAATTGCGTTTTTAAAATATCCTACATTTGGTTCAATGTTGTTAGTTATAAGTATTGTTATTTAGCTTTTAATAAGATATGTGTGACGTGTAGATACCTAATGTTAACGGCTTCGGTATACGGAAAAACTCAATCTTCGAGTTTATGATTATACCTGAATTTGTGTAACCTGTAAATATTTTTTCTTAAATAAATATATTTTTATTATTATTATTATATTATTATTATATATTTAGACTAGGATAAAAATAATGACGTACGCTGAAAAACTTATTAAAATCCAACAAAGATTTTATAAACTTTGTAAATCTTTTTTAAAGACTTTGTAAATCTTTGTTGGCATTTTAATTTTGGAGTGGGAGGGTCTTCTATCAATTTCTCGCAAAACGAAAATTTGTATGAAACCGCACAAAGCTACTATGGCATTAGTAAGGTGTGACGTCAAAATGCTATATCGCTATCTCTGTCTAATCAGAAATATTTAAATGCTTATAAAGTTTTTGTTATTTGATCGATTTAATTAGTTTTTTCAGTTTACGTCATTATTTTTATCCTAGCTTATAATAAAGTAATAAAAAAATTGGAGTCAAATACCCAACTACTTTAAGATAATTATGCGTACCATGCTTGCTCTAGTAAAACGACAACTCTCTGCTATCCCTTTCATTCCTAAGTTAATCAATCGTAAACTTTTAAACGGAACGAGGAAAAACCGTGTTAATATCGCACAGCTGGGCAAATCTTTCTTTATACGCGGACTGGTAAGGAGCTTAGGACACACTTCCCCGGCACGGATTACCCGGATTTAGAATTTTCCCGGGATGTTTTAGACCTTTATACCGGGAATCGGGATACATGTGAAAAGGGTGTATTTCCTCACATTCTTTGCAAAGGCACAATGGAAGGTCTTCGTATGGATTTTTTTTATTTAGTGAAAGGAACGGGCGCCCTAATTAAGTATAGAAACATACAAAGAATTTTCTTTATTGACATAATGTTGTCTTGAAAAACTACTTTCATTTTAAGATAGTTTTGTGAATAAAACAAAAACCATTATTATAAACTAGCTTATGCCCGCGACTTCGTCCGTCAAACCCCTGTTTTGGCCCTTTAGGGATTGAATTTTCAAAAATCCTTTCTTAGCGAATGCCTACGTAAAAATCCCGCCTTTTTCTGATAAATTTTTCTAGGTATTTTCATTGTTAAAGAGTTGTAAAAGCCACGAGAGACGAGTTTATTTTTCAAAACGCATTTTCAGATGAGTTACATAATATTTTTTTCCATAGGTCGTCCATTTCACCTACAAAACTGCACAGTGGCGAATCAAAGTCTGGACTCATTATACGTTGAATGCGTCGAGAACTTCGATGGAGGACTCCCACAGACCTTCCTGATGGAGTTACTGGAATTGCCTTCGCTCAAGGTAAATATCACGATTTTTCTTATCTAAAGAATATATAAAAAGAAAATCTGGCTGACAGACTGACTGACTTACTGATCTATCAACGCACAGCTCAAACCATTAGACGGACGGCTGAAATTTTGCATGCAGTTATTATGACGTAGGCATCCGCTTAGAAAGGATTTCGATAAAAGGTTCGAAGTCGCGGGAATAAGCTAGTCTAAATATATAAAAGGAAAAGGTGACTGACTGACTGATCTATCAACGCACAGCTCAAACTACTGGACGGATCGCGCTGAAATTTGGCATGCAGATTGCTATTATAGGCATCCGCTAAGAAAGGATTTTTGAAAATTCAACCCCTAAGGGGGTGAAATAGGGGTTCAAACCCCTATTTGTGTAGTCCACGCGGACGAAGTCGCGAGCATAAGCTAGTATAAAATAAAATGTTTTTTTCCATGTAGGTCAATTTGCGCCACTTATGATATATACCATGACTCTACTATAGGAAGTACCATCACAGATTATCTACTTATGATATTATACTAGCTGATGCCCGCGACTTCGTACGCGTGGAATTAAGCTTTTTAAAAACCCCGTTTGAACTCTTTGATTTTCCGGGATAAAAAGTAGACTATGTCACTCTCCAGATCTTAATCTATACCCATTTAAAAAACCACGTCAATTCGTTGAACCGTTGCGACGTGATTGAAGGACAAACCAACAAACTTTCGCAATTATTTATAATAAGGGTACTGACTAGCTGATGCCTGTGACTTCGTACGTATGTATTTAGGTTTTTTTAAACCCCGTGGGAAGTCTTTAATTTTTCGGGATAAAAAGTAGCCTATGTCCTTCCCGGGGATGTCAGCTAACTCTGTTCGAAATTTCATCAAAAACTGTTGGTCGGTGAAAAGCTGTTAATCTGTCAAGTTATTCTGTACGTTATTAAGTCTGTCTGTTATTAAGTTAATCTGTAGGGCGATTGTCTAAAACCTGCATCAATCATTATTACAATCTCAATTGTTCTGATTGGCTGAATTTGGGCGATTCTTGTTGCAACAATGCATTGTGGCCAATAGTGAGCGAGCATTAACCAATCAGAGATGATTGCGATCGTGACATTGTAGCTGTCAAACAACCGCGGTAGCGCCACTGTACTCTTAATCTGTTAACTTAGTGCATGTTAGTTTATAAGTAAAGTTTTGTAAAGTAATTGACAACCATATTGTTTATTGTATGTATTTAAATGTGCGGTCTTTTATGTATGGAAGTTGTTGGTGATAAATAAATTAAAAAAAAAAGCTAGCAGACAGTCAGACAGATAGAGAGATAGACCAACACACTTTCCCATTTATAATATTAGTATGGATAACATCGTTTTTTGCAAACGAATACACAGTATTACAGAGGGGAAGCTTCACATTAGCTCACGCACACCACGACGTGCCACGGACGCTCGGTGCGCCTAGTTTGGCGGCAAACGGAGCGTCCGTGACACGTCGTGGTGTGTGTGAGCTGCACTAGAGTGAGTGAACCTACAGCCAGCCGCTAGTATGAAGCTTCCCCTCTGCAGGGTTAGCATGGGCGGGGATATAATTTTCTCCCCGGGGAAAGGATAAAATCTTTATCCCCTCCGACAGCTTTATCCACTCTCCGAGCATGGGCTCACGGGTGGATATAATTATCCACAGTGAATAAAACGGGGGACTTTTCGGTTTTTGGATCTTTTGCTTTACCTTTATTGGGTTAATGGTAATTGGTATTTGGGACCTATGTTGGGTTTATGTTGGGGTTCCCAACCATATTCCAAACATAACCCAAACACAACCCAAACATAACACAAACACAACCCAAACATAACCCAAACACAACCCAAACATAACCTAAACCCAACAGGTACCGCGAGACATGTTTTGATTTTTTAAGTTCTATGAGAATAAACTTAAACCCACGTCTAATGTCGAGGATAAAATTGTCCCCGAATTAGGGATAAACTTCTCCTCTCCCCTGTTGTCGTGCTTTGAGAGGTGGACAAGTAAATTTTATCCCTCGTCGGTGGATATAATTGGGGGATAAATTTTTTGTCTCCTGCCCATGCTAGGGGGGCTGGTCTATATATCTACTCGTGAGGTATCACTTCCCAGGTACGCTACAACGTGTCTACGAATCGGACGCCCCCTTACTTCGAAGTTCGTGGTCTTCCACCGGGCGTCACTTACAGGATCGACCTGTACGCCGTCAACGCCAAGGGTCGGAGCGATGTATCCACTATAGAGACCGTCACTTTGAAGGGACAAGCTAAGTTTACCGGTGAGTGTTGATATGAGATTGCAGTAAGCCTTAAAGATTTTATTAGCATTAAAGTAACTGGTCGCAGCGCAGCGGGTGTACAGTCGCTTTCTTGCCGCAGTATAGATTGGAGCTCACAGGTTCGATTCCCACCCGGGCATATATTAGTGTGATAATACATTTTTTTTTTTCAATTTAGCTAATTAGTGTGACGTATTATCGAAAATAAGGACACTTTCAAATCGACCTTATGTGTGAACGGTTGTAGTGGTGATGTAAATATCTACTTATTATATAGTTTCCGAATAGAATTAACAAGACTTGTTTTGAAAGGACAAGCCAAATATAGTGTGTACATTTTGAGATCTCACTCGCCATTTTAGCTCTATGTGACAACTATCATGACAATTTTACGTCGCTCAGTTTACAGATAAGTGTAGAAAAAGAAACTTTAAACTTAAAATGGTATAACTTAAAGCGTTTCATACATAATTATTAAAACAAAGGAAAAAAGATCAAATCAAAAATTTGGAGATTTGTAGAAGAAGCAAAGTAACAGACAGACTCAATGAGCTTTCAGACTCAGCAAAATTGATATTGGTTATCAAATATATGTACCTATCTTTTTAAGTTAGATCAAAAATATGAACTTAAATATACTTTAATACGGCATACTCTGGTCCAGTTAACATAAAGCGAGCTATTTCTATAGGTGGTTGATTCTCTATAGCAAAAATTTAACACCTTTGCCGGCGAATAAAATTCTCAACAATATTACCATTCCAAGCACTTTATATGAAAAAAACCTCATTTCTATGAAAAAACCTCTGCCTGAATTAAGTCGTTCTTTATTCAGCAATATAGCGTGACTAGGTAGCCTAGAATTTAGATTATTAGTCATATTTGCGGGTTTAATATCTGGTATACAATATAAATTTCAGTATTGGGCTCCTAATTCTATGTAGGCTCCATACAATTTGAATAATAGATTAGTGTAACAAAGGTTAGGCGACTGTAATATATTTCTTTGAATTTGGTGTAACCAGAACGCTAGCAAAAACTTAGTGTTAATTGTTATAGTACCTAAACACAACCTAATACCAATAACCATTTACCTCATTTTATAGTTTTGGTGATTTAGTATAGCGTGCAAAACTAGGGTCAATGCCCCACCTGCGACGCGGCAATGGCACCGATTCTAAGCACAACCTAATTTTAGAGTATTCGCACCCTCTTCTTACTATTGTAATATGAAAAGGACAGAAGCTGTGTGACATTTCTAAATTTAATTTTTAGATGGTAAAACCCGTGATTTTAGCACGCACTCGCGAACCTACTGTTTAAATTTGTATTGTGCACTAAAATTTAGTCTTTAAATGTGAAAGTCATGTTCCGTTCCTTTTTTAGCATTAGTAAAAAGAAAAGGATGCAGATACTCTAAATTTAGTTTAGAGAGAGACTAGAGAATCGGGGCCATTGACTCTGAGTGGCCTACTTACGCAACGTTTGTTGACCTCTGGCGTCGGTCAGATGTTTTATTTGCAATATATCGTGAACTTTTACAAAACATTTTTTTTTAAATCGCGTTTTTGTGTAGTATCATATCAGTAATCATCAGTACTATCACCTGTTTTCGTTTTTGCCAGCGTTCTGGTTACACCCTGTATATTCATATAAAGCGTTAATAGCTTAGACTTCTATGTATGTTTTTTTTTCTTTGTGCAGGTGAGAGCAACTCCCTGGGCATGTCGCCAGTGCTGGCATCAATAGCAGCAATGTCAGCACTGCTAGCAGCAGCAGTTTGTGGAGTGCTGGCGGTGCTGTACAAACGCCACGCGAACCGACACAGGCATCTGCCTGCGAAACATGCTCCCTTGAGGTTGGTATTGCAAATATCTTAAAAATTAATACAAATCGAATTTTGCTCATAATTTTTGATGATGCACACTCTCAAAAATCATGAAAATTAAAAAAAAATATAGATAATAATAAAAAAAAACTGCGTCATCTAAAACGAATCTTTAATCCATACTTCCTTACTTAATATTGTAAATGCGAAAGTGTGTCTGTCTGTCTATCTATCTGTCTGCCTATCCATCCATCTGTCTATCTGTCCATCTGCTAGCCTTTCACGACCTATCCGCGATATCAGCGATAGCTTGCATCCCGGAGAAGGACATAGGCTACTTTTTATCCCGGAAAATCAAAAAGTTTTTAAAACGTAAATCCACGCCTATAGATATTCCTAATATATTATATGACCAGTCAAGTTTAGTAGTAACCCACAGACAGACACACTTTCGGAACACTAATGCCTTAGTTTAGTACCTAGGAGTAGATATGGCAACGAGTCAAATTAATACCTTTTTTTATTTTTATTCAGTTACAAGTTAGCCCTTGACTGCAATCTCACCTGGTGGTAAGTGACGATGCAGTCTAAGGTCGAAGCGGGCTAACCTGGAAGGGGTATGGCAGTTTGTAATAAACCCATGCCCCTTTGCTTTCTACACGGCATCGTACCGGAACACTAAATCGCTTGGCGGCACGGCTTTGCCGGTGGTAATTAGCCACGACCGAAGCCTCCCACCAGACCAGCCAGAAATTTAGAAATTATAAAATTCCAAATCCCTGCCAGGAATCGAACCCGGAACCTCCCACTAATAAGACCACAGCGCTTACCACTGCGCCAGGGAGGTCGTCAAAAACCTATTCCTCGTGAAAATATCTTCCATATTGTAGTAGTTCTCCAACAATTGCGGCAGTTGCACACCCCAATACATTATTGCTTCTACCCAAATTGTACACAGATTGCAGCCAGTATGATAACCGTAGTAACGACTTGCCTGAAAGCCTGAACAGATTAAAGGATTTGTTATTTGCCTCGCCTAACCCACAGAGAGTTGCAGTCAGTTTTGTTTTGTTCATTTTCTACTAACAATCACTTGGAAAAATGTGGATATCACTTTCCAAATTTCATTACCCATATAACATATATTTTTATAAATGCGAAAGTGTGTTTATTTGTTGCTTTGTTGATTTAGCTAAGGATTGACGTGATTTTTTTGCATAGTTATAGTTAAAAATCTGGAGAGTGACATAGGTTACTTTTTATCCTGGAAATTTAAAGAGTTGCTACGGAATTTTTAAAAACCCAAACAGAGAGAGTTGCACATCTGTTTTCTGTTCATTTTTTACTAACAATCACTTGGAAAGGTGTTTGAATTAAAAATTGATTAGATGATGATATGGATAACACACATTCTCTGCGGGATAACAAGATGATTGGAATGGATGATTTATACATTAAAATATGTCGTTAAGGCACGAAATAAGCTTAAAATCATTAGAATCATAAGATGATTGGTAATTCAATATCGGTTAAAGTTCACTTATTTCACTTGAAGGTAGAGATTCCCAGCATACTATCTTTAAAAAAAACCGTCCAAGTGCGAGTCAGGCTCGCGCAATGAGGGTTCCGTACTACAGTCGTATTTTTTCGACATTTTGCACGATAATTCAAAAACTATGATGCATAAAAATAAACAAAAATCTGTTTAGGAATGAACAGGGGAAGACCTTTCATATGATACCCCACTTTATATTGTTATCTTACTTAGAAAATTGAAAATACGAATTATTAGTTCATGACCACAATTTAATTTTTTTTGTGTGATGTAACCACAAATTCACAAGTTTTCAGATTTTTCCCCAAATGTCAGCTATAAGATCTACCTACCTGCCAAATTTCATGATTCTAGGTCAACCGGAAGTACCCTGTAGGACAGACAGACAGACAGACAGACAGACAGACAGACATACAGATAGACAGACAGACAACAAAGTGATCCTATAAGGGTTCCGTTTTTCCTTTTAAGGTACGGAACCCTAAAAAGAGTGGATTAAAAACAGAACAGATTAAATTCGGTGTTCATCAAAAATGAACATCGCAATATAGACGTGCGGGCTCAACTCAGTGCGGGCCTGGTGACTGGTGAGGCGAGCAACAAAACAGACGTGTAACAACTCAGTGCGGGCCTGGTGACTGGTGAGGCGAGCAACAAATCTTTTAATCGGCTCAGGCTTTCCGGCAACTTGTTTTACTCTGTTCCTTGTTCCGATTGGGTTGTCCAATTTAGGTTTTCCCATTGTATTGAAAGTATGCTAATCCCACTATAGTACACCTCTATCCCTCTATTTCTTTCTACGTATTCTTCATTGCTGCTTCTGCTTTCATTGCTTCATTCTAAGCTGTGATCGCCTAGTGGTTGGGACGTCCGCCTTCTAATCGGAGGTCGGGGGTTCGATCCCGGGCACGCACCTCTGACTTTTCAGAGTTATGTGCGTTTTAAGTAATTAAATGTCACTTGCTTTAACGATGAAGGAAAACATCGTGAGGAAACCTGCATGCCTTAGAGTTTTCCATAATGTTCTCAAAGGTGTGTGAAGTCTACCAATCCGCACATGGCCAGCGTGGTGACTATGGCCAAAACCCTTCTCACGTTGAGAGAACCCGTGCTCTGTAGTGAGCCGGCGATGGGTGATCATATGCTCCTGAAAAAAGCATATTACACAATTGAAGACTATCTAAATGATAAAAGAGCGTGGATTTGACCTGCAGCTCGTTCCAGCAACGCACAAGACTGCAAATACTATTTTATACATGGCATAATCTTGTACCTATATCAAATACTTGAAAAGAGCAACCGCCGAGTTTCTTGCTAGTTCTTCTCGGCAGGAAAGGCATTCCGAACCAGTGGTAGATGCATCCGACTATTCGTAAGCACTTGTAAAAGTTTATACGAATAAAAAAAGATTTTCATTTCATTTTATTTCATTTCATTTCATTTCATGATGATGATGATGATAATCTGTTATTATGCGCTGGACTCACTTTTCTTAAATCCCACAGTGAAGCAATGTATGCAGAGCGCAATGCGCAATGCAGCACGCCGGTCAAGGCGGAGGTGCGAACCGTTCCCGATCCGGATCCGGCGGACGACGCGGATCCGGACATTATACCTAACTTATATGGTAACTATAACATACAATAGAATAGAATAGAATAGAATAGAATAGAATAGAATAGAATAGAATGTTTTTTTATTCATGTAAACTTTTTAAAAGTGCTTATTAATAGTCAGGTAGTTTTAATTTACCACTGGTTCGGAATGCCGTTCCTACCGAGAAGAACCAGCAAGAAACTCGGCGGTTGCTCTTTTTAATTTTTCAATTTACAATGTTATTATACCGCACTATACAAGCCATTGCAGCCCCATGCATTGCTGGAGCGAGTCAAATCCAAGTTTTTTTATCGTTTACATAGTCTGCGACTGTATAATATGCTTTTTTTAGGAGCATACTTTTAACACATTTTTTAAACTTGTGTAAAGGCAAGTCTAAAATTGCTTGTGGAATTTTATTATAAAATATTACACTCATTCCTTATTTCATAGCTTATTTCTGTTTCTAGTTTGCCTATCATGGAGATCACTGATTTTTTTGTAACTGTGAATGTTTTGTCGTGTTTTGTTTTGTCTGTGAATAGGGTATTTTACCCCTTCTTCTTCTTTTCTTAATATATGGCTTTTTCCGTGCCATGTCAGCACAATGCACTTTGCCAGTTTCAAGTTGCTTGAAGGAGACACTGAGGAGTATTTTAGTAAAAGTGTCTTAATTTGATCCTAAAGTGATAACCAAAGAAACCAAAAAAAATACAAATTTTTTATTCAATTGATAAGTGCAATAAAAATGCATTTAAATTTTGCATTTCAAATTTTGCCGCGAAAACGCTACCCGCCATCTTTTTAAGTTCATGAGCTGTCATGACGTCACACGGATTGTTAAGCAGCGGTGTTTTCTTAGTGAAATATATTACAATTTCAACCCATGTGACGTCACAGTCGGAATTAACATGGCGGCTACGGTATCATGTGTTTTGGATATTTGTAGAACAGATAAAAAAGTAAAATCTTTAAAATGAATTATATAATATTATTATTGCTAATGGTAATAAATGGTAGCATAAATCGGTGATCTCTGTTACCACTAAGATTAAATGGACATTAAAGAAATCTGTTTAGTCAGAATTTGATACTTAACAAGTTTAGTATTAAAAAAATTACACTATTTTAGAGACCATCGTACTCCCAATATCTTGAGACTACAAAATATTTTAATTAATTTTTAGGGTTCCGTATCTTCAGTTAAAAATGGAATCCTTATAGGATTCGTTATGTGTCTGTCTGTCAAAACCTGTCAAGGGATCAAAACCTGTGGGGGGTACTTTCCGTTGAACCATGAAGTATGGCGAGAAGTAGCATAAGTGAAGGGAAAAATCCTTAAACCGTGAATTTGTAGTAACATCACAAAAAAAATGTGTTCACGAACAAATAATTAGTTTAGTAAATCACACATATAGATGGCGCTGTCCATTTTTAACTGGCAGTTTGAAAATAAAAGTGTAATATCTGTTTACGCCATTTTTACTGTACAAATCTTATCCCTACACACTCGAAACTATATAAAATATTTATTTTTTCCAACCTACTCCTATCCATATACATTGGCCCGGGACCGAAAGAGACAAAACTGCAATCATAGAAAAACTCATTAGGAAGAAGTTTTAGTCGCACCTTGACTTACGCCGCCGCTAATCGCTCGCATTGCATAATTGCAATATTTAAATAACAGATCGATCTGACGTGTTACAAAATTAAATTAATTACTTATGGTGGAACGAGTGTTAAAATCAGCGACCAGTGAAGTGTATCTATCGAAGGAAAAATTGATAACACCCAGGTGAGTCCCACAGGGCCCTCCTTTTCACTCAAAGATTTCCACCATATTTTTGGTCCTTCTCCCTCGAATACCAACCCTTTATTCCCGCTTTTCCCGCTATATAAGTTCAATATTATCCCGCTATTCATTTTGATCCATAATTTCATAAATTACGCTGTTAGATATTGACACCACGCATCATTCGCTCACGCTAAACGTACGCAGTTAAAGATGGCCGACAAAAAGGATTTAGAAATCGAGCTCAAAATACTAGAAGCGAAGCAACAAAGCTTTTACAAACATATTCAAGGTTTATACGACTTAAGTAAGGACCTCACCAACGACTTAAGCCTTAAGAACTTTCTTATTAAAATTAAATTATTAGATACATTACGCAGTGATTTCATATCCGTAACCGAGCAGCTAAATATAGCTAATTTAAAAGTCAATCCTAAGGCCAGTATTAACTTTGATACATTAACTTCTTTTGATGAACTATACTGTAATATTAAATCCGCGGAATCGAATGCTTTGTCTAAATTAGCGCAAAATACGTCACAAAATTTAGACCTTCTCAAAAAGTTGCCTGCTTTGGAGTTGAGGAGTTTCGATGGCACTCCGAGTAAATGGACGGCTTTTTATGAGAATTTTAGCACGCTTATTCATAACAATTCCAAACTATCAAACGCTGAAAAAATACAATACCTCTTAGGGAAGCTGTCGGACAAGGCCTTAATTAGCTGCTCGGGTATACAACCCGTAGCAGCTAATTATGAAATAATATGGAATGCATTGATAGAAAAATATGAAGATAAGAGAACTTTGGCATCCATCTACTTTGAAGAGATTTTAAAATTCAAAAGCATTCAAACTGCCTCCCAAAGTTCGCTAGATTCATTCATTGACCAGTTTTGTTCTGCTCAGGCGGCCTTAAGGCGTCTAGAGATAAAGGACTTAGCTGATTTTATTTTCACGCATATCGCTCTAAGTAAACTCGACAAAGAAACAGTTACGCTATTCGAACAGACTTATCGCCACGAAAAGATACCATCCTTCGATTCCTTAGTACAGTTCGTAAAAGAACAAAGTAAAATATATACGCTACGCAGTACGTCAGTATCTACCTCTAAACAAAGTCCAAAGGTTAACAGCTCGCCGCAAACCAAACGCGCCAATAGTTTTAAACCTACCGCCAGTTCATTTCACGTAAAAAATAATTATCATTCGGAAAAGCCGCAGACGACCCAATTTCGCACATCACCTCAAAATTTCCCTAAATGCCCTTACTGTGCTACAGATAGCAGTATACATCCGCTGTTTAGATGTAATAAGTTTATGGAGCGTGATCCTATATTTAGGGTGCAATTTGTCAAAGACAACAACTTATGTCTAAATTGTATAGGATTTCATAGTCTAGAAAGTTGCAGAAGTCGAATTAGATGCTTCTGTGGGGCGTCTCACCATTCCAAATTACACGCAGGAATCGAACCCACGACCCAAGCACCAACTCAAATCGAAACCGCTCGCGCCGCTTCTCAGAAATCGGCCGTGCACGCTACGGTTTACGATAGACCGTCGGAACCGCCAGCGCCGCGCGCTTCGAGTGCCCCGGTGCAAGCGCAATCTTTCGTAGCACGACCGCCTTTTGATACTTTATCGAACGCCCGCGCTCCTAACTCGATGCATACGATTTTGTTACCTACAGCAGTTGTTTATGTATTTAATAATAACGGGGAACGCTGTACTATGAGAGTATTATTAGACAGTGGTTCTATGTGTCATATCATAACTAAATCGTGTTGTGATCGCTTAAACTTAAAAATTAACGGGTCTACTTCAGTTATACAAGGGCTTGGCCTCTCAGAACTACAAGTTCAAGGTCAAACGCGTATCACGCTGCATTCACGCTTTGATAATCGCTCTAAATATTCGATTCAAGCTCGCGTTGTCGAAAATATATCTGACAAAATTCCAAATGAATTTATCGACCTAACAAATTTAAATCATTTAAAGAACTTACCTCTCGCAGACGAAGAATTTCATACTCCCGCTGAAATTGATTGCTTGATTGGCAATGAATTATTCCCGTTCATTCTAGGGAGTCATAAAGTTATGTCTCCTGTCTCATCGGTGGTCGGCATGCAGTCTGCATTCGGCTACGTATTACTAGGACGAGCGGACTGCCTCGCATCTAGTACGCCGCTAAAGGAAAGATCCTTTCACACTTTCTCTAAAACTACTGAACCGAATTTAGAGGAATTAACGCAACGCTTTTGGGAACTAGACTCAGTTCCTAATAAAAAACACTTAAGTCCCGATGACGCCGCTTGTGAACGCATATTGCAAAACAGTCTCTCACGCGATACACAGGGTCGGTATACTGTTTCGCTCCCATTTAAGGAAAATCCAGCCGTTCTCGGCCGTTCATATGAAATCGCAAAACGCCGCTTATCCAATTTAGAGAAAAAATTGAATAGTATTCCGGAATTACGCAAAGACTATAACGAAACCATTTCCGAATATTTAAATAAAGGTTATTTAAACTTAATTAAAAATCCCGCGCCCGGTCCGTGTTATTACATTCCGCATCACGCTGTGTATCGTCCAGACAAGACTTCTTCTAGAACTAGGATTGTCCTGGACGCAAGTTGCAAAACTATCAGCGATGATAATTGTAACCGCTCGCTAAATGATATTTTATACACTGGACCCAATTTACAGGCCAACATATTTGATTTATTAATTAATTTGAGATTATTTTCGATCGCTCTGTCAGCCGACATTGAAAAAATGTATTTTCAAATTAAACTTTCACCTGAAGACCACCGCTATCAGCGCATCCTGTACAGATTCGATACTAGCGACCCTGTCGAAACGTTCGAGTTTAACTGTGTCTCGTTTGGGGTCTGCAGTTCACCCTACCTCGCAATGCGCGTAGTGAAACAGCTGGCTGCGGACGAGCGCGCTCGCTTTCCTAATGCAGCCGTAGCAGCTGAACGCCATTTTTACATGGATGACTACGTCTCTTCTGTTCCTTCTATAGAAGAGGCTAAAATTTTATACACCGAGCTCGTTCAGCTTTTCAACGCGGGGGGTTTTAAACTAACAAAATGGATTTCAAACAGTACTCATTTATTAAAGGAAATCCCTACTGATTTACACTCGCCTAGTATTGTACAATTTGACGAAAGTTCTATCACCGCGAATACAAAGATAGTCGGTTTGCAATGGGAACCGAACGCTGACGTTTTTACCTTTAAAGTAAACGCACCTAACGAGTCCCAGTGTACAAAACGCATAATCCTTTCCGTTACTGCAAGATTATTTGATCCGCTATCGCTACTGGGACCGGTAACCGCTTTATTAAAATTACTAGTACAAGAATGCTGGAAACAAAATCTAGATTGGGACGAAGAGGCTCCCTCTAGCATTCAAGATCAGTGGTTTCAGTTACAACGTGAACTCCATTTGTTAGAACAGTTACAAATCCCTCGTCACATAGGTATTTTACAAACAACGAATAACATTTCACTGATTGGATTCGCGGACGCGAGCGAGAAATGCTACGGTGCTGTTATTTACCTTCGCGTTTGCTCCGCCGATACAGATAAGGCTCAAGTCACATTGCTGTGTGCGCGGTCGAGAGTCGCCTCGCCTAAATGCAATGTATCTTTGCCGCGACTTGAACTCTGCGCGAACCTTCTGCTATCAAACTTAATCGTCGCTGTCAAGGATTCAATTAGTGAACGCGTTAAAATAAATCAAATATTCGCTTTCTCCGATTCCACGATCGCACTGTCGTGGATTCACGCATCACCGCATAGGTTTCAAACGTTTGTTGCCAACAGAATCGCCGCTATTAACGCTAACCTTCCAGCTGAAAACTGGTATCATGTTTCTGGAAAGGAAAACCCCGCGGACATAATCTCGCGACCTATTATGCCCGCGCAAATTTTAAATAATACCCTTTGGTTTCATGGTCCCGCTTGGGTCTCGCAGCCCTTCTGCGATTGGCCCTTAAACGCACATACGAAAGACGCTACAGACGAATTACCTGAACAAAAAAGGCTTGTCTCTCTAACCGCTAAAGTCTCTGACGTCGAAAATGATCATAACTATTTATACAATTCAGCAAATCGCATGTCAAACTGGAATAAGTTTCTACACTCATGGGTGTATGTATTACGTTTTAGTAAAATCTTAAAGTCCAACGGTGACATAACTGTAACAGATTTGGAAGCGACTGAGATGTACATACTCCGCGTTATACAAGAAAGACATTCGTTTAACACAAACAGCGATGCCTTGCGAAAATTAAACGCATTTACGGACGAAAACGGTATTATACGCGTCGGTGGACGATTGTCACAATCTCAATTAGACTATTCGCAGAAACATCCCGTCGTACTTCCAGCGAAAGACCGTATTGTACATCTGATTGTAGATTATTTCCATAAGCAAAACGCACACACCGGACCTGCGTTACTACTTGCATTGCTTCGTCAAAAATACTGGATTGTCGCCGCTCGCAACATGGTTCGAAAAATCGTACAAAGTTGCAACCGTTGTTTTAAACTAAAACCCAAAAACACTTTTCCTATTATGGGAGACCTGCCTCACTATCGCGTTAGTGAAGTTAAGAGTTTCGTATTCACAGGTGTGGACTATGCAGGTCCGTTCTATATTACTCAGTATCGCCGCCGCGGTGTTAGGTCTATGAAGGCGTATTTATGCTTATTCATTTGTTTAACTACAAAGGCGCTTCATTTAGAGCTGGTATCAGATCTGAGTGCACAATTATTTCTAGATGCTTTTCGCCGCTTCATAAGTAGACGTGGCCCAGTCTCTCTTGTGCTGAGTGACGGGGGGGGTGCTTTTGTTAAGGCCAACAGGAGACCTGATGAGATACACGAGCTTCTATCAAAAGACAGGTTTCTGGATCAACATCTAGCCGACCTGCGCATTCAGTTCAAGAGAAACCCGCCGTATAGCCCTCATTTTAGCGGAATTTGGGAGGTTAATGTCAAATCTGTCAAAACGCATCTGTCAAAGGTGATAGGCACCCAAATTTTGACTTATGAAGAGCTCAATACTGTTCTGGTTCAAGTAGAAGGAATCATGAACAGTCGTCCGCTCTGTGTGCTAAGTTCGGACCCATCCGAACCTACCGCGCTAACACCTGCTCATTTTTTAAACGTAACGCCGCTTAAATACTTACCAGCCGAAGACCTTACTGATGTGCCGCAATGTAGACTTAATCGCTACGAGCTACTATCAAAGCTGGTACAGTCGTACTGGCAGAGATGGAGTCGCGAATACTTATCTTCGCTCCAAAGCAGACAAAAATGGAACACACCATCTTTACCCATACAAGTTGGTTGTATCGTCATAATTCGCGATGACAACTCACCGCCTCTTAGCTGGCCTCTAGGTATAATTCAGGAGGTTTACCCCGGTAAAGATGGAGTAGTCCGTACCGCTAGGGTAAGAACTCGTACAGGTTCTTACGTTAGGCCAGTGGTCAGGCTTTGCCCCTTACCACTGCAATAAGAGTACATTTACTTAAATCGCTATAGTTCTAAGTTAGTTTTAATTACGCTTACGTTCTCTTTATTTAAGTACTTGTTTATATAAGTTTTGTTGCTTCTGAAGGCATTCCTTCAGCCCGGGGGATGATGTTTACGCCATTTTTACTGTACAAATCTTATGCCTACACACTCGAAACTATATAAAATATTTATTTTTTCCAACCTACTCCTATCCATATACATTGGCCCGGGACCGAAAGAGACAAAACTGCAATCATAGAAAAACTCATTAGGAAGAAGTTTTAGTCGCACCTTGACTTACGCCGCCGCTAATCGCTCGCATTGCATAATTGCAATATTTAAATAACAGATCGATCTGACGTGTTACAAAATTAAATTAATTACTTATGGTGGAACGAGTGTTAAAATCAGCGACCAGTGAAGTGTATCTATCGAAGGAAAAATTGATAACACCCAGGTGAGTCCCACAGGGCCCTCCTTTTCACTCAAAGATTTCCACCAATATCTTTTACGATGGGGTACGAAACCTTCCTACCTTCGAAAAGCTTCGTCTGACTGACGATTTTTTTATAAATTATAGTATCGTTGTCCATAGAGAGGAGGCCGGTGTCAAACGGCTACATGAGCTTACAGCGGCCGCCGTCTACCACCAAGATCCGAGAGCTGGGGGAAGATGCGCGATCTGAACCCGACGGGGGAGGGTACTATGCTGACTTTAGGAAGAAGGACTATAAAATACCTTTGACTAGCGTGAGTTACCACATAATTTGGGGTCTTGTAACTTTTGAGATATACAACGTTAGTTTTAGTATACGCAAAACCTGAAAGTAGTTTGTTCAGAATCAGTAACAGAATCGATTGCAATCATTTTTAGTACGGGTTATATTTTGACCAAAAAAAATAAAAAAATCCTGCTAGTTTGAACATCGAGTTGAATGACCGCATGCAACAGCTGATTCGAGCCGCGCGAGCGGGAGCGCGCACGATCGACGCCAGCCGTCCCGTTCGCTCACTGCCGCTCGCTTGGGGTGACCATGTTTTTCGAGGACAACGACTCAACACAACACGCTTATAACTTCGTTAATTTTCATTAAATATTTTTGACATTTTGTATATATTATTTTCATGTAAAACTATTTGTTTTACGTAAACGTAAAACGTAACACGTAAACACCTGTTTCGGTTTTTGCGTCAACTAAAACTAACGTTGTATATATATATAACTCCGAGAGTGAGACGGTGTTTTGTATGGACTTAAGAGTGCAAGTCCACACAAAACACCGTCGTTATTTCAAAGTGGTGTTACCGCATCATTAAGCAAAGTTGCACTTTCAAAAAAAACTGTTCTAGAAAAAAGTCGGAAGTCATTTAAACGGTGTCCCACATAACACTAATTGTGGCGGGAAAATGAATGTTGACCTACTCCCGTTCTGGATAAGTGAGCACGGAATATATTGTATTTGCGCCCGGTTCGCACCCCATTGTGTCCAACATAATGGTCTAAGAGCCAGCGCGTGCCAGACCTTCGTTGTTTTATAAAAGCTGAAAGTTTCTCGGCGTGTTGTCCCCAACACGGGAGCAACGATTAGCGACTACGAAGTTTGGATCATGGCTTTGGGAGATAACGGGTAATAAAGGTATAAAAATCTTACGTCAAAGTAATAGTATTAGAAATCACGTCATGCATCGCCAGAATCTCAGTGTCGTGGGAAATCCCCGCCATACCTGGCATAGCTTAAGGGTATCCCCTTAAACTTTTAAACTTAAAGAGCGTCTGGCAGGGCGTTGCCACGAGACTAAGTGTCTGGCAATGCATGACGTGATTTCTAATACTATTCCGAAATTTTAAAAAAAAATATACCTTATACTTTAACGTAAGATTTTTTACACCTTTATTACCTGTTATCTCCCAAAGCCACCATGATCTAAACTTCATAGTCGCTGATCGTTTCTCCCGTGTTGGGGACAATACGCAGAGAAACTTTCAGCGTTTATAAAATAACGAAGGTCTAGCACGCGCTGGCTCTCTATCACCTCATTGTAGATGAAAACTCGCTTCGCAAACCACTATAGTATAATAGTACTCATATAATTGCACTTTGTTAAACTGCGGATGAAAAACTCTACCGTTTTCAAGAGCTCATTCGTTATTCTGTTGGAATCCCAAATTAAAATACCATCCTTCCCCGTTTTGTTGCGTTTATTTTCGTGAATTAATTTTAGTGCAAGCTCACTTCGCTGTAAATCAGCGAGCAAGACAAAATGTAAAACAAAACAACTGAATAAGTAATATAAAACAATCATCAACAGATCCTGACTAAGGCAGTGGTCCGACCGCGCCAGCGAGAAAACGACTAACTATCGGCAATTTTTCTCTCAAGAAACGCACAATAAATGTACATTCCGTGTAAACGAAAGAGATGCATATATCAAAAATTGCTCTGTGACTGTTCACACTGCCGGCGACGACTTGCTTTACTAGTTTTGTCGCTGAGCGACGAGCTTTCAAAAATAAACTCTCTCAGCGATGCTCGCTCGCTCAAACTCGTGTAACGCGCCCGCAGGTTTACACAGGACTGGAGCGACCGCGGGCGAATGGCGCGAGTACCCGCTCGTCGCACTTGTACACTCGCTTATAGCCCGGCGACAAAACTATCGAAACTACACACTCGCTTCCCGCCTATCGCTAACTCGTTTAAGTTTCTAGTTCTACTCGTTTCTCGTTCACTGTCGGCGGTCGGACCACTGCCTAAATCAGAAAGCAAGAGAAAATGTAAAACAAAACAACTGAATTAGTAATACACAGATCCTGACTAAATATTGGCGAAGTTGCTTGAAAAATAATGTTCCTATTACATTGACTTATTACTTCGTATGGACTGGGTGATTGAACAAACAAAATGGCACTGACTGGCAACCTCAGTGACGTCTGAATTTCAAACGGGTTGTTCTTTAGTATCTAAGAGGTGGCGCTGATTTATTTGGTTCCTAAACCGTGAAAAATTTTGTTCGCTTGACCATATCTTGTAATTTATATCGATGTTCTATTATTATAGGGTTTCCAAGGAAGTTCCTTGTTTATCTTTAATAAGTCAGTTAAGAAAAAAATAATTTAGATTCTAGGTAGGTATATGCATCGAAGCCTTGATAGCCTAGTTAGAACTTAGTCGGGGGCACACGAGTAGATAGTCCTACTCTGTGTCGGGGGTTCGATCCCGGGCACACACCTCTAACTTTTGTTGAGTTATGTCGTGTGCGTTTTGAGAAATTAAATATCACTTGCTTGCGAGGAAACCTGCATGCCTGAGAGTTCTCCATAATGATGTGAGAAGTCTGCCAATCCGTACTTGGCCAGTTTAGTGAGCCGGCGATGATGATATGATCATCATGATCAATCATCATGATGATGATGATGATATGATCATCATGATGATGATATGATCATCATGATCAATCATCATGATGATGATGATGATATGATCATCATGATCAATCATCATGATGATCATGGTGATATGATCATCATGATCAATCATCATGATGATCATGATGATATGATCATCATGATCAATCATCATGATGATGATGATATACATCGATGACCAAGAAGGACCAGCTGTGAAAAGAGAAGTATTGACCTTAATTTTTTGTTTCAGTCCTACCACAGCCTAAACCGCGTGAACAAGGGAGTGAACGCGTGCAGCCCCAGCGGTGGAGTGACGTCATCGCTCACGGCGCACCGCCTCCGACCCGAGGTCGTCACGACATCGCATCGGGTGCAAGAGAGTTGTATATAAACTAGAAATAGAATAGAGGGAGCATTGTGATGATTTATTACACGACTGCCCAAAAAAAGGAATGTAATGTTCTCGGGGTACATGTATGTGAGTTTGTTTATTCCACCATTACTTCTAAATGCGGGAACAGATTTGGATGTATTGGGTGGGGTATACCTAGTTAGAAAATCCCGATTGACAATGGCTAGAATTTTTTTGAAAAATTTAAATTTTTGGTTTGTTTCATAGCATGGGCAGTATTATTTTTAGTTTTATTTTAAAATACGAATTGTTTTATTTGTATACTTAACGTTTATAATCTCGACTGTAACATTTGCTCGATTTTTGAAAATCGAACAATTTAGTTTGGAATGACCGTCTATTCTCTATTTGCGGAATGAAGTTAGTATAGCGCTCTATCGTTTGTACGTAATCCCATACAAATGATAGAGCCAAATCGCTAACCATTTTTTTTTATTTTTTTTATTCAGATACAAGTTAGCCATTGACTGCAATCTCACCTGATGGTAAGTGATGATGCAGTCTAAGATGATAGCGGGCTAACCTGGAAGGGGTATGACAGTTTTTATTAAACCCATACCCCTTTGGTTTCTACACGGCATCGTACCGGAACGCTAAATCGCTTGGCGGCACGGCTTTGCCGGTAGGGTGGTAACTAGCCACGGCCGAAGCCTCCCACCAGACCAGACCAGAAATTTAGAAATTATAAAATTCCAAACCCCTGCTAGGAATCGAACCCGGGAACTCCCACTAATAAGACCACAGCGCTCACCACTGCGCCAGGGAGGTCGTCAGATTTTGAGGCACCAACCAATCACAAACTAAATTATGCTTTCTAATCGAATTTCGAATATGTTTTATGAAAACATTTTCGAATTGAAGTTGGAATGTTTTTTGAAAACATGTTTGTGATTGGTCGGTGCCTCAAAATGGTTAACGCCCATTGAGATTTTTGGCTCTATCATTTGTATGGGATTACTTAAGAGATAGAGAGCGCTATACTGACTTCATTCCATGGATAGGGTATAGTGCGTAGTACCTAACCTACTATAGCGAGGTTGTTGAATTTATCATGGTGGTGATTTTTTTTTGTATTTAATTTTTTTTAATGACCTAGTATTATCGTTGCAATGCTCTAAAACCCTCCGATGTAAATACTATCAATAGTGTAAGTACTGACTGTGTTCCTTTCATAGTTATAAACCTCTGTAAATCAACCTTTTTACTATTTGTGTACGAATTTAATGTAAGGTAACACTTGTTAGTAATCAACTTTGCTTGGAAATTGTAAGAGAGTGTTTAAATGTATCGCCATCGTCATCGTCAGCTGATAGACGTCGAATACTGGACTCATGTCTGTTAAACCACACATGACACAGTTTGTTCCGGCGCTTCTTCTGCTTGAGGCATGTTGGCTTAAAGGTCCAAAAATATTTACGCTGCGCTGTGAGGTGCGGCGCGATGCGGCACGACGCATCACATCAAAATATAGTTTAAACTAGCTTATGCTCCTCGTGACTTCGTCCGCGTGGACTACACAAATTTCATACCCCTATTTGATCCCTTCAGGGGTTGAATTTTCAAAAATCCTTTCTTGGGATGGCTACGTCATAACAGCTATCTACTTGCCAAATTTCAGCCCGATCCATCCAGTAGTTTGAGCTGTGCGTTGATAGATCAGTCAGTCAGTCACCTTTTCATTTTAGTTCATTTCATTCTAAATATAGATGAGTTTGTATGGAGTAAAAAGCACTTGAGAGGCGCTGCGCGACGCGGCGCGGTTATTACAGTTTATATGAGTTTGTATGGAGTAAGGCTGCGTAAGTGCGTAATTGGTTGGTGACTCAAAATGGTTAACGCCCACTGAGATTTTTGGCTCTATATTTTGTTTGGGATTCCGTAATAGAGAGAGCGCTTTCCGCGGATAGAGTATAGTCACAGTTCACGATAGTTAGAGAACTTCTAACAAAACGTTGAGGCTTCGACGTCTCTAGCAGGCTTCAAATGTTACTACATTTGACACAGGTAGCCCTATTTTTCTATGATTTCACGTCATAATATGATTTTATCATCGATTCAGGATCTAACCAAGAGTTGCTTCACTCTAGTTCACTCTGAAATAGTCGCTTCCTCGTCGGCGCGGGGACAACTGCCTTACGGCGATTACGCACCGCACTTTCGTCATCCGAGTTCTATCCGTGTCCGTGAAAATACGTTCCTTTCCGCCATCCTCACGGATGATGGAAAGGATCGTATTTTCACGGACTCGGAACGACACTTTCGAACCCGTAAATGCGGTTACGCCATACTACACCCGATCCGAGTCCGTGAAAATACGTTCTTTTTTGTTTTGTATGGGAGCATAATGACATGTAGATAATCGCTGGTATTTTCCATTGAGTTGTATTCTCACGGATGACGAATAGAACTGGGATGACGGAAGTGCATTGCGTAATCGCCGTAACAATTGAATTTTCTTCTCCACGATTTTTACACTTTTAGAACCTTTTAAAACGTAAACTTTTATGGTAAGACCAATTGGGTGGAGAATCCAGTCCGTGGGAACCTAAAAGCAACCTATCGATACAATGTGATTGTGACAGTTCTGTAACAATTGGTTTCCTCGAACTTCAGCGGCTAAATTTACCACTTGTATGTAGAATGTCGAATAAATATTGACTCATGATTAATACTGGGAATGGTTGGATGCTAGCGCGCATTTGTCGTTCGGTCTGGGAGAAATTGAGTCGGGCTACCAAATGCGCGGGGTGATTTCTTGCTGTGAGGGCTGAAACACAACTGCGCTGTGGCTCGATGCGAATTCACACCACAAGGCGTTTTGATGTCGCAGTGATTAAGTCGATTTTATATAGCGATCGACTGCAGAAAGTCGTCAAAACATGTCGCTGATGCTAAAAGCATCGTGTCCGCTATGTGGGCTGTGGCTTTTACGTCTTCTTGAATAATATCAATCACAAATACTTGAAATCGAATGTTAAGGGCTCTTTATACTGTAGGTGTACCTCCATCTTTTTTGTACCAACGTTCTTGCAAATTAATGATTATTTATTTATTTATTTATTATTATAGTCTCAATCACAAATTCTTAGATTTATTTCAGTGTCTCGCATAAGTACAATTTGTCGATTTACATTCAGAAAAGCAGTTTCTTATTCCTTTTATTAACAATCTCTTAGATTAGATTAGGTAGGATGATTTGACCGCCCATTTCGTAGCCCAACTGAAAGTGTCGTTAAATAGAACGACAACATTTATCCACAGTTAGCGCCGCCATAGTTCTTCTACGTGGTTCGTTATAGATTGATCCAATTTAAAGCCAATCCAAAATGAGCAGGATTTGAGTGACGCTCACCTATAAAATTCTTACTTTAATCACTCTTAGATGTTGAATATCTAACAATATTTTATTTTACTACGTTTTCCGTATTTGTTTTATGAATTGAGTTTAACTAATAATCTTCTATCATAAAAATCGCTTAAAGTCTCTATCCATGAAGTATAGAGTGCGGTAAGTGAATCAATAAGCAGCTATGCTATGCAAAGCTGATGATTGCTCAACCGCGGTGATAACTCGCTAATATCTGACATATTAATTT
This sequence comes from Maniola hyperantus, assembly GCF_902806685.2. Lineage (NCBI taxonomy): Eukaryota > Metazoa > Arthropoda > Insecta > Lepidoptera > Nymphalidae > Maniola > Maniola hyperantus. The sequence goes on from NC_048553.1 coordinate 12,969,817, forward strand.
CGGCTTTTTAGTGTCTTGTATGAGTATGATTCGTCAGTTTACGTTCAGAAAATCTGTTTATTCCTTTTAGTCGATTAGGTTTTTACCGCCCATTTCGTAGCTCAACGGAAAGTGTCGTTAAATAGAACGACAACATTTATCCACAGTTAGCGCCGCCATAGTTCTTCTACGTGGCTCGTTCTAAATTGATCCAATTTAAAAAAAAATTCAAAATGAGCAGCATTTGAGAGTGCTCACAGCCCAAAGTTCATGGGCAGGCTCTTAGTGGTTGTCAGGTGTGCTGAATTTATCTGAGAGACAAATAAAATAACATTACATGCAAGTATTTTGATATTTAGTAAGAATAATAATTTTAATCGTATGTAATAATAGTTTAACCACATATTTTGTACGCCATACATAAATGGCAAAATGTGATGTTACTCTGGCAAAAAATAAAAATTTCATTTCATTTCGATTGAAGGAATTTCATTCAATGAATAATTATCTGACTTAAATCTTTAGTATTATCTTATTAATAATTCATTACTTTTGATAAAATTAATGCAGGAATATATAATTATTATATTATAAATATAATTCTTAAAACGTTTCGCTCAAAGTTTGAAAGGTTGTAAAGATAATAAACTGTTATACTTACTTAAACATAATTATATGATTATGTTAATTTTAGTAAATTAATTATTGCGTTGTATTCTAATGCTGTTTCAAATTTAAAAACAACGGTTATTAAAAATTGTTGGCATTCAATGTTATTGGGTGTAAAATTGAAAATAAGTACCGTTTTCCAATAAAGTGTTATGTTAAAACTTAAAGCTAGCCTTATCTAATTACTATACAAATCATGCCCACGTGGAATGGCGCCAAAAATACGGGCTGCATTTCCGCGCTGGACAGCCAGGCTGATCCGTTGCGCAAAAAACTATATGTTGAAAAAAGTGTTATGTTGTATAAAAGTATTAATAAAATATTCTAGACATTTATTTATATAAAATTTTATTAGATAGAATCTTAACATTTTCATAGATTTGTGTTTGTATGTGTGTCTGCTGTTTGATACTGATTTCAATGTGTGTGTAAAAATTGTTATTCTAGGATAGATATAATCTAAACCTTTACTAAAATTACTTAGCAACCAAAAGTCCAAATGTTTGCCTGTATCTTTCTTCTGTATAAAATTTCTTATTTTTGAGGTTTTTTTGTAACTGTAAAATTATTTGAAGTAAAAATAAATAAATGAATAATTAATTGAATAAATTCTGCCACAATATTTAAGTAAATATTCCAAAAAAATTATCGCGACGTTTGTCCATCCATACCTACTAAATGACAAATTTGCGTTAACGCACATTACTAAACTTAAAATATTTTACTTACCCTATCCGCGGAAATAACTTAGATATCACTCACTCTGTTACGTAATCCCGTACAAATGATAGAGGCAAAAATCTCAGTGGGGCGCACCATTTTGAGACACCAACCAATGAAAAACGAAACTATGTTTTCTAATTGAATTTCGAATGTTTATTGAAAATATTTTCGATCTAAATTTCGAATGTTTTTTGAAAACATGTTTGTGTTTGGTTGGGTGTCTCAAAATGATTAAGGCCCACTGAGATTTTTGCCTCTATCATTTGTACTAACTTATTTCCGCTGATAGGGTATAATGCCCTAGTAAAATTCTTAAGTTTTTTTTACAATTATAAATCAACGAATGTATGGAATTTCAAGCGTGAACAATGTATTTTATTTATATTTCTGTACTAGTAGATAATTCAATCTGTAAATAAAATGTACATTTTGTAAATACAGAATTCTATATTGAAATTATGAAATCTAGTCTAATTTAGTTCTAACGGTGCTAAGAATTGTACATTAATGTACGGCCGGTTATCCACTGAAGCGTGCTTTAGAAAACCAAAAAGTGTGAAAAATCTATTTTCGTTATGGGGAAATTGTGCTCTCTTCTTAATTTATTAAGGCTTACCAGAAATCGCGCTGGAAACTCAATAGGTAATTAAGTTTATTCAACAACTAGCTGATGCCCGCGACTTCGTCCGCGTGGAATTAGGTTTTTTAAAAATCCCGTGGGAACTCTTTGATTTTCCGGGATAAAAAGTAGCCTATGTCACTCTCCAGGTGAAGTGATTGAAGGACAAACCAACAAACCAACAAACCAATAAACCAACAAACAAACACACTTTTACATTTATAACATAGAAGGATGTAGATATAGAAGGAAAAGGTGACTGACTGACTAGTCCACAAACCAATAAACCAACAAAAAAACACATTTTCACATTTATAATATAGGTATGTAATATGTATATAGAAGGAAAAGGTGACTGACTGACTAGTCCATCGACTCAAACTACTGGATCGGGCAAGTAGATATTATAACTATATTGACCAACAAACCAACAAACAAACACACTTTCGCATTTATAATAAGGGTACTGATGTAGTCTTGAGCACAGTTTTTCATTCTTCTTCTTTGTGTACATAATTTCATCATTATCAATCGATAGACGTCCACAGCTGGACATAGGTCTCTTGTAGGGACTTCCACACGTCACAGTCTTGCGCCGCCTGAATCCAGCGGTTTTCTGCGACTCATTTGATCGTACATAATTTATTGCTGGTTCTTCTCGGTAGGAAAGGTATTTAGAACCAGTGCTAGATTCCTATGACGATTCAAAAGTATTTGTAAAAGTTTAATCGAATAAAAAAATTGTTATAACATAAATTATTAAAACAAATAAGACGAAATGGAAGGGTATCGTTAGAATCTTTACACCATCTGGAGTTACACTGGTTATAAAAATTTTTGAAAAAAAATTATAGTTTTTTGGAAGAGCAGTCGTGTTTTTAATATCTTAAATAACAACTTGTTGTCTCTTAGTACCAGTTTACGTAAGTTTCAGTTTATGTAATTACGCTTTACGTGATTGAACGTAAAAGCTACGTTTCAGTGGACAGCATGGCCGCAGCACACGAGTAGATATATAGACCAGAGGGGAAGCTTCACACTAGCGGCTGGCTGTAGGTTCACTCACTCTAGCGCAGCTCACGCACACCACGACGTGTCACGGACGCTCCGTTTGCCGCCAAACTGAGCGCACGGAGCGTCCGTGGCACGTCGTGGTGTGCGTGAGCTAGTGTGAAGCTTCCCCTCTGGTCTATAATATCTACTCGTGTGGCCGTAGCATAGCGTCAGTCGGCCGGCGTGCCGCACGCGGTGCGGACTTGTTGAGAGGATACGCAATTGTTTCTTGTAAATGTTTCCAAAATACAATGTCGAGCATTTATGGCTGTGTTTTATTTAACACCAAGATTGTTTAAAAAAATCTATTAAAAGTATGCTCTTAATAAAAGCATATTATACAGTGGAAGATGATAAGAATAAATGATAAGAAAGCTTGGATTTGACTCGCTCCAGCAATGCACGGGGCTGCAATTGCTTGCACAGTATGGTATAATAATATTGTAAATTTCGACTTGAAAAGAGCAGCCACCGAGTTTCTTGCTGGTTCTTCTCGGTAGGAACGGCATTCCGTACCAGTGGTAAATTAAACTAGACGATTCAAAAGCACTTGTAATAAGTCTACTTGAATAAAATAAATTCTATTCTATTCTGTTAGGGTTCCGTATCTCAAAAGGAAAAACAGAACCCTTATAAGATCACTTTGTTGTCTGTCTGTGTCTGTCTGTCCTATGGCAGGTAGGTAGGTCTTATTACAGACATTAGGGGGCAAATCTGAAAACCGTGTGGTTACATCACAAGAAAAAAATTAAAATGTGTTCATGAACAACTATTGCTATTTTCGTCTTTCAAAGTAAGATACCAAGTGAAAGGGCTTTACCTATTGATTCTTAAAACGATTACCGCCGCCCATGAACATTTGCAGCACCAGAGGAACCGCCGATGCGTTGTCGGCCTTTTAGGAATTTGTTGGTCCGCCCCTTGAATAATCCCCATGTTGTAATCTAGTGGGAACACCGCCGATGGGAGTTGGTTCCACAGTTTGCACGTGCGTGGAAAGAAGGATCTGGCGCAGCGGACGGTCGAAGTGCACCAGACACCCAGGTGGTGAGGGTGAAATTCCTAACGGTGGCGCGCACGGTGCGGTTGTAGAAAAATGAGGGTTCATGATGATATAAGTAAACAGTAATAAATACACCTAATTTGTTACCGAAAATGATTGAGAGAGCACTATGAAATAACATCCGTTAGTATTCGGTTCGTTTGATTCTATATTGTATACTAAACAAACTATCCGTAGACCACAGACCGCAACCAGCCAATTTACACGTTAGGCTTGTGCCACACTGCATGCACGGTTATACAGGGTGTAACCAGAACGCTAGCAAAAACTTAGCGTTATTGTTATACTACCTTAACACCAGTGGCGTGCAACTCACAGAGGCATAAAAGCGCTGCTTACCCAAGAAATAGTTAACTCGGTTGAAATTGCTCAATGCTCATTATTCTTTGACTGGCTTACCTAACTACTGCTTACCCTGGCTTTAAACCCTATGCACGCCACTGCTTAAGGCATAAAAGCGCTGCTTACCCAAGAAATAGTTAACTCGGTTGAAATTGCTCAATGCTCATTATTCTTTGACTGGCTTACCTAACTACTGCTTACCCTGGCTTTAAACCCTATGCACGCCACTGCTTAACACAATCCAATACCAATAACCATTTGTCTCATTTTGGAGTTTTAGTGATTTAGTAGTTTTTAAACTCGCAATGTATACCTATCGTGCAAAATCGGGCCAATGCCCCACCTACGACGCGGCATTGACTCCGAGTGGCCTACTTTCGCAACGTTCGTTGACCTTTGGCGTCAGTCAGATGTTTTATTTGCAATAGGTATATCGGAAACGCTCGGCTATCACGGCCTTTTCAGAAATCAGTTTACGTATTAAAAGTATGATGCCTACTTATTAAATGTTTTGTAACAAAATGTTATGAAACATTTTAAATATTTTGTGTGGGAGCCTAATTTGACCATAATACGGTTACAATATGGCACAGCGTGTGACCCTTGTGTAACCACATGGCACTAAACACACAAAACACAATACACAAAAGTAAACACAAAACGGAAACATGTCTGCGATTACAATTCAATTCCCACCGTGAGTTATAGTTACAAAATCCACATAAAATTATCTAAGTATACGTAAATTGATTAAAGCGGGATCGATCTATGCTTAAAGGGTTCCGCAGTATTAAGTTTTTTCTTTATGTCAATCAACCAATCATATTGTAACGATGTGAAGAGAAAGAGGCAGACACGCTGTGATGAGCGTGCCAAAGCAGATGGAATACCTACCTGTTACAATAGAAATTTATAAGATCCAGATGGCAAAATGGCGGCTCGATAATTACTAGAGCCGCGGGATGTTACAATGATATATTGCCGGGTGATTAGCGGGTAAGAGACACTAAACCTTTGACAGATCAAGCGGTCTGTTCCAGCGCTGCATGACGAGCCGCTTTGACGGATGCTGCAGCTAAGACTGCAGATGTAAAGTTAAGATAAAATAGTAATTAATTATGTACGCAGTGACTATAAATAAAATAGGCGATTATAATTTAAGGTTAGGTATAATTGCCAAAGATAAATTCTGAAAGTAATAGGTTAGTACAAGTACATTCTTAGATTAACAAATGTTGTAGACAAAAGGTTTTTCGTATTTGTAATTTTTAAACATAAAAATAGAATAATTTCTTCGGGAAAATATGTTTTATGTTAAAAAAATTAAAAAAAAAATTGTTGTTTACGCCATGTGACGTCATTAATCGCTCTCCGTACATCGTGACGTTAATAATTAATTATTGTAAAAATGAATTGAAATCTTGACTTTTTTAAATTATTCTCTTTAATAATGAATTTTAGCCCCATAAACTACCATTATACAAAAAAATCACATCATTTTATTACTGCAGTCCAAGACCCTATTAGCACCTATTAGCCACAATATGAACCTAGGCAGTCCCAATCCAGATGGCTTCATAAACGTTCATACGAACCCTAAAATTTCTATAATCCATATTTCAGTTACATAAGTACCATAATTGCGTAGCATTTTATTCTTTACTATCGTACACGCTTCATTTCACTTAGTTACTTTATTTGTGTACACTCTAACTTGAACTCTACGATTTAAACCACAAGGTCTAGTTTTCAACGATGCTTTAACAGAATGACGTCGAGTTTTATAATACCCCCCGTTGATATCCTGTGGCTTGATTTTATGACGTACGAGACAGTGTGGAATATATTGAGACCTTTTACGATCTCGTTAAATTGATAAATTCTAACCCCAGTGTAGCAGCAGCTTTATTTTAAAATGTCAGCTGTCAGCATTATTTTATTATTGTATATTTTGTAACTTTATTATTTTCATTTTATTATTATTATTTTTAACAATTGTATATTTGTATTTACTTTTATGTATGTTCAAATGGGTTCAAGTTGCCTAAATAAATGACTATTTTATTATTATTATTATTATTATTATATAAGTCCCGCAAATTGCTATTGCGCTGGAACCATGTCTTATTAACATCGAAATGACGTCATTTTGACGTCAGCCGAAATAAAAATATACCATCAGTCTAGAGCTGACGTCACTATGACTAAAATGACGGCCACGCGCATTAGCAATTTGCTGGACTCTATCAACGCACAGCTCAAACTACTGGACGGATCTGGCTGAAATTTGGCATGCAGATAGCTATTATGACGTAGGCATCCGCTAAGAAAGGATTTTTGAAAAATCAACGCCTAAGATGGTGAAATAGGGGTTTGAAATTTATACAGTCCACGCGAACGTAGTCGCGAGCATAAGATAGTGAGTAATAAAAAGAAATATCGAGAACAATAGTTAAAAGAAAAGAAAAAGAAAAATAACGGAATTCCATTTCTGAAAAGCAGTCCGGTCTGAATACGGAATTAGCATTTTATCGGTCCGGAAGTTGTATATTCCGGATGGATACTTCCGGTGGACTTAATTAGGGAAGCCGAACCGAATTTATCGGAGAACAACCTCAACGGGAGGCTTCAGGCCTTTGTTTGGACTAATTCTCATATTAGACTATTATTTGGACAAAGGACCTATTTTGAGATACATGTCATTCCCACACGACATTGGCGAAGTAAATTGCGCCCGTTTGGTGCAGCCGCGCGCCATTAAAAAAAAAATACATGTCATTCGAACAGTGATACTGATCACAATCTTTATGTAAGTAGGTACTAGCTTATCCCCGTGACTTCGTCCACGTGGACTACACAAATTTCGAACCCCTATTTTACCCCCTTAGGGGTTACATTTTCAAAAATCCTTTCTTAGCGGATGCCTACGTCATAATAGCTATCTGCATGCCAAATTTCAGCCCGATCCGTCCAGTAGTTTGAGCTGTGCGTTGATAGATCAGTCAGTCAGTCAGTCAGTCAGTCAGTCACCTTTCCGTTTTATATATTTAGATATTGAGGATGATTTAGATTTTACTTAAAGTACAGTATACTTTTCCTGTTTAGTGTAAAAAAAAAAGTTGTTTATGGTTTTTTTCAATGATTCTTTATTTAAACGAAAATCCATTGCGAATTTGCGTAAAAAGTTACAGGTAGGTAAAGTAAACAACCTGATATGTTTACAGGCCCCCGACTTCGTAAAATAAACATTTTCGTTGTAAACAAAACACATTAAATTACAATCAACTGTCGGATAAGGTTAACCGAAATTAATTGTTCCCGAATTTACGCCTTTTTTGCAAATGGTACCTATCTAATATTACAAAATAATTTTCCTAAAGCCAATTAGACTGGTTTTTCCACAATTTCATGCAATTTTCAAATATATGGCTCGCTTGCATCTCATTTATAAAATACTAGCTTATGCCCGCGACTTCGTCCGCGTGGAATTAGGTTTTTTGAAAATCCCGTGGGAACTCTTTGATTTTCCAAAATAAAAATGTTACTCTATTAGCCTATGTCACTCTTCAGGTCTTTATCTATACCCATGCAAAAAATCACGTCAATTCGTTGCACCGTTGTGACGTGATTGAAGGACAAACCAACAAACCCATGAGACATGGTTCCAGCGCAATAGCAATTTGCGGGACTCATACCGCCCATTTTCTCATTTTTTTGCAGGTCGTTACTTGTTCCAATTATAAATCCGCATCCGTAAAAGCTCCGCATTAATTGATGCGGATGTGGATGCGGACGCGGTTGTCTGAATTGATGCGGATGTTCCGCATTCGCGGATGCAGATGCGGATATCCATAACAACCCTAGTATATAGATATAATATGCGACAGGTTGAAATGACAATTGGATCCTAACGCGCTAACCCGTTGCGGGCGAGTGCGGGTGACGTGCGGGTGTTTGGGTCGTACACCGGCCTCATACCTCGATTGCCATCTCAACCTGTCGCGGACTATACACCTACTAGTAACTACTCATACTAGTATCACAGTTTAACGAAATACTAAGTTTGTTCTCGTGAAAATTGCGCAGTAATTTCTCTCCCGTACGTCATGAATTTTCAAAAAGTTGCTTTCGAAGATTAGTGTTTTCGCGCGGCCATGTTCTTGGTGTATTTTAAATATTTTATAGCCTACGGAGTACGGACGCCTATAATTCAATGTGACCTATCAACTTTTTAGGATTCCGTACCTCAAAAGGAAAAACGGAACCCTTATAGGATCACTTTGTTGTCTGTCGGTGTGTCTGTCTGTCAAGAAACCTACAGGGTACTTCCCGTTGACCTAGAATCATGAAATTTGGCAGGTAGGTAGGTCTTATAGCAGACATGAGGGGAAAAATCTGAACACCGTGAATTTATGGTAACATGACGCAAAAAAAATTAAATTGTGGTCATAAACTAATATCAAGTGGGGTATCATACGAAAGAGCTTTATATGTTCATTCTAAAACAGATTTTTATTTATTTTTATGCATCATAGTTTTTAAATTATAGTGCAAAATGTCGAAAAAATACGACTGTAGTACGGAACCCTCAGTGCGCGAGCCTGACTCGCACTTGGCCGGTTTTTGTGATAGCCTAGTACATCCTATTAGGAGGGGTCAATTCCGCACGCACCTCTAACTTTTCGGAGTTAATTAATGTGCGATTTAAGCAATTAAATATCTCTCCCTTTAGTGGTGAAGGAAAACATTATAAGGAAACTTGCATGCATGGCCATAGTCCACCACGCTGGCCAAGTGCGGATTGGCAGACTTCATACATCTTTGAGAACATTATGGAGAACTCTCAGGCTTGCAGATTTCCTTCTGATGTTTTCCTTCACATTTAAAGAAAGTGATTGCTTAAAAATGTAAAGTTCCAAAAAGTTAGAGGTGCGTGCCAGAGATCGAACCTCCGACCCCCCAAACAGGAGGCCGAGTGACGTTTTAACGACTAGGCTAGTCTATATAAAAAAGAAACTAAACAACTATTTGTGGTAAGTTATTCCACTCGAGCGAAGCCGGGGCAGGTTAGCTAGTCCTTTTAAAATTTCGAAAACATCCTAATATCTTATTCTTAGTCTGTAAAAAGAAAGGACATAAAAGTATTGAAGTTCGCTTTTTACAAACTTTTCTTTCTTACGGAGGCTCTTTCGTAATCACATTATCGTTTCTTTTTTGTTTACAAAGTCTTTCGTAACTCGCGAAATGACAATGGGAGTTGGTCTCCGTCCGTGCTTTTTGGATTCTTTGTTTTATAATTTCAGTTTTTATATTTATTTGCGTCACGCTTTCTGTTGTACTCTTTCTTTGAAAGTTTTAATTTTTAAACTAACTTATGCCCGCGAGTTCGTCCGCGTAGATTACCCAAAGGAGATCGCCCGTGAACGGGCCCTCTTTTGTGGCGTCGTGTCAAAACTTAATTTTTTTTTTAAATGTGTTATTTTTTTACAATTATGTTTTATAACTACCTTTTTCACTCTATTATTGAAAATATCCACAATTACAGTTAGAATCGTAAACATGCATTTATTTTGAAGAAGTATTAATTAAATAAATAACCTCAATATCAGCAATATAAAAAATAAGATTTCTTAATAACCAGGGTGAATAAATAGAAATCGTTTGCAGAATATAAAGAGTTAATTATTTGTCTACAAAATAAAATTAAAACCATGGTGACATAACAATTTTATTAGGGGGGGGGGCCAAAGCTCCTAAGAAAATGGGCAATCTCTTTTCAAATCCCTATTTACCCCGAGTAACTGAGCTACAGTACGCAGCCGAAAGTAATGAACATCGTCTTATAGAAGAAGGTAGCAGATTTGTAGAGCGCTGTCCCTGTCGTTGAGACCGACAAAACGTCATATTGATATGAGTGACAGAGACAACCCTCTACAAAGCCGAAAAGTCATTCTAAAGGCCGATGTTTATCACTTTCGGCCGCATATTTAGTAGTAAAAGGTTTGTTTAGTACGCGACAGGTCGAGATGGCAATCGGGGAGGTAACGCCCCGCACACCCGCACAGCAATCGCACTAACCTGGTGCGGGCGAGCGCGAGCTTCCCCCCACTTCATACTCCGATTGCTATCTCAACCTGTCGCGGACTATACAAACCTTTTACTACTAAATAGAAAACGTTCAAATAATACACAATAGATGAAGTCAAGAAACGATTTTCAAAATAGCAGCAATTCTCTCAACAAAAACTTTTATGCCATTTCCAAAGAAAGCGTTAGCTGTTAGCTCGTAAGCAATTCTGAAAATAAAACTGTAAAACCAAAAGTTTATATAACGGACACTTGCCAAAGATGACTCTCCTTTTAGACGCCATCTTTGTCGACAAAGAATAATACTCAGATAGTGAGAATTGTATTTTAAAGATGTTTTTAGGGTTCCGTACCTAAAAAGGAAAAACGGAACCCTTATAGGATCATTTTGTTGTCTGTGTGTCGGTCTGTCAAGAAACCTACAGAGTACTTCCCGTTGACCTAGAATCATAAAATTTGGCAGGTAAGACCTACGTCTTATAGCACACATTCGGGGAAAAATCTGAAAACCGTGAATTTGTGGTTACATCACACAAAAAAAATTAAAAGTAAGATAATTATACCAAGTGGGGTATCATATGAAAGGTCTTTACCCATGCATTCTTAAACAGATTTTTTTTATGCATCATAGTTTTTGAATTATAGTGAAAAATGTCCAAAAAAATACGACTGTAGTACGGAACCCTACATTGCGCGTGGCCCGCCACGCACTTGGCCGGTTTTTGTTAAGGGGTGCTGATGTTGCCGACCTAGTGCAGACCTAGTTACATTTTGATTTTAATGTAGACTAGCTTATGCCCGCGACTACGTCCACGTGGACTACACAAATTTCGAACCCTTATTTTACCCCCTTAGGAGTTGAATTTTCAAATGCATCTATCTGCATGCCAAATTTCAGCCCAATCGGTCCAGTAGTTTGAGCTGCGCGTTGATAGATCAGTCAGTCAGTTTGTTTTATATATTTAGACTAGCTTATTCCCGCGACTTCGTTTGCGTGGACTATACAAATTTCAAACCCCTATTTTACCCCCTTAGGAGTTGAATTTTCAAAAATCCTTTCTTAGCGGATGTCATCATAATAGCTATCTGCATGCCAAATTTCAGCCCAATCGGTCCCGAGTCCAGTCGTTTTAGCTGTGCGTTGATAGATCGCCAGTCAATCCTTTTATATATTTAGAGATTAAGATTATTACTATTGGTATAGAGCTCTTTGAAGGCATTAAAAATCGGACGACTAAAAGCTTGCGCTAAGAATATAATCTCCAGAAAATGCCAAAGCAACACAAAACTCACGTACATTAAAGGCGAACAATTCTGCAACAATACTCTTTGTAGGAACAATCGATTGAGCTGTCGGCACTCTCGATATCGCACAAACGTTTAAAAAACATCCCAAGAATCGAGTGCTGTGAGAGCAGATGCTCTAGTTGCCCCCGCCAAGTCGAGCAAACAAAGACACAACCGTACCGCCGAAATTTCAAGCTTCTAGCTTTATCTACAATGACGTTACAGGGGGGTCGAAAACGTCCTGAATGGCTTGAGTACTATTGGTATAGAGCTCTTTGAAGGCATTAAAAATCGGACGACTAAAAGCTTGCGCTATGATAATCTCCAGAAAATGCCGAAGCAACACAAAACTCACGCAATTCTGCAACAATACTCTTTGTAGGAACAATCGATTGAGCTGTCGGCACTCTCAGTAACTCCCGAACCAGTATTATAGACCCATCATTAAATGGGTCCCATTGAGCATTATTGTCCAAAAGCGCGTTGAATGATGCTAATGAACGGGGTATAGGTGACATAGATCTAGTATATATGGGAGGGCAGTGCCCCCCGCCAAGTCGAGCAAACAAAGGCACAACCGTACCGCCGAAATTTCAAGCTTAGCTTTATCTACAACTAGCTTATGCTCGCGACTTCGTCCGCGTGGACTACAAAATTTCAAAACCCTATTTCACCCCCATAGGAGTTGAATTTTCAAAAATCCTTTCTTAGCGGATGCCTACGTCATAATAGCTATCTGCATGCCAAATTTCAGCCCGATCCGTCCAGTAGTTTGAGCTGTGCGTTGATAGATCAGTCAGTCAGTCAGTCAGTCATTCAGTCAGTCAGTCAGTCAGTCAGTCACCTTTTCCTTTTATATATATAAGATAAGATAAGATAAGATAAGATAAGATAAGATAAGATAAGATAAGATAAGATAAGATAAGATAAGATAAGATAAGATAAGATAAGATAAGATAAGATAAGATAAGATAAGATAAGATAAGATAAGATAAGATAAGATAAGATAAGATAAGATAAGATAAGATAAGATAAGATAAGATAAGATAAGATAAGATAAGATGATGTTACAGGGGGGTCGAAAACGTCCTGAATGGCTTAAGTACTATTGGTGTAGAGCACTTTAAAGGCATTAAAAATCGGACGACTCAAAGCTTGCGCTATGATAATCTCCAGAAAGTGCCGAAGCAACACGAAACTCATGTACATTGAACAATTCTGCAACAATACTCTTTGTAGGAACAATCGATTGAGCTGTCGGCACTCTCGATATCGCACCGGAAAATGTTTAAAAAACATCTCGAGAATCGAGTGCTGCGAGAGCAGATGCTCTAGTTCTGTTATTTGAACGTGGCTTAACGCATGAGATGCAGCGATATTTTCTTCACCTTAAAAAATTAATCATTATTGTTCAACTTAATGTCATACAGCCGCACTCAGAGTCGTTTTAAATAAACTTAAGTAACGATTAAGCGACTCTGAGTACGGCTGATAGAAACATTTCTGATATGAACCGCTAAGTATGGAACACTTCTGGCGTTCGTGTTTCCTGCCACGTATAATCTACATTTTCATACCAAAAGTTAATAGGCATCTTGTAGGCAAGCGACTTAGATTTTGTCATTGCTGTGCATTATTGTCGTCAAGCGAAAGCCTATTTCGCAGTAAAAAAGTCATGACTTGTCTGTTGCAGGTACTAAACAGGGGCTACATGTTAGAGAAAAGCTAGAAAAATAAGACGTTAGAAGGGGATGGACCCCGCCTATGTCGAAAGACACACTAGAAATTCACGACGGCTACCGACTGGTGTTAAAATTTTAATTACGTCCTTTCAATTATTGGGGCACGCAAAAGCCTGGTCTATTTTCAATTATCTCTTGTGTAATACTTTTCTAACTACCAATATAAATACTAGCTTAAGCTCGCGAGTTTGTCCGCGTGGACTAAACAGATTTCAAACCCCTAATTTACCCTCTTAGTGTTTGAATTTTCAAAAATCCATTCATACTGGATGCCTACATTATCATAGCTATATGCATGCTAAATTTCAGCTCGATGTGTGCAGTAGTTTTTTTTAAGAAGTTTGAGTGCGTTGATAGATCAGTCAGTGAGTCAGTTTTTGTAGTGCTCACTACTAAGCACGGTATCCCTCTCAGAACGAGAAGGGTTTAGGCCCACTCGTTTAGAATTAGGTACCTAACTCTTATTAATTAGATAGGTACTTTTAAGCTTATTGGTTTATATTTTTAATTGTTTTTTGCTGTAACTTGTCTCTTGCACCATACACCAATTCCCCCGGCTAGCAGTTCGTTTAAACATTTCCAGGCCCCGATATTTGATCTGTAATTAAAATCAAAATTGTCTCCTGATATACGAAATAAGCAAACGTTCAGAATAAATATAGCATCTACGAGAAAATTGAAGTTATAAATAAACTTTGGTGCTGAATGGAAAGATAACTTCGTGATTATGCTATACTTATTAAAATGTGTTGTATAGGTAAAAGGTCTAGTTGCATGACAGACGGTTAAAGTTAAATTACGGTTACGATTACCGTTAAATTTTTACCGTCAATAAAAGTTAAATGGTTATCACTTATCAGTCAGTGTTGGTTTTTCGAAGTACACAGTATAAATAATGACCTAACAATTAATTATGTCGGGTAAAAACATAAATCTTTGCGGAAGAAGTCGCAGAAAAAAGCTAGTTTTTCCATAGCATACTATGAAAAATGGAAAACTAAATCTCGCACAATAGGTAACAATACGACACACGTACATAACTGATTTTTTTCATCTCAACAAAGATCTCTGCGCGCGACCTAGTTTAGCCGTTTACCGAGAAAACTGATTCACAAACTATTTTCATAAAAAGTTTCCCCACACTATTTTTTATCACGAATTTATTACAATACAAAAATTTTCGCGAACTAGAAATATGTCTGACGAAACTCCTAATATACAGGGTGTAACCAGAACGCTAGCAACAACGAAGACAGGTGTAATTATTTTTTTCCGTGTCACATAGGCATACAGGTCCACTGCTTATTTCTCTGGTCTTAAGTACTGCCTCCCAGTCATTGTGTACACAATGACCTGAGGTATTACACCATTACCAGATACTGCTACAGAAGACTCAACATTGAGGCAACTTTCAATCCTATTTGCCTTATCATTTTTATCACTACATGTTCTAGTTTTAGGGTTCTTTTCCTTCATTCTAATGTATGTAATACTTGCCTTACTTAATATTTCTTTTTTTTTCTGTTTCTCACTCCGTAGGGGGGTGATGTAGAGGTGCAACCTCTACCGTTACTTGGCTGGCAGCTATTAGGAAAACTTCGCAGCTGCCACACAACAATATTCAAATTTGGAACGCAGTGGGGAATCCTCCTGGTCACGCACGTTACAAGATTCCACATTCCCTATCATCCGCTCGTCACGTCAACATCTTCTACCATTGTATTATATAAAGCTCGCGAGCCCGTCTGTATTGTACATAACATATCAATTGTAAAGTGTAAAATAAACATCACTATATGTAGCTGGTTCTTCATTACATCAACCCTTCAGCTACAATACTACTGATATCACTGATATTACTGAAATGTTCATGGGCAGCGGTAATCACTTAACATCAGGTGCCCGTTTGCTCGTTATCTCTATTTAAAAAAAATGATAACACCAAAAAAACGTGAAAAAATCTAAAAAAAAATCCTATGTTTTGTCAAAGTTCACGATATAAGCGTTATTGTTATACTACCTAAACACAATCCAATACCAATAACCATTAGCCTCATTTTGTAGTTTTAGTGATTTAGTATTTTTCAAACCCGCAATGTATAGCGTACCCCGCCTACGACGCGGCCTTGTCTCCGAGTGGCCTACTTGCGCAAGTTGACCTCTAAGCGTCAGTCAAACGTTTTATTTGCAATATATCGTAAACATTTACAAAATTATAGGTTTTTTATTTCCGCATTTTTTTTGTGGTATTATATTCATATCAGTAATCATCAGTACTATCACTCGTCTCCGTTTTTACCAGCGTTCTGGTTACACCCTGTATATATAAAAGGAAAAGCTGACTGACTGACTGACTGACTGACTAACTGATCTATCAACGCACAGCTAAAACTACTGGATGGATTGGGCTGAAATTTGTCATGCAGATACTCGTAGCTATTATGACGTAGGCATCCGCTAAGAAAGGATTTTTGAAAATTAAACCCCTAACTAAGGTAGTTTGAAATTTGTGTTGTCCACGCGGACTAAGTCGCGAGCATAAGCTAGTCACGTACAAATTGTTTTGTAGATAAGGTCAGATTATTTGCTAAGAACTTCTTGAGATTTTTGGGATGCTTTTAGCCTTCAGAAAGTTCTAGTAATCTAATTTGCTAGTTACTTTAGTTCGTGGTGTCCAAACTTTATCTTTATTGGAAGCAAGACATTACCCGTCGCAGTATACTTTGTAGTTTGATGGGCACACGTCAGTTCGAGCTTTATTTCAGTTCGAGCTTTTATTAGTTGGTGAGGAGTTTTAGGCGAGACGACTTATGTGGCAGTCGCAAATCGTAGGTACGTCGTGTCCTAGAGCGTACTCTGACTTAGCTAAGACTAAAGACAGAGTTAAAACGAGACAAAGCTATATCTCTCACATAAATCTGTCTCGTTTTAACTCAATCTTAAGTCTGAGCAAACTCAAAGTGCGCTATAGATATCAACCTGAGAGCTCCTAATTAATTTCGAGAAATAATGACAATAACTTTCTCCTGACCGAATCTAGGACACGGTAGCCAATCTCTGCGAAGATTAGCTATTATACCTACTATTGTATTTTATTGTATGTAAAAATACAAGTGCATTCTCTATTCCCTCACTTTCATCTTTTCATTTAACATGATCGAAGTGGTGCGGCGAAGGACTGACGACGGTTTTACGTGCTCTCCATGGCATGGTAGTGTAAAACTATCACATTTTCAAATATCTAGTCCTACAGGCTGCAACTGAGGATTTCTTAAGAAAAAATCTAAAAGCCTTGATATGACCTGGAAATCGGATGAGGGACCTCATGATCTGCAACCAATGATAGTCACTCAGCCAAGACAATTCCTTAGAAAACTCCAACTATTATGTAATGTGCAGAATAGGTATGTACTTACCTATTAACTGATATGGTTAGCGGGGTAGAGTGCTGGTTGCAGAAAGATAGCAATGACGTTCAATTTGTTGATATTTACGTCAACTGTCACTCTCCCGCAACCCGTGCCGTGCTATTTCAGTCAAATTACCTATATTAAATTTGTCACGAATTACGACTAGCTATCCATACTAATATTATAAATGCGAAAGTGTGTTTGTCTGTCTGTCTGCTAGCCTTTCACGGTCCATCTTTTCAACCGATTTTGACGAAATTTGGTACAGATATAGCTTGCATCCCGGGAAAGGACATAGGCTACTTTTGATCCCGTAAAATAAAGACTTGACACGGGATTTTTAAAAACTTAGGGTACCGACGCGGACAAAGTAGCGGGCAGCTAGTACGGTATACGATACACAGAGAGATCAATATGTCGTGTACATCGTGTCGTGATAGAGTCGTGACGTATAAAACGATGTTTACTTCACTCCGACGAACTAATCAACTTTCAAATAAAATGTTTAAACCGTAATAGGCGGTGGGTGTTATTGTTATTTATGTAAGTATTTTAATGGGATTAATGACAAATTTTATTGTATCTTCATGTGGGGTACTCGCATTACTTGAGGTACGTTGTAGAGAGAGAGCCTGTGAGGGCCAGACCTTCGTTATTTTATAAAAGCTAAAAGTTTCTATGAGCATTGTCCCCAACACAGGGAGGAACGCAATGCACTGACAAAGTTTTCATCTTCATTATCAACCGATAGACGTCCACTGCTGGACATAGGTCTCTTGTAGGGACTTTCACCCGCCACGGTCTTGTGCCGTCTGAATCCAGCGGCTCCCTGCGACTCGTCTGATGTCATCCGTGGACCTAGTGGGGCGTCTTCCAAAACTGAGGGGTCTTCCGGTGCGAGGTCGCCATTCTAGCACCTTGAGTCCCCAACGTCTATCGGTTTAACGAACTATGTGCCCTGCCCATTGCTACTTTAGCATCGCAACGCTTTGAAAAGAAAAGTTTTAGCTTTTTATAAAATAACGAAGGTCCGGCCCTCACAGGCTCTCTCTATATTACTTCTGATATGTTGGGAAACATCCGTACGAACGGAGCGTAATGGCATAATGTTTTACAATTAAACATTTTATTGTTATCGTTGAACCACGTATGTTAATACAGAACCTCGAACTGTTTAAGGCATTTTATATTATTATATCTTTCATAGGTACGTCATGTTTATAAACATTACTAGCTGATGCCTGCGACTTCGTCCGCGTGGAATTAGATTTTTAAAAATCCCGTGGGAAATCTTAGATTTTTCGGGATAAAAAGTAGGCTATGTCACTCTCCAGGTCTTTATCTATACCCATGCAAAAAATCACGTCAATCCGTTGCACCGTCGCGACGTGATTAAAGGACAAACCAACAAACAAACAGTTTCGCATTTATAATAAGCCATCGCCACTAGTGGCTCAGTGTGCGGCAGCACTATGATCTCAAAACTAGTTCAATGTTCAACGGACCTAACAACCATAGACTTCTAACCATAAACATATTACTTCGTAAGGACAGAGTCATTGAACAAGCAAAATGGCACCGACTCATTGATCCTAAAATATTTATTTAGCACCAATGCAACCTCAGTGACGTCTGGATTTTAAACGGGTCGTTCATCTAAATATATAAAAGAAGGAAAAGGTGACTGACTGACTGACTGATCTATCAACGCACAGCTCTAACTACTGGACGGATCGGGCTGAAATTTGGCATGCAGATAGCTATTATGACGTAGACATCCGCCAAGAAAGGATTTTTAAAAATTCAACTTCTAAGGGGATAAAATAGGGGTTTGAAATTTGTGTTGTCCACGCGAACGAAAGTCGCGGGAATAAGCTAGTTAGTATCTAAGAGGTGGCGCTTATTTATTCGGTTCCAAAACCGTGAAAAATTTTGTTTGCTTGGGCATATCTTGTCATTTATATCGATGCTAAAAATATAGCCCCGCGTTTTTCCACGTACAAATAGAAATTGAGATCGATAAGTGTGTCGAGGGTCGTCTAATTCTGATCAAACACTAGAGATGCGGGTGAGAGTCTCCCAGTATAACGAGTTGTAGACGAAGCTTTATTTTTTTACTAAAGTAGTTCTTGATTAAAGACTACTCTACCGGATTGAAATAGGCACTTGCTCGGGTGTTCGATGGTGTTAATTGGTGCGAAAAGTATCATCAGTACAGTATTGTTGGTTTATTGGTTTGTTGGTTTAGTGGTTCGTTGGTTTGTTGGTTTGTCCTGCAATCACGTCGCAACGATGAAACGGATTGACGTGATTTTTTTCATGGGTATAGTTATCTATACCCATGAAAAAAATCACGTCCTTAAAAAGACCTGGAGAGTGACATAGTCTACTTTTTATCCCGGAAAAACAAAGAGTCCCCACGGGATTTTTCAAAACCTAATTCCACGCGGACGGAGTCGCGGGCATCATCTATTTGGCCTATAAATTTAATTCAGAACTTTTTAAATAAAACGTCAGTTCATTTTAATTTATTGTTTAATTGCCTCGCAACGCGAAAACGGAGGTTAGCGAGGATTTTTGTTAATTAACTCTGCGGGGAAGTTCTGGCTCCACAGTCATTCCACGTACCTGGAAGATTACAAAGGTTGTATCGATGGCATTGTGGGAATTTTTCTTCTCACATTCATTTACCCTTTTTATTTTTTAAAGTTAAAATTTTGAAAGATTTTCGGCGCTCAGTTTTTTGCAGCCAAATTTCATGATTCTAGATCAACGGGAAGTAACCCTATACGACAGACAGACTGACAACGAAGAGATAATTACAAGTGAAGGGTTTTTTTTAGGGTTCCGTAATTTAAAAGGAATAAAGGAACCCTATAGGATCACTTTTTGTGTCGTGTCTGTCAAGAAAACCTACAGGGTAGTTCCCGTTGACCTAGAATCATGAAATTTGGCAGGTAGGTCGCAGGGGGAAAAATCCAAAAACCGTGAATTCATGGTTAAATTATTCAAAAGTCAAAGTCAAAGTCAAAGTCAAAGTCAAATGATTTATTCAAAATAGGTAATAAATTACTCTTATTGATTGTCTGGTATAGTGTTAGATTTGTAAAAAAAAACGTTAAAATGTGTTCATGATAAAATTATTAGATTTTCAACTTTTAAAGTAAGATGAAAGGTCTTCCTGTGCATTCTAAAACAGGTTTTTGTTTATTTTTATGCATCATAGTTTTTGAATTATCGTGTAAAATGTCGAAAAAATACGACTGTTGTATGGAACCCTCGTTGCGCGAGCCTGACTCGCACTTGGTTATTTTATGGAGGTACGGAACCTAAATGGCTTCCAAGTTGACTGCACGGGCGCCATACAAAAAAAAAATGGCGCTTGTTTACGATCAACTATATTTTATCCCACCACAAACCAACTCCCACATTAAACAGTTATTACGTGAATAAATAAGAAGGGCGCGATTAACATTTTATTTTATTATAATGTATACGATTACAGAGATTTATCCGTTTATCATTACGGTCGAAGATATTTGTGAGAAAGATTAATGTGATCACTGCCCACGGCGTGGACTTACTCTGGAAAGTGAAGCGTCATTTTCAAGTAGGTACATAGTTTAAAAAAGTCTCAAAAGTTTCAATCAGCAGTGCACAATAGTTCGTAAAGCTGATTAAATTCTATTTTATTTAAGAATTATTATTTTTCATGTACCTACCAAAATTGTAGTTACAAAACAATAATAATTGATAATGAATATGGAAAATATTTGTTTAACAAAACAGTTTTTTCAATTTAAACATTGTCTGATACGGTCCTGTGTCATGGGTACCCAATGTACTAAACCGGTAAATTAAATCAAGTAACCATTGAAAATTTTTTCCTACCATAAATCACAATTATATAATGCTGCTAATACCATCTAGCCTATGGGGCAATAAGTAAAAATTTCTTAGCGGATGTCTACGTCATAATAGTTGCTGCATGCCTTTCAGCCCGGTCCGTCCAGTAGTTTGAGTTGGTGGACTAGTCAGTCAGTCACCTTTTTATACATTACATTTAGATAATTCATTAACTTTAAATTAAATTATTTTTCTAAGTAACTCATGTTTTTTAAACTAATTTTGCCAAATTCTAACATGTTGATATTTTTGTTGGTGGCCAGAATAGTGCCGCCAGACGCATCCTAAACCAGTTCCATAAAGTTCCGATGACTCAAGGCATTGTGTCCGTATTTCGTGCTCTGAGTAATGTGCTCTTACCAAAATGGCGCCCTTTTACCTTTGTCCGACTTTTATTGAACGGTTATTGGTATTTTAAACTATATTTTATAATACTAATAAAACCGTTTTTCCGTTAAAACGGTTTTTCTTGACTGTTTTCTGTTTTTTGGCTACCACTTCGTGCATTACTTACTAGTACCTACAAGCTGTGATAGCCTAGTGGTAGGTAACTAGATAAATAAATAAATAAATAAATAAAGCCTTTATTCCAATTCAATCTTGTGGATACATACAATTCATCACAAAAATTACAGTTGATATGACAATTAAGTACTTACATAATATTAAGATTAACAATTTATATTTACAAAAATTCAAACAATTATGCAATATGATATTCGTTATAGTTTTTATAGGTAGGTACAATTTTTTAAGTTTTATAACAGTTTTTGGTAAAAATAATCATCATTAATAAAAAAATTAAATTAAATTAAAATAATCACATCGTCTTAGATTTATAATAATATTGTGAATTTTTAAGTACTTATGTCAAAAACAAATTAGAATAGTCAGTTAAATTATATAATATAAAAGTAGGTAACTAGATAAGACAAACTTCGGATGACCGAATACTATTCGCAAATTCAATTGACAGTGTTCAAGAAATAGTTGTGTTGTTAGAAAGACAACTTGTCCAGGGGGCCTCACAGAATAGGCTACTTGACAATTTTTTTAAGTTGGTCTTAAATGGTTAATATTTGTCCTATTATATCAAAAAAATTAACACTATATTTTTTTGCGCCCTAAAAACCGTAAAACTTTAATTTAAAAAAATATTTTTCTTAGACAGGTGAAAACACTGTCGGCCATGTTTGGCCGATAGATTATCTGTGCTCTGACGTCATGCATTTGTAAACAACAGTATAACCAGGGTTATACTGTTGTTTACAAATGCATGACGTCAGAGCACAGATAATCTATCGGCCAAACATGGCCGACAGTGTTTTCACCTGTCTAAGAAAAATATTTTTTTAAATTAAAGTTTTACGGTTTTTAGGGCGCAAAAAAATATAGTGTTAATTTTTTTGATATAATAGGACAAATATTAACCATTTAAGACCAACTTAAAAAAATTGTCAAGTAGCCTATTGGAGGCGCGTGCCCTTAATGATCCGTTGATTCGATTCGCCGATCGCTTCAGTATTCAGGAGGAGCTGATGTTGACCGATTCCCCGACCACGTGACCCGCATCCCAACTCAGCTCGTTTACTAATCGACTCAATACACCTTTGCGATGATGTATTTATTTCTTCGTCGAAGCAAATCTTGTGATGTTGTATACGGTACCTACTTATTCAATCTAGCTGTAATACGAGGTTCGATTATGGAGAACTTTTTTTTTAAAGAATATTAGCCATGTTAAATGACAAATATTCCCCTTTCCTCTCCAACTAAGCGTCAGGCTTGTGCTAGGAGTAGGTACGACAATAGTGCAACGGGCGGGGTTTGAACCGTCGACCTTTCGGTTTTCAGTCCACTCCTTTACCGGTTGAGCTATTGAGGCTCCTCTCTTGGCATGCAGGTTTCCTCAGGATGTTTTCCTCCGTCGTTGAAACAAGTATTTTAATCGCTTGGTATTTTACATGTTCTTTATTTTTACATTTAAATACAAGCCGGAACAATCTACCAAGTTAAAGATGACAGTAAGCGATGTGATAATTTGTCAGCGTCAAACCTTGAATCGAGACAAACTTATTGGCTCTCGTCCATCGATATAAATGACAAGATATGCCCAAGCGAACAAAATTTTTCACGGTTTTGGAACCAAATAAATCAGCGCCACCTCTTAGATACTAATGAACGACCCGTTTGAAATCCAAACGTCACTGAGGTTGCATTGGTGCTAAATAAACATTTTAGGACCAATGAATCGGTGCCATTTTGCTTGTTCAATGGCCCTGTCCTTACGAAGTAATATATAAGTCAATGCTCTCGTCTTATGATTGATCACGCCGAGGACTTGCGGGTTGCTAGGTATTTCAAAAACCAAATTATCAAAAGAACTTACCACCATACCTATAAGTTCGCGACAGGTCAAGCTGGCAATCGGAGTAGGGACGCCTCGCACACCTGCACAACGCCCCGCGCTAGCTCGGTGCGGGATAACCTTCCACCCCCCATTTCACTCCTTTAGGGGAGAATTTCTGTAAACCATTTTTTAGTTGTTACCTACGTCCTATAAAGAACCTACTTTCCAAATTAAGTTAAGAGTAACAATAATTAAAATTTTCTCATACAAACTTTCATTCCCCATTATCAAGGGTGCTAACACCCTTAAGGGGGCATTTTCCAAAATAACTCATACAATTTTTTATTAATTAAAGCTATTTACATAAATTTCGATTTTCACGTCTCTAACTATGATAATATAGGACTTTCATATAAACTTTAACCCTCCATTTCACCTCCTTAGGTATCTGAGAACCGTTTCTTAGCTTTCCAAATTTTAAGTTTGTAAACTTTATAGTTTCTGAGATTTCGTGATTAGTCAGTGAGTGGTATTTTGCTTTTATATAATTACTAGCTGATGCCCGCGACTTCGCCCGCGTGGGTTTAGGTTTCTTAAAAATCCCTAGCGAACCCTTTGCTTTTCCGGGATAAAAAGTTGCCTATGCCATTTTACGGGACCTCTGTACCAAATTTCATACAAATCAGTTAAGCGGATGAGCATTTAAGAATCCCGTGGGAACTCTTTGGTTTTGATTTACATATTTTTAATGTAGCCTATGTCCGTCCCCAGGATGTCAGATAACTCTGTACCGAATTTCATCAAAAGTTGGGTCGTGAAAAGCTAGCAGACAGACAGACGGACAGACAGACAGACGCATTTATAATATTAGTATGGAGAATATAGTAGTATTATAGGTATGCCTTTATCCCGAGAGCTACTTGTAAGGACGTTACATGTCAGTCGCCTGTCAATTATACGGGCCCCTTTGTTGGCTTCATTTCAAAGAAACTGAGCTGTTTCGCAGAATGGCAACATATAAAAAGATATCTTTCTCATAAGACATACAATGCTTACTATGACAGATTTGGATTGACCTTGCGTTATTGAACTGTCATGTTACCCTAATTCTCCATTTAAGTATAATGGTTGTTAACTCGTTTTAACTAGTATAAACTAGTTTTAACTGAAAGCCTTTGTTACTGGTTTTATCTAAATGAAACTATTATTTTAATCAGCCCAATTAACCTACTACGGTATTTGACAACTAGTCAAATCAGTTACTTTTTACCAAACACCAAAACGCGCACGTAGTATGCGATATGCTATGAAATACTAGAATGTGACGTCACATCAAAATGACGTACTTTTTTAGTTTAATCGATAATTTAAAATGGTTATTAGACTTAAAACAAACAAAGGACTTGGATTTTACGTATTTTGGAAGACCCTCTATTTAATAATCACTGAGAAATAATTTATTTTTGACGTAGCCAAATACTCAATTGTTGATTATCTAATTAACTGTTTGTCGACCGACTGACTCTGGCTGACTGACTGATTGACTAATTTTTAAGTAGGTTTGTTCCGTGGTCCCTTCATTCAGCTACACCAACTTGACTTTCGTTTCGCTTCGCTCGTCATTTCCCGCCTTCGCTCCTCACAGCCTCGTAGGCTGGATTCATTCAGACCCTCCTTTATGCTTCACAAAACATACACACACACTGTTGTAATTTTATTATTGTATATACTTTTATTCTAAATCTATTCTGTTAAAAAAGTTTTAATTATAATTTTAAGTAATCTCTTGTGGCCTTCTGTTAAATCTAGATTTAGATTTAAATAATAATTATGTAATTACGCTGTTGATTACTTTTTTTTTTTTATTCAGATACAAGTTAGCCCTTGACTGCAATCTCACCTGATGGTAAGTGATGATGCAGTCTAAGATGATAGCGGGCTAACCTGGAAGGGGTATGGCAGTTTTTATTAAACCCATACCCCTTTGGTTTCTACACGGCATCGTACCGGAACGCTAAATCACTTGGCGGTACGGCTTTGCCAGTAGGGTGGTAACTAGCCACGGCCGAAGCCTCCCACCAGACCAGACCTGAAATTTAGAAATTATAAAATTCCAAACCCCTGCCAGGAATCGAACCCAGGACCTCCCACTAAAAAGACCACAGCGCTCACCACTGCGCCAGGGAGGTCGTCAAAAACTTTCAAATAAATAAAATAAAAGATATAAAATGACAATTTAATTTCAATCCTAATATGACATAAGTAGGTCAGTGTTATTTGGCATGACCACAAAATTCCGAAAGGGTTCGCAAATTAAAACTTCGCACAAAGTCGGGATTCAAATTTTAATTACGTCCTTTCAATTTTTGGGGCACGCAAAAGCCTAGACTATTTTCAATTATCTCTTGTGAAATACTTTTCTAACTACCAATATAATACCGCGACTTCGTCCGCGTAGACTACCTACTCAAATTTCAAACCCCCTGACTGACTGACTAACTGACTGATCTATCAAAGCACAGCTCGAACTACTGGACGGATCGGACTGAAATTTAGCATGCAGATAGCTATTATAACGTAGACATCCGCTAAGAAATGTTTTTAGGAAACTCAAACCTGAAGGGGGCTAAAATAGGGGTTGGAAATTCGTGTAGTCCACGCGGATGAAGTCGCGAGCATAAGCTAGTCTAATATAAAAGCAAACAACCTTACAACAATTTTTTTTCACTAATAAATTCGTCAAAAAATGCTGTCTCTTATGCAATGGGAAACCTAAGAACATTTTCACGATACAGGAAGTAAATTCCGGCTTATAAAAAACAGTATTTATTACCTCGGTACGGAAAACCAGCTGTGTACTTTCCTTGACAAGGGTCGAGAAGGTGGATCTTAGTTAATTGGAAATGACCCAAAAATGGTCCTGTAACTATTCTGAACGTCAACGATGTCACTCTAAATGATTGCAAGAAAATTGCGGAATACCTTCTATAAGTCCCGCAAATTGCTATTGCGCTGGAACCATGTCTCATTAACATCAAAATGACGTCATTTGACGTATAGGTATTTGAGTAAAAATATACCATCAGCTCTAAACTTTAGTCTAGTGCTGACGTCACTAAAATGGCGGCCACGCTTATTAGCAATTTGCAGGACTCATAAACCAGTATATGAAACACTAGCTGATGCCCGCGACTTCGTCCGCGTGGAATAAGGTTTTTCAAAAATCCCGTGGGAACTCTTTGATTTTCCGGGATAAAAAGTAGCCTATGTCACTCTCCAGGTCTTTATCTATACCCATGCAAAAAATCACGTGAATCCGATGCACCGTTGCGACGTGATTGAAGGACAAACCAATAAACAAACACACTTTCGCATTTATAATACTGACTAGCTTATGCTCGCAACTTCGTTCGCGTGGACCACACGTATTTCGAAACCCTAATTTACCCCCTTCAGGGTTGAATTTTCAAAAATCCTTTCTTAGCGGATGTCTACGTCATAATAGCTACCTGTATGCCAAATTTCATCACGATCCGTCCAGTACCCGTAGTACAAGATTTTACGTCTCACCAAACCAAACCAAATTCGAGAGTCGAAATACTTCCGTGTTACAGTAAACTGGATCTTAAATGCCTTGTTTTAAAGCTCAAGTTTGTCTACACTTCTACAGCCAGCGCTCCAAGCGGAAACATTGCGAAATTAAAATCAGTGGCATTGAATATTTGACTTCAATTCAAGGCTGTTTAGGTCCATTTTACTGTAACGCGGAAGTATTTCGACTCTCGAATTTGGTTTGGTTTGGTGAGACGTAAAATCTTGTACTACGGGTACTGTAGTTTGAGCTGTGCGTTCATAGATCAGTCAGTCAGATTTTCCTTTTATTTATTTAAGAGTATACAATGACCTAAGATTAATAATAATAAGAACCTGTAGCATCATGTTCTTGAGCAAAATGAAATTAAATACTTGAATAATTGACCCAACGCCTAGGACTAGAGTAACCTAATAGCCGTTTGTCTCCTCTGTGCTACCTAATAGTGTAGAGGTCCCAAGTTATTAAACTGTTGACCTCGCGCGGGAAAGCGCAGCGTTGGCAAACCTGGCTTTGCCAGGGCCGTAGCTTCCTAATAGACCAGTTGGTCTGACATGCGCCCTGCGAGAAAATTTTGTCTACGCATTATCTCGTGTTTTTTCATACAAATAAGACGAGTAAATGCGTAGACAAAATTTTCTCGCGGTGCGCATGTTAGGCGTTCAGATCAAAGATTTAGAAATTACCATTTTTTTTCAATGCGCCCGTTGGCATTTACAATATTCAGTACAATAACTGCGCTGCTCTAATGACTCTTGCGCCTCCAGAAGATACACTAATACTACTGAGTATCTTTCGGCCATATCTTCTAAGTCTATTTGTCGCCATCGGGGCGCAATAGGCGTGTTTATCCGTGGGAAATATTGCGGCTCTGTAAACCAATTTGGTGAGGATTATCGACCCGGAAAACTACTTGGATAGAGGTCCAAATGACGATTGCTTTTGGCTATTGGGGTGTGTAACGTCATTTTGTCATGTCTTCTAATAGCTATGTTGACTTTGGAGAGGCTTACAAAGTATAAAAACCCCTTTGTTACACCCGCCTTTTTTCCGGCACGTCGGGGGTTCGATTCCGGGCACGCACCACTAACTTTTCTTAGTTATGTGCGTTTACAAAAAAAGCTAACCATCATTTGCTTTAATGGTGAAGGAAAACTGCATGCCTGAGTGCTCTATATATCCTCAAAGGTGTGTGAAGTCTGCCAATCCGCATTTTGCCAGCGTGGCAGACTATAGCCTAAACCCTTCTCACTCTGAGAGGAGGCCCGGCTCTGAAGTGGGCCGATAATCCTTGGATGTTTGGATGTTTGTTACTCAATCACGCGAAAACGGCTGAACGGATTTGAATGAAATTTGGAATGGAGATAGATTATATCCTGGATTAACACATAGGCCCGCGGCATTTATCAGAGGAGGATTTTATCCCGGAAAATCAAAGAGTTCCCGCGGGATTTTGAAAAATGTAAATCCACGCGGACCCCCCACTAGGTGGACGGACGACATCAGACGAGTCGCAGGGAGCCGCTGGATCCAGGCGGCGCAAGACCGTGGCGTGTGGAAGTCCCTACAGGAGACCTATGTCCAGCTGTGGACGTCTATTGGTTGATGATGATGATGATGATGATGAAATCCACGCGGATGAAGTCGCGGGCATCAGCTAGTGGGTTGATAATGATCTATTGGCTCTTAAAATTGAAGTCCTCAACTAAGTATTTACACACAGTTGTATTATAGTAGAATTGTAATATACATTGTATTGTAATTTATTTTGTAACAAAAAAACAATTTTAGACTTGCCTTTACACAAGTTTAAGAAATCTATTAAAAGTATGCTCTTAAAAAAAGCATATTATACAGTGGAAGACTATGTAAATGATAAGAAAGCTTGGATTTGACTCGCTCCAGCAATGCACGGGGCTGCAATTGCTTGCACAGTACGGTATAATAATATTGTAAATGGATGACTTGAAAAGAGCAACCGCCGAGTTTCTAGCTGGTTCTTCTCGGTAGGAACGGCATTCCGAACCAGTGGTAAATTAAACTAGTTAACGATTCAAAAGCACTTGTATTAAGTCTACTTGAATAAAAAAAAAAAATTCTATTCTATTGTAATCGCTCTCACAACGAGTTGGATAACAACGTCGCATTCAGTTGGTCCATTTTCAATTAGCTGCGATCCGCCTTTTCAACCCTCGTCACAAAAATCCGCAGCTGGATTTTCTTACGGAGTTAATAAATACGATATTTTACAAGGAAAATGTTGCCTCGCTAAGAGAATGGACGATAAATTATTTATCGAACTCCAATACGCTTTCTTTCTTTTAATTTCTTAGAAAATACCTACCTTGTCTACCGGCAGTTGCCAAGCGAAGCGAAACGTTGCGATACCAAGTACAGACTAACTAAGTAGCTTATGCTTGCGAGTTTGTCCGCGTGGATTACACAGATTTAAAACCCCTATTTCACCCCCTAAGGGGTTGAATTTTCAAAATTCCTTTTTTAGCGAACGCCTACGTCATAATAGCTATCTGAATGCCAAATTTTATAGATCAATAAACAGTTAACGCAACGGGTGCGGTGCGTTTTTATTAAGGTTCCGTAGACGAATGACAAAAAACGGAACCCTTATAGATTCGTCATGTCTGTCTATCTGTCTGTCTGTCCGTCCATATGTCACAGCCACTTTTCTCCGAAACTATAAGAGCTATACTGTTGAAACTTGGTAAGTAGATGTATTCTGTGAACCGCATTAAGATTTTTACACAAAAATAGAAAAAAAAAAACAATAAACTTTGGGGTTCCCCATACTTAGAACTTTTTTTATCAAACCCATATTATGTGTACATCTATGGATAGGTCTTCAAAAATGAAATTGAGGTTTCTAATATAATTTTTTTCTGAATTTTTTTTTCTCAAAACTGAATAGTTTGCGCGAGAGACACTTTCAAAGTGGTAAAATATGTCCCCCCCCTGTAACTTCTAAAATAAGAGAATGATAAAACTAAATAAAATATATGATGTACATTACCAATTACCATGCAAACTTCCACCGAAAATTGGTTTGAACGAGATCTACTAAGTAGTTTTTGATTTATCGCGCAAAATGTCGATAAAATACGATTGTACTACGGAACCCTCAGTTTGCGAGTCTGATTCGCACTTGGCCGGTTTTTAATTAATATAAATTATGGCGCAAACTGAAAACTAGCGCTGAGCATTGTGAGCATTGTGAGCATTGTGAGCATTGTGAGCATTGTGAGCATTGTGAGCATTGTGAGCATTGTGAGCATTGTGAGCATTGTGAGCATTGTGAGCATTGTGAGCATTGTGAGCATTGTGAGCATTGTGAGCATTGTGAGCATTGTGAGCATTGTGAGCAGTGCTCGCCTGCTCGGCTATGCTGAGTTTGTGACCTATTGCTTATTTTTAGTTTTTAGTTTAGATATATTAGATAAAAACATTGTAAATACCTAGCAATAATGAAAACAATAAAGCATAGATAAACTGTTATCTAAATATACATATAAAAGGAAAAGGTGACTGACTGACTAACTGACTGACCTATCAACGTACAGCTCAAAATACTGGACGGATCGGGCTGAAATTTGCAGATTGTAGGTAGCTATTATGACGTAGGCATCCGCTAAGAAAAGATTTTTAAAATCCAACGCCGAAGGGGGTGAAATAGGGGTTTGAAATTTGTGTAGTCCACGCGAACGATGTCGCGAGCATAAGCTAGTATATTATATTTATAATACTGATCAGAGCCAAAATACCTTTTTCAGTAAAAAAGTTTAATCCTGTCTTTGTATAAAATTTTCAATTTGTGTGGACCTTTTTACAGATTAGGCACTTTTGTGTGGACCTACAGCCCACACGGTCAAATATCAAGGGGTCATTAAGATATTATTAAAGCCACAAAAGATTCCTACCCCTGTTTTGTATCAAAAGAATTTTCCTCTGTTTAAAAATATGTAAAGCAATGTCAAATTATCATCATCACTATCAACCCATCGCTGACCTGCGGAACAGGAGTCTCCTCTCAGAATGAGAAGGATTTTGCCATAGTCCATCACGCTGGGCAAGTGCGAATTGGCTTGACTTCACACACGATTTTTCCTCACTATGTTTTCCTTCACCGTTATAGTAACTATTTTATTTGCACAAAACGCAAATATTTCCGAAAAGATAGAGGTGCGTGCCCGGGATCAAACCCCCGACCTTCCGAATAGAAGGCGGTCTCTTTGTTACGTAATCCCGGTACAAATGACAGAGATAAAATCTCAATGTTAACGCTGCCTATTTTGAGCCACCATTCACCAACCAATCACAAGCATGTTTTCAAAAAACATTCGCAAGTCAATTCGAAAATGTTAAAAAAACATTCGAAATTCAATTGAAAACATAGTTTCGTTTGTGTAATCGGTTGGTAACTCAAAATGGTTAACGCCCACTGAGATTTTCGTCTCTGTCATTTGTATGGAATTACATAACAGAGAGAGCACTTTAAGAGAGAGAACTTCTTTTCATGAATAGAGTACCTATAGAAATCGCGTGGTTTCTTCGCCGTTTGAACTAGTTCTAACTAGTTATTGCGATTCAAAGTCGAGTACAAGTTTTAATGAGCAACTGCAAGCATCAAGTGTAGTAGTGAGTGTACCTATTGACATTTACTGTACTTCTTAACTACTGCATGGAAACTTGATGGATTAGTTCGGAAGGTAAACATACCTACTTGTACAAAATGTTCATGGATGGCGGTAATCACTTAGCATCGGGTGACCCGCCTGCTTGTTTGCTCGCCATTTTTATTTAAAAAAAAACTTGACCGGTAAACTTGATCGTGTATGGCCAGCGTAAAACGGAATTTACAATACGAAAACAATCGGAACATCTCATCTTGTAAAACGTTCCGTAACTTAACACCGCAGAATTAATTGGATAATCTGATTGAATTCACCGACGGACCGCTCCGGCACGGTAATGCCATTTTTTTTCCGTTCGGGGAGGAGGAAAATCCTCATGGATGCCTCCGGCATGCCCGGCTCCAACACAATGGCCTACGGACTAAAAAACCTCCTCCCCCCCCTCCGCTCTATCTTTCAGGTAAAACCTTTGCATTGCATCTGAAAGATGGCTGTCTTTACAGTTTAGGCTTTATCTTTTTTCTGCCTATCCCATTCATCCGAGATTCTTCTTTTAATAATAGCACGCAACATTTCAGTGCATGCATTCCACTGTGATTCGCTTGAGAGCATACGATGCCATGTTTTATGTTTTGCGTACTCGGTAGTGAGCCGACGATAGATTGATCATGATGATGATGTATGGGAAATAAATGTAAAAATTAACATAGTGCTCTCCATCGCAACACAGAGGTCGTCAAACCTGATCATACACGATCAAGTTTATGTCAAGTTTGGATTGGCCTTGAAACGGCACCCAGTCAACTAATAGCCATACAACGTCAAGTTTATTGGATGCCGCTTCAAATCTACTGCAAACTTGACCGGTAAACTTGATCGTGTATGGCCAGCGTAAAACAGAATTTACAGTATGAAAACAACAATCCGGAACAAGCTCATCTTGTAAAACGTTCCGTAACTTAAAACCGCAGAATTAATTGGATAATCTGATTGAATTCACCGCCGGACCGCCCCGGCACCCGGCACCCGGCACCCGGCACCCGGCACCCGGCACCCGGCACCCGGCACGGTCACGCCATGTTTTATTTATGCCAGCCCCAAAATAATCGGGTTGACACGGAAGCTACCGTATTACGTTTAAAAACCCAATTATTTTAATAACTTAAGCGTTTTAATAATAGTTAAAAGCTGAAAAATATGTATATCGGACGTTTTCAGGGTTCTTTACCCAAAGGGTGCCATAGGGACCTTTTATTTAAATTTATATAGACTAGCGCTTGGCTGCAATCAGACCTGGTGGCAAGTGATGATGCAGCCGAAGATGGAGCGCGCTTGCCTAGAACATGCCTATTCACTCTTGACTTGAAGGTACCCATATTATAATTGGAGGGAAAAACTGATGCTGGACCCTACACCCTTCTTCTTTCTTTCTTTCTTCGCTCTGGGCTGGTTTCCGCACTTAAACGTTTCCGTCTGTTGTGCGTGCATTGCCCCTCCCCGCTGAAGTCTTCACTCCAGCCATCCAAGCTCACTCCAGAAGCCGAGTAGACCGCCCAGGTTGCCGAGGGCTTCATGGAATGAGGTCGGGGAACCCAAATGGCGTTCGCGTTGTTCTGCTACGCCCGTGCACTCTAGGACCACGTGCGTCGGTGTTTCGTCGACCTCCATGCATGCCCTGCACAAAGGACTGTCGGTAACACCTATAACGAAAAGGTGTTTGTTTAGTGGGCTATGCCCTGTTATGAGTCCCACCACCTTCCTAAGTTTACCTCTGTCCAGGCGGAGTAGTTTGTTAGTTTGCCGTTTGTCTATGTTGGGGAAAGCCTCTTTGGCTTGCCTGCAGTCTGTTGTGTTTGCCCATAGTTGGGAATGCTCTTTTAGTGTTAGTTCATGCAACCAGGTTTTATACTCACTGAAGGGTATGGGAACAATAGGTTCTGGCCCGATCACCTTCAATGTCGTAGCCTTTCGTGCTAGTGCGTCGGCCGCCTCGTTTCCCTGGTCTCCATCATGTCCTTTGACCCACCTTAGGGTGATGTCGTTTGACATGGCGAGTGTTTCCAGAGTCTTGTGGCAGTCTTGTATGAGTTGTGAGGTCGTCGAGAATCTAGCCAAGGCTTTAAGAGCAGCTTGGCTATCTGAGTTAATGTTAATTTTAAAGTTTGTTACCTGTCGATTGGCCACGGCTATAGCCGCGGTCATAATGCCCACACACTCTGCTTGGAAGACAGAGTTGTCCTTACCGAGTGCGTGACTTATTCTCATGTTTAGTTCTTGGCAGTAAGTTTTCGTTTTGGATCCGTCGGTGTACACTTCTATTGTGTCTTGTGCTGGCTTCGGATCTAAGTTCTTCTCTGAGTTTATCTTACCCTACACCCTACTAAGAGTATTACTAAGCCTCCGCGGTCCGTCTATCCGTCCGTCTGTCAACGGGCTGTATGTGGTATAGCTCCGGAACCGTAATAGGTAGAGACTTAACATTTTCAAAGAAAGTGTATTTCTATAGCCGCTATCAAATCAGTACCCTTATTATAAATGCGAAAGTGTTTATATATTTTGTTAGTTTATTAGTTTTTTGGCTTATCCTTCAATCACGTCGCAACGGTGCAACGGGTTGACGTGATTATTTGCATGGGTATAGATGAGTTATGGGCAAAATCTGCTTCTTTTTGGACGCCCCAGAATCATCAACGCCGGCGTGGTCGGCCGAGACGACGTTGGCGTGATGAATTAGATAAATTTAATTTACGTGGCCTGAAGAGGCACGAAATAGAAAATTGCGGAAGGATCGGAGGGAGGCCTTTGCCCAGACGTGGGACAGCACAGGCTGATTTAGATTAGATAGATAAAGACCTGGAGAGTGACATAGGCTACTTTTTATCTCGGAAAATCAAAGAGTGCCCACGGGATTTTTAAAAACCTAAATCCACGCGGACGAAGTCGCGGGCATCAGCTAGTAATAAATAAAAATTACAAAATGGCTGCTTTGAAATAAAAAAAAAACAAAATGTATAATTGAATAAATGGTATAATTTACCTACTTGGAACACCATCAACTTACAAATAACAATATTTTTTCATCAACATTTTCGTAATTTGGTAAAATTATACCTATGTAAGTATACTTACCTATACAGTTTTTGCCTTTCTTCGCCTTTCGTTGTAGTTATAACCCGTTATAAACAGAAACGTTTATATTCGGAAAACAAGCTCAGACTAAGTAAGTCGGGTCGTTTGTAAAGAAGGGGTCGAATGGTCGGTAAAACGTAACGACCCGTACTTAGCAGGGTGTGAAAATGGTTAAGCGCGAACCGGGTACGTAGATATATCACTTTTTGATATCCAGATTTTCATACTATTTACTCGGCTGAATGGCTTCAAGTATCACTATACCCATAATATAAATGCTAAGGTGTGTTTTTTTGTTAGTTTGTCCATCAATCACGCAACAACGGAGTGACGGACGTAGGCTGGCTGGCTGGCTGGCTGGCTGGCTGGCTGGCTGGCTGGCTGGCTGGCTGGCTGTCTGGCTAACTCCCGGGGGGATACGTAACGCATATCTCAGCGTTAAAAAAGGCTTGATTGTAGTAGGAATAAAGCTGTTTAATGGTGGTTTATGGTAGGAAAAACCCGGTACGGAAATCAGATTCTACCTATTAATAAAAAAAGATTCCAACGAATTGAGAAGAATTGAGAGAAGGTCTCTTCAACAAAATTTTAAGCTTTTTTTTTAGCTGAGTACGCACTACGATTATGAAAAACCTGCCTCCTCTACTAAAAGTTCTACCAAAAAAGGTTGCAACAGGGTCACTGGTATTTTGAATGTAAGCGGACAAAGTCGGAAGTTTAATAAAAAAAAGCCATTGTCTGAACGCAGCACAAACTTGGCCATAAAAGCATTATGAAAAAACGTCGGGCATTTTTTCAATTGTACAAATTTTGAAGCAAAAACACAATCACAACTAAAACGAAATAGGAGTGCGCTGTGAAAGTATTCGAGTTGGCGGAGATAATGAACAAAGTTGTTCAAATGATCATTCGCTTCCTGAATGACTCGGAGGCGTAAAGTCGAAGTGCTTTTCGATTTTTGAAGTGAAACTTCTTTACTAGGTACCTACCGATGTGATTTGAAACTCGATAAAACGAATAAAAAAATCGTTCGAGTATTGAACTCGCACACGAAGTGTTCTGTACCATCGATCGCTCAAGACCTAATCGTTGCAGCTAGGCACTGAGGATAAACCTCTGTGGTTTATCGGTGTTTTTAGACTAAGCTTTTTGAATTGTATTTTGATTTGATAGTAAAAAAAAACCACTTATTTGTTTTTAATTCTCATCTTGAATTTTTTATTATACATAACGGTAATATAAATACGCATTCTGTGAAAAAAAAAAAATATGTTTGTATAGGTTGGTTTTTTTTTTTTAAATATTACAATAAAACTTAAAGCTAGCCTTATCTAATTACTATATAAATCATGACCGCGTGGAATGGTGCCAAGAATACTGGCTGCATTTCCGCGCTGGACAGCCAGGCTGATGCGCAAAAAATGAGCCAGCCCTTCTGTCACCAGATGAGGCTATTAATCGCGGTGAAATGTCTCGTAAAAAATTTTTAGCACTAAGACGCCATGGCCCCAGGGTCTTCACGGCAAACGGCACAAAAATGTAACTCTCTATAAGAGAGGCATACTTGCGCCGCTTGCCGTTTTCAGCTGTTTCTGCTGCGGCTCCCGGTCTTGATGCTGTCTTCCTGATATGACACGGGGCCAATGTGTCAACGCAAGTTGCGTCCCACATTAAAATTTCACTTCTCTACCAATAATTATTATGGGCCCGTTGGCAGATAGACGAACGGACGGCCAGACAGACGGATAGCGGAGGCTTAGTAATAGGGTCCCGTTGGTACCCTTCGGCTGCGGAACCATGAAAAGAACATAATCTGTATAAACTTGTCTATAAAAGCATTATGAAAAACGTCGGGCATTTTTCAATTGTACAAATTTTGGAACAAAAACACAATCACAACTAAAACGAAATAGGAGTGCGCTGTGAAAGTATTCAAGTTGGTGGCGATAATGAACAAATTTGTTCAAATGATCAATGATCATTCGCTTCCTAACTGACTCGGAGGCGTAAAGTCGAAGTGCTTTTCAAATTTTTTCTTTCTTTTCTATTTTTAAAAACAAAATTTGCCATGTTAATCCGGACTAATATTCCCCTTCTTGCAGTCTCGTTCCGACTCGAGACTCGGCGACTATTAAATGCTTTTAGTGTTTAGGTCGCCATTTTGATTTAATGGTTGTAATAGTAATTATTGTGCCCTAATCAAGTTAATATTGCAGTTAGGTTATTATAAAAGGTAAAACTCTCGATAAGCCTGTGCGCGTCGTGATTAGTATTTAACCTCACTTCTGGTGTATTTATATAGACGTACCAGCTTAGTATCAGATTTTATGTCTCACCAACGTTGATAGTATTCGAGTGTCGAAAACCTTCCGCTTTATCGTAAACTGGAACTTAACTGCCTTGTTTTAAAGCTCAAGTTTGTCTACCCATCTACAGCCAGCGCTCCAAGCGAAAACGTTGCGAAATTAAAATCAGTGGCATTGAATTTTTGACTTCAATTCAAGGCCCTTTAGGTCCATTTTACTTTGACGTTATTGTGTTTCGACTCTTGAATTCTAGCAACGTTTGGTGAGACGTAAAATCTTATACTAAGCGTACTGATTAACGGTGATTTTCAGCTTACACTACTTCGTTAATACGCATCCGTCTTCAGCACTCTGATTCTGCGTAACTTTCAAAGATAATTACTTCCCAGATGTAAAAACGGGTGCCTTTTACACTCGAGACGGGAAAAAAGTTGCTTCGGCTCCCTAATAAGCTGTTTAACTTGTATCTTTACAGACTGCCTGTTAGTTTTGTTTCTACTAACTAACTTTTCAAAACTCCAACAGTTTCTCCCTTCTTCCCAGGATTGACTTTCCTTATTAATCAATTCATTACTGTATTAGATTTTCTATCCTTTTTTTTCAAAATGTACACTAACCTTATTATAAATGCGAAAGTTGTTTGTTTGTTCGTTCGACCTTCTATCACGCTGCAACTGAGCAACGGATTGACGTGATTTTTTGCATAGTTATAGATAAAGACCTGGAGAGTGACATAGGCTACTTTTTATCCCGGAAAATTTCACAGAATTCCTACGGGATTGTTAAAAACATAAATCCATGCAACTGAACTCGTGGGCATCAGCTAGTGTTACCATAAAAAACTTACAGCTAGCCTAATCTAATTTTAGTAGGTATATTCAGTACTTTTTTCATTGGATAATATATAGTCGTCGCTTCTTCGCATAATAAATTATGCGCTTGTTAACAAATAAAAATAAAAATAAAGTAATTAAATATTGTGCTTTTGTGCTACCATATCTCCTGGTTCAAAGCCACATATTCTCCGTAACACCGTTTTATGAATAAACGATATTCAGATTCGGTCACGTTTGGAATGTACGGTCAGACGGTATAAGCCCCGGATACCGGCCGGTCTAATTTACCGGATCGCCCAATAACAGTCGCAGTGTTTCCACGCGATTTGCCAAATGCCGAATTTGGCGCCCAAATCTACATGCCTCCGAATTCCGGCGATTTATTTTCTACGCATCATTGTTTATGTATTGATCAAAGAGTGGCAAAAGTCAAATATTCTTTTAAAGAACTATCCACTCTTACAAATGCGTATGTTACTTAATATATAATATAATATAATAGTCCAGTGAGGTCACTATTTTTAGGTACTAAAGCACACAAATTTTTTTGTTTTATTCTGATCCAAGTTAGCCCTTGACTGCGATCTCACCTGGTGGTAATGCACATAACTCCAAAAAGTCCGACCTCCGATTAGGAGGTGGACGTCCTAGTGTAGATGCACCTGACGATTCAAAAATACTTCTGAAAATTTAATTGAAAAAAAAATATTTTCATTTTATTTTATTTTTACTAGACTATCAGAAAGAAAGAGAGAAGAAATAAAAAAACTTTTTTATTTGATCACTACACTACAATAAACCTTAAAACCAAACTATCACAGTTTATAGTCCATACAAAAGGACTTATCACGCGCCATTTTTAGTCTATGAGTCAAATGCCATATCAAAAGTACGGTCTTTAAAATTAGGACTAAAATCGCACTATTGACATGAAATTGACACATAAAGTTAAAATGGCTCGTGCGAATTCTTTTTTTACGCATTATAGATATACTTAGTTTAAAACTATTGAATTTAGAATGTTCACATTCAATTCAAATTCAAATGATTTATTCAAAATAGGTAACAAATTACTCTTTTTGATAGTCAGATGTTGGATTTGTAAGATATAGTGGTGATAATTATTACGCAAACTTAAAACTAAAGCTATGAAATTCGAACGTTCGAAATTCAAAGTTCAAAATTCAGTAGCTTGAAATGTTCTCAAGCAAGTAGGTATATAAGTAGTGGCGACCACATCCCGGGTCGCCCAATAACCGTCACAATGTTTCCACACGATTTGTCCAATACCGAATTTGGCGCCCAAATCTAAAAGGTTCAGAGAATTCCGGCGATTTATTTCGCACGCGTCATTTTTTAGATAGAACCCGCCTGAAAACAATGTAGTACTTAATCTAAATATATAAAATTCAAAGTCCTGACTGACTGACTGACATATATATCATTTGTAAAGCATAGGTATCCACTAAGAAAGGATTTTTCGAAATTCCACCCCTAAGTGGGATAAATTGGGGATGGAAGTTTGTATGAAAGTCCGTCATTTTTCAAGTTAAGTATTTGCATGAAAATTGGTATTTGTGTTTTCGGTCACAAATGAAGAAATACGTATTTTAGGTAGGTAGGTTTTGGTAAGGGTGGTAAAATAGGGGATGAAAGTTTTTATGGAAAAGTTTTAATTATTGATATTATTAACTTAAAATGGTGCTGGTGCAGGGTGCGCGTCCTGGTGTTATAATATTTGTTTCTGAAAAAAAATTGTTTCCTGTAGGCCACGCGGGCGAAGCCGCGAGCAGAAGCTAGTTGAAATCAAATTGCGTAGTGTTTGACCACTTGACCTTTTTAAAAATACATTTTATCTTTTTTTTATGAAAATATTACAATAAAACTTAAAGCTAGCCTTATCTAATTACTATACAAATCATGCCCGCGTGGAATGGTGCCAAGAATACTGGCTGCATTTCCGCGCTGGACTGGATCCGTTGCGCAAAAAATGAGCCAGCCCTTCTGTCACCAGGTGAGGCTATTAATCGCGGTGAAATGTCTCGTAAAAATTTTTTTGCAGTAAGACTCCATGGCCCCAGGGTCTCCACGGCAAACGGAACAAAAATGTAACTCTCGATAAGAGAGGCATACTTGCGCCGCTTGCCGTTTTCAGCTGCTTCTGCTGCGGCTCCCGGTCTTGATGCTGCATTTGCATTTTATCTACCAACTATAATGTCAAATTCACGGTTTTCTATTGTTCCTCTTATGCCTGCTATAAGACCTACCAAACCTACCCTACCAAATTTCATGATTCTAGGTCACCGGAATGTACCCTGTAGGTTTCTTGACAGACACGACAGACAGACGGACAGATATATAGATAGACAGACAGCCAGACAACAAAGGAAAGGGTGCCCTTTATCCTGTGGAAGTACGGAACCCTAAAAATAGTTCAACAGTTAGGGAGCGGACTGAAATTCGAAAGGTTGGCGGTTCAGTTCCCAGCCGTTGCACTATTAGCGTACCTACTCCTAGCACAAGCTTTACACTTAGTTGGAGGGGAAAGGGAATTAGTTATGATAAGAATGACTAATATTCTCTTTTAAAAAATCTATTTGATATAAAACGCGAACCCAGCATCATCTATAATGTGATTTATTTCACGGACACATTTGGTAATTACATTTGTAATTGTGTAGATGTCATCGGATTACTGCGGTAATTAATATAATTACAAGCCAAATCCCGCGCTAATGCTGTATAAATCCACTCGAGTGGAATAATACTAATAAAGCAAGCTGCACTAAACATACGTCATCTGAAACTATAGCATTTGCCGTCGGTGACGCTCAAAAATTGCAATCGGGTACTTGACTACATCAAAAATAAATTATTTCTCAGTCATTTAATCCCATACAAATGATAGAGGCAAAAATCCCAGTGGGTGCTAACTATTTATTTATTTATTTATACTTTATTGCACACAACAGTACATACAAGGATCTTAATCTAATAGCCGTAGCATGCAAAGGCGGCCTTATCGCTAAAGCGATCTCTTCCAGGACTTTTTAAAACATGTTTGTGATTGGTGATAATAACAAGAAACTCTTCCCTTTTTGCGATTCCCCACCCTTTTCCTGATGTCGATAATATGGTAATTCTCGTATCATTAGCCGCCGGGGGCTGCGGGGGTAGTTACCGAGATCGCACCCTTGACGACATCCGTAAAAGATAATATCTTCGTTATTTGACTATGTAAATCTGTATGTCACTGTATCAATGCCAGGATTCGATTAGGTGAAATTTCAGAAAACCTTTACTAATTAATTAATCGCTCTCTCTGTCAAGTAATCGCATACAAATGATAGAGGCAAAAATCTCAGTGGGTGCTCACCATTTTGAGCCACCAACCAATCACAAAAGAAATTATAATTTTAAATTGAATTTCGATTTTTTTCTGAAAACGTTTTACATGGTGTATCACAAGGCATGATTCTAGGTCCATTGCTATTCATCCTTTGCAATAATAACTTTCCAGAGGTCAGTAAGCAAGTCTGGTAACGATGCATTAAAGCATGTGTTTAAATAGAATTTCGATTGCTTTTTTAAAACATGTTTGTGATTGGTGATTATAACAAAAGCCTCTCAATCTTCCCTTTGTGCAATTACTAACGCTTTTCCCGATGTCGATAATATGGTAATTCTCGTGTCATTACCGCTGGGGCCTGCGGGGTAATTACCGAGATAGCACCCTTGACGACATCCGTAAAAGATCTTCGTTATTTGACTATGTAAATCTGTATGTCACTGTATCAATGCCAGGATTCGAGTAGGTGGAATTTCAGAAAACCCTTATCTATCCTCTGAAATAAGTTAGTATATCGCTCTCTCTGTCAAGTAATCCCATACAAATGATAGAGGCAAAAATCTCAGTGGGTGCTCACCATTTTGAGCCACCAACCAATCACAAAATAAATTATAATTTTAAATTGAATTTCGAATGTTTTCTGAAAACGTTTCACATGGCGTATCACAAGGCATGATTCTAGGTCCATTGCTATTCATTCTTTGCAATATTAGCTTTCCAGAGTAAACAAGTCTGGTAACATGTGTTCAAATTGAATTTCGAATGTCTTTTTAAAACATGTTTGTGATTGGTGATGATAACACAGCCTCTCCATCTTCCCTTTTTGCGATTCCCCACCCTTTTTCAAGATGTCGATAATATGGTAATTCTCGTATCATTACCCGCTGGGGCCCGCGGGGATAATTACCGAGATCGCACCCTTTACTGCGATCCGACGGATATAAAGCCTTTATAATATGTGAGCTTTTATGTTTAAACTACATGTAGTCGCGGAGATAGAAACAAGTACGGAACCCTCAGTGCAGGAATCCGACTCGCACTTGGCTGCTTTATTTTTATTTTGTAGACAAATAACGAGCACGTGGGTCATCTGATTCATCTGAAGGTAAGTGATTACCACCGCCTATGAACACTAATTGCAACTCTAAAGGAACCGCCAATGCATTGCTGGCTTTTCAGGAATTTTTTGGATTTGGCCCTTGCAAATCTAGCGGGAAAACTAACGAAGGAGGTAGTTTGAATGTGCTTTGAAAGAAGGATATGACACATAATTGGTGGTCGAACTACACCAGGTACACAAGTGGTGAAGGTGACATTTCGCGGCATGGCGTGTGGTGTGGTTGTAGAAAATGGAAGGTGGAATAAGGTCAAGCAACTCCTCAAAACCTCCTCTCCGTTATAAAAGCGATAGAGCACGCTAAAGGAGCATGCTTCAGACTTTCCAACAAGCTATTTGATGGAATGATATGAATAATAGGAGTCACGACCCTCATCAGTGAGGAGTGCGATGCATAGAGAGAGAAATGAGGTCTGTAGTGTAAGCTGTTCGTTGACAGATCAGTCTGTCATTCAGTCAGATTTCCCTTTAGATATGTAATGGTGATAAAAATTAATTACGTAGACTTCAAATTAAAGCTACGAGGGTTCCAAACGCGCCCTGGTCTGAGAAGAAGCCCACAACAAGCAGCTTATTTCAGATTACTCCCGCTCTCAATAAGTGAGGACGCGTTTAACCAGCTGTTGAGCATTAATAGTCCATTACTTGACTTTACTACCGCCATAGAGCATAATTACGTAAATCCCGATCAGAACCACCGAACCATATCAGAAATTATGAGCGTTTACCATCGATCGAAACGCCATCGACTCCCGCACTATGTTTACATGTTCTTTATAGCCCCGGGGATATTTACGTCGTACTGAAATATGGATCCGAGTAAATTATGTGGAAATTGGAAGCCTTAACTAGTATTATCACACCGACATTACAAAAGCGAACGTTTTTGTGTGTGTGTGTGTGTGTATGTGTTCGTTACTTTTTCACGCAAAAACTACTAAATGACCATTTGGATGGCGCATATTTTTTGTAAATATACGCCATTGTATTTAAGTTGTGATATCCATTTAAACAAATTGAATATTGAATAATTTTAAATACATATCAAAAATTGCTTAACCGCAAGTAGTAAGTCGTAGTATGAAAGTAGTTTCGATAACTGCAAAGTGTCGCTACTAGATGGCATTAAACAGTCGCTTCAGTACTGAGAGAACATACGTATCACTTATATACACTTATACTTATCATCGTATCGTAAGCGAAACCGTGGCCGAGTTAGTCAAGGCATCGGGCGCGAACCCAGAAGATGCAGGTTCGATTCCTGCCGGTTACGCAATTTTTGATATGTATTTAAAATTATTTAGTAATTTTCTTGAAGTGTAGGTAAAACTCTAAAAAATTATAAAAAAATATAATTGAATAATGGGGCCGATTCTCTTGTACACAATCTCTAAACTAAACTAAATTAACAGGTCTAAATCTAGTGCTATCCTTTTCCGCAAGCAACATTATGAAAGGGATAGCAATAGATTTAGACGTGCCATTTTAGTTTAGTTTAGAGATTGTGTACAAAGGAATTAGCCCCATTGTGGCTAACTCTGTTGTACAAACAATCTCTAAACTAAACTAAAATGGCACGTCTAAATCTATTGCTATCACTTTCATAATGTTGCTTGCGGAATAGGATAGCACTAGATTTAGATCTGTTACTTTAGTTTAGTTTAGAGATTGTGTACAACAGAATCAGCCCCAATGATTCATTAAATGAGTTTTAGCCATTAGTTTTTTTATAGATTAAAACTCTCGGATAATCGTTTAGGTACGCGTTCGGCGTTGAACCAGTGTTCCTGGCGTTGTAATATGTTTCAATAATGCTTGCTTTTTCAGGGTGACGCCTTACATTAGGTACGGAACTAATTTCGAAATCGATAAAATTAATGTATCGATAAAAAACCATTTATCATACAAACAGATACATAAAAATTCATAGTTTCCTCTCGATTTATCCCAAACTTTCCCCCCTGGAGTGGGATTATTTTATGCACCCCAAACTTCTGACCTTTTTATTGCGTAGTAAATAGTTTTCTTATAGCCATAAAAGCTGTGATAGCCCAGCAGTTAGGACGTCCGCCTTCTAATTGGAATTCGGGGGTTCGATCCCGGGCACGCACCTCTAACTTTTCGGAGTGATGTGCGTTTTTAAGTACATAATTAAATCTTCTATACGAGTGGAAATACTAATTGTCATAACAGAGATGTGACGAGTGCTGTGGGCTAATAAGTAGGAGGTCTCAGGTTCAATTCCCGCGTGAACATTTTTGAAATTTAATTACAATAATACCTGAATTGTCTCTGGCCTGGTCTAGAGGGAAATTATGGGACATAATATGACGTTTTGTCGGTCTCCACGACCGAGACAGTGCTCTACAAATCTGCTATCTCCTTCTAAAGGTAGATGTACATTACTTTCGGCCGCGTACTGTAGGTAGATACT
This sequence comes from Maniola hyperantus, assembly GCF_902806685.2. Classification (NCBI taxonomy): domain Eukaryota; kingdom Metazoa; phylum Arthropoda; class Insecta; order Lepidoptera; family Nymphalidae; genus Maniola; species Maniola hyperantus. The sequence goes on from NC_048553.1 coordinate 13,014,456, forward strand.
CCGAGCTATGCTTGGAGTTTCTCTGCGTGATCAGATCAGAAATGAGGAGATCCGTAGGAGAACTAGAGTAACCGACATAGCTCAACGGGTTGCGAAGCTGAAATGGCAATGGGCAGGGCACATAGTTCGTACAACCGATAGACGTTGGGGTCCCAAGGTGCTAGAATGACGACCTCGCACCGGAAGACGACGACATCAGACGAGTCGCAGGGAGACGCTGGATGGCAGCGGCGCAAGACCGCGGCGTGTGGAAGCCCCTACAAGAGACCTATGTCCAGAAGTGGACGTCTATTGGTTGATGATGATGATGATGATGACTGTAGGTTCTGGAGGAGTAAAGGTCAATGCTATCGTGCCACATGAGTGCTCCACTTAGCCGTAAGTATCGGCCGCACGCGATAACGCGTAAGGCGGCCCACAAACATGATTAGTTATTTAAATCGCTCGAAATAATAGCCAGTGGCCTGCCGCTATAATTGGATCGGAATAATAAACAAATTACACCATTTACTCAGCGGTTTGTAGATAGGACTGAAATTAGAAAGGTGTTAGGTTCAAACATCAGTTGCTCCGTTTTTGTCTTACACTGGTACTGATTCTGAGCACAACCTAATTTTAGAGTATTCGCATCCTCTTTTTACTAATGTAATATGAAAAGGGCAGACACAGTATTATATTTAACTAGCTTATGCTCGCGACTTCGTCCGCGTGGACTACTGAAATTTCAAACCCCTATTTCACCCCCTTAGGGGTTGAATTTTCAAAAATCCTTAGCGGATGCCTACGTCATAATAGCTATCTGCATGCCAAATTTCAGCGCGATCCGTCCAGTAGTTTGAGCTGTACGTTGATAGATCAGTCAGTCAGTCAGTCAGTCAGTCAGTCAGTCAGTCAGTCACCTTTTCCTTTTATATATTTAGATTTTTAGATGGTAAAATCCGTGATTTTAGCGCACAGTCACGAGCCTAGTGTTTAAATTTGTAGCGTGCACTAAAATTTAGAGTCTTTAAATGTATGTTCATGTTCTGTCCCTTTTTAGCATTGTTAAAAAGAAAAGGATGCAGATACTCTAAAGTCACTCTGCCAGCAAGTTAGGTGCCCACGTACCTGAGCTGCACTGCACTGCACTTCACTGGGCGTCGCGGCTGGAGAGAATATTGTGAAACGCAGCGCAGCGACGCACAGTGCAGCGACGCTAGTGCGACATACGCATACCCAGCGGTGCGACGCGTCACTTCAGTACGCGTACGTCGCTCGGATAAGATACACGCGCATTGTGTTAAGTATTTAATGTACCGGCATGACAAACCTCAAAATAAATAACGTAGTGTTAATTATTGGCACATGACCTGTTCCTTATGCTCTTAGAAGTCCCAACCCCTAGGATGTCGGATTCCCCTCTTCCCCTCTTCACTCTCGCTCATCTTGCGACGTTGTTGCTCGTATGCGAACGGGTATAGAAGTGACGCGCAAGTGTCGCAAGCTCCCACTTAGTGTAGTTGTAGTGTAGTTGTAGTGTAGCTACCGAAGCGCGGTCTGAAGTGACGCGGCCTGCAGTGCAGCGCAGCGCAGCTCAGGTGCGTTCGCATCTTTAGATTTATGGTCCAGAGCTGTCAGTTTTTTTGCTTTTTCTTTTAGATTGTTGCGACTAGATAATAATAATCCACTCAATCTGCAGCAAAGAGAAATGTAATGAAAAAAGTGAGCAAAACAAGTAGATGTCGAATTCTCCTGCGGCTGTACGCTCTAAGCGGCAATCTTTGAAGGCGACCATATCTAAGTGACTATACAAATAAGTCATCTAATTCTACTTCTACGGGCGAAAAAATATTAATTGACATCACTGAGAGCGGGGCCCCATATTCGCTAAAACATTTTAACTCAGATTTACTCGCATTCAGCAAAAAGGGGACAAGTTTTAGGGTAAAAAGTTATAACTTTATTGCTTTATTTTTGTTGATTTTTCAGTTGTTTCCAAAAGTTAAACGCATTTATAAGCATTTGCGTGCCTAAAGAGGGTGCTTAAATACAATAATTTGCATTTCGCTTCATTTGGAACCCCGCGTAATGTTTCCGCGGCCGCAGCACTTAAGTGGGGGGTGTGACGTCACGAAACGAGCAAAGACCCAGGGCCTAAATATAAACTACGCAATTTGGCCGAGATTTGTTTTTGAACCAATATCAAATTGTGGGCATAAAGTTTCTAGTTTCGACCTCTAATATAAGCTTTGCCTTAATATACTGCCCCCCTGGAAGCGGCAATATTTTAGTGGTTAAGAATTCGGGTATTATACATCTCCCACACCCGGCTTTACTCACGTGTGTAGTCAACGTTAGCCCTACTAGTTTCGAACCCATTCGGGGTCTTTTTTCACAGTGAGGCCGAATCCAGCGGCTCCCTGTGCCTCGTCTGATGTCGTCCGTCCACCTAGTGGGGGGGAGGGTCTTCCAGTGCTGCGTCTTCCGGTGCGAGGTCGCTATTCCAGCACCTTGGGACCCCAACGTCTATCGGTTGTACGAACTATGTGCCCTGCCCATTGCCACTTCAGCTGTGCAACCCGTTGAGCTATGTCGGTTATTCTAGTTCTCCTACGGATCTCCTCATTTCTGATTTGATCACGTAGAGATTCCAAGCATATGCTCTCTCCATCGCCGTTGAGTGACTCTGAGCTTTCTTGAGGGCCCATAGTTAGCGACCGTACCTTGGATCCTAGCTCGAAGCTACTTTTATATCCCGGAAAATTAAAGAGTCCTCTCAGGATTTTTAAAAACCTATATCCACGCGGACGAAGTCACAAGCATCATCAAAATTTTCACAAAACAATTTTTTGCTAGATATAAACAGTCGACATACAGCCTGTAACAATCATGGACTCCCATACTAATGATCTCCCATACTAATAAAGCAATAGGAAAATTTGTTGAAAAGAGTACTAAAATATTAGGTTAAAGTTTATAAAATCAGTTTAGTAGATTATAATAATGCTGTACTAACACATAAAAACATAAAATAACTATTTTAGAAGATCAAATTTACAAAACGTTATAAACACTCTTATAACGAGGAAAACTGCAGTTGGGAAGGTAGTACATGGGAACGACCCAGCGGTCGATGCCTAAATGCCAAATGAGTTGTCGCGGGTGTTGACGGACCACCGGCACGGCGGTGCTTGCATACATTGAGTGCTAAGTGCAAGGAAACGTGCACAGAGGGAACACGTTCTTATCTGTAGGGCCACGCATGTGTCTGAAACTAGAATTGAATTGACTAGAGACACAGATAGGTCTGTTGATCTCTATGTTAAACAGATATTGCTTGGAGTTCTGCACTCTTCTGATGGCTTTTATAAATACAAATACATAAACCAACTTTAGCATTTGAAGACACTCATGCGAGAGAGGGTCGGAGCGCTCTGGTGTTTGTACATCCTGCCTAAAGGAAATCCTAGCGCCTCAGTGCTCTGAGAATCTTTGCTTAAGTGATTTCTAACGTGAAATATTTTATCGCTTACATGTATAATACAAATACATCTACAAACTAAAATTGTGTTGGGATAGTTATATATCCTTCTGAATGGCAATAATATATTAATACAAATGCATACACGACAAACTCGAAGGATTGGGGTCTGGCCTGCGAATTTAGCTCGTTTCGGCGATACCGTAGTGCTGCCGCTCATCCTTGCGATCTTCTAAAGATCAAATGTGGGAATGCACCACGATAAAATGCAACTCATGTTCATATTCATGATCATTATCATTATCGTAATCGTCTATTCTCGATTGAACATAAGCGGGACGCACCGCTTTAAATAGTATGCTTGCATACGTTGCGCTATACAAAAAATTATGACGTGTTGTGGGGGGGGGGGGAACTACTGTTCGTTGGTATTTCATGAGATAAATTGCTCTCTCAATAACTTGAGAAACCAAGAACAAACGATGGGATACTAAGGGAAGGTAGAAGTTCACCGTTGATGGCGTGGCGGAGCGTTCAACCATCATTTATCTTTTAATCTTTTCACCCATAAGGTAAATGATGCCAATACACAAAGCTCTTCTCCTGCTTCACCGGAGAACAGCTTGCACACGTCTAATAAATTCGGGTTTTAACTAATGTGTTCATCTCGTTGATTACGGCATGATTCTTGTTGTCCATACATTCTAAAGGAAGATTTATTTATTTAGATTCATGCTTAATAGGACTCAATACGCGAACAACCGGATGATTGATTAGACAAATCCAATACACGAACGCACGTTTCAAAATAATGTGTTAGTTTTCAATGCGCGATTACATACTACCAAAGCCCGAACACCTACACTTACAGTCATTTGGGTTTCAATACGTGAACACCCACTTCCTTTGCCCAAACCCCGTACAGTCATTTGTCTGATGAACTCATTACTTCTGATACTCTAAAAGTTCTTGGTTTATTATGAGCACAACATTCCCAAAGGATTCTTCTGCTAGATGATGCACGTGCCACTTTAAAAATAAATTAGGAGTAACATTTATAGGTAGTTCTGTATCTGAGGTAGGACAGGGTTTTCTTAGGTAGGACCACAGGTTAGTTACAAGCCTCGTTTCATAAGTAGGGATACTGATAAATTGAAATTGGATCCGTGTACACACGACCTAACCACGCGGCATTGCGGCGGCTAAGTAAACTTCCGGCGCCGGATGTGAATTCTCCCATTTGGCGGGAGCGGAGAGCACTTCCGCCATTACCCGGTATATCGTTGTGTTTCGTGGCGCCTTCCCTTTTGTTTTATGCGCCTGTTTTCTTGGGTAGTTAACCTTTCTTCGGTTCGGTGGGTTATCTTTTGTTAATACTGGTGTTATGAGAACAAATAATATTATGGAGGTACCTTCATTGGTGGAAATTTTCTTTACTTTCACCTTCATTGTATTTGGTCATCATCATCATGATCAACCCATCACCGGCTCACTACAGAGCACGGGTTTATTGTTCAGTATGAGAATAATTGTGTTTTATTAACATCTGCGACTTCATATCTTGTGTAGGTATTTTTTTTTAAATTCAGATACAAGTTAACCCTTGACTGCAATCTCACCTGGTGGTAAGTGACGTATTTGTTTCGAAGAGAAAACTTCTTAATAAGTACCTACTGTTGTGATTGGAAATTCGATGAAACGAACAACTGACGCTAAAAAGAAACTAAAAGATACATCTATAGCATTTAGCCTGCGAGGTACTGAGATAGATTACATTATAAAGTGTTTCGTGGTTTTTTTTTTATTATTTCACACTTTAGTTACTAAGTAGCGGTTAACTTCCGTTTTCCGGTGCAGGGTCGCCATTCTATCCTCATGGGACCCCAACGTCTAATGGATTTTTCAGCGTGCAGCTTAGTTCAAAGCAATGTGAAGTGGAAACTAATTTAAGGTGGTTTGATAGACCCAACCGCGAAAATTCAAATTTTAGTTACTTTTCGGAAATAGTAGACTAATCATACATCGAAGGCTTATGGTAATGAGTTTTGCGGGCATAACATGTTTTTCCATAAAAACTTTGGTCAAAAATACTCATTTACTTCATATTTGTGCTAATCTGGAAAAATTCAGAAAGTTATCTTTCAGGAACAAATATGAAGTAAGTAAATGAGTATTTTTGACCATAGTTTTTATGGAAAAACATGTAGATGCATAAGTTTTATGCCCGCAAAACTCATTACCATAAGCTTTCGATATGTATGATTAGTCTACTATTTTCGAAAAACTAACTAAAATTTGAATTTTCGCGGCCGGATGTATCGAACCACCTTAATGCAATGCAGCATCTCAAAAGCCTGCCATTGTCTAGCATACCATTTTATAACAAAATCCTGAAAAAAGCATATTACACAATTGAAGATTATCTAAATTATAAAAGAGCGTGGATTTGACGTGCAGCTCGTTCCAGCAACGCAAAAGACTGCAAATATTTTTTTATACATGGCATAATATTGTATATCAAATCTTTGAAAAGAGCATCCGCCGGGTTTCTTGCTGGTTCTTCTCGGTAGGAAGTCATTCCGAACCAGTGGTAGATGCATCTGACAATTCAAAAACACTTGTAAAAGTTTAATTGAATAACTTTTTTTTAAATAATTTTAAATACATATCAAAAATTGTGTAACCGGCAGGAATCGAACCTGCCTCTTCTGGGTTCGCGCCCGATGCTTTGACCACTCGGCCACGGTTTCGTTTATTGCCAGTGACGAATTTTTGATATGTACGTTCACTCAGAACTGAAGCGACTGTTAAAACTGTACTGTTAAGACTGTAAAAATTTTTTTTTTAATTTTGTTGAATCAGACGGAAAACCTGAGGCAATGTTATTCCCAAATTGACCTACTCTTCCACTTATAAGACCCCAGCGTTGACGACCATAACACAAGAAACATCTTTAAAATCCTAACCCAATATCGGATTCAAAAGAATCAAAGTATATCCGACAAAAAACATGTTCAAGCAAGCAATGACCCAATCAAATATTCCCCGGGGTCCAATCAAAGCAAAATTAAAGTACAGTCAGCCGCGCAATCCCGAATGTAAAACTTGAGTCGTACCGAGGGACACACTCCGACTAATTAAAGAGGCAATGTAATTCCTCTTGTACAATTTCATTGCTTCACTTCTTTGAATTTTGAACAACTTTCTGGCGAGGAAAAGGTTTTATTTGTGGACGTAGATTTGAATTTTAATACAGTTCTTGCAATTCACGAAGGCTAGTGATAACTTTATTTGTGATAACGTCGTTTACATGGTCATTGCGTAAGTGTGCGTGCATGTCGGACCAATCAGTCGCGAGAAAGCGCTGTCAAACGCACACATTTAGTGTACGTTACGTATACCGATACGACTTAAACACAAGCATGAGTCAGTGGCCTTCGTGAAATGCAAGAACTATAACATCTGTAGGAGTGTAGGTACCTATTATTTGACGTGAAGTTTTGGCTGTGGCTATAATAAATTAATGCTACGTACTAAAAATTTTTACTGGTGGGAGGCTTCGGCCGTGGCTAGTTACCACCCTACCGGCAAAGCCGTGCCGCCAAGCGATTTAGCGTTCCGGTACGATGCCGTGTAGAAACCAAAGGGGTACGGGTTTAATAAAAACATAAAAACTGCCATATTCCTTCCAGGTTAGCCCGCTATCATCTTAGACTGCATCATCACTTACCATCTGGTGAGATTGCAAGCAAGGGCTAACTTGTATCTGAATAAAAAAAAAAAAACATAACACGTAGTATGAAGTACCGTGATCTCTACTACTCGTGATATTATTATAAATGCGAAAGTGTGTTTGTTGGTCGGTTTATTGATTTATCCTTCAATCACGTTGCATAAAACTTGAGTCGTACCGAGGGACACACTCGGACTAGTTAAAGAGGCAATGTAATTAATTCCTCTTGTACAATTTCATTGCTTCACTTCTTTGAATTTTGAACAACTTTCTGGCGAGGAAAAGGTTTTATTTGTGGAAGTAGATTTTGAATTTTTAATCGATTTGAAAAAAGAGGAGGTTCTCAATTTGCCGCTTTTTTTTAAATAAAGCGTATACTTATAGTTGTTATACGCGTATACAGTCCGACAAGGCTATCTTGGCGCGTGGCAAAAATAACGCGGGACTAACGTTTCCGTCAAGTGTCCCCTTTGTTCTTGTTTGAATATTCTAAGCCTCAGCTGTTCTCCAACAGCGCCCCCCTGTCAATCTCATTGAAGTGCCAAGAGAGCCTTGTCACACTGTATTTACTTCGACTGTGGCTAGTAACCATACTATTGGTAAGACCGTACGGCTAGGCTATTCAGATTTTGTATTCCCTAGTTTTTTAGGGTTCCGTACCCAAAAGAGTGCTAATTGGACCCCATTAATAAGCCTTGGCTATCTATCCATCCGTTTTCCCGTCCATCTGTTTGTCCGTCTGTCTGTCTGTCAGCAGGCTGTATCTCATGAATCGTAGGGAGTTGATCACAGAGTATGTATTTCTATTGCCGCTATAACAAAATGGCCACCATGCAAATATAAAAATAAGAAAAGATGTGTGCAGTTCACCATGCGATAGAAGGGAAATCTTCAGGAATCTAAACTTAGAGTGAATGAGACAAAATTGTCTATCAAAAAGACTTTCCTCCACTCCACGCCGTCTGTATGCGAAGACTCTTAGTCAGCGAAGTAAGTAACGTCCTCTGAAAACAAACATTGTTTATGGCAATACATTCCCAAAAACAATAACAGTACATTATAGCCGTTCCTTTCTATGCTATATTTAGTATTGTAAAGAAATGAAATCTTCAGAAAACTAAACTTTGAGTGAATGAGACAAATGATCTGTCAAAAAGACTTTCCTCCACTCCACGCCGTCTGTATGCATTGACCCTTAGTCAGCGAAGTAAGTAACGTCCTCTGAAAGCAAACATTGTTTATGGCAATACATTCCCAAAAACAATAACAGTACATTATAGCCGTTCCTTTCTATGCTATCTTTACATTAGGGCATAAAGCATTCCAATTTGGCGGATAAAAGAAACGTAGCCAAGAAAAGGGTCCATGATTAATACGCGGACCAGTAATGTCCGTGTTTTGTTTTAGCAAGACCACACTGAACACTTTTTGTTTCACTACTTTTTGTTGTATGGTACACAGCTATGACGATAATGACTTCTTCCGCGTGAAATACACAAATTTCAAACCCCTATTGTACCCCCTTAGAGGTTGAATTCTTAAAAACCCTTTCTTTACGGATGTCTACGTCATCAATAGCTATCTGCATGCCAAATAGTTTGAGCTGTGCGTTGATATAACAGTCAGTCAGTCAACCAGTGAGTGGTATTTCACTTTTAAATGTGTTCTATGGAAAGGTTTAGTGCAGTCCTGACGTGGGTCATTAGTCGCTCCCGCCCATTCATTCGTCCCTCCATCAGTCCAGTAATTCGTTTACTCGTCCCACGACACGGGGGCTGTGTTCCTTGTCTCGCGACATATCGTCGCTAGTGTGCTCTATGACATGGCGTAGAGCAGCCCTGACGTGGATCATTAGTCGCTCCCGCCCATTCATTCGTCCCTCCATCAGTCCAGTCATTCGTTCACTCGTCCCACTACCCGGGGGACTGTGTTTCTTGTCTCCCGACATATCGTCGCTAGTGTGCTCTATGACATGGCGTAGAGCAGCCCTGACGTGGGTCATTAGTCGCTCCCGCCCATTCATTCGTCCCTCCATCAGTCCAGTCATTCGTTCACTCGTCCCACTACCCGGGGGACTGTGTTTCTTGTCTCGCGACATATCGTCGCTAGTGTGCTCTATGACATGGCGTAGAGCAGCCCTGACGTGGGTCATTAGTCGCTCCCGCCCATTCATTCGTCCCTCCATCAGTCCAGTCATTCGTTCACTCGTCCCACTACCCGGGGGACTGTGTTTCTTGTCTCGCGACATATCGTCGCTAGTGTGCTCTATGACATGGCGTAGAGCAGCCCTGACGTGGGTCATTAGTCGCTCCCGCCCATTCATTCGTCCCTCCATCAGTCCAGTCATTCGTTCACTCGTCCCACTACCCGGGGGACTGTGTTTCTTGTCTCGCGACATATCGTCGCTAGTGTGCTCTATGACATGGCGTAGAGCAGCCCTGACGTGGGTCATTAGTCGCTCCCGCCCATTCATTCGTCCCTCCATCAGTCCAGTCATTCGTTCACTCGTCCCACTACCCGGGGGACTGTGTTTCTTGTCTCGCGACATATCGTCGCTAGTGTGCTCTATGACATGGCGTAGAGCAGCCCTGACGTGGATCATTAGTCGCTCCCGCCCATTCATTCGTCCCTCCATCAGTCCAGTCATTCGTTTACTCGTCCCACGACACGGGGGCTGTGTTCCTTGTCTCGCGACATATCGTCGCTAGTGTGCTCTATGACATGGCGTAGAGCAGCCCTGACGTGGATCATTAGTCGCTCCCGCCCATTCATTCGTCCCTCCATCAGTCCAGTCATTCGTTCACTCGTCCCACTACCCGGGGGACTGTGTTTCTTGTCTCGCGACATATCGTCGCTAGTGTGCTCTATGACATGGCGTAGAGCAGCCCTGACGTGGATCATTAGTCGCTCCCGCCCATTCATTCGTCCCTCCATCAGTCCAGTCATTCGTTCACTCGTCCCACTACCCGGGGGACTGTGTTTCTTGTCTCGCGACATATCGTCGCTAGTGTGCTCTATGACATGGCGTAGAGCAGCCCTGACGTGGATCATTAGTCGCTCCCGCCCATTCATTCGTCCCTCCATCAGTCCAGTCATTCGTTTACTCGTCCCACGACACGGGGGCTGTGTTCCTTGTCTCGCGACATATCGTCGCTAGTGTGCTCTATGACATGGCGTAGAGCAGCCCTGACGTGGATCATTAGTCGCTCCCGCCCATTCATTCGTCCCTCCATCAGTCCAGTCATTCGTTTACTCGTCCCACGACACGGGGGCTGTGTTCCTTGTCTCGCGACATATCGTCGCTAGTGTGCTCTATGACATGGCGTAGAGCAGCCCTGACGTGGGTCATTAGTCGCTCCCGCCCATTCATTCGTCCCTCCATCAGTCCAGTCATTCGTTTACTCGTCCCACGACACGGGGGCTGTGTTCCTTGTCTCGCGACATATCGTCGCTAGTGTGCTCTATGACATGGCGTAGAGCAGCCCTGACGTGGATCATTAGTCGCTCCCGCCCATTCATTCGTCCCTCCATCAGTCCAGTCATTCGTTCACTCGTCCCACTACCCGGGGGACTGTGTTTCTTGTCTCGCGACATATCGTCGCTAGTGTGCTCTATGACATGGCGTAGAGCAGCCCTGACGTGGATCATTAGTCGCTCCCGCCCATTCATTCGTCCCTCCATCAGTCCAGTCATTCGTTCACTCGTCCCACTACCCGGGGGACTGTGTTTCTTGTCTCGCGACATATCGTCGCTAGTGTGCTCTATGACATGGCGTAGAGCAGCCCTGACGTGGATCATTAGTCGCTCCCGCCCATTCATTCGTCCCTCCATCAGTCCAGTCATTCGTTTACTCGTCCCACGACACGGGGGCTGTGTTCCTTGTCTCGCGACATATCGTCGCTAGTGTGCTCTATGACATGGCGTAGAGCAGCCCTGACGTGGGTCATTAGTCGCTCCCGCCCATTCATTCGTCCCTCCATCAGTCCAGTCATTCGTTCAAACGGCCCACGACCACCTGGGGACTTGTTTCGTGTCTAGCTGTCGGTTTTAGGGATCCGAAACAGAATGAAAAAACGGACACTCAAGATCTAAGGCATTAGTGTAGTTTTTGAAATAAAGCAAGGCGTATTGTTGTCAATGTGTCTGTCTGTTTGTCTGGTAGCTATTCATGGCCCATCCGTTAAACCGATTTTGGTGAAAATTGCTACCTGCATAGGCAATTTTGTATCCCGGAAAAATCAAAGTTCCCACTGGATTGTTAAAAATCCTAAATCCACATTGAATAATGTGGCGGGCATCATCGTTTTGGTACAGAGGTTGTTTTTATACTTTGTAGAGCGTTGTCTCTGTCACTCATACCTATAAGACGTTTTGTCGGTCTCAACGACAGGGACAACGCTCTACAAATCTGCTATCTCCTTCTAAAGGTCGATGTACATTACTTTCTGCCGCGTACCTACTGTATTTATTTCAAGAAAAAATATTTTATCGATTGTACGGAACTCTCCGCAAACGATTTGAACTCACACTTGACCAGTTTTTTTCCTCACAGTACCCGGTTGAGTGAATTCGGACAGTTTGTTTCTTTCAGTACACAATGTCTTGTATAGATACAAGACATTGTGTACTGAAAGAAACAAACTGTCCGAATTCTGCATATTGACTAGAGTCAATATGCAGATTTCGACTCTTTTTCCCTAAAGCAATTCCTGTTGCAGCTAAAGGGTAATTTAAGATGGCTCCTCCACAGTTTTATTGTTGGTATTCTACATTGGATTAGGTTGGGGTACATTGCAGTGCTCTTTTATTTACTTTCTTTTCGGGCGACAGAGTTTACATTGCACATTTTTTGTTGTTTTACTTTTTCAAAGAAATACGCAATACTGAAGAGTGCGAATAGTTTATTTTTGTTTTTATAGTTTTCCAAATGGTTATAGAATGTAGTAACATGGTTCAATATTTTCCTAAAAGGTACCAGCTTGTCAAGAATTTAATTTAACAGATTCTTGTAAAACTATTCTTACGCTTTAATTACTTAAAGTGATAGAAAAGTAATTTCGCAAGCGCTTTGATGCACTACCCTCTAGACGATCTTCCCTCAAAGCGCCGCTTGAATTCCTCAAGGTGGTATCCTCTTTAACACGTCTATATTGTTTCGTGGTAAGTAGAAAGGTGAAACAGGAACCAAGACAAATAGTTCTTGGGCACACTCCCGAAATATATCCTTTAGAATAGACAGGCAACTTTGCGCTGATGTACCAAACTTTGCAGCTTACAATTGACCAGCGCGTCGTCAGCAATGAGTCTTCTAGCGCGTTGATCCACTAAATAACTAGTACAGTATATCATTAGTGCTTTCAGGCAGGTTGAGACACCTTATAGGTACTTAAAGATAGTAAACATGGTTCAATAATTTGCCAAAAGGTAACAGCTTGTAAAGAATTTAATTTAACAGATTCTTGTAAAACTATTCAAACGCTTTAATATTTACTTAAAGTGATGGAAAAGTAATTTCGCAAGCACTTTAAAGCGCTACGTAGCCTCTAGACGATCTTCCCTCAAAGCGCCGCTTGAATTCTTCAAGGTGGTATCCTCTTTGAGACTTCTATTTTGTTTCGTACCAACAAAGGCATAGATTGAATTTTTACTTCAATACTACGATACGTCTAGACGGTGAATTTTTTGTCAGATAAAACTTTTTAATAAATTCTTGGTATTAAATCATTATTACCCACTAGCTGATGCCCGCGACTTCGTCCGCGTGGAATTAGGTTTTTTAAAAATCCCGTGAGAACTCTTTGATTTTCCGGGATAAAATCCTGTGGGAGCTATTTGATTTTCCTGGAAAAAGTAGCCTATGTCTCCAGGTCTTTATCTATCTATACCCATGGAAAAAAATCACCGTTGCGACGTGATTGAAGGACAAACCAACGAACCAACAAACAAACACACTTTCGCATTTATAATAAGGGTAGGTACTGATTACTACTTTGCCTATCTGGAATTTTATAATATCTTTGCAAAATGGAGTGCAATGGCAAAGGCAGTATTAAGTAGGTAGGTACATGATATAGAGACAAAAGAAAATATCTTCAGTTTCCTCGTTTAAGAGTCCTTCCTTCTTTGTAGTTTTTCCGGATGGATAACTGCTTCCGGCTTCCGAGTACCGGACGTTTGTCCGGGGCGCGTCCGGGCCGCGTCCGGGTACAATGTCCTCGGACTTCGATTTTTATGAGTCCCATCGCGCTAATAAAGGAATGTGTTTGTACTGTTCGACGGCTTTGGATGTTTTATAAAACAAGTGTTTTGGACCCGTGACTGCAGTTCTTTTTTCGCAATTTTCTTCCCTTTAAACAAATTTAATGATTCCCTTATAGCTCCCAGACTACTCGTTAACTAAATATACACAACTATTTAATTTAATTATGACTATAACACTATAAGTATACTATACAGTATGTAACCAGAACGCTAGCAAAAACTTAGCGTTATTATTATACTATCTAAACACAGTTCAATACCAATAACCATTTGCCTCATTTTGTAGTTTTAGTATTTTCCAAACCCGCAATGTATAGCGTGCAAAACTCGAGGCAATGCCCCACCCACGACGCGGCAATGACTCCGAGTGGCCTACTTACGCAATGTTCGTCGACCTCTAGCGTCAGTATAGACTATGATGCAAGGAAATGACCTTTTTTAATTGCTATTGCCTTTATAAATTGCTATACCAAGTGGGGTATCATACCTGTACATTCTAAAACAGATTTTTATTCATTTTTATGCATAATAAATAGTTTTTGATTTATTAAGCAAAATTACGAATAAATACGAATGTAGTACGGAACCCTCGGTGCGTGTGCCTGTCTCGCACTTGGCCGGTTTTATTTTATTCAGATACAAGTCAGCCCTTAACTGCAATCTTTTGATGTGCATAATAATTGCAGTACGATACGCGCGACTAATTCAGAAATGACGCTTTAATCCAGTTTCAGCTCAAACTTTAAACTGCAGTAACACGTTTGTTACTATGATTTAAAGTTGAAGTTAAACTTGAAGTTGAAGTCACAGTTAATATGAAAAGTAGTTAGCCTTTCCCTGCAGGCAACCCCGTTAGCTTTGCGTCGCGAGGCTGAAACTGACGACTCAATACTTGGCCTACTTTCCGCACTTCAGTGTGAAACACCTTATGAGCTAAATGCATGATTTTTGCTTGCGTGTGTTTGGCTCAACAATTATAAAGAAGTGAGAATCCATCCATATCCAATATGAATGCTAATATAATAAAATGCGAAATTGTGTCTGTCTGTCTGAATGTAATCTTTTCATGGCAAATCCATATATTCGGTTTCGACGGTACATAGAGCTTGCATCCCGGTGACAGACATGTTACACGTACGAATTACCTGTGCACCGAAAGTCGATGACGTCACAATGCGAGCGAGCGAGAGATGAATACGAGAGACGTAGTGACAGAGCGAGAGGACACAGTTATTATACAAAGTAGTTAGCCTTTTCCCTGCAGGCAACCCCGTTAGCTTTGCGTCGCGACTCGCGAGGCTGAAACTGACGCCTCAATACTCGGCCTACTTTCCGCACTTCAGTGTGAAACCCACCTTATGAATTAAATGCGTACATTTTTCTTGGGTGTGTGTGTGCTGTGTGCTGTGTTTTTAAAAGCCGTAATAGCTTAAAACTTACCTAATCGATAGATTAAAAAGCCGGGCAGGTCTTTGGAATATTATAATTTCTAAATTTCTGGTCTGGTCTGGTGGGAGGCTTCGGCCGTGGCTAGCCCTACCGGCGAATCAGTGCCGCCAAGCGATTTAGCGTTCCGGTACGATGCCGTGTAGAAACCAAAGGGTTTATTAAAACCTAAACTGACGTACCCCTTCCAGGCTACCCCGCTCTTAGACTGCATCGTCACTTAGGTACCACCAGGCGAGATTACAGTCAAATGTTAACTTGTATCTAAATAAAAAAAAACTATTCTTTGTTTTTCCACATCCTGAGGCCTGGGCGCGTTTGGAACCCTCGTAGCTTTAGTTTTAAGTTTGCGTAATAATTATCACCACTATATCTTACAAATCTAACACCAGACCATTAATAAGAGTAATTTATTACCTATTTTGAATAAATCATTTGACTTTGACTTTGACTACATCTATAACTAGCCATATAATTGAAGATTATTGAGACTTGGAAATTCCCTCATAGTTAACCATTTAGCAGTAACGCACCTCAGTTGAACGGCGTTTAGTAAACACTTTATTTCACCCCCCAGAAGTAGGCCGCGTAGTTAGTTAGTTAGTTCGTTAGTTCTTACCTCGGGGCGCAAAGCAAACGGGGTTAAAGCGAAAGACCAACTAAGTACCTTTTTATTTTTACCTGTGACATTTAGTTTTTCATATTTTCGAGCAACAAATTCGAGTTTTTTTTGTTTTTATGGTTCCATACTTCAAGAAGAAGCTGTGGTAGCCTAGTGGTTAGGACGTCCGCCTTCCAATCGGAGGTCGGGGGATCGATCCCGGGCACGCACCTATAACTTTTCAGAGTTATGTGCGTTTTTAAGTTTTTTTTATTTTTTATTCAGATACAAGTTAGCCCTTGACTGCAATCTCACCTGGTGGTAAGTGATGATGCAGTCTAAGATGATAGCGGACTAACCTGGAAGGGGTATGCCAGTTTTTATTAAACCCATACCCCTTTGTAATTAAAATATCATTTGCTTTAACGGTGAAGGAAAACATCGTGAGGAAACTTGTATGCCTGAGAGTTCTCCATAATGTTCTCAAAGGTGTGTGAAGTCTGCCAATCCGCATTTGGCTAGCGTGGTAGACTATGGCCAAAAACCTTTTCACTCTGAGAGGAGACCCGTGCTCTGTAATGAGCCGGCGATGGGTTGATCATGATGATGATACTTCAAGAGGAAAAAAGGAACCCTCATAGGATCACTTTGTTGTCTGTCTGTCCGTCGTGTCTGTCAAGAAAACCTATAGGGTACTTCCCGTTGACCTAGAATCATGAAAGGCAGGTCTTATAGCTCAAGTAAGCTCAAGTAAAACTGTGAATTTGTGGTTAAATCACAAAAACCTCAATAGCATACAAAATTACCCAAATAAAGAATTTGGGTTATATACGTCTTGAGTCGCTGAATAACTAACTACCTACAATAGGTATACCTTGTTAGGTTTTGATTCATTGGTTTAGAATAAATTAGTTTGAAAGTGATTGAATAAATTACTTTAAGCTTTTAGTGCCTTTGAAGTCGGTTTACATTTAAAAAAGTTTTTCTGAGTTATTTCTTAGTCATTATCAGGCCTTATCTAACATTATACTAAGCTTTTAGTAATAGCCTTAAGGTAATTTCGGCGAAGTGGTTTCGATTTCAATAAATACTTTAAAGAATTCTCATTCCTCGCGTGGAAGTATTCCATTAGCGCGCTAAGCAGCAGGTATCAGCAGTAAATCTGCCTGATAGCGCATTATCCAGAGCTCTTGATGCATCGGAAAGCGCAACGTCGGTAGACCCCCATTAGATGGACAGATGACATCAAAAGAGTCGCAAGGAGGTGCTGTATAGTCAGGTGGTACAAGACCATAGCATGCGTGGCTACAAGAGATCTATGTCTAGCAGTGGATGTGAATTGGCGATGATGATGATTCAAAGACAATAAACGTAGATTTTAGTTAAAATATCCCTAAGACAAATTTGGCGAGGTGATATCGATTCCAATTAATACTTTAAAGAATTCTCATTCCTCACGTGGAAGTATTCCATTAGCGCGCTAAGCGTAAGGTATAAGCAGTAAATCTCCCTGATAGCGCATTATCCAGCGCACTTGATGGCGAGCGCGGAATTACGCGGATTAGCTCATTAGGATGGCGGCTAACTCCTGAATTTATGGCGCGGGATGATATTGTGTCTCAGTGCCATATAATTGCGGCAAATTAGCATCTCAGACACTAGCAAGAAATGGAAGAGTTCATCAAAATTCATAGTTACAAGCGAAAAGAAGAAAAACTTTGCTTGGATACATTATCGAATCAGGAATGAGGAGATACATAGAAGAATCACAGTAACCAATAGACATAGCTCAATTGGTTGCTAAGCTGAAGTGACAATGGGCAGGAGACATTGTTTGAAGACTCAATAGACGTTGAGATCCTTTGGTTCCAGCAGGAAGGGTGACTTTGCTCCGGGAAGCGCAGCTTTGGCAGACTCTCCCATTAGTGCGCTGAGCAGCAGGTATCAGCAATAAATCTCCCTGATAGCGCATTACCCAGCGCACTTGATGGCGAGCGCGGCATTATGCGGATTAGCTCATTAGGATGGCAGCTAACTCCCGGATTTGTGGCGCGGGATGACAATATTGTATCTCAGTGCAATACGATTGCAGGAAATTAGCATCTCAGGCACTAGTAAGAAATTGAAGAGTTTATCATAAGTATAAGTAACATAATTACCTACTTACAAGCGAACAGAAGCAAATAACTTTACTTGGAGTTACTATGGAGTTATTATGGAGTTAATAGTGCAGCATTGGAGTTGATAGTTCTTACCTAAATGATAGAATCCAAACTCCAAGAACTCGGCATTAAAAAACGACTTTCGTCGATAGTACAGAGTCGCATATTAAAATTCTTCGGACACGTCTCCCGGCGTGAGAGTGACTCGATTGAGCGTCTTGTCGTGCAGGGCAAGGTGGAGGGCACCAGAGGGCGAGGAAGGTCACCCATGCGATGGACCGACCAAATTAAGTCTGCTGTGGGCGGTCCTTTGCACGAGTGTACCAGGCTGTCAGCCAGCAGGGAGAAATGGCGAATGCTCGTGAGGCATATAACATCTGCCCTCAAAGACGTTGCTTCGTGATGACCACGACCGCTCTGCCAAGAGTGATACGACAAAGAAGAAGAAGAAATGATAGAATACAGAAGGTAGACGTGAATGGAAAGCGATCTCCCAGATCTGTTGCAGATCTGTTGTAAAAATAGGAGTCCCACAAGGTTCCATTTTAGGACCTTTTCTATTCCTCATTTACATAAATGACCTTCCTTACCTCGCTAAGGATTGAAAAATAAAAATTTGTTCACATTTGAAAATGGCACCATATGGCACCAATGACACCAGCCGGCATACTGATTTTATTCAAAAAAATTATAACCAGTGTCACTTAAGATTCTAACGACACTCCATGTCCATCCAAATCAGTTCAGGCATTTAGAAGGTATGGTGGAATAAAGAAACTCACATACATGCGTACCTACCCTGAAAACATTGGGTATTTGGGGAGTCGTATTAAATTATGTTTAAGGCATACTAAGCTGTTAATAATGGATTCTTTATAACGAAAACAAGCATAAATCTCCCTTAACATTCTGATCCAATTTGTCAAAACGTGGTTGCAATTATATCGCGTTTAGAGATCATCAAAGGACGCCAGATGGCGTCGGTGGCGCGTGGAGGAGTATTTTATAATAATTCCAATCCCCTAATTGGATATTTGGACCCCGACGCTAATCAGCTAATTGCCTAATGTTACTTTTAGCACTCGAAACGCTCTGGTATGGTCCAAGGCATGAGATTTAATATTTTAAAAAAATCAAAATCAAATAATCTATCCAAAATAGGTAATAAATTACACTTTTTGATTGTCAGTTGTTGGATTTGTAAGATATACTACTTAGTAGTGATAATTTTTACGCGAACTTAACACTAAAGCTACTAGGGTTCCAAACGCGCACAGGTCTGAGAAGAGCCCACAGCCAACTCAGCCACAAACAACTACCTAAAATACCTGCTTATAAGTCTTCATTGCGACAAAGAAGCCAACAAAAGAATACGGCTGGGTTGGTCACCGCTTGAAAATTTTTGAAAAACCTTCCCATCCTCACTTATGGCTCCGAAACGTGGACACTGGCAAAGGTTTGACCAATTTCAAGTCACTCAGCAAGCTATAGGCTGATTAACTTAGGATTTTTTTTGAAGAATATGATTCGAAATCAATAAATCCGCAGGAGAACCAAGATCATTGACATAGCCCAAACCACCAGCAAGTTCAAAATGTTTATTGTAGGAGCAATTGACTGACGAAACCCGAAAATTCTGAAGTGTACATCGCAAACAAGAAAGAGTAGTGTGAGGCATCTTCCAGCACGAATTTATATAAAAAAACCTTGAGGACAATTTTCAAATCAGGTAATGCATATAATTATAATTACATTATTAACGTGGCGTGTGGAAGTCTCTACAAGAAACCTATGTCCAGCAGTGAACGTCTATCGGTTGATGATGATGATATTATTAGCTATTAACAAGAGGATAAATAAATAAATAAAATCTTTATTTAACTACATATTACATATTAAATTACATATAAAATACAGATAAAAACAATGATGGATGATGGATGATGATTATTTTATGTCTATTTATGATTATTTGAATGTGTTTTGTATCTTATGATATTTTTAAATAAATCGCTCTCTGTTTTTAAACTGGGACAACCCTCGTGTCCCAATTCTTTTCCAATTAAGCCCTTATAATTTTGGATATAGCGTATTAATAAAGAATCATGGATATTAAAGGTGGATTGGCTGATAATTCTGTACAGATGTTCTTTATCCTAATCGCTTTTGTATTTTAACCGATAATGTTTCCGTGTAAAACGCTTTATAATGTTATACCGTTAATTAGGGATATAATGTGATTCTACGGACGATGTATGACTTCATCATCATCATGATCAACCCATCGCCGGCTCGCTACAGAGCACGGGTCGCCTCTCACAGTGAGAAGGGTTTTGGCCATAGTCTACCACGCTGGCCATGTGCGGATTAGTATGACTTGGATGTCGCCATTTTCGGATATTGGTTGACGCAGCATCGCAGTGCGAATCTAAATATTATATAAAAGGAAAAGGTGACTGACTGACTCACTGACTGGTCTATCAACGTACAGCTCAAATTACTAGACGGATCGAGCTGAAAAAGCCCGCTTCCATCTTAGACTGCATCATCACTAACCATCAGGTGTGATCGCAGTCAAGGACTTGTATCATAATTTAAAAAAAATAGCCAGTGTAGACTATGGTCAAACCCTTCTCATTCTGAGAGGAGACCGGCGGGATGATTACGTATCTCGCGACAGGCTTGCGACAGGCACAAATCTCGTGGTCATTGCTGTCAAACGTCACACGTAACAGCAGCTACAGAGAGACAGCAATAGCCACAAGGCAAAATAAGAAGAAGAAGAGAGACAACAAATGAACTGTCACATTGCTACTGCTGTCGCGTTGCTGTCGCTACTGCAACCACCCAGGCCGGCGATGGGTTGATGATGATGATACTACAAACTAAACACACATGTCTATCAATTTCGATCTTAACCACATACATAAACTTAATCTCTCGTCTCGTCCAGAGCACCCCAAAAGACATCTATTAAGCCAATTAAGGTAATTCGAGACGCCCCTAATGATCCCTTTGGTGCCATCCGTCTAACTACTAGTGATTGTTTACAAGTTCGCCTCGAGTTTGTGGAGGGTAATCTTGAAGATCGATCAATTCTCCGTGAAACTGATACGGGCATTATTGGAAATTCACTGATACCTACTGAAGAGAAGGCTTTGATAATCTTAAGGCCTGCACATACGAGGGACACTCCTCAGGGGACTTTTCAGGGTTCCGTATCTTGTTTTATTCAGATACAAGTTAGCCCTTGACTGCAATCTCAACTGATGGTAAGTGAATCTAAGATGGATGCGGGCTAACATGGACAGGGTATGGCAGTTTTTATTAAACCCATATCCCTTTGGTTTCTATACGGCATCTCCAGAGAAAAAAAGAACCCTTAGAGGATCACTTCTCTGTCTGTCAGTTTGTAGGTTGTGTCTGTCAATACTTGGGTATCAAAACCTGTCAGCCGTCCGTCCAACTACTAGTGATGGTTTACAAGTTCGCTTCGAGTTTGTGGAGGGTAATCTTGAAGATCGATCAATTCTCCGTGAAACTGATACGGGCATTATTGGAAATTCACTGATACCTACTGAAGAGAAGGCTTTGATAATGTAAAGCGGATAAAACAGGTTTTATTTTTACGAGAGTTGATAATCTAAAAATATAAAAGGAAAAGGTGACTGACTGACTAACTGAACTATCAACGCACAGTTCAAACTACTGGATGGATCGGGCTGAAATTTGGCATGCAGATAGCTAGACGTAGGTATCCGCTAAGAAAGGATTTTTGAAAATTCAACCTCTAAGGGGGTGAAATAGGGGTTTGAAATTGGTATAGTTCACGCGGACGAAGTCGTCATTTTGTTTTGTCATTTTATCCCGGAAAATCAAAAAGTTCACACGGGATTTTTAAAAAACCTAATTCCACGCGGACGAAGTCGCGGGCATCAGCTAATTTTTGGATAAAAAGAAGAAACTATAGTACGTAGACTCAAGAAATGTAGGGGGTAGAATGGGGCGTGATTTAATTCAAGACTAGCACTAACATAAGCTATCACGGCCGCGATCTCTTTTTGGTAACGACAGATAAATTTCCTCGCGCCGAAATTGCCTAAATAAAACAGATTTAATGCCCGTTTATGTGTTTATCCGTTTAACCTTGTTACACGCCCGTAGCTCCTAAATGGAGCTCCTTTGAAATCATTTCCGTAATCTTGGAAGGAATCTTTATTAAATAATTTATTTGCGTACTGTTTGTAATATTTATGCTTCGTTTTAATGAAAAAAACCGGCCAAGTGCGAGTCAGGCTCGCGCAATGAGGGTTCCGTACTACAGTCGTATTTTTTCGACATTTTGCACGATAATTCAAAAATTATGATGTATAAAAATAAATAAAAATCTGTTTTAGAATGTACAGGTGAAGACCTTTCATATGATACCCCACTTGACATAGTCACTCACTTCGAAAGTTGAAAATACTAATTATTATTTCATGACCACAATTAATTTTTTTTGTGTGATCTAACCCTAAATTCACGGTTTTCAGATTTTTCCCCAAATGTCAGCTATAAGATCTACCTACCTGCCAAATTTCATGATTCTAGGTCAACGGGAAGTACCCTGTAGGTTTCTTGACAGACAGACAGACAGACAACAAAGTGATCCTATAAGGGTTCCGTTTTTCCTTTTGAGGTACGGAACCCTAAAAAACCGGTCAAATGACAGGGATCCTTATGCTTCCCAGCATCATAAATATCAGAAATGAAAATGAAAATATTTTTTATTCAAGTAAACTTTCACAAGTACTTTTGAATCGTCGAATGCTTCTACCACTGGTTCGGAATGCCTTTCCTACCGAGAAGAACCAGCAAGAAACTCGGCGGTTGGCTGGTATCAACCGAAAGACGTCCACTGCTGGACATAGGTCTCTTGTAGGGACTTCCACACACCATAGCCGTCGGCCGCCTAAATCCAGGGGCGCCCTGAGACTCTTTTAATATTGTCCGTCCACCCAGTGGGGGGGCCACTAGGTGAACGGACGACATCAGACGAGTCGCAGGGAGCCGCTGGATACAGGCGGCGCAAGACCGTGGCGTGTGGAAGTTTCTACAAGAGACTGTCCAGCAGTGGACGTCTATCAGTTGATGAGGATGATGATGACTTTAGCCATAAAATAGAAGGTATAAAGTCAATAGGTAGGTACCGCGGACCACCCAGGCGAGGCAAGATGCACGGCCTAGATAAATTCCCGTGTATTTCGCGCGGCCGTTAGTCCCGTCACGTCTGACGCCCCCTTTAAGTGAAACCCCCCATTACGATGACTTATCGCCTTGTGTACTTTGCGGTTAGCGCGCATGCCGCATTATTTGGAAATCGGCTTAACCCATTTTATTCTTAATCTTTATCGCACACACAACATATGCTTTTATATACAGAAGAAATTATACAAACGGGTACAAAAAATAATAATAAATAAACAAATGAATTTTATTTCATGCAATAGAATTACAACCCATAACAAACTATTAAAACTTATTTTTTTAACATTGGACATAATTTATTTACTTATTAGTTGTAATATCTTTACTTTGCAAACATACATTTTGTATTTTTATCTCAAAACCCTTTTCGCGCGCTTGATTTCGGTGAAAATGATGGCGAAATACAAAGGCTTGTAAAAGCAATCATTCTATAATACATAATATAATATGTGTAACGATTTAAAAAGGTGTTTTTTAAATATATTCTAGTTACATGGAATGGGAAAGGATACGTGAAAAGTATACGCTTGATGAACCACAATTTTCACTCTTTGCATCGTAATCCTCATTGTTGAAGGTCGTGGCCCCTTCTATTAATGACAATTAGAGGGTTTTTCGGGTTCTATCAATGACATATGAAATTCAGAAGTGACTTTATTCAAGACAAATATTCATGTGCTCTTATCTTTATTTAAGAAGCTTGTAAACATTGCAAATGTTGTTATCTTAATAAGTGGTTTTCAGTAACCAGCTCTTATTCTAATTTTGCGATCACGATGTTATTATAGAAAATGTTAGCACTAGTAATTTATTCTGTAGTATTACCACAGTATAGAACACATACAGTGGAACAATCAGTACCCTTATTATAAATGCGTAAGAGTGTTTGTTAGTTGGTTTGTCCTTCAATCACGTCACAACGGTGCAACGGATCGACGTGATTTTTTGTATGGGTATAGTTAAAGGCCTGGAAAGTGACATAGGCTACTTTTTATCTCGGAAAATCTCGAAAAAGTGTTCCCACGGGATTTTTAAAAAACCTAATTCCACGCGGATGAAGTCGCGAGCATCAGCTAGTAATTTAATAAAGTTATTGGAATTTTTTCTTGTTTATGAGAGATCAAAGATCAAAGTTCAAAGTTTAGTTACTTAGTTCAATTTATGCAAAGATTTTTCCCAGAACAGTGGTGGTAAGTTTTAATTAACTCTTCATTAATGTGATACCAAAAGTCGATTGTTAGAAAAGAATTGTTATGGTTACCTATATACACGGAGGAGAAAAATATATCTACCTACAATCTAAAAGAAAATATTATTTTCACAAGAAAAGTTCTCCGCCCAATTTTTGTTAGGTAATTTGATTTATTTTGTTATGTTCTGTCTCGAATAGAACTAGATAAGATTACTTTTCTAATCATTCCCAGATCTTGGCCTTAATTAGTTGATTATAATATAGTTAGTTAAGAAACATAGCAATAGAATAATACACGTATAATATAAAATAAGTCTAGAATACAATAGAGTACAGTCTATGTTATATTTTATTCAAGCATAAGTTAGAGCTACCACGTAATCTACACGTAAAAATTATTATTAAAAATACTTATTGTTTTCATTAACAAATAATTATTAGTATTTTCGAAGTAAGATTATACTTGGTTATTAGTAGGGTATCATATGAAAGGGTATCATATAAAAAAACTACCTGTAAATTCTAAAACAGATTTTTATTTATTTTTACGCATAACGGTTACGACTGTACGGAACCCTCGGTGCGCGAGTCTGACTCCCACTTGGCCGGTTTTTTCTATTGAGGTACGGTTTTTTTTATTCATTATAGGTATACGTTTGACCACAATCACACCTGATGGAAAGTGATGATGTGGCCTAAGATGGAACGCGTTTACCTAGAACATGCCTATTCACTCTTGTTTTAAAGATACCCGGGTTGTAATTGGTAGGAAACACATATCGTGGAAGAGAATTCCAAACCTTAGCCATGCGTGTGATGATGACGCAAAACGTTTCGTGCGTGTAGATGGAATGTCGACGACATAAGGATGGAAACTCGCCCGACGTCTTGCGGGATCCTTAAAAATCAAAAACCTACCTAGTGAGTAGATGGTGACTTACGAAGATACAGTTTTATGATTGGATCAAGTAATATGAAAGGTGTGTGATGGGATGGGATTGTAGGATAAGTTAGAATTGTATATATAAATAGAATTGTAGAATAAGATAGAGTACAATAAGGCTGACATACATAAATGTAAAAGCCTGTTAATAAAAGATTTAAAAAAAAAAAAAAACCGTATAAGATGGATATCGCCGACATTCGGCTCTCTGATCGTATCTGATATTTATCATCTCTCGATCCATTAGGCGGGCGGCGACTTCCGGTTTCCGGTGGAGTATGTCGCACCGGAAGCTGCCCGGCACAAGGTTTACCGGATGTACGAAAATGTACGTACATACAGGACATTCGGACAATCGATTCCTCTAATATATTAAAGGTATACAGGGCGTAACCAGAACGCTAGCAAAAACTAAGCGTTATTGTTATACTACCTAACAGTGGCGTAGGGTGAAAATCTGATAAAGGGAAGCCGGAAACGTACTTACCTGTATCTAAACACAATCCAATACCAATAACCTCATTTTGTAGTTTTAGTGATTTGGTATTTTTGAAACCCGCAATGTATAGCGTGCAAACTCGGGTCAATGCCCCGCCTATACGCCTATTGCGTAGCCATATGATTCATGTGGCTACGCAATATCCGCGAGGAGACGGGAATCGCCCGTGCCACTGAAGAACAAACAGAAAATGAAGCTGTTCTAGGACAACCCTCCACCTCCCATGGCCCCACCAACCTCTCGGTTATATGGGCAGAATCGCGGGAGGGCGCCCGTTCGGCACTTGCTCTTGGCATTTTCCCGGGGCGCCTTCTTGACTCCCTACAAATTATTTTATCTCTTCCTTGTCCCTTATGCTCACTCTCCCCCCTTGGGGGCTAGACGCCACTAGCACAGCTGTGATCTTCGCTGCTGCTCCTCCGTGGTGCCGGCCTGGCACCTGTACGCTCCGGGTACTGTATGTTCTTCGCCATTAACTCAGCATACAAATCTTCGTTACTTGGAGGGGCTTCTAAATAAAAACCTACCGGCAAACGTGTCCCGCCAAGCGATTTAGCGTTCCGGTAAGATGCAGTGTAGAAACCAATAGTTATGATCCTCCTTTCTGGGCCAATACCTCTTCTTCCGGTAGCTTTACCCACCATCATGATTTGTAGCAGTTTTTTTTTTAAGAATATTAGCCATGTTAAATGACTAATATTCCCCTTTCCTCTCCAACTCAAAGCGTCAAGCTTGTGCTAGGAGTAGGTACGACAATAGTGCAACGGGTGGGATTTGAACCGTCGACATTTCGGTTTTCAGTCCACTCCTTTACCAGTTGAGCTATTGAGGCTCTAAAGTTTTTAAGCTCTCTCTAAAGAGTTGTTTTAGAGCACGCCCAATTAATTAAGCTTTTTTTCCTTGGAGGAGGAAAACCCTCATGGATTGCATTGAGCATGCCCGACTCCTGCACTGCAGATGTTGCGCAGTGGCCTACAGACTAAAAAACCTCCTCCAGTCTTCGATAGTTATCGAAGCGGAGCGGAGTTCCGCTCGCGGCTTCCCGGAATTGCACTAATTAATTAAGCTACTCATATAATTAATAGCAAAGTGCCCACCCAAAAGACAATCAACCCAAATTAAGCACATCTTGCAACAAACCAATTTGCATACACTTACCCCGAAATAGTTCCCTAACTTATCCCCAAGTTAATCTTGAATGGACCGAAACTATAATTTAATACACACTCAAAACTATGAACATATTGAAACTAACTACACTCCTGAATATTGGTATCGTTACTCATTTACTTGATATCCCTTTAGTCTTAACATCCAAAACCTTTGCAACCAATATTCACCTTTTCTACTCTTGTAATATGTGTTAAATTTCCGTGTGCATATAATTTATAAGGAAGTTTATAGTTGTATTGTGTATTAGAACTTGGTCAAGATGGTGTAGTCAAATTTGTGTTTTATTACACACAACACCTGAGGAGTTTTGACCAAATTTGGGGTTTTTGGAACCAAATTTCTATTCTAATCCATGCTTAATAGAAGGCCAGCAATGGGGATGATGATTATCTCAAAACATCTAATCTAAATTTCAAAACTAAAGTCTTTTCTTCAAAATTGACTTAGCATATTAATGCAGAGGGAAACGTTATTTTAACGTTAGTCAATCACTACCCATATTATCAACGCGCAAGTGTGTTTGTTTGTTGGTTTATTGGTTTGTCAATCAATCACGTCGCAACGGAGCAACGAATTGACGTGATTGTTTGCATGGGTAGGTATAGTTCAAGACAGAGAGTCCGGAAGTGGCATAGGTAACTTTTTACCCCGGAAAATTAAAGAGTTCCCACGAGATTTTTAAAAACTTAAATTCACGCGTACGGGCATCAGCTAGTGTAGCAATAAAGATGCATATTGCATACTTCAACATGTAGTACTTAGCGCTAATGATCTGGTGAGTATTCGCGTCTCATTAGCGACAGAACGTGCGCTCCTCGTCACATAGTTGCGTGCTCGTGGTAAGAGACGCAACAGTTGCACGATCATGGTAAGAGACGCCATGTTGTGACTCGTGCCGGGACGCATTACTATCGTGAGACCACTTGGAAATGTTAAGTTTCAGTGTTACAAGGCAAGTGTTACTTTGGGAGTCACTTTTTATAAAAAAATATCACTTGTTTAACGGTGAAGGAAAACATCGTGAGCAAAACCTGCATGCCTGAGAGCTCTCTGTTATATTGGCAAACATTTGTGTGAAGTTTTTTTGAAAACCGACTAAGCTCATAAGTCATAACTGCAAACGTTATAATATAACGGCAGTCAGTGTAGTAGTAAAGTTGCATACTTGAACATGTAGTACTTAGAGCTAATGATCTGGTGGGTATTCGCGTCTCATTAGCGCTCCTCGTCACATAGTTGCATGCTCGTGGTAAGAGACGCCGTCTTGTGACTCGTGCTCAACTGGCGACGGGACGCGTTACTGTCGTGAGACCACTTGGAAAATGTTGAGTTTCAACGTTACAAGGCAAGTGTTACTTCGGGTGTAAATTGTAACTTTTTATGGCAACAACTGGTCGCACCCTCAGAATTATGCATGTCGAAACATACGTTGAAATATTACTGGTATGATTTTAAATAATATCGTCGATATTTGTTCCACACTAAAGATGAGTCGGTCCTATCTTTTATAAGAACTCAGAAAGAAAAGGTATCAGTATGGATCATTATAATATTAATAAAACAAAATCATTATATATTAATAAAAGCTAAATATCAAATGCGAACAGGTCAAGGAAAAAAGTATCAAAATGATTCCCAGATTAAATAGTGTTTCAGCACAGGTCAATCCTATCTTATAGCTTAAAAAAAACCAAAAAAGCTGAAAAATCATGTTCATAGCCGGGCTCCATACGAAAAGTAAACAAGTCTAAGAAAAAAACCATAATAATACCTAGCTTGATTAGTTGTTTAATACCAAACAATGGGGGACTCCTATATTTGAAAACAGCTCAGATATTTTGAGAGCAGCTTAATAAAAACCAAAAACAAGCTGTAGAAATAGATATAAGCGGGCTAAATATGAAAGCAAACATGTCAAAGACAAAAAATCGAAATGATTTCCAGCTTGAATAGCTGTTCAACACAAGAGATAGACGATCCCTTTTTTTTTTTTAAAGAATATTAGCCATTTTTTAAATGACTAATATTCCCCTTTCCTCTCCAATTAAGCGTCAAGCTTGTGCTAGGAGTAGGTACGACAATAGTGCAACGGGCGGGGTTTGAACCGTCGACCTTTCGGTTTTCAGTCCACTCCTATACCGGTTGAGCTATTGAGGCTTTCTAAATCCTTTCTTTGATAACAGCTCAGATATTTTGAAAAAAGATTAATAAGAACCAAAAAAAGCTGAAGAAATATAAACGGAGCTAAAATGCAAACAAAGCAAAGAAAGTCTAAGAAAAAACCCGTGATGACCGGGTATTTTGTTCTGAGGTGATGACACCTAGCATGGTTAGTTGTTTAATACTAAAAGATGGGTATTTTTGATATTTTTTATTTTTGATAAGAGCTCACATATTTTGAGAGCTTAAAAAAAACCAAAAAACCAGAAACATAGTTCATATAAGAAGCAAACGAAGCTAAATATGAAAGTAAACAAGTAAAAAAAATGGAAATGATTCCCAACTTGAATAGTTGTTCAATCCTACCTTTGTTGATAGCTTAAAATGAACCAAAAAAAACTAAAACACAGAATAGAATAGAATAGAATAGAATAGAATGTTTTTTTATTCATGTAAACTTTTTAAAAGTGCTTATGAATAGTCAGGTTTAATTTACCACTGGTTCGGAATGCCGTTCCTACCGAGAAGAACCAGCAAGAAACTCGGCGGTTGCTCTTTTTAATTTTTCAATTTACAATGTTATTATACCGTACTATACAAGCCATTGCAGCCCCGTGCATTGCTGGAGCGAGTCAAATCCAAGCTTTTTTATCGTTTACATAGTCTGCGACTGTATAATATGCTTTTTTTAGGAGCATACTTTTAACACATTTTTTAAACTTGTGTAAAGGCAAGTCTAAAATTGCTTGTGGAATTTTATTATAAAATATTACACTCATTCCCACAAATGACTTTCGCACCTTCCAGAGGCGGAGCGCAGGAGTAGCCAGCTTATTTTTGTTTCTAGTTTGCCTATCACAGTTCTTGTAGAAGCAACCGGAGCTAAATATGAAAAGCAAACAAGCCAAAGAAAAAAATCGAAATGATTCCCAGCTTGAATAGTTGTTCAACACAAGAGATGGTCCTATCTTTGATAACAGCTCAGAAATTTTGAGAGCTCAAAGAGAGAAGGAAAACACTCGAGTTGCGAGTGCAAAGCGTTATTCGGGACTCCCATATGCGTCGAGGAGCGTAAGTAAGGGAAAATCGGGCTTCCTCTTTTCTTTGGAGGCTTTTCAGGCTCTTTCAAAGGGGTTGTCAATATTTTGAGCGCCGTGAATGGGCTCATGTAGTAGATGTCAATGAGGGCTTAAGTGTGGCGGCGGTTTTCCAATTGGAACGGATATGTTTAGCATGTGAATTTATACCGAATTTATTTAAGAGTTCGTTTATTATTGTGCCTTTTTGGATCGTTTACAAATTGAGCTAAGAGAAGCGAGTCTGTAGTTGAGATAGTTTTGTCGCTGGGCTACGAGCGAGAGTGTCAGTACGACGACGGGCGCTTACGAGAACGAGAGAGAGTTCTTGTCGATGATATTACTTATGCTCTATCAGTGGTTAATTATTATCAGACTCCGAGTGGCCTACTTACGCAACGTTAATTGAACTCTAGCTTAGTTTATTTGCAATATATCGTGAAAATTTACAAAACATAGGATTTTTTAAAATATTTTTTAGTTTTTTTTTGTGATATCATTTTCAGTAATCATCAGTCGATTTCTCGTCGGACAAGTGCCTAACACAAAGTTAATTGATATGTCCTAAACAAATGACAGTTTTAGAATGTATTTTTCATGTCGTAACCAATGTAGAACCGCACGTATCGCGCCCACGTCTCGTTCCGAGATAGCTCAAAGCCAATTAGGTGCGGCGACAACGCGAGACACGACAGCGAGCTGAAAAGAGTTACGCTGCACGTACATCTTGTTATTTTTTATGTTTCCACATTTCTAAACACACTACTAAAGAGAGCTTTCATTAGTATGAGACTGGCCGCTGATTGGATGTGAATTCGTATTGCTCGCTAACCGTGTTACCTGTGGGATGATACTTAGCTATATACAACTAGCTTATGCTCGCGACTTCGTCCGCGTGGACTACAAAATTTCAAATCCCTATTTCACCCCCTTAGGAGTTGAATTTTTAAAAATCCTTCCTTAGCGGATGCCTACGTCATAATAGCTATCTGCATGCCAAATTTCAGCCCGATCCGTCCAGTAGTTTGAGCTGTGCGTTGATAGATCAGTCAGTCAGTCAGTCAGTCACCTTTTCCTTTTATATATATATATATATATAGCTTAACAGGCAAAATTATCATCATGATCACTGGCTCACTACTGAACATGGATTTACTCTCAGAATGAGAAGGGTTTGGCCATAGTCCACCACGCTGGCCAAATGTGAGTGACAGACTTCACACATCTTATAGAACACTAGCGACCCGCACCGGCTTCGCACGGGTAGCTTGTTACAATTTTCGTAGGGATCTCTAATTTTTAATTTTTAGCCTATGTCATTTAGGAATAATGTAGCTTTCTACTCGTAAAAGGATTTTCAAAATCGGTTCAGTAGTTCCAGAGATTACCTCCACAAACAAACTTACAAGCTTGGAAAACTCGGTAAGCATGCAGGTTTCCGTGCGATGTTTTCCTTAAACGTTAAAGCAAGTGATCTTTAATTACTTAAAAGTTAAGATGTATATGACTCCGAAAAGTCAGAGGTGTGTGCCCGGCATCGAATCTCCAACCTCCCAAAAACTAGGCTGACATATTAACCACTAGGATATCCCGGCTCAGCAAAAGGTAACCACGTCAAATACTGACCACAGACCTTTCATGTTTCACTGGAGACAAATCAAGACCTCTTTGACTTGTAAAATTGATCAAATAACACATTTATTGCTCGAATAACTTTTGCAATCTCGATTCCCTTTCATTCGATATGCTGCTTTTAATTCCGACTGCCCTACGCTTAGTGTGAGTTTAGACGTCTCACCAAACGCCACAGTTCTTTTTTTTTTTTAATAGAGATAGCGAGCAAACGAGCATGCGGGTCACCTGATGTTAAATGATTACCGCCGCCCATGAACATTTGCAGTGTCAGAGGAACCACCAATGCGTTGCCGACCTTTCAGGAATTTGTTGGTCCGCCCCCTTGAATAATCCCATGTTGTAATCTAATGGGAACACTACGAAGGGAGTTGATTCCACAGTTGAAAAAAAAAATCTGGCACAACGGGTGGTCGAAGTGCTCCAGAAACCCAGGTGCTTAGGGTGGAATTGATTGCAGTGGCGTGCGGTGCGGTAGAAAAAGGAGGGTGGAATGAGATCAAACAACTCTTCGCAACACTCTCCATTATAGAGGCGATAGAACACGCAAAGAGAGCTGGTATCACACGAGTAGATATCTGGTATTCCAGATAGATAGTATTCGAGATAGTAGATAGTATTCGAAGGTCGATATAAAATAACGTCAAAATAAAATGGACCTAAAGCTTCTTGATTTAAAGTAAAAAATTCAGTACCATTGATTTTAATTTCACAACGTTTCCGCTTGGAGCGCTGGCTGGAAATATATGTACAAGCTTGTTGTGAACACAACAACTATATAAACAAACAGATCATAGACAAGGCACTGGGTCTGTGGTCTACTCAAAAGACATTGACAGTGACAGTGATACGACATATAATGTGACAGCCTGACATTAGGCAGGAAACGGACTAACAAGCTTCAGATTAATTTCAACACGTAACGTTAACGGACTTTTACATTACATCGATTTCAACACACAAGTTATAAAGGAAAACTCAAGATTCCACAAACCCAATTGCGACAGCCAAGAAGAACGAAGGTTCAAAACTTACCAGCGCCTAGCCAACAGCCCAAGGTACAAACAAGCTTGAGCATTAAACCAAGGCAGTAAGGGTCATTTTACCTTAACGCTAAAGTGTATCGACTCTCAAATACTATCAACGTTGGTAAAATGTAATATCTCATACTAAGCACACTGTTATTGGATGGATTTATGATTATGTCACTTTTATG
Source organism: Maniola hyperantus (assembly GCF_902806685.2). NCBI lineage: Eukaryota > Metazoa > Arthropoda > Insecta > Lepidoptera > Nymphalidae > Maniola > Maniola hyperantus. Next base: position 13,047,260 of record NC_048553.1, read on the forward strand.
GACACTAGTCTCTCTCTCAATCGCCCCTTTTCATGAATAATGATCTGAACCCCCTTGAGTTTATTTGTACTACTTACACTACGATTCTGATCATTTTTTAATGGACTGTGAAGAGTATTATTTGCACTTCATTGCCTGGGCACTGGGACTGACTTCAAATGTCATCATCATCATCATCAACCGACAGACGTCCACGGCTGGACATAGGTCCTTTGTAGGGGCATCCACGCGCCATGGTCTTGCGCTGCTTGAATCCAGCGACTCCCTGCGACTCGTCTGATGCCGTCCGTCCACCTAGTGGGGGGTCTTCCAACACTGCGTCTTCCGGTGCGAGGTCGCCGTTCAAGCACCTTGGGACCCCAACGTCTATCGGTTTTACGAACTATGTGCCCTGCCCATTGCCACTTCAGCTTCAGAATGTTAAATCGCTTGGCGCCACGGCTTTGTCGGTAGGGTGGTAACTAGCCACGGCCGAGGCCAGACCAGAGAAATTATAAATTTCCAAACCCCTGCTAGGAATCGAACCTGGGACCTCCCACTAATAAGACTACAGCGCTTACCTACCACTGCGCCAGGGAGGTCAACAATGTGGCGTCGCAATATGCGCGTCGCCGTAAAAAGGTAGCGGGCTATACTATTTCAAGAATAGAATAGAATAGAATGTTTTTTTATTCATGTAAACTTTTTAAAAGTGCTTATGAATAGTCAGGTAGTTTATATAGCGAGCAAACGACCAGGCGGGTCACCTGATGTTAAGTGATTACCGCCGCCCATGAACATTTGCAGCACCAGAGGAGCCGCCGATGCATTGCCGGCCTTTTAGGAATTTGTTGGTCCGCCCCTTGAATAACCCCATGTTATAATCTAGTGGGAACACCGCCGATGGGAGTTGGTTCCACAGTCTTATTACCACTACCATTTAATTTACCACTGGTTCGGAATACAAGAGTAAATAGCCCCATTATGTAGCACATTTGTTATTAACAAGGCAGCCCCGTATCAGTGCACTGCAAATGCACTTAAACACTGAGGATATAGAAAAGTCTAGAAGCACGGAAGGAGTAATCTAACACCGACACTATCAGCGTGAATAATGCATGCGTTCCGACAGGCGCTGCTTTATTGATTGTTCCGTAGGTTATCTCGCTGAGCTATGGCCGCCGGAATCGCGAATTAAAAACACTTTGCTTAAGGCAATTTACTACATGAGCTTTATAAATGCACTAAGTTTACGTACTGCGTCATCATCATCATCATCATCAGCCTGTGGACGTCCACTGTTGGACATAGGCCTTCCCTAAAGAGCGCCACCACACCCGGTCCTCAGCCTTCCTCATCCAGCCACTTCCCGCCAACCTCTTTATATCGTCGGTCCATCGTGCTGGAGGGCGTCCCACACTACGCTTGCTTAAACGCGGTCTCCACTCAAGGAGTTTCCGGCTCCAACGGCCATCGCCTCTACGACAGGCATGACCTGCCCACTGCCACTTCAGCTTGCTAATAGTTTGGGCTATGTCAGTAACCTTGGTTCTCCTGCGGATCTCCTCATTTCGGATCTTGTCCCTCAAGGAAACTCCTAACATAGCCCTCTCCATAGCTCGCTGAGCGACTTTGAGTTTGTGGACAAGGCCGTTTGTTAGTGTCCACGTTTCAGCACCATAGGTTTCATAGGATGATGATTAAACTAACGTACTGCGTACGTTAGTTTAATCATCATCAGCTCACTACAGCGCACGGGTCTCCTCTCAGAGTGAGAAGGGTTTTGGCCATAGTCTACCACGCTGGCCATGTGCGGATTCGTAGACTTCACACACTTTTGAGAACATTATGGAGAACTCTCAGGCATGCAGGTTTCCTCACGGTTTTCCTTTACTGTTAAAACAAGAAACTAGTCGGGCTAACGTCGACTAAACACGTGAGTAGAGCCGGGTGAGAGATATTATTATAAGTGATATTTAATTAATTAAAACGCACATAACTCCGAAAAGTTAGAGGTGCGTGCCCGGAATCGAACTTTCGACCTCCGATTAGAAGGTGGACGTCCTAACCACTAGGCTATCACAGCTGTTTGATATAGCATGATATATTATAATGGTAGCATAGGTCTCTTGCGGGGATTTCTACAAATCCCGTCAAGTGGCTCCTCGTGGCACAAAATCTTCTCCTAGAGAGGGGTAAAAAAGAGCATTGATATTTGTTACGCTTTTGGTTGTGAGGTCACCATTTTTGTACCTATCTTAGGAGTTGTGATACAAACCACAATCTGTTCTTTGAAGTACATATTCATTTTGATCCCTGAAAGCCAGCCAGCCAACTGGAGCCAACACATACCTACCTTGTGTGGGAAAATCAGACAGTGACCCTATAAGGGTTCCGTTTTTCTTTTGAGATACGGAACCCTAAACACAAAGAAAATACCTTCTGTTATAAATAATTTATTTGGATTTATCTTCTTTTTGTTTACTTTAATATTATATTTTATATCATAGGTTAACAAATAAACTATTAATAAACTTAAATCTAAAAAAAAAACAACATTAAATTAAATCTATAACCTCGTCGAGACCACCGCAGCGAGGCATTGTACCCAAGATGCTGGCAGCATTACCCCTTTGGATGGCCAAACTAATTCTTTGACCAAGGTAGCTGCCAGCTCTCGGGTCCCCGGTTGACTCGATAACTCTTTTCGCAATTTCTTCAAAAAGAGCTCGAGCCCCCGGGCCCCACGGCCCCAAGGTCTCCACACCAAAAGGCACGAATACGAAGCTCCCATCGAGGTTTTCATATTTGCGCCTCTTGGCCTGTTCGGCGCTCATGGCCGCTGCACCCGCCATAGAGGAGGTCGCCTGAATGTGGGATGCAGCTAAAGTGTCGCCTTCTGTTTACGTATTTTATTTCACAATGAGCAAATAAAACAATCCGAACGTTAAAATTATTTTATTAGCCCGTATAAAGCGAGCTATACACACCTAAGTGCTGGTATTTGTATCGTGTCGGATTTACTGAACCGTTGTATAATGCCCGCAGTAAAAGCTACGAGTCTTGACGTGTGCGGCCAATCCGGTGCAATCCAGTTGTGCAACGGGCGCAATTATTTCATATTAAAAATCCAATAAAGTAAGATATAAAACCACCCTGTATAAGCTTTTATTGCCGTAACACACTAGAGACTTTTTGTTTTCGAAACAACTGGACGCAACGGATCTGAGACACGGTAACTAAGATCAGAGTGACTCACCGGGCGATGGAGAGAGCTATGCTTGGAGTTTCTCTACGTGAGCAAATGAATGCGATCAAAAACGTAGGGACCAATTATAAAAGAACTAGAATAACCGACAGATCAACGGGTTGCAAATGGCAGAGCACATAGATAAAAAAACCGATAGACGTTGAGGTCCCAAGGTGCTGAAATGGTGACATCGCACCTAAAAGCACAGTGTTAGAAGACCCAACATTAGGTGGACAGATATCAAACAAGTCACAGGGCACCGCTGGAATAAGGGTCAGTTATAAAATTTTATAAGATGTAATTGTAATAATAATTAATTACGTAGACTTAAAACTAAAGCTACGAGGATTCCAAACGCGCCCAGCTCTGAGAAGAGCCCACAACAAATAGTTCTTGGTCATTTTGTCTAGCGACATATCGTTAGTGCAGTCTTACCCTAAGCCAAAGTTTCATACAGTTGTAAGGCTCTTTATTGGTGGAAATTGTTTTTAATGACATGAAAGTTCAGGTTTTATGTTCACTTTAAAGCAGTTTTGATATAACTACATGCAGTATACTATTATTGAACTAAGAGCCCGGGAGAGCCAGACCTTCGTTATTTTATAAAAGCTGAAAGTTTCTCTGCGTATTGTCTCTAACACGGGGAGGAACGATCTACGACTATGAAGTTTGGATCATTGTGGCTTTGAGAGATAACAGGTAAAAAATCTTGCGTCAAGTATAGTGTTTTTTTTTTTTTAATTTCTTCGGAATAGTATCTACCTATTAGAAATTTAATAAATTGTGTTAAACTTTAAGGGTATTTGGCAGGAAGTTGCCACGGCTCTATGTGTCTTGCAATGCGTGACGTGATTTCTAATACAATTCCAAAGAAAATGTAAAAAAAATACATTTTATACCTTGACGTAAAAAAATTTACCTGTAAAGTCCAAATACCACCATGATCCAAACTTCATAGTCACTGATCGATGTGTTGGGGACAATACGCAGAAAAACTTTCAGATTTTATAAAATAGCAAAGGTATGGCACGTGCTGGCTCTCTCTCTAAATTAAAGTGGCAGTATTAAAATCACCTGCGTGTTTTACTACTTGTTTATATAAGCTTTCTAATGTATAAAATAAGATTATACAATTAGACTTGGACTTTACTGCGTTGTTTTCAAGCAATGGAGGTAAAATTATATATCTAAACTCCGTATGCATTAACACTGTGGCTAATTCTGTTGAACACAAACTCTAAACTAAACTAAAATGGCATGTCTAAATCTATTGCTATCCCTGTCATGTTGCTTGTGGAAAAGGATAGCACTAGATTTAGACCTGTTAATTTAGTTTAGTTTAGAAATTGTGTACAAAAGAATCAGCCTCATTGTTGCACCAAATATAATAAAGTTTTAGTAATGTATGAATATATATAGTATAGTATAAATATAATATATAATATAATATAATATAGTATGTGAGGTCGATGAACTTTGTCAGCCCTAGCACAGACTACGGTCTATTTGGGCTGCAAACTGCCAACACCAGTCTCGGCTTTTTATCTAGTGCTTTGGTCTAAAAGTGTGGTGTAAATTGTTCACTTGTCGTTTTTGTCTAAATAAAAAAATAAAAAAAAAATAAAAAAAAATGGAGGTAAAATTATCGCTTCAACTTAACTTTTATACCTATAGTACACGACACGTCAAGTTGGCAATCGGGCTGGGGACGCCCCGCACACCCGCACAGCCCCCATGCAAACCGGTGCGGGATAGCGCGGGTAACGTGCGGATATGAGTCGCGTCCCCCTGCCTCATACCCCGATTGCCATCTCGACCAGTTGCGTTGTTACTATAGGTATAAAAGTTAAGTAGATGTGGCGATTTTTAGCGTTCCATATCCTTTGGGTTTTCTATTAAGAAACCAGCTAATGCGCGCGTCTTCGTCGCATGGATTAAGATTTTTAAAAATCCCCTGGGAACTCTTTAATTTTCCGGGATAAAAAGTAGTCTATGTCACTCTCCAGGTCTTTATCTATACCTACCCATGCAAAAAATCACGTCAATCCGTCGCTCCGTTGCGACGTGATTAAAGGACAAACCAATAAAGCAACAAACAAACATACTTTCGCATTTATAAGGGTATTTACTGATAGGATTAACTCAAAATGTTTTCAATATTATAATGGTGACTAATTAAGTTGTTCAAACTATCATCGATAATAATAATTATTATAAATCTAAATAATATAATTGTCATGATTAGCGTGCATGATAGCGTTCCGTTTATGCGTTTCATGAAATTGAATGATAGCGGGCTTTGATATAATTATTATAATACCTAATTGTGTCATTTTGTAGGTTATTTGTGCAGGTTAATGACACTGAGCAATTAAATGACTAATAGAAATAAATATGATTATATTTGGCGACATTTGTGCACTCATCCGTATTCGGTTCGTACCCGTAATTCTTTGAAGTGGCCGTCAAAAAAATACGTACTCGTTCGATTCGTATTTTTACAGAATGCGTGATTTTACGGATGAGTGCACAAACGCCCTTAGTATTGAAACGATCGACATGAAAAATATAAGTAACCCTATTGTACATCGACCTTAAGAAAGAGATATCGGTTTCGTAGAGCGTTGCCTCTGTCGTTGAGACCGACAAAAAGGTGTGAACTATGAGTGATAAAGACAACGCTCTACGCAGCCGTAATTTCTTTCTAAAGGTCGATGTAAGTACAATACAGGGTGTAACCAGAACGCTGGCAAAAACGAAGATAGGTGCAAGTAATGATGATTACTGGTACGATAGAACTAAAAGCCACGCAAAAAAAAATTAAATCCCATTATTTTGTAAAAGTTTACGATATATTACAAATAAAACATCTGACTGACGCAAGAGGGCAACCAACGTCACTCGGACTCAATGCCGCGTCGTAAGCGGGCCATTGACCCGAGTTTTGCATTGCAGGTTTGAAAAATAGTAAATCACGAAAAGTACAAAATGAGGCAAATGGTTATTGGTATTGGATTGTGTTTAGGTAGTATAACAGTAACGCTAAGTTTTTGATAGCGTTCAGTGGCCCTACCGCGGTTGTTTGACAGCTACAATGTCACGATCGCAATCATCTCTGATTGGTTAATGCTCGCTCACTATTGACCACAATGCATTGTTGCAACAAGAATCGCACAAATTCAGCCAATCAGAACAATTGAGATTGTAATAATGATTGATGCAGGTTTTAGACAATCGCCCTACTGGTTACACCATGTATAAGTACGCATGGGGGTGGCACTCTAAAATGCTAGCGTCGCATTCAATAAGAACTCCCAAACGAGAAACTGGATCTTTTGGCAGGTGTCGTGCGACAAAAATTCTCGGCTCCCCCGGGGCTGTCCGCCTGTCAGCAATACTTAGCGCGCAAGGCATGGCCTGAAGCGATTATTTCTTTAGAGATGCAACCATTCAATTCTGTAGAGATTAAAATTTTGATTTACGTTTGAGCTGTATAGTATTGCTCATAACTAAACTTTGTATGTAATCTGTGTCTACGTGATTGTATGTAATCTGTCAATTGTATTTTCTTTCTCGCTCTCTTTTCATCGCAACTGGAATTAAATGAACGTGTTTTAAAGCTCCTCCGGTTTTAATTTACTAAACCTGAAAAATCCCAGCGCTGGAACGCCATTGACCAGAAATAGAAGGTCGGTGAGTGTCCTAGAACCCGCAGAAGCTGTAGGCAACCCGAAACGCCTGCAATCCTAAACAAGAGCATCTAACACTGAGCTAAGACGTCCGCCTCCTAGTCGGATGTCGGGGATCCGGAAGGTGAATAATGACGTCATAATCCGTATACTTACGACAATTTTTTTTAATAATTGTAACATAGATTGATTTCGTTAAAAAATTGAAAAATATCTCTCGTTTAATCGCTTTCCGTACAGCGTGACGTTAAAAATTAATTATTATAAAAATTAACAAAAATCATGTTTTTTTAAAAATTATTCTCTTTAAAAATGAATTCTAGCCCCATGAACTACCACTGTACAAATCACGTCATTTGATTACTACAGCCCAAGACCCTATCAAATAAGTTGTGGTAGTGAACTCAATAGTGGTAAATCAGCAACTAATGCTGGAATTAAATTTAATAAGTGGTGCTATAAAGAACTTAATAGTGGTTAGGATGTGGCGTCGGCCTTCTATTCCATCAGTTTGTGACTTGGCCCACGCCAATACTCTGACAAATTGAATCTTTCCACGCTGGAGGCAAGACAAGACAAAGGTCGATTCACATTTTATTTGCCATCTGATTCCTTCTCCCCCCCTCCCCCCTCCCCTCACTCGTCCTCATCACTGGTAATGGGATTTCTATTACGAAATCACTGATCCGCGCTTCTGTGTAAATTGATAATAACACGCCTCGGTTTTGGGAGAAATGTTACGCTTAAAACAGACTGAAATTAATGATGTTATTGTAAGTATCATAATAATAATGTAAGCGTATTTGTCTGGTGGGAGGCTTCGGCCGTAGCTAGTTACCACCCTACCAGCAAAGCCGGTACGATGCCGTGTAGAAACCAAAGGGGTATGGGTTTAATAAAAACTGCCATACCCCTTCCAGGTTAGCCCGCTATCATCTTAGACTGAATCATCACTTACCACCAGGTGAGATTGCAGTCAAGGGCTAACTTGTATCTGAATTTAAAAAAAAAGTACGTTGTTTCTAATTCTATTGTTATTTCTATATTCTACTTATCCGAACCAGTGGCAGATACATCTGACGATTCAAAAATACTTGTAAAAGATTAATTGAATAAAAATATTTTTATTTATTTATTATTTTACTAGATGATGCCCGCGACTTCGTTCGCGTGGAGTTAGGTTTTTTAAAAATCCCGTTGAAACTCTTTAATTTTCCGGGTTAAAAAGTATGCCTTTGTCCTTCCCCGGGATGTAAGCTAACTCTGTACCAAATTTCATCGTAATTGGTTATACTGTTGGGCCGTGAAAATCTAGCAGACAGACAGACAGATACACTTTCGCATTTATAATATTAGTATCGATTTTTAATTAAACAAGTGCGAGTCAGGATCGCATAACGAGGGTTCCGTACTACAGTCGTATTATTTCGACATTTTGCAGTATAACTCAAAAACTATGATGAATAAAAATAAATAAAAATCTGTTTTAGAATGCACAGGTGAAGTCCTTTCATATGATGCCCTACTTGATATAGTTATCTTACTTCAAATATTGAAAATACTAATTTTAGTTCATGACCACAATTTTTTTTTTGTGTGATGCAACCACAAATTCACGAATTTCAGATTGTTCCCCGAATGTCAGCTATAAGACCTGCCTACCTGCCAAATTTCATGATTCTAGGTCAATGTGAAGTACCCTGTAGGTTTCTTGACAGACCGACAGACGCTCACGATAAAAGAGTAACTAACAACAAAACTCCAGTATGAGTATGCCCATTAAATTTGATGCCCAGAATGTTGATGGGGTTGCCCCGATTCTGCAGCGCCTCAGGCATGTTTGCGGACGCGCGCATCGACTGCTTCTATACTAATGTACGCAAGCGGTGCGCGTCGTTGGTGCGCAGAGTGCGGGAAAGCCCCAACACCATTCTGCAGATGATTGCAGCCCGACTCGACTGTCCTTATCTTCGGCATTGCTGTGAAAGACATGTTCCAGTACCAATGCCGGAGAGAAGGTACTAGATATTTAATTTTATTTTTATTTATTAATTATTTTATGTATTGTTATTTTACTTTTATTAATTTCAAAATTGTTATTATGGGTATGTTAACCTGAAATAAATCAATTTTATTATTTATTTATTTATTAAGTAAGGTAGCCTTTTATTAAACTCCGAACTGCTAATAACTCATTCTTGGAAGCAGATAATTACAATATTTCAAAGTGAGCGAATAATCGCGCGCGAGCAATTAGGCAGGCATTACCTTGAAGCTAATTCAGATATTCAGTAGTCAGGCCATAAATAAAGCAAAAATTGTACGCCCACTATCTGCGGGCGGTTTGCTTTCCGATTGGAGGTTTATTGCCAAGAGAACCGCTATCACACCGAAGCGTAACATATTTTCCCTCCATTTGTTTGAAAATTGTCAACCGGTTCTTTTTGGTACGCAATGAAACACCTATACGAAATAAATAGCCCGTAATACCCAATACAACAATAAAAGAAATTGCTGGACAGTTCCATATCGCTGACGATGTTTCGCTGGTTCTCCTTTAATATGATAATTTTAAAGGGCATATAATTATGCCAATCTTAAACTAAGTATAAGTAACAACTTGAGAAAATCACTCACAAATTCATACACTTTCATTGCTGAAATGGTCAAAGTCTTGCTTAAAATAGAGTTGAAAATACCAATATTCATAAAATTTTAATTTCCACAAGGTCCTTTAAATGCACACTGAAAAGAATTAAGGTTTTTTTTAGGTACACGTGATATTTATTATAAGGGTTGAAAATTTATTTAGAAATGCCCCATTTCACCAATTCTACGCACAGTAGAATTAGCGAAATGTGAAAATTTCATAATTTTAACTCAATTTTTAAGTTGTTTGTTAAAATGTAGTTAGTTCATTGAAAGAAGAATTATTATGTTTTACTTGCCTTGTTCAATTTATTATGGTTGTCTAAATGTACGCTTACACGAGCAATTGAAATTTTGCAATTCCAGGCAATTTACGTATGGATCGATTTGGAGCAATTATTTTGCATAACATTGCTGAAAATTCAAGTATGCCTGGATATTACCGCAAACTGCTTCATGTGGTCGTCACGTCATAATTGACTAAATTGCATCGAATTGCGGGATTCCATTGCCCGTGTAAGCGTACCTTAATTGTACAAGCGGCCATGACGTAACTTTTTCTTGAATTCATTAGTTTATTGTTTCCTGGCAAATGAGAGAAAAAAAAAGATAAAACTACATAGCGATGATACGCTATGGTGTATAGATTGTAAGCGCCAGCAAGGAACCGGCGTCCCCGATTAATAATGATCGATATATTTTAATATTCATAGGCTAGATCCCGAGATACGCTTAACCACATTAAATGTTAATTCGCCTTTTAAAATGGAACGAGAATTAATGGCGCGGCAAATCCACCGGCGCCATTTTGTTTTTTTTTTTGTTTCCCACTTTTTTCTTTATGTTGTAAATGAATGCGGATCCACGGACACACTCGTGTGGCCTTTTTGCGGATTCTGTTTTGATTTGTTCTTAGGGTTTTTATTTTAAAAGGACCAGGGGATTTTAGATTTTTTTTTTGTATAAATCAACATCAGCTTAACAAAAGTAAGTATATCTCGATCTGCCTCGGATTTGTATGGTTTGCTATCATTTTATTTATTTATTTATTTATTGACACTTTATTGCACACAACACAAAGTATACATTGAAAAAACACAATACAGGATCTTATTCTAATAGATGTATCATGTGTAGATCATCGATATGTTTGCTATTTATTTTGAGTTTTGATCTAATTATGTTTTCACCAGCAACAGCTCTCAGCTTCGCTCGGCGAAAATATAATATTTAAATCCTTCTTATTTCCTATCCCGCGGGAATTTCAAAAAATAAAAAAATATTATGTGATTCCCTGATTTATTGGTATGTTATCAATTTACATTACATTTTAACAAAATGAACATTTTTTAAAACAAAATGAGACATATTTTTGATAAAAACATATACTTAAAATCCTCTTTATTTCCTATCCCGTGGGAATTTCAAGAAATCGGGACTTTTAAGTATTCTGTGATTCCGTAATTTATTGTTACGTATGTTATTAATTTTCATATCAATTTTTAACAAAATAAGCATTTTCTATAGCAAAAAGAGACATATTTCTGATAAAAACAGAAACTCAGCAAAGATCACGTAGCAACTCATAAGACGTTCACTCATAACATGCAAATTCAAGTGCTTTAAGTAAAAAATGCTCGTCTTAATGAAATATTCAGGAGGCTGCGAGCGGGCGGGGTTATATCCAAAGTTTTGTGCGATGCGCCATGGAGGATGGAAGACACAAATCATAATTATTTTGTATTAATTTTTTTATTATTATTCACTAGCTTATGCTCGCGACTTCGTCCGCGTGGACTACATAAATTTCAAACCCCTATTTCACCCCTTTGAATTTTCAAAAATTATTTCTTAGCGGATTTCAAAATCTCAAAATTTCAGCCCGATCAGTCCAGTAGTTTGAACTGTGCATTGAAAGATCAGTCAGTCAGTCAGTCACCTTTTCCATTCATATATCTAAGATTACTTGTTCTTTCAATGATAACTAGCAAAAAACTGTGTGATTAAACAAAAATGGTAGAAAAAAAAACCGGCCAAGTGCGAGTCAGGCTCGCGCAATGAGGGTTCCGTACTACAGTCGTATTTTTTCGACATTTTGCACGATAATTCAAAAACTATGATGCATTAAAATAAATAAAAATCTGTTTTAGAATGTACAGGTGAAGACCTTTCATATGATGCCCCACTTGATATAGTCACTCACTTCGAAAGTTGAAAATACTAATTATTAGTTCATGACCACAATTTAATTTTTTTTGTGTGATCTAACCCTAAATTCACGGTTTTCAGATTTTTCCCCAAATGTCAGCTATAAGATCTACCTACCTGCCAAATTTCATGATTCTAGGTCAACGGGAAGTACCCTGTAGGTTTCTTGACAGACAGACGGACAGACAGACAGACAGACAGACAACAAAGTGATCCTATAAGGGTTCCGTTTTTCCTTTTGAGGTACGGAACCCTAAAAAGGTAAAAAAAGATAAAAGATCCCAGTCCAATCCTTTCGAACATCAGTGGAACAACGAAAACTTGTCGGAACTTGTGCCATTGCTCAAGAGTGTCGCCAACTCCGACTGTTATCAGTTGTCATACAGTCGGACGGAGTTTAAGTAAGTTTTTCTACTAGTTCATTCCCAACTTCTAACTGTGAGGATAATGGTCTTATAAGAGCGTATATTAGCGAACATCGGACCTTATCCGATTTCCGAGGTTCTGTGTGAAATGTTTTAGAACTAATTTTCAGTTATAATTTTACAAGCTTATTCCCGCGACTTCATCCGCATGGACTACACAAATTTCAAACCCCTATTTGACCTAAATTTTCTTTTCTAAAAAACTTAAATTTTCAAAAATCATTCCTTAGCGGATGCCTACGTCATAATAGCTATCTGCATGCCAAATTTTAGCCCGTTTTTTTTTTTTGAAGCAAACTACCGCGACCCAGTCAGCGACATCCGCTGAGGCGGACCCTCCACCGGGGACCCTACTCACGAGGTCCCCACACCGTACGTCCGAGGCGCACCGCCGAAGCGCGTGCGCCTTCCGCCCGGGAACCCAACGGGCGACAATTGCAGACTCCGCGCACGTCACCCGCGTCTCATTCTCCGCTTCGTCCACTGTGCCCTGTGCTAGTCAGAGGGACAGGCGGAGAAATCTCCCCCCTGCCAGGTCATTAGCCATGGCTAACAATATCCCCGAAGAGAGATTATTAGCCATGTTCCCGGGGTGCACCGGCCCGAATACTGTTTCCCCTCGGATGCCCGATACATCCAAAAAGGAACCAGCAACACCCAGGCACACTGGGAGGTTACCTGGCTGGCACCCCGTCCAGTAGTTTGAGCTGTGCGTTGATAGATCAGTCAGTCAGTCAGTCACCTTTTCCTTTTATATATTTAGACTAGCTTATGCTCGCGACTTCGTCCGCGTGGACTACAAAATTTCAAAACCCTATTTCACCCCCTTAGGAGTTGAATTTTCAAAAATCCTTTCTTAGCGGATGCCTACGTCATAATAGCTATCTGCATGCCAAATTTCAGCCCGATCCGTCCAGTAGTTTGAGCTGTGCGTTGATAGATCAGTCAGTCAGTCAGTCATTCAGTCAGTCAGTCAGTCAGTCAGTCACCTTTTCCTTTTATATATATAATATATAGAAGAAGAAGATTTGTTAATGTAATTTGAAAATTAGCTTAGTAGAGGTAGGATAGAGTATTAAAAGCAGATGTGAGGTACAGTCAGAACTCAATTTCAATTTCAATTTTCATTTATTGCATTTCCATTTTGCATTGCACTCTTCCTCGTTCCTTCACCCAGCTTCACTTACTCGACCTAAAAGGAAAGTTGTTGTAGCGAAGTAAACCTTCTCCATTAGCTTTTTTGACGACCTCCCATCAATCAACCCATCGCCAGCCCACTACTTGGGCACGGGTCTCCTCAGGGCTTCGGTCAGAGTCCATCACGCTGGCCAAGTGCGGATTGGGAGATTTAATATACACACCATATTATGGAGAACTCTTAGGCATGCAGGTTTCCTCACGATGTTTTTCTACACAGGCAAGTGATATTTAATTGCTTAAAGCGCACTTAACTCAGAAAAGTTAGAGCTGCGTGCCCGGGATCGAACTCCCGACCTCCTGAATTACGACGACTTAACCACTAGGCTATCACCCGTAAGTGGTCTAAATATCTGACATTTGAACCAATTTCGCCTATAAAAATTCCTGTTTTACATCAAAGCTCTGTCCGTAAGTAATATATCTCCCATTATCCGTGCAAACCCACCTCGCCACGTTTCAAAAGCCCCTGATATTATATCACTATAATATGCGCGTCTGTGCCGTATTATATCCTCAACCTGTTGAATATTGATCGTTCAAGGCAATTTACGGAGATGTTAGCCATATTGGAGGGCCATTACGGCTGATGCCTTCAATCTGCCTGTAATTCTGTCAACAGAATGCCGCGAGGCAATTTTAAGACGTCGCGATTTCTTTAAGGGGCTTGTTATGTGCAAAATTAATGGGCGAAATTGATGGAAAAGTGGTTTCAATATTTCATACATGAGTATCAGCATTATAACCAACCGGCTTTGCATATTACCTTTTCTATAGATTAAATACCAGTTGCATGACAAGCGGTTTATTTTGTGCTTGGTTAAGAGAAAAAATTTATATTTTATAATTTTTATAGTGTTTTACCTACACTTCAAGGAAATTTCTAAATAATTTTAAATACATAACAAAAATTGCGGACCAGCAGGAATCGAACCTGCGTCTCCTGGGATAACTCCAAAAGTTTCGCTACTAGATGGCATAAACAGTCGCTTCAGTACTGAGTGAACAATGAACATACATAATATCACAAATTTTTTCACTGGCTTTTTATCCCGGAAAATTAAGGAGTTCCCACGGGATTTTTAAAAACCTAAATCCACGCGTACGAAGTCGCGGGCAGCAGCTAGTAAAGGGTAATTTTGCTTTTATTGACTGTTAAAGTTTATCGCTAACCATAGAGCAGAAACAAAGAGGAGATGTTGTATTAAGATTTCCCTATGAAATATCGAGTGACATTTTGCGGGGTGAGGGGTTGTGGAACGCCGCCCACTTCTCAATTTTCCATCTGCGGGTTAGTAGCAAAACTACTCGCTTAGCGACCTAACATCGATATATTGATGTCACTACATAGTTCAGCTATCTCACACTAGATGTCAATAATCTAGAACTATTTTAATAATTACGTATAAAATTACTTACAAATGAAATGTGATACCATTCATAGCATCAGAACGTCTGTCTGAATAACTTTGACACGATAAAACACAACACTTCATCCTTTTGTTCTTAAAAACGCGAAAACACACCGATAATACGAGTCTCAATATATGTGAACCTGACGAACGCAGACAGCATACTAACTAAGGCCCCGCCCACAGTGATGACGTCAGGACCTAGTTGAAAATCACAGTGCACAGTTGCTTAGGCCAACTCCTCTTTGTTTCTGCTCTATGTCGCTAACCATACCTAGTCTGTGTTGCAACTGGACTTTAAAGAAGTATTCAAGTCTGTAATCCATTAAAATAAATTGCCTTCTAGAATTTATTCCAGTAAGCAATAAACTTCACTTTAACACCTCTTGTTACCCGACAATTAGCCTATAATCGAGACAGCGATATTTAAATGTTCCACTAGATGCGGCGCTTCATTGCAACAACATGTTCCAACTCCCAACGAACATGGGTATCCCCGCTTCTGTCAATCGTCCATTTAATACTATACGGTAAGAGGCAAAAATCTCAGAAGGCACTAACCATTTTGAATTGCCAAGCAATCACAAACGAAACTATGTTTTCTAATTGAATTTCAAATGTTTTTTATACATATTTGTGGTGGGTTGGTGTCTCAAAATGGTTAACGCCCACTGCTTTTTTTAAAATTTTAATGGGCAGCATTTGTGTGGTATTACATAACAGAGAGAGCGCTATAGGTACTAACTTCTTTCCGCGGATATGGTATAAAGCGGAATATGATTGACAGAAGTGTAGGCAGCGATGTTCGTTGGTATTAGAACGTGATATAATTGTATGTAAACTCATTACATCTAAAGTGAAGAGAGAATAAAATAGCGTTCTATATTTGTAAGTCTGTCACTTGTGAGTTGTCGTTATCGTTGGAAAAAGTAATGTCTTTCTGTTAATATAATAAATTATATTTTATGTATTTATCAAGATTGAGTTTATTGGGCGATCCACCTCCTAATCATAAATAGTTGGGAGATGTTACTATGAAGCGCCACATCTAGAAGAACATTAAAATCGCTGGCTCGAGATGATTTAATGTTGTCATAAAGCAACCGGGCCTTCGCATTTTTGCCATAAAAGCCTGTGATTGAGATAAACAGGTATAAATGGATAATTATTATGGAGTGCCGGCAATAATGCGCCGCGTCGTTACTGCGACAACAGGTTAACTAGGTACGCGTTTTTATTTATTCATCATCATGATCAACCCATCACCGGCTCACTACAGAGCACGGGTTTCCTCTCAGAGTGAGAAGGGTTTTGGCCGTAGTCTACCACGCTGGCCATGTGCGGATTGGTAGACTTCACACACCTTTGAGAACATTGTGGAGAACTCTCAGGCATGCAGGTTTCCTCACGATGTTTTCCTTCACCGTTAAAGCGCGTGATATTTAATTAATTAAAACGCACATAACTCCGAAAAAAAGAAAAAAAAAATTAGAAGGCGGACGTTCTAACCACTAGGCTATCACAGCTTAAACGTAGGCATCCGCTAAGAAAGAATTTTTGAAAATTCAACCTCGTTTCGGAGAAAAGTGTCTGTGACATACGGACGGACAGACATGACGAATCTATAAGGGTTCCGTTTTTGCCATTCGGCTACGGAACCCTAAAAAGCCCAATTTCCACTAAGCCCTTACGATCGATCGCCACGGCCTTTGAGCCCTTTAATACATTAGCTGAAAGAAAATAGGTCGCGAAAAAATTGTAATCTCCTAAAAAAGTTGCGATATTAAGTATTATAATATTCAGAAGGGCCAATTCCGCCCAGGAATTTATGATTATTTGAAAAGTAAGACATTAGAGCAGTTCTTGGAGTGTTGGTACTTGCGCACTGCAGATTTTTAAAAGCTTTAGTCTACAAGTAAACTACAAGTCCGCGTTGCATGCAGTTTTGTGTATTAAAAAATATGACTTCAGTTGCTTGTTCGTCACGTGTGAAAATAAAATCCATACCTACCTACTAATAATTTTTTTATTTTTTTTTATTTTTTTATTTTGTTTATTTGAAAGTAATCAACAGCGTAAATACATAATTATTATTTTTTAAATCTAGTTTTAACAGAAGGCCATAAGAGATTACTTAAAATTATAATTAAAACTATTTTAACAGAATAGATTTAGAATAAATGTAGATATATACAATAATAAAATTACAAAAGTGCGTGTGTAAAGTGTGTCTATCTGTCTGTATGCTAGCTTTACTGTTGCTAGCAACAATATAACGGATTGTGATGAAATTTGGTACAGAGTTAGCTTATATCCCGGGGAAGGAAATGGCAACTTTTTATCCCGGAAATCCGGAGTTCCTCGGGATTTTTAAAACACCTAAATCCACGCTGACGAAGTCGCGGACATCATCAAGTAACAATAATTAATTATTAATAATCCACTCTCAAACATGCGAACTAGCCTAAAAATTACGTATTGGAAAAATAAATAATTGTTATACTGGATAGAACTGGAAGAAGAGAAGGAAGTAGGACAAACACCACAGTGTGAGTTGTACCTTCACAAGAGTTTTCAGTTATGGGTCTCGTGAGCATCACCTGTTATCGAGAGTAACTGCAGTTTAGGCGAACAATTCAGCGCGAGATAGGTCAAATGTTACTACGCGCTAACTTTATTTTTTCCACTTCAAATCAGTCGTACAATTTCTAAAGTGAAACTAAAGTCCTACTATAACTCTATCCACGGAAAAAAGTTAGTATGTAATTTGGCATGCAGATTTTGGGAATTCAACCCCTAAGGGGGTGAAATAGGGGTTTGAAATTTTTGTGGTCCACGCATTTGTAAGTCGCGAGCATGAGCTAGTATCCTATGTTTTGTAAAAGTTCACGATATATTGCAAATAAAACAGCTGACTGACGCTAGAGGTTGACGAACGTTGCGTAAGTAGGCCATTCGGAATCAATGCCACGTCGTAGGTGGGGCATTGAACCCAGTTTTGAACGCTACATTACATACATTTAAAATACTAAATCACTAAAACTACAAAATGAGGCAAATAGTTATTGGTATTGGATTGTGTTTAGGTAGTATAACAATAACGCTAAGTTTTTGCTAGCGTTCTGGTTCAAAATTCCACCCCTAAGTGGGTTAAATTTGATTTTGAATTTATGTAGTCTACGCAGACGAAGTCGCGAGCATAAGCTAGTCTAGTTAGGTTTGAAATAGTAAAGTAAAGTAAAATACTCTTTATTGTAGGTACACCAAAACAATAGGCGGCCTTATCGCTAAAATAGTAATCTCTTCCGATATAATAAAAATTAAAGAAAGCGGAAGGGGTCTACTAATTAAATAATGTACCCAGAGGCGTCTTTACCTATGGTGCAGGGTGTGAGCGCCCTCTAATGCGACACCTCCAAAGATGCGTCGATGCCGGCGCTCTCAAAGACCCTGCGCTCGTGTTATGGCCGACGCCGTCATCATTTAAAATTGCACCATTTGCATCCGAATTTCCGTTTGAAAATATAACTGTTAGTATTCCATTTTGACCCTGTTCCTACTAGACTAGAGGGCGCCAGGGTACTGGTTGCACACGGGCGCCACAAGGGCTAGAGATGCCTCTGAATGTACCTACTCATAACGTATGTATATGTACAATAATAAAAGTACAAAACTGTAAATACAAAACTGAATTTCAAATATAACCAATGAAGTAAATAATTACCATAATGACGACACAACACAAAAGACGGCCGGGATGGGATGAAATTGTTCATTAAATTAAACTTTGAAATATGATGGTGATCTGCATTGCAGATGACGCCGCCATGATTGCGTTTGTTACTTGTTCAAATACTAACTTTTGTACATAGCATAAAAAAGATCCCTTTAATAATGCTTTAATAATTGGGTATTTGACTCCAATTTTTTTATTACTTTATTATAAAGTAGAATAAAAATAATGACTTAAATCGAAAAAACTAATTAAATCAATCAAAATAACACAGAAGTTATAAGCATTTAAATATTTCTGATTAGACAGAGATAGCGATACAACAGTTTAACGTCACACCTACTTATGCCATAGTAGCTTCGTGCAGTTTCATACAAATTTTCGTTTTGCGAGAAAGGGATAGAAGACCCTCCCACTCCAAAATTAAAATGCCTGTAACTTTTTAAATCTTTGTTGGATTTTAATATTTTTTTCAGTGTACGTCATTATTTTTATCCTAGTTTATAATAAAGTAATAATATTTATCAAATTCAAAAGTAGGCAAATACCCAATTGATTTGTATAGTAATTACATAAGGCTAGCTTTAAGGCCACACCGCTCACCACTGTGCCAGGGAGTTGGTAGTCACAATCTACATCAAAATATGATTACAGTGCGACAAGTCTATCTTGGCGCGTGGCGAAAATTGGAACTAACGTTGCCGTCATGTGTCCCCTTTGTTCTTGTGTGAATATTCTAAGCCTTTGTTTTCCAACAGCGCCCCCCCGTCAATGTCATTGAAGTGCCAAGAGAACCTTGTCGCACTGTACATGAATATATTTCATCGCGATTTATAGCCTCATCTGGTGACAGAAGGGCTGCCTCATTTTTTGCGCAACGGATCAGCCTGGCTGTCCAGCGCGGAAATGCAGTCAGTATTCTTGGCACCATTCCACGCGGGCATGATTTGTATAGTAATTAGATAAGGCTAACTTAATGTAATAGCTTAGATAAGTTTTATCGTAATATTGGGGCCGATTCTCTTGTACACAATCTCTAAACTAAACTAAACTAACAGATCTAAATCTAGTGCTATCCTTTTCCGCAAGCAACATTATGAAAGGGATAGCAATAGATTTAGACGTGCCATTTTAGGATTGTGTACAACGGAATTAGCCACATTTTCTCATTAAAAAAAATACATGAAAAAATAATAATAATAATATCAACGTAAACTTCGAACCTTTGGGTCTAGGAGTTTTAGATTTTACATGGCTTTGGGTTTCTTTATAACGTGTACCTTCCATTCAAGAGTGAAAAAGCAGCTTCTAGGCAAGCGCGCTCCATCTTACGCTGCATCATCACTTGCCACCAGGTCTGATTGCAGCCAAGCGCTAGTTTATAAATTAAAAAAAGACCTTTGTTAAGAAATAATTTACAGAAGTTTCAAAGCAAAGACGGGGCAAGTCAGCTAGTTGTCACTGATATTCTAAACCTGAGAACTGTACTCGTATACTTCAAACCAGTTGCGGAGATCAGATGGCAATGCACAGAGCAGCGACCTACATTTGAAATTCAAATAAGTAAGGCCTTATTCAGGGAGACGCAGGGCGTTGCGCGGCGCGTCTTGCGGTTATGCCATTGATGTAGTGCGTGGGTGGCGGCGCTCGAAGCGCACGAGCACCCCGCACCACAACCCCCCCCCCCCCCCACGCACGCACATGCCGTAGGGAATGCCGTGTGTTCTATCCCAAGAAACCAAACCTGTGTGACATCGCTATTGCAATAAGTGGTTCATGCCCGTGCCCGTTCGAGCCCCTAAAAAATAATTTGCCAAAAATTTGGCGAACCTCACATACAGATATTAGTTTCAAAAATGTGTCAACTTTTCAATGAGTTTAATTGGTTTTTTATATGCAAATGAGAGCCTTGGGGATGATGCCTATGTCAAAAATAATTTATTTCTTAGTCCTAATTATTAACTCCTTCAAGAGACCTATCGGTTGATGATGATGATGATGATGAATTGTTAAATAGAGGGAAGGGCGAATGCTCGTGAGGCGTATAACATCTGCCTCCAAAAAGGTCACTTCGTGATGATCACTACCGCTCTGCAAAGAGTGTTATGACGAAGAAGAAGATAGGCTAATATTTGACATATCGTCGATTCAGTGGCCCTACCGCGGTTGTTTGACAGCTACAATGTCACGATCGCAATCATCTCTGATTGGTTAATGCTCGCTCACTATTGGCTACAATGCATTGTTGCAACAAGAATCGCACAAATTCAGCCAATCTGAGCTATTGAGATTGTAATAATGATTGATGCAGGTTTTAGACAATCGCCCTACTGGATCAAACCGAGAGTTCCTTCAGTGTAGTTCACTCTGCCACTACGCACAGTGCATCACCATACACTACGCACAACGCCCCGCGCAACGCCCCGCGTCTCTCTGAACGAGGCCTAAGCTATATCTTCAGTGACAAGTGGCAGCGGGTTGCGGGGCGACAGCGAACAAACACTCGCGAGCTGCAAACTTTCAAATGTGCCGAACTTCCCCCAACAGCTTCGCTCTGGGAATACTCGTACATTCAAATCGAGTAGCGGCAAAATACGGAATATTGTGGAAATGTAGAGGTGGCGTTTGGGAATAGAGAATATTTTGAGAGGTTTATTGAAATATCTTGTAAATTAATCTTAATCCATCCATACTAATATTATAAATGCGAATTGCGAAAGTGTGTTTGTCTGTCCGTCCATCTGGCTGTCTGTCTATCTGTCTGTCTGTCTGCTAGCTTTTCACGGCTCATCCGTTTAGCCGATTTTAATGAAATTTTGTACAGAGATAGTGCATCCCGGGAAAGGAAATAGGCTACCTTTTATCCCTGGAAATTTAAAGAGTTCCTACAGGATTTTTAAAAACCTATATCCACGCGGACGAAGTCGCGGGCATCACCTAGTAATTATTATAAAAATACACTTTTATAAATAATTATAAAAATATTTCATAACTTTTCTAGGCTTCACAAAATACGTTACCTAAACATAAGCACGCCAATTATGAATTAAAGCAAGCTTCTCCGTCAGTACTTTGGTTTGTTGGTTTGTCCTTTAATCACGTCGCAACGGATTGGCGTGTTTTTTTTTACATGGGTATAGTCAAAGACCTGGAGAGTGACATAGGCTACTTTTTATCCCGGAAACCCAAAGACTTCCCACGGGATTGTTAAATACCTAAATCCGCGCGGACGAAGTCGCGGGCATCAGCTAGTAATAATATAAAATACCAACGTCTTTCTCATCATTATCATCATGATCAACCCATCACCGGCTCACTACAGAGCGCGGGTCTCCTCTCAGAGTGAGAAGGGTTTTGGCCATAGTCTACCACGCTGGCCATGTGCGGATTGGTAGACTTCACACACCTTTGAGAACATTATGGAGAACTCTCAGGCATGCAGGTTTCCTCACGATGTTTTCTTTCACCGTTAAAGCAAGTGATATTTAATTAATTAAAACGCACATAATTCCGAAAAGTTAGAAGTGCGTGCCCGGGATCGAACCCTCGACCTCCGATTAGAAAGCGGACGTCCTAACCACTAGGATATCACGTCTTTCTAGGCTTCACAAAATGTTACGTAAACATAAGCAAATTATGAATTAAAGCAATTTGGCTTATCCGAAAAACGAGACGAAAAGTTTAGCTACGACGAGATTAGCATAATTGCATTACTCGAGTTGTTTCGTAAAAAACTGGTCAAGTGCGAGTCGGAGTCGCACACGAACGGTTCCGTACTATTGTACAAGATTATGTGCTTTTTAATTTTTATGGCGTAGGTATGCATATTTTATCTATGATCAGTGTTGACAATTTGGCGAATCGCTAGATTTTAAAGGTGGCCATTTTGATTTTTTTTTATTTGTTGTTGTAACTGCAATTGAAATACACAATCTGCGAAAATTTCAACTCTCTACTTATTTCAGTTCAAGAGATGCAGCCCGCTGACAGATAGACTGACAGACGGACGGATAGCGGAAGCTTAGTAATAGGGTCCCGTTGACATCCTTCGGAAGCTGGCAGTTGAAGTGGCAATTGGCAGGCACATATGTAGTTAAAAAAACCGATAGACGTTGGAGTCGCAAGGTGCTGGAATGGCGACTTCGCACTTGTAGGTTGAAAACCGCGCATCAAATTAGAAGAAAGGTGATGTAAAATTATGTAAATTAGATTAAGACATATTATTAAAACATGTAAAAATTATTAAAGCATGTAAGATTTTGTTATAATTACTGTTAGTCCATAAGTTGATTCGATCATAAGCCTTCAACCAATAAACAAGTGTGCACGGAGCCATCTTCATCATTGAAACCACCAACAAATAAATTTATCTTTCAACCTATGGACGGATGATGTCAGGCGAGTTGCGGGAGTAGCTGAATTTAGACGGTGCAAGACCGTGGCGTGCGGCAGTCCCTACAAGAGACCTATGTCCAGCAGTGGACGTCTATCGGTTAATGATGATTATGATGATGGCACCCTTCGGGTACGGAACCCTAAAAAATATTAAGGGACACCTGCGGTATAACTTTTGCCCCTAAAAATTATTTATTTGAAACTTCTTTCATAAATCTGGGCAAACTTGTTTACGAAGTAATTTTGTAGGAGACCCGTTTTTCATGCGTACTCGTATTTTTGGCTTACGTAGGTACCTACCAGTCTAGGTGCTTCTAACTTTTGTAGTTATCATACTAAGTTGAAACTTAAAACCACTGTATACAACTATACAGGCTGTAAGCAGAACGCTAGCAAAGACTTAGCGTTATTGTTAACACAATCCAATACCAATAACCATTTGCCTAATTTTGTAGTTCTAGTGATTTAGTATTTTTAACCGACTTCAAAAAAAGGAGGAGGTTCTCAATTCGTCGGATTTTTTTTATTTTTTACTTACTCGAAGACACCTGGACCGATTTTGAAAATTCTTTTTTTGTTTGAAAGGGTATTATACTTCAAAGTTGGTCGCATTTAAATTTGGTGAAGATCTGATGAACATCGAAGATAGATAATGGAACTCCTCAACGGATAAGAGTAGGAACGGCATTCCGAACCAGTGGTAAATTAATTAAGGTGACTACATAGTTGACGATTCAAAAACACTTGTAAAAGTTTACTTGAATAAAAATATATTCTATTCTATTCTATTCTATTCTATTCTATTCTATTCTATTCTATTCTATTCTATTCTATTCTATTCTATTCTATTCTATTCTATTCTATTCTATTCTATTCTATTCTATTCTATTCTATTCTATTCTATTCTATTCTATTCTATTCTATTCTATTCTATCTATTCTATTCTATTCTATTCTATTCTATTCTATTCTATTCTATTCTATTCTATTCTATTCTATTCTATTCTATTCTATTCTATTCTATTCTATTCTATTCTATTCTATTCTATTCTATTCTATTCTATTCTATTCTATTCTATTCTATTCTATTCTATTCTATTCTATTCTATTCTATTCTATTCTATTCTATTCTATTCTATTCTATTCTATTCTATTCTATTCTATTCTATTCTATTCTATTCTATTCTATTCTATTCTATTCTATTCTATTCTATTCTATTCTATTCTATTCTATTCTATTCTATTCTATTCTATTCTATTCTATTCTATTCTATTCTATTCTATTCTATTCTATTCTATTCTATTCTATTCTATTCTATTCTATTCTATTCTATTCTATTCTATTCTATTCTATTCTATTCTATTCTATTCTATTCTATTCTATTCTATTCTATTCTATTCTATTCTATTCTATTTTATTCTATTCTATTCTATTCTATTCTATTCTATTCTATTCTATTCTATTCTATTCTATTCTATTCTATTCTATTCTATTCTATTCTATTCTATTCTATTCTATTCTATTCTATTCTATTCTATTCTATTCTATTCTATTCTATTCTATTCTATTCTATTCTATTCTATTCTATTCTATTCTATTCTATTCTATTCTATTCTATTCTATTCTATTCTATTCTATTCTATTCTATTCTATTCTATTCTATTCTATTCTATTCTATTCTATTCTATTCTATTCTATTCTATTCTATTCTATTCTATTCTATTCTATTCTATTCTATTCTATTCTATTCTATTCTATTCTATTCTATTCTATTCTATTCTATTCTATTCTATTCTATTCTATTCTATTCTATTCTATTCTATTCTATTCTATTCTATTCTATTCTATTCTATTCTATTCTATTCTATTCTATTCTATTCTATTCTATTCTATTCTATTCTATTCTATTCTATTCTATTCTATTCTATTCTATTCTATTCTATTCTATTCTATTCTATTCTATTCTATTCTATTCTATTCTATTCTATTCTATTCTATTCTATTCTATTCTATTCTATTCTATTCTATTCTATTCTATTCTATTCTATTCTATTCTATTCTATTCTATTCTATTCTATTCTATTCTATTCTATTCTATTCTATTCTATTCTATTCTATTCTATTCTATTCTATTCTATTCTATTCTATTCTATTCTATTCTATTCTATTCTATTCTATTCTATTCTATTTATTACATTTAAAATAGTAGAATTGACTTTTAAAAGGTCTTCTTTGAGACTGAGAGCACAGTAGCTGCAAACCACATTTTTCAGATTTTTAGTAACCAAAAAGCTAGAGGGCATGCTGACCGCAAAGCTGAAGGCTAAACGTTTCGCAAACAGACCTTTGTGATGAGTCAATGGCGCTCGTAATAATGTTAAAATCTCTCTCTTTGTTAACTGGACTTTACTAAACTAAAATAATATGCATTCGTTTGTATGAAGTGCGGTGCGAACTTTTATAATAATAAGTATATGAAATCCTTATTTAAAAGTAATCCGCACAAAACTTGGTAAATAACCGACTCGTTGGAAAGCCTGGAAAACCGCTAGATCCTTCTTTCCACGTACATGCAAACTGTGGAATCAACTCCCATCAGCGGTGTTCCCATTAGATTACTATGTGGGGTTATTAAATTCCTGAAAATATATATAATATAATATAGTGCTTATGAATAGTCGGGTAGTTTTAATTTACCACGGCATTCCGAACCAGCGGCCCAGCATCCCGCCTCTATTCAGCGGCTCCCTGCAACTCGTTAATCTGTCCACATAGTGAGGAGTCTTCCACCACTGCGCTTTCCAATGCGCCATCATCTCCTTCGGATAATAACATCTATTAGTAATTTTAGGGTTCCGTACCTCAAAAGGAAAAACGGAACCCTTATAGGATCACATTGTTGTTTCGAACTAAGTACTATGTGCCCTGCCCATTGCATCTTCAGTTTCGCAACCCGTTGAGCTATTTACTCTAGTTCTCCTACGGATCTCCTCATTTGATCACGTAGAGAAACTCCTAGCAAAGCTCTCTCCATTGCCATTTATGTCGTGGCAAAACTTAGCCCCAACGGAGACAAGAGATTCAATAAATCTTATGCGGTCGTAGTCGCAGAAAACTGTTCATGAGAAGTAACTTAAAAGCACGTATAAAGGACAATTAAAAACGCTTTTATTGCCCAACGGTGCATAGAGCAAATGCCAAGCCAAAACGTTACTGTACGCTTAGTACAGTTCTTGCAATTCACGAAGGCGAGTGGACTTTACTTGTGGTTACGTCGGATACACGCATTGCGTAAGTGTGCGTGCATGTCGGACCAATCAGTCGCGAGCAAGCGCTCGCAAACGCACACATTCAGTGTACGTTACTTATAAGGATACGACTTAAACACAAGTATGAGCCACTCGCCTTTGTGAATTGCAAGAACTGTACGAGATTTTATGTCTTACCAACGTTGACAGTATTCGAGTGTCGAAAACCTTCCGCATTACAGTAAACTGGTTTTTAATTGTCTTGTTTTAAAGCTTAAGTTTGTCTACACATCTACAGCCAGCGCTCCAAGCGGATACGTTGCGAAATTAAAAGCAGTGGCATTGAATTTTCGATTTCAATTCAAGGTTCTTTAGGTCCATTTTACTTTGACGGTATTGTGTTTCGACTCTCGAATTCTAGCAACGTTTGGTGAGACGTAAAATCTTATACTAAGCGTACCTACTGTTTTAAAGCGTGGAAGAAACTACCCATTCTTCTTCCGGAAGCATGGAGCCGGAACTTTACGGCTGTTGAGAGTAAAATACACGAAACTACGTTTCCGAGAATTACTTAATATAACTTAAAAGTTGGCCAAAAATACGGTGGCTTTTTCTATAATTTTTGCCACTACCTAACACTCCTTTATTTCGCAAGGGGGGAATCTCTAATAATCCGTTCTTCAATCAAGTGTCCTAGTCCTAGTAGTTTAAGTTGTTTGCTAATCACTATCCATATTATCAAAACCCATCACTACCCATCCGTACTAATATTATAAATGCGAAAGTGTGTCTGTCTGTCTGCTTTCACGGCCCATCCGTTCAAGCGATCTTGACGAAATTTAGTTCAGCGATAGCTTGCATCCCGGGGAAGGACATCCTTTAATTCTTTTAAAGTCACGATACCTACCCGAAAACTTGAAATATTTTTGGATGGGAAGTTTTGGCCTGCTGGGTTGGTCTATAGACGGTACAAAGAGCGATATACTTACGAACACCGCCACTAATTACGATCGATAATGTCAGTACAGTCTAATAACCTACAAACTAACTTAATCCGTATGGTTTCGTTTAATTGTAAAAGCATTAAGCGTTCCATAGATGCTGTGAGAAAAATTTGTAAATTTTTTAATTACTATTATTACATGTTTTTATATGGGTCCCAGACCTGAAATAAAATGATTTTATTTTTATTTTATTTATTTTATAGGCTACCTTTTATCCCGGAAAATTTAAGAGTTCCCACAGGATTTTTAAAAACCTAAATCCACGCGTACAAAGTCGCGGGCATCAGCTAGTTTATTATAAATGCAAAAGTGTGTTTGTTGGTTCGTTGGTTTATTAGTTTATTGGTTTGTCCTTCACTCACGTCGCAACAGGGCAACGTATTGACGTGATTTTTTGTATGGTATAGGTATAGACCTAAAAGTGACAGAGGCTACTTTTTATATCGAAAAGTTAAAGACTTCCCAAAGAGTTCCCACGGCCGTCTAACTTATTTATATGAAACTAGCTTATGCTCGCGACTTCGTCCGCGTGGACTACACAAATTTCAAACCCCTATTTCACCCCCCTAGGGGTAGAATTTTCAAAAATCCTTTCTTAGCTGATGCCTACGTCATAATAGCTATCTGCATGCAAAATTTTCAACTTTTATTTACCCACAAACAAGTCCATAAAACTCTACAATTCAAACACCAACAAAATTAATCGAACCATCACCACGGAAACATTGTAAAATGCATAAATTACAAAAGATCACCGCTGAAATGGGACGATGTGTTAATTAATACACGAAATATGATGTTTATCTGCATTGCGGATCATACACTCTCCAGTACACTTGTTACTTATTGTATGGCTATAATTGCAATGATCTACCCAATCTCTCATCGTCGAAAATGTCAGGAAGAAAACCTTCAGAGCCTCAATAGGTCAACCGGTATAGGAGTGGACTGAAAACCGAAAGGTCGACGGTTCAAATCCCGCCCGGTGCACTATAATTGTCGTACCTACTCCTAGCACAAGCTTGACGCTTAGTTGGAGAGGAAAGGGGAAAAAGTTTATGAAAGAAAGAAAGAAAGAAAGAAAGAAAGAAAGAAAGAAAGAAAAGACGTTTATTAATACAAATTATGCCACACATCACAACTTACAACCCCACGTGTGCAAACGTTGCACGTTGTGCAACGGTTGCACAACGTGCAACCGTTTCATAAACTTTTTATATAGGTTATCAAACCATGAGTGTGAGTTTAATAGTAGTTTTAATACTTTTAATCATACCACAGGAGTGCTTCAATATCTATTTTTAACCGACTTCAAAAAAAGGAGGAGGTTCTCAATTCGTCGGAATCTTTTTTTTTTTTTTAATTTTTATTCTTTATGTATGTTCCCCGATTACTCGAAAACGCCTGGACCGATTTTGAAAATTCTTTTTTGTTTGAAAGGGTATACTTCAAAGTTGGTCCCATTTCAATTTGGTGAAGATCTGATGAACATCTTCGAAGATAGATACTGGAACTCCTCAACGGATAAGAGTAAATTGCTCGCGATCAGTGTAATAGCTTAGTAAACAGTAGATTTTTAACCAGTCATAGCATAATTCCATGGGGCCACTAAAAATTGTGAAATAAAAATTTTTTACAAAAAAAATAAAAACCGACTTCGTTACATAAACACTAAAAATTGAAAAATAATTTAATTTATTACCGAATTTATTATGTATACAAGAGTTAACAGTATAATAGAGAGTATAGTAGAGTTCCATAATAATATTTTTTGGGGTCGGTGCCAATGAGGTGCCATTGTGGAGTCCCATAAAAATATGAAGTCTAGACGATTCGCGCAGCTAAAGCTAATTGGCACCGGCACCAAAAAGTATTATTATGGAACTATATTAACTCTTGTATACATAATATATTCGGTAATAAATAAAATTATTTTTCAATTTTTAGTGTTTTATTTTAACTCATATCATGTAAGTGACACATTTTAATTTCATAATCAGGATTTTAAAATATGTACGTAAATAAAAAATATTTATTTACATAAAATTGTGCCACATAACACCGAAAAAAGGTTCCAGCTCAGCATTCCAGGAACCGATTGACGAAAACATCTCAACATATAACCTATAAGTTGTGATAGCCTAGTGGTTAGGACCTTCTAATCGGAGGTCGGGGGTTCGATCCCGGGCTCTCTAACTTTTCGGAGTTATGTGCGTTTTAATTAATTAAATATAATTTGCTTTGTGAAGGACAACATCGCGAGGAAACCTGCATGCCTGAGAGTTCTCCATAATGTTCTCAAAGGTGTGCGAAGTCTACCAATCCGCACATGGCCAGCGTGGTAGACTTTGGCCAAAAATCCTTCTCACTCTGAGAGGAGAACCCGCGCTCTGTAGTGAGCCGGTGATGGGTTGATCATGATGATGATGATCCCTAAACCCTTCTCATTTTGAGACAGCATCCAGACCCAGTAGTAGGCGGGCATGGCGTTGGGTTGAAGATAATGATGAGCTGGTTAAGCAAAGGTCGATGATTCCTTTTCTTGGTCGAGAAGAGCCCTTTACCTTTGAATGAATTGGTTAGCCAAACTACGTATGATTTCTGCGACGTGATTTGCGGTGTTTCAGCTTTTTAAATTACATAATATTACTGTAATACCTACTTTAAACAAACTAAAATCTAAATTAAAACTAAATTACCGAAAAGGAAAACCTAAAGTATATTATTAAATTATTTAAATATAAAACCTCATCGAATGCCTTGCAATTTGCAACGATCAAAATGTTAGCAGTTACCTTGACCAAAGAATTAGTTTGGACATCCAAAGAGGCAATGCGGATGAGTTTTATTTTAGTTTATGCGTTCAATAAAATAAGTTTTAATTTAGATTTTAGTTTATTAAATTAATGCTCTAAACCAATAAGAGCGATCGGTTTTATTGGCAGTAAAATAACCCAACTTCCGTAGCGTGGGGAAAAGTGTCGAACGATCCGCCCGAGCTCGAGCGCAGACTGTGGCAAATAAAATTTTCTCATTTCCCAACAGTGCAGGTGTGGAGTGCTGCGTGAGGTGCATAGAATATGAATATACCTATCTTTTTATATATTTTTTATGATAGAGTTTTTACTTACACTTCTAGAAAATTTCTAGATAATTTTAAAATAAAAACACTATCATAAAAAACCGGCCAAGTGCGAGTCAGGCTCGCGTAACGAGGGTTCCGTACTAAAGTGGTAAAGTACATTTTTTTCGACATTTTGCACGATAATTAAAAAACTATAATGCATAAAAATAAATAAAAATCTGTTTTAGAATGCACAGCTGGTGAAGACCTTTCATATTATGATACCCCACTTGGTATTGTTATCTTACTTTGAAAATTGAAAATACTAATTCCATGACCACAATTTCATTTTTTTTGTGTGATGTGACCACAAATTCACGGTTTTCAGATTTTTCCCCGAATGTCAGCTATAAGACCTACCTACCTGCCAAATTACATGATTCTAGGTCAACGGGAAGTACCCTATAGGTTTCTTGACAGACAGACAGACATACAGACAGACCGACAGACAAAAAAGTAAGGATTTCGTTTTTGCTTTTGAGATACGGAACCCTAAAAATGAGGTACTACCAAATAGTTAGTGTCATAGATTGCCAACACATCTACACACTTTTGTATTTATTTTTAGTAGGTATGGATATGCACATCTGTTATAATTTACTCTTTGCTTACGGCCACTTCTCACTCGATTTGAATTTATTCCCAGAACGAAACTGTTAGGAAACTTCAGTGCATTCGAAGTTCTCAACTTCGCTAATGTTTGCGGAACACACGGCGTCACCCAGACCGCCTCTTGTGGCTCGAGTTATGTGCCTTATTTGAAATTCTGCTTATAAACACAATTACTATACTCTAGAATTGATATCACTACCCTTAGTATTAATATGCGAAAGTGTGTTTGTTTGTTGGTTTGTCCTTCAACGACGTCGCAACAGTGCAACGGATTGACGTGATTTTTTCCATGGGTATAAATAAAGACCTGGAGAGTGACATATGCTACTTTTTATCCCAGAAAATCAAAGAGTTCCCACGGGACTTTTTAAAAACAAAATCCACGCGAACGAAGTCGCGGGCATCAGCTAGTAAATAATAAAAATAATCTGTAACATTGAAACACTCTCTTTTTTAAATCCATATTTTTACCTATTAATTCCTGTATTATAGGAGTCCATATAGTTGTATGTGTGGGCATCTAAGGGCCAAATTTACTATGGCCATCTGGCATTCCCATTTCGTCAAATTCGGGTCGTGAAAAAGTAACACATCTACACACTTGATATCACTACCCTTAGTATTAATATGCGAAAGTGTGTTTGTTTGTTGGTTTGTCCTTCAACGACGTCGCAACAGTGCAACGGATTGACGTGATTTTTTCCATGGGTATAAATAAAGACCTGGAGAGTGACATAGGCTACTTTTTATCCCAGAAAATCAAAGAGTTTCCACGGGACTTTTTAAAAAACTAAATCCACGCGAACGAAGTCGCGGGCATCAGCTAGTAAATAATAAAAATAATCTGTAACATTGAAACCCTCTCTTTTTTTAAATCCATATTTTTACCTATTAATTGCTGTATTATAGTTATACTCTTGAGTCCATATAGTTGTATGTGTGGGCATCTAAGGGCCAAATTTACTGTGGCCATCTGGCATTCCGATTTCGTCAAATTCGGGTCGTGAAAAAGTAACACATCTACACACTTTGCATTTATTTTTAGTAGGTATGGATATGCACATCTGTTATAATTTACTCTTTGCTTACGGCCACTTCTCACTCGATTTGAATTTATTCCCAGAACGAAACTGTTAGGAAACTTCAGTGCATTCGAAGTTCTCAACTTCGCTAATGTTTGCGGAACACACGGCGTCACCCAGACCGCCTCTTGTGGCTCGAGTTATGTGCCTTATTTGAAACTAGCTTATGCTCGCGACGTCGTCCGCGTGGACTACATAAATTTCAAACCCCTATTTCACCCCCTTAAGGGTTGAATTTTCAAAAATCCTTTCTTAGCGGATGCCTACGTCCTAATAGCTATCTGCATGCCAAATTTCAGCCCGATCTGTCCAGTAGTTTGAGCTGTGCGTTGATAGATCAGTCAGTCAGTCAGTCAGTCAGTCATTCAGTCAGTCAGTCAGTCAGTCACCTTTTCATTTTATATATATAGATTGAAAATTAAAATTGAAAATGAAATTTAGGTGTGCACTATTTCAAATTATGGCATACAGAGTGAAATCACTCGCCCATATTATAAACTATAGTCAAACTATTAGTTAAAACAAATGCGAAAGTGTGTTTGTTTGTTGGTTAGTTGTTTTGTTTTTCAATCACGTCGCAACAGTGCAACGGATTGACGTGATTTTTTAGGCTACTTTTTATCCCGGAAAATCAAAGAGTTCCCGCGGGGCTTTTAAAAACTTAATCAACGAGTACGAAGTCGCGGGCATCAGTTAGTCTTAATAAATATAAAAGGAAAAGGTGACTGACTGACTGACTGATCTATAAACGCATAGCTCAAACTACTGGACGGATACGGCTGAAATTTAGGCATGCAGATATTATGAACAAGGCATCCGCTAGGAAAGGAATTTTGACAATTCAACCCATAAGGGGGTAAAATAGGGGTTTGAAATTTGTGTAGTCTACGCGGACGAAGTCGCGAGCATAAGCTAGTCTGGAATAAAGCAAAAGTGCATTAACATTGTCGCAGGCAGCGTTTCGCCGCGCAATTTATTTTCACATTTAATATCACTTAAAAGTGCATTGTTCGCGACAATTACATCTAGCTCCGAACTTAAACACAGCAGTTTACGTCATAACATTTCATAATTGCAGCACTGGCTGCCGTGTCAACAGCCTCCGCAATGAGTGCACGGCTCCGTTGACACTCAACGACAAACATTGCGGGGAAAACCCAAGTGCGAGTCAGACTGGATGGCGCACCGAGGGTGTTCCCCTACTACAGTTGTATTTTTCGACATTATTCTTTTATTTTTTTCGACATTTTGCACGATAATTAAAAAACTATAATGCATAAAAATAAATAAAAATCTGTTGTAGAATGCACAGGTGAAGACCTTTCATATGATACCCCACTTGGTATTGTTATCTTACTTCAAAAATTGAAAATACTAATTCCATGAACACAATTTAATTTTTTTGTGTGATGTGACCACTAATTCATGGTTTTCAGATTTTTCCCCGAATGTCAGCTATAAGATCTACCTACCTACCAAATTTCATGATTCTAGGTCAACGGGAAGTACTCTATAGGTTTTCTTGATATACACGCCGGTCAGACGGACAGACAGACAGACAGACAGACAACAAAGTGGTCTTATAAGAGTTCCTTATTTCCTTTTGAGGTACGGAAACCTAAAAGCAAGAAAAATTACACAAATAAAGGAATGATAATAAAATAATAAAAAAACTTATTGATTTTTCATTTTTATGGGTATTTTCATAGCATGACAAAAAGTTTTTGATTTTGATGAAGCAAGTTATCGTTTATTTATTACTAGCTTTTGCCCGCGACCTTGTCCGCGTGGACTACACAAATTTTTGAACCCCTGTTTTACCCTCCTAAATCCACGCGAAGAAAGCCGCGGGAATCAGCTACTTTTTTAACCGACTTCAAAAAAAGGAGGAGGTTCTCAAATGTATGTTCCCCGATTACTCGAAAACGCCTGGACCGATTTTGAAAATTCTTTTTTTGTTTGAAAGGATATACTTCAAAGTTGGTCCCATTTCAATTTGGTGAAGATCTGATGAACATCTTCGAAGATAGATACTGGAACTCCTCAACGAATAAGAGGAAATTGCTCGCGATCAGTGTAATAGCTTAGTAAACAGTAGATTTTTAACCAGTCATAGCATAATTCCATGGAGCCACTAAAAATTGTGAAATAAAAAATTTTTACAAAAAAAATAATTTAATTTTTAGTGTTTGTGGCTAGGTATTGAAGTCGGTTTTTATTTTTATTGTAATTGGTAAGTTAAACTCGTATCGACAATGGAAACATGGCTCGAGCCACGAGTGCGCTTCAGCGTAATCGCCGCTGCGTTTGGAGCGCACTCCGCAGCCAGTTACGCGCTAAATTTTAAATATTACACCCAAAACACTCGCGAAAAAAATACTTTGTTTCATTACGTAATTGCGCGTTGTTGCGTCATGAATGTGCGTTCAGTTTCCACGTGTGGAGAGGGCTTGAAGCGCGACACATTGTTGTTTTGTTTGTTTATTAGTTGTGGAATTTTATGGAGTAGGATTTTAATGAACAGCTTACGTTATAATAAACGAAAAAGGAAGAGAAATATTTTAAAAGGCTTATTCCACCTTCCCAAATAAATTAGTGTGGACCCGGATTGGCAGGCTGGGCTCGGTTCGGCCCTGATTGGCTGGCATTGTATGGCGCGTTGCGATTGGCTGAAGCGGCGTGGCGTAACAAATAATAATACTAATAAACATTCCACGTAAACTCCGTATGTGTCGACACTCGGCGACGCTCAAACATAACGTGACTCTCACACGCTAATTACTATTTTCAAAGGATTCACTCGACACGTGAGCGATTCGCACATTTTTTTAAATATAGACTGCGAACTTCATTGCGTCAGCATTTCCATAATTTTCCTTTTAGGATCCTCAATTTGACACTTTTTTAGAGTTCCTTACCTTAAAAGGAAAAAATAAAACCAGCCAAATGCATGTCCGGCTCGCGCAACGAGGGTTCCGTACTATAGTCGTATTTTTTCGACATTTTTCACGATAATTCAAAAACTATGATGTACAAAAATAAATAAAAATCTGTTTTAGAGTGCACAGGTGAAGACCTTTAGAACGAAATACCCCTCTGAAAAAGACGTTTCAATGTTCTATAACAAATACGTACCTACTCGTATTCGTTTTACGGAACCCTAAAAAAGCGAAACAGCACAGGTCACGCGTGTCGCTGAAAAATCGCGTTGTTGAAAAATCTTTCGATTCGGCTTCTAAATCAAAAATCCAACACTGAGGTACCAGGAAATCATAAAATGCCTGTAACTGATCTTCGGTTATCACAATAAAACCTGACGGGCACACGGAGCACGTATGCCTACAATTTTTGTTTTAGTAGCTCATTCGTAGCTGAGTTAGACAGTTTAGCTATATAACAGAGCCATTAAAAAAAAGAATATTAGCCAAGTTAATTGCTGACCAATTCCCTTTCCCCTTCAATTAAGCGTAAAGCTTGTGCTAGGACAATTATAGTGCAAAGTGATTTGAACCGGCAAACTTTCGGTTTTGAACCCGTAGGCGTTGAGTTGTCGAGGCTCAACATTTTGAACGATTTATGCATAATTATTTTATACACACTCTAGCTTATGCCATGATTTCGTCCGCGTGGACTACACAAATTTCAAACCCCTATTTTACCCACTAATTTTCAAAAACCCTTTCTTATTGGATGTCTACGACATAATAGACGGATCGGGCTGAATTTGCAGCAGCTGCAGCTATCTGCATGCCAAATTCAGCCCGATCCGTCCAGTAGTTTGAGCTGTACGTTAATAGTCAGTCAGTCATTCAGTCACCTTTTCGTTTTATATAATTACATAAAAAGAAAAGTCCTGTCTCACTGTATGACTCATCATTACCTAGCCCAAACCCTTGGACCTAGAAAGCTGAAATGCGCAAAGGTTCCTTTTATAATAGACAAGGAATACGGCTTGCGAAACTGAATTTTCTATGAGTAGGGCATTTATTTCGAAATAACCGGCCAAAGTGCGGTTTTTCCGTCCTATAGGTTTTCTTGACAGACACGATGGACAGACGGACAAACGGACACACGGACACACTGACAGACGGACAGACAGACAGACAACAAAGTGATCATAATATAAAGGGGTTTTTTCCTTTTGAGGTACGGAACCCTAAAAATGACTATGTTGGGGTCCTTAGTCCTTAGGTACTGGAATGGTGACCTCGCCAGTGCAGCGTCGGAAGACTCTCCACATCAACCGAGGCACAAGAAGTCGCTGGATCCAGGCAGCGCAAGACCGTGACATGTGGAAGTCCCTACAAGACACCTGTGTCCAGCAGTGGGCATCTATCGGTTGATGATGATATTTTCCGAGCGAAGCCGCGAGCATTGCTAGTATTAAAATGAATAATTATAATGAGTAATAATATTATATTATAATTATTATCTTTATGTTCCCTAACAACTTACGTACACCTTAAACCCAGTTTCACTAGCCCTTAAATCCTCTTCAACCTAGTTGCCTGGTAGAGATCGCTTCACAGCGATAAGGCCGCTGATTGTATGTTCTTCTTTTACATGTTTCTTTTTGTGTCTTTTCTTTTTGGTGTACAATAAAAAATATTAAACTAAACTAAAAAAAAATAATAATGTCAAAATTTCTTCTAACATTATTAGAAAGTTGCTGCTTTTCACAAAATCACAAAGCTTCTCAGAATGTTGAATGTTGAATCCAGGAGTCAAGAGTTTTTGAAGTGAGTACCTGTGTACAAAATTGCTTCAGTAAGTTTATATTTTATTCTTTATTCTATATAAGTATTTTAGTAAAGGGCCAACTGACCTGATTATATTTTTAGGTCTCGTACTTCCACGGAAATATTAAAATGTTATTACATAATAATATGGTCCTAAACTTAAACAAGCTGTGATAGCCTAGTGGTTAGGACGTCCGCCTTCTAATCGGAGGTCGGGAGTTCGGTACCTCTAACTTTTAAAAGTTATGTGCGTTTAAATTAATTCAATATCACTTGCTTTACCTAACGGTGAAGGAAAACATCGTGAGAAAATCTGCATGCCTGAAAGTTCTCTATAATGTTCTCAAAGGTGTGAAGTCTACCACCGTGGTAGACTATGCCAAAACCCTTCTCACTCTCAGAGGAGACCCGTGCTCTGTAGTGAACCGGTGATGGGTTGATCATGATGATAATGAAACTTAAACATATTATTACATACAGCTTCTGATGATTATACCAAACACACAATACGCTGCAGAAAATATTATACATCGACGTTTAGAAAGAGATACGGTTACGTAGAGCGTTGTATCTGTCGTTGAGACCGACAATACGTCACATAGGTATGAGTGACAGACACAACCCTCTACAAAGTTATTTTATATAACTAAATATATATATATTCTTATTTTACCTATCAAACAATAAATTTAAAAAGGAATTAAGAAACTATCATCGTAAAACAAAAAAAAAATAGCTAACATCTAAATATGCATGTGCTAGATTAACCTCAAAAGTATAGAGACAATAGAGTCAGGAATCACCTACTGAGAGCCTAAACCTTAATTCGTTATCAATAAGCTAGGGCGTGGTTGAAGGTAGAAAACAAAATAAAAGATTGTATAAGGAAATAAACTGTTTTATTCAGGGAAAAATCCCTCCATATCAAAGTTTATCTTTACCATTACTTATTGCTTTATCATTAAATAATTTATTATTTCCTTTAAGAAAAATCTACCGCCAGTTCGAAAAAGCATATCTACCGAGAGAAAGAACTGGCAAGAAAAAACTCGGCGGTGTCTATCCACAATTATTGAAAAATAGATACAACTATGGTATTACCATAACATATCCAACCCACATCGGGTATAAGCATAAACTATTACAAAGGAATACCAGTTGAATAACAAATTACACATTAAACAACATACATAGTATAACAATAGAAATATAAAATCAACAATATTCGTACCTGTAGGTATGTCACAGCTTCTTATTAAAAATAGGAAAATTAATGATGTCTACCGTCAAAGCAGAGCCATTTATAGCCCTTTGGCTACCCTTTCCATAAGTATAATGATACCATATAAAACTCAAATTCAATAGAGTCGACAATAGAGATTAAACTTTAGTTTTAAATTTATACACTTCAAAATTCCACATTATACTCTATTTAAATCTACAATTACTTTACTTCTAAAATATAATAAAATCAATTTCACCATGTAAGACCTTTGGATTAGCTGCTATATATTATCTGTTACCTCTGTAGTATTTTGTCTATCATTTTGACGTGCCTCTGTTTACAAATAAAATGTCAATGGTTTAGAATTAATTCTTAAGCAAAATCTAAAGAGCTTAGTAGCAATTTCAAGAAATAAATAGCAACTCTAACCATTTATCTTATACGGCCAAACTGACAATTGCTTCGTTCTCGAAGCAACAAAATAAAAACAAACAATTCGTAAAGTAATTTTTTAACAACATCAAAACATTTTTTTTTTTTTTTTTTCAAACAACATGTCTGTGGCTTCCAACAAAATTTAAAAAAACATTTTAAACATGTGTGTGACATACAAAATTACCACACAGTTTACTCTCAAAAATACAAGAAATATTTTTCTCGCCACAGCACATAAATGTTTCCAAACAAGATATCCTTTAACCCCATTGGTTTTAAACCAATATCAAAAAATATTTTTAACACCACTGGTATTAAAGCGATATTATAAAAATACTTTTCAACACCGTTGGTTCCAACGTTTTAAAGTATCATCTACAAAATATCCTTCAACACCATTGGTTTTAAGGCAACATCGTAAACCATCATAAAATTGTCCCTTAACACCATTGGTTTTGATCCATATATCACTATACAATTTTTCCATTGATCGAACATTTGATCAAAGTTTTAAATAAATTCCAATAAAATATAGAGATGAATATTAAACAAAGAAAAATTGCAACTGAACAAATTGTAAATTATCAGAATTTAAAATAATATGTTTCATAAAAAAGAACCATCAAAATGAAAAAGTTACAAAAATATTAATATTTCAAAATAAGTTAAATCATAAGAACTTTTTTTCAATTTCAAGTTAATAATTTTGCAAAAATAATAAAATACCATCGACTCTTACTCCTAAAGTACCAAAGTCAAAAACAAAGGGTAGGTATATAAAAAGTAATTATATGTAAGATATATCAAAACAAAACTAACTACTATGTTAGAAGAAGTAAAAATAATCAAAGAGTAAACTTATCTAATTATCGTTATTTACTTTCAAAAATATTTTCTATTCAATCTCTTTTTGTCTATCTGCAATCAGTCCTCGGACTATACAAAAAACATTTGTTGCTTCCCACATCCAATGATGTGCCAACAACCTTCCTTTTTATTAAATAAATACCAAAACATTTTTCCAATATAAAACTCCAAAAAGGTAGTAAATAAAAACATATAAAGGTAGGTATCAAAAACTAAAATGTCAAAAAATATCACACAAAAATAATTTACATTAAAAAGATCGTCAAAGAAGTAATCAATATCAAAAATAGTTAAACACTTCAAACATCAAAAACGTCAAAAAATAAAAAGTATTATTCAAAACAAAAACCTACGGCATTAAAAAATATTAAACACAAGTGGGTAGTCAAAAATCTCTAAACTCCAATATTCTAAATTTAGGTTTTAGGTTTGACCATAGTCCACCACGCTGGCCAAGTGTGGTTTGGCAGATCCATTACATCACATTACATAACGGTGGGTATTTATAAAAAAACAATGACATCAAACAATCAGTAGCTACTAGACTTAGCGGCATAGCAACAGGATAAGACATCAGCAGCCTAACCTATCCTTATATAAAAACTACAAAAATAAACTCCAACAAAATTTCTTAATTATTGTAGGTAGGTATCACAAATCTTTCATCTCTACGTTTCGCGAGTGAGAACTCCGATGCAAAGTCAATAGCAAATTTACAAAAATGGCCACGCTAATCGCGTTTCTGATCAATGAATCATCAATATTTAACGAATGATGCAATATGTATTTCTGTATTGTTCTTAATTTGAAACAAAATTACAACAAAAAAAAATTTTTTTTTTTCTTTTTTTTTTTGGTTCTTTTTTTTCCTTCTTTTCTCTCTGTCATTATGTAACACATAAATAAATTATATACATCTATTCGGCCAACCTGAAAAGTACTTCGTTCTCGAAGTACTTACATAGGAAATGCCTCAAGAACATAACTAAAAAAAAAAGTAAGATGACTCATCACTCGTAAAACAATATTCAATGATTCAATGTCAACATCACTATCATATAAATTACGAATATACGGCTAGACGTCAGACGTAAATTAAAATAGAACACAAATTAATCATCAGTAAATATTTACTGACAAACTTGCTTTAGTTTTTCACCGCTCGGTCAGTCTGACATTTAACTACATTTTATCATTTTCAAACTACAAACCTAGGTGCGATTAGATAATGTTACTAATGAACCGTATACAAAAAAAAGACATAACCTGTGTCAAGTCTAACCTATTGTAATCGTATGATCATTTACTTAATAAAAATTTCATACCAGCTAACTACCTGCAAATTTTCAACATTAATTTTCGTAATACCGATTTGTGTTATTAGCTGGGACATCATGCGATTAAACACATTCAAACATTAATCTGAGTCATTGAAACAGAACATCTATACTGAATACAAAATTACCCACAAATTTTTTATTTATTTAGTACCCACATCTTTATTTCGATAATACAATTAGTTTTAACACAAATAAAATGACGGCAGGTACTATGAAACTGTGTTACTACATTACGCAGAGTATTAATAGGTCCATGATTACGCAATAAAACTTTTTAAGGCCTACCTGCCTGAAAAAAATAGTCTCGCAAAAACACTTTTTTTTTTTTTTCACTTTCACAACACTTTGAACAAAATAAGCTTCCATACCGATTTAGGGTATCCAGATTAAGGGTATCCAATGTCCATTGTAGTACCTCTCGTGGACGTCAGTCATCACAACGCCTGTTGCAACATCTTTGATGGCTTTTCACAAAGCCATCCGAAATGGCCGGTATTTCTGAAACTTGTACAAACTGCATTAGAAAAGGCACAATTCAGCCATATCGTATCCCACTTCTGATGCTAGATTAACCTCAGAAGTATAGAGACAATAGAGTCAGGAATCACCTACTGAGAGCCTAAACCTTAATTCGTTATCAATAAGCTAGGGCGTGGTTGAAGGTAGAAAACAAAATAAAAGATTGTATAAGGAAATAAACTGTTTTATTCAGGGAAAAATCCCTCCATATCAAAGTTTATCTTTACCATTACTTATTGCTTTATCATTAAATAATTTATTATTTCCTTTAAGAAAAATCTACCGCCAGTTCGAAAAAGCATATCTACCGAGAGAAAGAACTGGCAAGAAAAAAACTCGGCGGTGTCTATCCACAATTATTGAAAAATAGATACAACTATGGTATTACCATAACATATCCAACCCACATCGGGTATAAGCATAAACTATTACAAAGGAATACCAGTTGAATAACAAATTACACATTAAACAACATACATAGTATAACAATAGAAATATAAAATCAACAATATTCGTACCTGTAGGTATGTCACAGCTTCTTATTAAAAATAGGAAAATTAATGATGTCTACCGTCAAAGCAGAGCCATTTATAGCCCTTTGGCTACCCTTTCCATAAGTATAATGATACCATATAAAACTCAAATTCAATAGAGTCGACA
Organism: Maniola hyperantus; assembly: GCF_902806685.2. Taxonomy (NCBI): domain Eukaryota; kingdom Metazoa; phylum Arthropoda; class Insecta; order Lepidoptera; family Nymphalidae; genus Maniola; species Maniola hyperantus. Next base: position 13,089,052 of record NC_048553.1, read on the forward strand.
ATAGAGATTAAACTTTAGTTTTAAATTTATACACTTCAAAATTCCACATTATACTCTATTTAAATCTACAATTACTTTACTTCTAAAATATAATAAAATCAATTTCACCATGTAAGACCTTTGGATTAGCTGCTATATATTATCTGTTACCTCTGTAGTATTTTGTCTATCATTTTGACGTGCCTCTGTTTACAAATAAAATGTCAATGGTTTAGAATTAATTCTTAAGCAAAATCTAAAGAGCTTAGTAGCAATTTCAAGAAATAAATAGCAACTCTAACCATTTATCTTATACATGCAATCATACACTCCCATTTACACACACACACACATGCACACACGCTCACACATACTCATAAGCACACACTCACACACGCATACACACACACATACAATCATACACACACTGTTGTAATTTTATTTTATTATTGTATATACCTACATTTATTCTAACTCTATTCTGTTAAAATAGTTTAATTATAATTTTAAGTAATCTCTTTTGGCCTTCTGTTATACCTAGATTTAAATTTAAATAATAATTATGTATTTACGCTGTTGATTACTTTCAAATAAACAAAATAAAATAAAATAAAGTTGCTGCTGTATGTTCTTGCGCAACAAGGCATACAGCATAATGCTGAGCTGGGACCCTTTTTCGGGTTGTGCCACACAATATGACAGATTGTTTCGGCGCTTCTTTTGCTTGTTCTCAGATGGAAGAAGCGCCGGAACTAGCTCTTAGTTTTAAGATGTGATATGTGGCACAGTTATGTAAATAAACGTCTTTTCTTTCTTTCTTTCAAAGCCGAAATCTCATTCTAAAGGTCGATGTATAATATTTCTTGCCGGCTACTGTACCTACAAACTTGGAATTTGGAAAGGATAGTGGCTTTTTAGTCACTATCCTTTTCAAATTACAAGTTGCAAAACTGCGCCAGCGTGGCAGACAATGGCTAGATTGAATTAAAGCAGTCTCTGCGTGCAGCTTATCTGTGCGACACGTGACGCCTAAAGGCGACCTAACGAGGGACAGCGCGTCCGTGGCCCGCCTTCACGATCGTACTATTATTTACTGAAGCCTTTGAATCCTGCCCCAGTAAAGGGATAATCATGTCACCTGAAAATACCATGAAAGCTTTCTTGATAAGCTGTAAACGGGATTTTTAGAGATCCGTACTTCAACAGGAAAAAGGTATCATATGATATTTATATCATATGATTAAAAATTTACTTACCTTTGAGCTGTGCCCTTAGATCAACCAGTCAGTCAGTCAGTCACCTTTTCTTTTTGTATATTTGGATTAATTAATTTATTTTATTTTTGTTTTATTAATTAGGAACACATACAATACACATATCACTTATACACAAACACACACTGATATAATATGTATCGATAATAAGTGTACACAGCATTCATTTTTAGATGACTATGTTGTTATCATTCGAAGATTTCCAAGTACCCCTTCTATGCAAGGGTGACCATAAATCGTACAAGTTGCCGGAAATGTTTTCCCAATACTAATCAATTTCGGTCTTATGTGTTACTGCCCTACCCTTGTGCATTAGAGCTAACATACATCAAATCGTGATAAAAGATTGCTTATCTTTTGCCGCAGCCTAAGTACAGTGCGACCGTTTAGAGTTGAAATTAAATATTTTGGATCTAAAATGATTTTTAAACAGCAACCCTAAAATTAATGTCACTGCTGTCAACGATAAAAAATATTGTGTTGATTTAGATGGGTTTTAGCAATTAACTAGTTTATTTTTATGAAAAATACAAAATAATAACCACATTACCAACAAGACTATTCTAAGTACCAAGGTGCCAGCCGTAGATAGAGTAATAAAGGTAGATACAGGAACGTTTGCTTTCTCATTCACACTAAAAAGAGAGCACAGATAAAGTTACTAATGTGATAAACAGAGACGGAGCTAACCTATTTTTTGTCCCTTATCGTGTAACTGGTTTTTTTCAAGAATACATACAACTTACATACAAGGCATGCAACTTTAGTTGCGAAACAAACTTTGAGAATCCGTGGCGTAATTGTATTTCTCATGAGTTATTTACTTGTTTTCACATAAAAAACGTTTAATACAAATATTGTTGATCGGTTAATACAAATATTGACTACTAAACAATGGTAATAATTGTCGTGTTACGTCGTGCTATCGCTATCTCATACGCGGTTACACAGTACTTAAATCTACCTATTATTCTATCTACGGTGCCAGCCATTATAGAATAAGAGCTTTATTTTTACTTTTTTTTAAAGTAAAAAGTAAGCTTTATTTTTTACTTTAATTATTAACACTAAATCAACCTGTTGCTGACTCTTTTTTTTAAAATGAGACTCTGAATTTGAATGAATCTCAGACCAGGGCGTGTTTCGAACCATCGTTACTTTAGTTTTAAGTTTGCGTAATAAATTATTATCACCACTATATCTTACAAATCCAACATCTAACTATCAAAAAGAGTAATTTATTACCTATTTTGAATAAATCATTTGACTTTCACTTTGACTTTGAATGGAATTCATGCACTTTTTTCAGAAATATAGTTATACTGCAATCTTTTACTCTGTGTACCTAGCACCATGTTACGAATGCCGGGTGGTTTCCGATCAGCAATCTTCCCGGCAAATGAAACCATCGCTCGGCCCGCCCTAATCCCACCATCCGTCTAGATCCCGACGATCGAAAGGTACCTTAATCGTTCAATTGGAATTTATTTGTTTGTTGCTGCGATGAAACAAATTGTGTGGGATTAGGGCGTGTGCACGCTAACCCGGTGCGGTGGATTATATTGATTGCGAATTTATTTAACAGCGAATGGGTTCAAAAAAAAATATTTTTACAAACATACCAGAAGTAAAGTTAAATAATAATCACGACGCGCACAGGCTTATCGAGAGTTTTAACTTTTATAATAACTTAACTGCAATATTAACTTGATTAGGGCCCAATTGCTATTGCGACCACTCAATCAAAATAATATGGCGACTTATACACAAAAAGCATTTACTAGTCGTCGAGTCTTGCGTCGGAACGAGACTAGCTCAAAAATCATCAACCACCCGTATTTATACCATCCACTAAAGATGGCTGCCTCGCCACGCAATAGATCACGCGACTTCATTTCAAAAGCCGCCAAATACAAGTGCGACAACATTTTCAGTATGATAATTTTTTTCTACTGCACTTGTCTGTTTATCATAAACTAGCAACTCGCCCCGGCTTCGCACGGGTAGCTTATTACAATTTTCGTAGGGATGTCGACCAATTAATCAATCAAGTTTTTGAAAATAAAATATAGCCCTTAAGAATAATATAGTTTTCTACTGGTGAAAGAATTTTCAGAAATTTACAGAGATTACACCCTACAAACAAACTCACAAACTTAGAGTGGAGTAACTATATGAGAGGAGACCCGTGCTCAGTAGCCAGCGATTGGTTGAGATGATGAAAATGATTTATCCATCCATACTATAATATTATAAATGCGAAAGTGTGTTTGTTTGTCTGTCTGTCTGTCTGCTAGCTTTTCATGGCCCATCCGTTCAACCGATTTTGACAAAATTTGGTACAGATATAGCTTGCATCCCGGGGAAGGACATAGGACTATTTATCCCGGAAAATCAAAGAGATCCCACGGGATTTTTAAAAAACTAAATCCAATGCGAACGAAGTCGCGGGTATCATCTAGTTTCTAATAATGTGAATGATTCAGTTGATTAAATTGATACTAATGTGAGGTGGGCCTTACGAAAACCGGTCAACTCGGGATTTGTGCGAGCTCATTTGCTTTGCAGATCCGTTCAGAGCAGGTTAAGGGGCTTGTAGGTGATGTCTTCGCCTTAATACCGCTTAATTCGTACTGTATTGATTCTGGGGTTACTTGATACAATCTGTAATGACTTGTTTATCTGATTTTAGTACTTTATGTGATTTAGCCAAAGCCTAAAGACGAAAGTCTTTAATGAGTGTGTCCTACCTGTGATGACGTATGGCGCTGAGACGTGGACACTGACAGTTGGCCTTGTCCACAAGTTCAAAGTCGCTCAGCGGGCTATGTTGGGTATCTCTCTGAGGGACAAAATCCGTAACGAGGAAATCCGTAGAAGAACCAGAGTGACCGACATAGCCCAACGAATTAGCCAGCTGAAGTGGCAGTGGGCAGGCCACGTCTGCCGCAGAACCGATGGCCGATGGGGCAGACGTGTTCTGGAGTGGAGACCGCGTATCAGCAAGCGCAGTGTGGGACGACCTCCAACCCGCTGGACTGACGACCTTAAGAAGATAGCGGGAAGTGGGTGGATGAGGAAGGCGGAGGATCGTGTGTGGTGGCGTGCTCTTGGGAAGGCCTATGTCCAGCAGTGGACGCAAATAGGCTGATTGATTGATTGATGTGATTTATGTAGAATGTGCTCGATTTGCTTCAGTTCGTAAGTCTAGTAATAATAATTAATATTCAATACCCATATTATAAATGCGAAAGTGTGTTTGTTTGTTGGTTTGTCCCTCAATCACGTCGCAACGGAGCAACGGATCGACGTGATTTTTTATTTTATTTATTTATGCAAAAAATCACGTCAATCCGCTGAACCGTTGCGACGTGATTGAAGGACAAACCAACAAACCAATAAACCATACTAATATAATAAAAAGGGTACTATATAAAAATAGAAAGAAAAATAGGAAAGAAAAGACCACTTATAGGTCGTCAGAGTAAACTTCCGCAACAAAAGGTTTCACAAGCGAGCGCTTTTCTGGCGGAACGGAGCTAGTGGCGTTTTACATTAATTACCACAATACAATCCACATTTCGTAGTATTACTTGTGATACACACAGAAGTGCTGTTCGAACAACACTTTTATGATCTAAATATATAAAAAGAAAAAGTGAATGACTGATTGACTGATCTATCAACACAACTCAAACTGGATCGGGCTGTCTGGCAAAACTACTTATACAGAGTGTAACTAGAACGCTAGCAAATACTTAGCGTTATTGTTATACTACCTAAACACAATCCAATACCAATAACCATTTGCCTCATTTTGTAGTTTTAGTGATTTAGTATTTTTCAAATCCGCAATGTATAACATGCAAAACTCGGGTCAATGGCCCGCTTACGACACGGCATTGACTCCGAGTGACCTACTAACGTAACGTTCGTTGACCTCTGGCAGTTTTATTTGCAATGTATCGTAAACTTTAACAAAATAATAGGATTTTTTCATTTATTTTTTTGCGGTTTTTTATGGTGCTATTCTAGGCAAGCGTGCCCCATCTTAGACTGCATCATTACTTGCCAGCACAGGTCTGATTGTATCCAACCGCTAGGTTATAAATTAACAACGATTGATTATTACAGTCCTGTCATTTTTAGGGTTCCGTACCTCAAAAGGAAAAACGGAACCCTTATAGGATCACTTTGTTGTTTGTCTGTCTGTCTGTCTGTCTGTCTGTCTGTCTGTCTGTCTGTCAAGAAACCTACATGGTACTTCCCGTTGACCTAGAATCATGAAATTTGGCAGGTAGGTAGATCTTATAGTTGACATTTGGGTAAAAATCTGAAAACATGTCATGAACTAATAATAGGCTACTTGACTCATATCTAATTTCGTCCAATAAATGATTATTTATTATAGTATTTTGCTTAAAACAACGAAATATATCAATAACAATTATTAAAAACGCAGGATGGATATATAAATCCAATTTAAAAAAATACAATTTTTACTTTTATTTGAAACGCAGAAAACACTGTCAGCCATGATGTGACGTCATTAAATATGTAAACAAAGAAATGTCATTCCTATGTCACGCGGGGACTAACGTAGTATCCATATATATAAAATTTAGAGTCCTGACTAACTTATATATCAACGCACAGCCTAAACATCTAAACAGCTGGTCCTAGATACATGAAATTTGGTGAGTGTGTTCTTTGTAGGTAAAGAGAAGGTATCCACTAGGAAAGGATTTTTTGAAATTCCACCCCTGAGTGGGTTAAATGGAGGTTTGAAATTTATGAAGTCCACGCGGGCGAAGTCACAAGCATAAGCTAGTTTTTATATATTTCTAAAAATTCATAGTAAACGTAAAAAAATATCGTTTTCTCTTTATAAATTGAATAAGTTATTAAGTAAGACTTACAACAAAGTGATCTTTGCAAAAATAAATTTGGGTTGAAGTCGTTAGTCATATAGGATAGGATCCCTTTAAGCAAGTCTTTGCGTGTTACGTATATTTATTTCACTGGGCACTCTAATCCACAACTTTCCTGTGGTCTTTATCGATGCGTTTTTTACATTCTCGGATGATACAATAACGATAATTACTATATTTTTCATGTAAACTAGTATAGAAGTCATGTTTATTAAACTTTGGTAGGTTATGCTCAGTATATATAATGTACTCTGTGGTTATGCTGTTGTTTACAAATGCATGACGTCAGAGCACAGATAATCTATCGGCCAAACATGGCCGACAGTGTTTTCACCTGTCTAAGAAAAATATTTTTTTAAATTAAAGTTTTACGGGTTTTAGAGCGCAAAAAAATATAGTGTTATTTTTTTTGATATAATAGGACAAATATTAACCATTTAAGACCAACTTAAAAAAATTGTCAAGTAGCCTATTAGTATTTTCAACTTTCGAAGTGAGTGACTATATCAAGTGGGGTATCATATGAAAGGTCTTCACCTGTACATTCTAAAAAAGATTTTTATTTATTTTTATGCATCATAGTTTTTGAATTATCGTGCAAAATGTCGATAAAATACGACTGTAGTACGGAACCCTCATTGCGCGAGCCTGACTCGCACTTGGCCGGTTTTTATCACACCCCGTATTTGTTTGCACTGATGTCACAGTTAGCGTAAGTGTCTGTCCGTGTGTCAGCGCGAACCGTTGCCAATGCGGCTGTATGCAGTGTGCAAGATTTATGGCGCACATTTAGCTCGCATACTTTACAAGCGCCACTTTTCACGGGACACTACATTATTTCTTTCCAATTTTAAAATATATCGCACTTTCTTAAAAGTTTTATCATCCTAAAAACGCATACTTACATAGAGAGTGACGATAAATCGGAACTCTTCTTTTTCCATCGTTCCTTCAATAGGGTCTTGGACTGTAGTAATAAAATGACGTGATTTTTAGGGATCCGTACCTCAAAAGGAAAAACGGAACCCTTATAGGATCACTTTGTTGTCTGTCTGTCTGTCTGTCAAGAAACCTACAGGGTACTTCCCGTTGACCTAAAATCATGAAATTTGGCAGGTAGGTAGGTCTTATAGCTGGCATCAGGCGAAAAATCTGAAAACCGTGAATTTGTGGTTACATTACACAAAAAAAAAATTGTGGTCATAAACTAATACTTAATTAGTATTTTCAATTTTCGAAGTAAGATAACTATATCAAGTACAGTATCATATGAAAGGTCTTCACTTGTTCATTCTAAAACAGATTTTCATTTATTTTTATGCATCATTGTTTTTGAATTATCGTGCAAAATGACGAAAAAATACGACTGTTGTACGGAACCCTCGTTGTGCGAGCCTGACTCGCACTTGGCCGGTTTTTTTTATTTGTATAGCGGTAGTTTATGGGACTAGATTTCATTATTGAAGAGAATAATAATTAAAAAAGACAAATCACGATTTATATTTATTTTTAAAATTATTAATTAAGTCACACTTGTATGAAAAACGATTACTGACGTCACAAGGCATAAACGACTATTTTTTAAACATATCAATCGTCAATCTTTATATATAAAAGGAAAAGGTGACTGACTGACTGACTGACTGATCTATCAACGCACAGCTCAAACTACTGGACGGATCAGGCTGAAATTCGGCATGCAGATAGCTATTATAACGTAGGCGTCCGCTAAAGGATTTTTCAAAATTCAACCCCTAAAGGGGTAAAATAGAGGTTTGAAGTTTGTATGAAACTCTGTCAGTTTTGAAGTTAGAAGTACGAAATTTTGCAATTTACACTAATCTATATAATATATAAAAGGAAAAGGTGACTGACTGACTGACTGATCTATCCAGTTGATATCGTTCAGTCCGTATCAGTAGGCGTCCGCTAAGAAAGGATTTTTCAAAATTCAACCTCTAAAGGGGTAAAATAGGGGTTTGTTTGTATGAAAGTCTGTCAGTTTTGAAGTGTCGTTAAAGAAGTTTTGTAGTTAATATTTTTGCAATGGGCTACTTGACTCATATCTAATTTCGTCCAATAAATGATTATTTATTATAGTATTTTGCTTAAGACAACGAAATATATCAATAACAATTATTAAAAACGCAGGATGGATATATAAATCCAATTTAAAAAAATACAGTTTTTATTTTTATTTGAAACGCAGAAAACGCTGTCAGCCATGATGTGACGTCATTAAATATGTAAACAAAGAAATGTCATCCCTATGTCACGCGGGGACTAACGTAGTATCCATAATTATATAAAATTTAAAGTCCTGACTAACTTATATATCAACGCACAGCCTAAACATCTAAACAACTGGTCCTAGATACATGAAATTTGGTCTGTGTGTTCTTTGTAGGTAAAGAGAAGCTATCCACTAGGAAAGGATTTCTTGAAATTCCACCCCTGAGTGAGTTAAATGGGGGTTTGAAATTTATGAAGTCCACGCGGACGAAGTCACGAGCATAAGCTAGTTTTTATATATTTCTAAAAACTCATAGTAAACGTAAAAAAATATCGTTTTCTCTTTATAAACTGAATAAGTTATTAAGTAAGACTTACAACAAAGTGATCTTTGCAATAATAAATTTGGGTTGAAGTCGTTAGTCATATAGGATCCCTTTAAGCAAGTCTTCGCGTGTTACGTATATTTATTTCACTGGGCACTCTAGTCCACAACTTTCCTGTGGTCTTTATCGATGCGTTTTGTACATTCTCGGATGATTCAATAACGATAATTACTATATTTTACATGTAAACTAGTATAGAAGTCATGTTTATTAAACTTTGGGAGGTTATGCTGTTGTTTACAAATGCATGACGTCAGAGCACAGATAATCTATCGGCCAAACATGGCCGACAGTGAAATGAAATCATTTAATTTTTGCTACATGTGAGTAGTAAATGATCGTACATATATAGATGGTCCTTTCACATTTTGCCATTTATGTATGGCGTGCAAAATATGTGGTACTTACAATAAAAATAAATTTAAGAAAAGAACAAATAGAAATGACCACGACAGTAAAACTTTAAAGTGTTTTCACCTGTCTAAGAAAAATATATTTTTAAATTAAAGTTTTACGGTTTTTAGGGCGCAAAAAAATATAGTGTTAATTTTTTTGATCTAATAGGACAAATATTAACCATTTAAGACCTACTTAAAAAAAGTGTCAACTAGCCTATTAGCAGTATGACATATTTTATGACTTATGTTAAAATCTCATAGTTAAAAATCAAACCTAAGGGTGTAAATAGGGGTTTAAAATTTGTGTAGTCCACGCGGACGAAGTCACGGGCATAAGCTAGTTTTCAATAATAAGAATTAAGTAAGAAGTTGTTAAAAAATAATTTTATATATTTTTTTTATAATTTAATTTAATAATTATTTATTTATTTTGAATTTTGAATTGAGACAAACGAGTTTCCTACCCTCTAGCACTAAGAAAATCCTGTATTGCAAAATTAAAGTTTATTAGAAAATTTAATACAAAAATGCAAGATATTCATTCTCATTTTCATCATGGAAGAATACATTCCTTTTACGGAATGCAACAGCGGTGCTTTGACCAAGTTAGCGTTGCTTACCACAAAATATTATGTTTATGTAGAGGCCTCTTCAGACGAGCGTTTATTTTGTCTTACTTTCTGTTACTGTTGGCTTTCCCCGCAGTAAATATTAGCTGAACGCTGAAAGGCTTCTTCAGATGAGCGTTTATTTTGTCTTACTTTCTGTAAGTCTTGGCTTTCTCCGCAGTAAATATTGACTAAACGCTGAAAGGTTTCTTCAGACGAGCGTTTATGTTATCTTACTTTCTGTAACTCTGGGCTTTCCCCGCACTTTGGCTGAACGGTAAAGGAATATTCATTTATTAGGGTACGCAAATAGGGTAGTGTACATTTATTAGGGTAGGAATATACATTTAATAGGGTAGGGTAAATATATAAAACGAAAAGGTGACTGACTGACTTATCTATCAACGCACAGCTCAAAGTACTGAACGGATCGGGCTGGAATTTGGCATGCAGATAGCTACTATGACGTAGACATCCGCTAAGAAAGGATTTTTGAAAATTCACCCCCTAAGGAGATAAAATAGGGGCTCAAAATTTGTGTAGTCCACGCGGACTAGCATGAGCTAGTTATTAAATAAAACGCGTGTCTACTCTGACCTACTAAGTTGGTATGTACCTATTCTTAATTATGCCGCGCATGTTTATTGTCTGGCTTGACGTTTAATTTAGTTTCATGAAAAGTTTTCTGTTTGCCACAATCTTGAACGTTGAATGAATAAACTTCTGTACAAAACATGCCAAATGAAGTGTTTTGTTGTTGGGCTCTTTAGCCGCGACGTGGAAGAAAGAAATGAGTTAGAAAGAACGCTTGACAAATGAGTTTGTTGTGGGCGCTTCTCAGACCTGGGCGCGTTAGGAACCCTCGTAGCTTTAGTTTTAAGTTTGCGTGATAATTATCACCACTATATTCTTACAAATCTAACAACAGACAATCAAAAAGAGTAATTTATTAGCTATTTTGAATAATTTGTTTGAATTTGGTGCCAGGCGCAATAGTAAATTACTCCGAGTGGCCTACTTACGCAACGTTTGTTGACATCTAGCGTCAGTCAGATGTTTTGTTTGCAATAATATATCGTAAACATAATTCATTTATCAAAATCGGTTAAGCCGTTCAGTAGTTACAAGCGGACGTAGGAACGGGCACACAACCAACTCATCCAGTCACTCACACACTCCCAACCACTCACCAACTCACCCACTCACCCGTTCACCGAACCACTCACCCATCCACTCACCCACTCACCAACTCATCCAGTCTCTTACACACTCCCAACCACTCACCAACTCACCCACTCACCCGGTCACCGAACCACTCACCCATCCACTCACCCACTCACCAACTCATCCAGTCACTCACACACTCCCAACCACTCACCAACTCACCCACTCACCCGTTCACCGAACCACTCACCCATCCACTCACCCACTCACCAACTCATCCAGTCTCTTACACACTCCCAACCACTCACCAACTCACCCACTCACCCGGTCACCGAACCACTCACCCATCCACTCACCCACTCACCAACTCATCCAGTCACTCACACACTCCCAACCACTCACCAACTCACCCACTCACCCGGTCACCGAACCACTCACCCATCCACTCACCCACTCACCAACTCATCCAGTCACTCACACACTCCCAACCACTCACCAACTCACCCACTCACCCGTTCACCGAACCACTCACCCATCCACTCACCCACTCACCAACTCATCCAGTCTCTTACACACTCCCAACCACTCACCAACTCACCCACTCACCCGGTCACCGAACCACTCACCCATCCACTCACCCACTCACCAACTCATCCAGTCTCTTACACACTCCCAACCACTCACCAACTCACCCACTCACCCGTTCACCGAACCACTCACCCATCCACTCACCCACTCACCAACTCATCCAGTCTCTTACACACTCCCAACCACTCACCAACTCACCCACTCACCCGGTCACCGAACCACTCACCCATCCACTCACCCACTCACCAACTCATCCAGTCACTCACACACTCCCAACCACTCACCAACTCACCCACTCACCCGGTCACCGAACCACTCACCCATCCACTCACCCACTCACCAACTCATCCAGTCACTCACACACTCCCAACCACTCACCAACTCACCCACTCACCCGTTCACCGAACCACTCACCCATCCACTCACCCACTCACCAACTCATCCAGTCTCTTACACACTCCCAACCACTCACCAACTCACCCACTCACCCGGTCACCGAACCACTCACCCATCCACTCACCCACTCACCAACTCATCCAGTCACTCACACACTCCCAACCACTCACCAACTCACCCACTCACCCGGTCACCGAACCACTCACCCATCCACTCACCCACTCACCAACTCATCCAGTCACTCACACACTCCCAACCACTCACCAACTCACCCACTCACCCGTTCACCGAACCACTCACCCATCCACTCACCCACTCACCAACTCATCCAGTCTCTTACACACTCCCAACCACTCACCAACTCACCCACTCACCCGTTCACCGAACCACTCACCCATCCACTCACCCACTCACCAACTCATCCAGTCTCTTACACACTCCCAACCACTCACCAACTCACCCACTCACCCGTTCACCGAACCACTCACCCATCCACTCACCCACTCACCAACTCATCCAGTCTCTTACACACTCCCAACCACTCACCAACTCACCCACTCACCCGTTCACCGAACCACTCACCCATCCACTCACCCACTCACCAACTCATCCAGTCTCTTACACACTCCCAACCACTCACCAACTCACCCACTCACCCGGTCACCGAACCACTCACCCATCCACTCACCCACTCACCAACTCATCCAGTCACTCACACACTCCCAACCACTCACCAACTCACCCACTCACCCGTTCACCGAACCACTCACCCATCCACTCACCCACTCACCAACTCATCCAGTCTCTTACACACTCCCAACCACTCACCAACTCACCCACTCACCCGTTCACCGAACCACTCACCCATCCACTCACCCACTCACCAACTCATCCAGTCACTCACACACTCCCAACCACTCACCAACTCACCCACTCACCCGTTCACCGAACCACTCACCCATCCACTCACCCACTCACCAACTCATCCAGTCTCTTACACACTCCCAACCACTCACCAACTCACCCACTCACCCGTTCACCGAACCACTCACCCATCCACTCACCCACTCACCAACTCATCCAGTCTCTTACACACTCCCAACCACTCACCAACTCACCCACTCACCCGTTCACCGAACCACTCACCCATCCACTCACCCACTCACCAACTCATCCAGTCACTCACACACTCCCAACCACTCACCAACTCACCCACTCACCCGTTCACCGAACCACTCACCCATCCACTCACCCACTCACCAACTCATCCAGTCTCTTACACACTCCCAACCACTCACCAACTCACCCACTCACCCGTTCACCGAACCACTCACCCATCCACTCACCCACTCACCAACTCATCCAGTCTCTTACACACTCCCAACCACTCACCAACTCACCCACTCACCCGGTCACCGAACCACTCACCCATCCACTCACCCACTCACCAACTTATCCAGTCACTCACACACTCCCAACCACTCACCAACTCACCCACTCACCCGGTCACCGAACCACTCACCCATCCACTCACCCACTCACCAACTCATCCAGTCTCTTACACACTCCCAACCACTCACCAACTCACCCACTCACCCGTTCACCGAACCACTCACCCATCCACTCACCCACTCACCAACTCATCCAGTCTCTTACACACTCCCAACCACTCACCAACTCACCCACTCACCCGGTCACCGAACCACTCACCCATCCACTCACCCACTCACCAACTCATCCAGTCTCTTACACACTCCCAACCACTCACCAACTCACCCACTCACCCGTTCACCGAACCACTCACCCATCCACTCACCCACTCACCAACTCATCCAGTCTCTTACACACTCCCAACCCACTCACCAACTCACCCACTCACCCGGTCACCGAACCACTCACCCATCCACTCACCCACTCACCAACTCATCCAGTCACTCACACACTCCCAACCACTCACCAACTCACCCACTCACCCGGTCACCGAACCACTCACCCATCCACTCACCCACTCACCAACTCATCCAGTCACTCACACACTCCCAACCACTCACCAACTCACCCACTCACCCGTTCACCGAACCACTCACCCATCCACTCACCCACTCACCAACTCATCCAGTCTCTTACACACTCCCAACCACTCACCAACTCACCCACTCACCCGGTCACCGAACCACTCACCCATCCACTCACCCACTCACCAACTCATCCAGTCACTCACACACTCCCAACCACTCACCAACTCACCCACTCACCCGTTCACCGAACCACTCACCCATCCACTCACCCACTCACCAACTCATCCAGTCTCTTACACACTCCCAACCACTCACCAACTCACCCACTCACCCGTTCACCGAACCACTCACCCATCCACTCACCCACTCACCAACTCATCCAGTCTCTTACACACTCCCAACCACTCACCAACTCACCCACTCACCCGTTCACCGAACCACTCACCCATCCACTCACCCACTCACCAACTCATCCAGTCTCTTACACACTCCCAACCACTCACCAACTCACCCACTCACCCGGTCACCGAACCACTCACCCATCCACTCACCCACTCACCAACTCATCCAGTCACTCACACACTCCCAACCACTCACCAACTCACCCACTCACCCGTTCACCGAACCACTCACCCATCCACTCACCCACTTCACCAACTCATCCAGTCTCTTACACACTCCCAACCACTCACCAACTCACCCATCACCCGTTCACCGAACCACTCACCCATCCACTCACCCACTCACCAACTCATCCAGTCACTCACACACTCCCAACCACTCACCAACTCACCCACTCACCCGTTCACCGAACCACTCACCCATCCACTCACCCACTCACCAACTCATCCAGTCTCTTACACACTCCCAACCACTCACCAACTCACCCACTCACCCGTTCACCGAACCACTCACCCATCCACTCACCCACTCACCAACTCATCCAGTCACCTCACACACTCCCAACCACTCACCAACTCACCCACTCACCCGTTCACCGAACCACTCACCCATCCACTCACCCACTCACCAACTCATCCAGTCTCTTACACACTCCCAACCACTCACCAACTCACCCACTCACCCGTTCACCGAACCACTCACCCATCCACTCACCCACTCACCAACTCATCCAGTCTCTTACACACTCCCAACCACTCACCAACTCACCCACTCACCCGTTCACCGAACCACTCACCCATCCACTCACCCACTCACCAACTCATCCAGTCTCTTACACACTCACCCACTCACTCATCCGCCCACCCAACCTAACTCACCCACCCACACACTCATCGACTCACCAACTCACCCACTCACCCGCCATCCCAATTAAACATACGGGGTAGCGAGATCAATTAATCTATGGATACGGGTTTTACCTAACTACCAGTAAACCATTAGTTAAGAGATCATGAAAAACAAATTTCAAAATAACACGTCATACAAATTGTATTTATTTTATAAATCATTCGTAAAAATAGCTTCGAGTCACATCGCTTCGAATGTAATAAAAGTGGCGATTAATTACCGTTCGGCGATACATCATTACTCTGTTCCGACGAGCACTATCTCTCGACGTTTATTAATAACTGACCATTTAAACAGACGTGTGTGAATACGAACCGTTACGTATTTCAGTGGTTCTGAAGTTAAGAGTTTATGAAACAATAACAAAACTTAGGTATGTTCCCGGCAGTTAAACAGTCGCGTCTGACGTAGTGAGGCAAGTGTAAGCACGCGCACTGTTCCAAGCGCTCGTGTACTGTGTACGGATGTAGCACTCACACTAATGCAGATGGCGAACGCGGTGTGCGGCGCGGCGCGCGGGCTGGTGTGTACCGCTCCCTCGCGTCAGCGCCTTACAGACGCCAAAAAAGATGAAACAAAATAAAATGCCTATTCACTCTTGACTTGAAGGTACCCCGTATTAAAAGTGGAGGGGAAAACTGATGCCGGAAGGGCGTTTCACACCCTAGCGATTTGAACTAGGAGGCAATCGCTTCGTACTTGTCCGTGGAATTTCGACTACGTACCAGTGGATATTTTGACGAGCCTTGCGTTATTTCGCAACAGAACCCTAAAGCTCAGAAATCCGCCAATTTGTCAGTCCGTTATCTGTCCCCTATAAGAGTGAATGGAACTGCACTGACGGAGATAGCAGCGCCGCCGGCTCGCTTTGATGACATTAAAGGAATTATACATATAAAGAGCTTTTAATTTTATACGCGTTCCGAACTTCCGATACAGTGGATGACTCGATCGGAAAAGTTAAGTTCGTTAATAATAAAGCACATTCCTTTCAACTATAAAATGAAATGAAATGAAATTATTTTTATTTGCTGGAAATATCGTACAAAGAGATGTTACTATTATTATCCAATGTACAATAATTTACTGCCATGCCCCGTATACATAATAATTTAAATACCTACATAAAAGGGAAAGCTAATTGACTAACTGACTAGCTGATTTATCAACGCACAGATCAAACTACTGGACGGATTGGGTTGAAATTTGGCATGCAGATAGCTGTTATGATTAGGTGTCGCTATTCCATATTATACACTGTAATAAAATAACACAAAGTGACAGATCCACGCCCCTAGAATAACCCTGGGAATAAACCCTTGTTGAAATCTAGTGGGAACACCGCCGAAGTGAGTTGGTTCTTCAGTGTAGATCATCATGTAGCCATTTGTGGGAATGAGTGTATATTTTATAATAAAATTCCACAAGCAATTTTAGACTTGCCTTTACACAAGTTTAAAAAATGTGTTAAAAGTATGCTCCTAAAAAAAGCATATTATACAGTCGCAGACTATGTAAACGATAAAAAAGCTTGGATTTGACTCGCTCCAGCAATGCACGGGGCTGCAATGGCTTGTATAGTACGGTATTAATAACATTGTAAATTGAAAAATTAAAAAGAGCAACCGCCGAGTTTCTTGCTGGTTCTTCTCGGTGGGAACGGCCGCGGCGTTCCGAACCAGTGGTAAATTAAAACTACCTGACTATTCATAAACACTTGTAAAAAGTTTACATGAATAAAAGAACATTCTATTCTAGATAATATTTAGGTAAAGTTTAGCAAAATATGATCGCATGGCAGGCACGTAACAATTTCCAACTGTACTGCTAATACTCTTAACGCATGCATATATTTCCCCATCCCGCGGGATTATCTAGATTAATTGCTATATATTATAATATCTAGAATTATAAATTATTCTCCGCCGTAATCTAGCAACTTTTAAGCTGTCTGTTACTAGTTAAGGGAAATGGCAAAACAATCATCATCATCAACAGATAGATGTCCACTGCTGGACTATGTCTCTCGCGGCTTCCTGCAACTCGTTTGATGGCATATTATGTCCACCTAGAAGGGGGGGGGGGGGGGGGGGGGGGCTTCCTAAGCTACGCTTTCCAATGCGAGGAAGCTGAAAATATACTTATCTGAATAGTGAATATTATATCGATACTAAATACAACCAGCGAGCAAAAGCGGTGGTGGTGAAGACGTCGGTCTCCTGTTCGGAAGGTTGGGGGTTCGATTCCGGGCACCTCTGAGTTTTTGGAGTTATATGTGAGGTGAGTATTACTTGAAAACGAGACTGAAATTCAGGTTTTTTTTAGTTTTTCCTTTATTCATAGACTAAACAATAACTGTGTTCATTTTAAGCTTTTGTGTCTGCTAGGATTAGAATTTTGATGATCGGTGAGTGAGTGAGTGAGTGAGTCAGTGACAAAATTAAGGAGCTTTGACTTGCCATAGTTCTTACACCACAGGTCCGAATTGAATGAAATTTGATAATATACTTACCAGGTTATATCACTGGAAATTTCACATAGCTTTACCTATAAAGAAGCTACAGAGGGGTCGAAAACGCCCCGAATGGCTTCGAGAAAGGGATGTACGGTTGTGCCTTTGCTTGCTCGACTTGGCGGTGACACTACCGTGCCACCAGTACATGTGCGTACTATGTCAGTGGCTTTAACGGTGAAGAAAAACATCGTGAGGAAACCTGTATGCCTGAGCGTGTTGCCGCCCTTTAAGTACGGAACCCTAAACATAATATGTAAACACATACTTAATAAATGGTTAATTAAGATACTTTTAAAGAATTTAAATAAAAACATGACTTTTTCGTTTTCCAAAAGTTTATTCGTTCTCATTTTAATTTTACATTAATAAACTGAATTATTTATCTAAACATATCGGCATATAAATAATATAATATGTGGTAATTAATCTAGACTCCCACGGGGCTCGCTCGGGAAATATATGAGTGCAGTAAAAGTTGAAAATTGCCGGGTTTCCGGTACAAATTGCAATATTACTGCTATATATTTTGGAGTTTCATATTTTATAGTATTTTAAAATTGCTTTAAAAATTCACTCACTGTATATAGGTGCTATCTCACTTAAATTAAGATAAATATTAACCTGAGAGAGGCATAGCAAGTTTCAAAATTCAAAGTCCTGACTGACTAACTTTATAATTTATAATTATCTTTATAATTTCTTTATTTGCAAAAAATACAAAGATCACAGTATTTATTTGGCATCTAGTTCCCTTAAAAGTGAGAACTATGGGAATTATAACATTTCCCTTATAGATTAGTGCTTGTTTATAATAGGAGAGTTGCGTCAGTACCACAATAAATATTAAGGTTATTGCCATGTGATAAGCTATTCAATCTAAGTGGATTACTTATATATCAACGCACAGCCGAAACCACTGGTCCTAGAGACATGAAATTTTGAGGGTCTTTCTTTGTAAAAAGTAGGTATTAAGAAAGGATTTTTCGAAATTCCATCCCTAAGTGGGTTAAACAGGGGTAGGAAGTTTGTATGAAAATCCGTCATTTTCAAGTTATTTGCATGAAAATTTGTATTTGGGTTGTCGGTGAAGTGAAATGATGAAATATATGTTTCAGGATTTTTGTAAATTCAACCCCCACCTCGATTTTCTAAATTCCAGCCGAACGAAGCTATAGTTTAGGTATAACTATACGGTCTCGTACCAGTATATATGTTACGGGTAAGTTTACCCGGGTATACTTAGTATTACCCAAGGTTCTTGGGTAATGGCCAAATAATAATGAAAAATGAGTTTTAATTCGGAGTTTGCCGACTCATTTACTAACTCACCTAGGTGTATCCAATGCTCAGTGGCGTGCACAGGAGTTCAACCCAGGGTATGCATTTAGGTATGAATTTATTTTACGGGCGGTTATAATGAAAAATAAGCATTGATTTATTACAATGAGGGTAAGCAGTGCGTTTATGCCTTTATGAGCTGCACGCCACTGCCAATGCTTACTGGGTTATATTAGATTAATTAATAAGAGACCCCCAATATAGTGAGTGGTCTCTTCCGTCGGCCCGGCGAAGCGGGGCTCCTTTTTGCTAGGTTTAAAAAGAAATAATTCTAACCTAACTCATCCGAGTCGGAGTGGCCTAAGTCCTGAGCTCGCTTCGCTCGCTCTTGGTAGTTTAAGCGGGGGAAGGAAAGAGTACCCCACTATGAAATGGAGCCATCTTGGAGCCATGCATTTCTTCCAACCGGAAAAGGACACAATAGCTGTAAGAGCATAAACTTTGTCCAACCAAACATTATCCAGCCAGAGTTGGGTAGACCTAGGTGAGTATGGGTAAATTCCGAATTACAATTTATTTTACTTAAGTATTATTCGAACTTTACCCAAAACGTTTGTGGTGAGAGATTGCCGCATTTGTCACACTGACACCTGCGTCACACCTGTTTTGATTCTATAACAACTTGCTACCAATCTACTACCACAGCCTTCCCTTTCATCATCATCATCATCAACCGACAGACGTCCACTGCTGGACATAGGTCTCTTGTAGGGACTTCCACACGCCACGGTCTTGCGCCGCCTGAATCCAGCGGCTCGCTGCGACTCGTCTGATGTCGTCCGTCCACCTCAATATTCCCTTTACCAACTGACAAAAACCTCCCTTATTAACATTTGCTACATTTTGGTTTAGCTTGGTAGGTACAAGTTCCATAAGTGTTAACCTAGCCCCCGCGTGCTATGTCATCAATAACTCGTGACCTGTGACATAGTGGAGCCATGACAGATAGCCGTATTTGTCACACGCCACACCTGCGTCACACCTGTTGTGATACATAACAACTTGCTATCAATCTACTACCCCTGCTGGGGTAACCTAACCTAACCTTTCATCACCTTACAAAAACCTAAATCATTTTAAATACAAATCAAAAATAGCGGACCGGCAGGAATCGAACCCGCGTCTCCTGGGATCGCGCCCGAAGCTCTGACCACTAAGCTACGGTACGCTTGCTGAGTGACGAAATTTGAGATAGGTATGTATGTTCACTCAGTACTAGAGATGGGCGTTATTGGCTATTTCTGGCTACGGTTATCCAACAGTTATTTAGTTTCAATACCGATATTGATAACAGTTGCCGAATATCGGTATCAGAGTTGTGTTTTATAACTTTAATATGCGCAACGCGCAATGGTTTCCGTTGTAGTAACTGAGCTAGCTGCCGTATCAATACCGTCTGTATAGCTAGCGCGCGCATATTTCACTAAAATAAAACGAATTTTACTTTCATGAATATCGTGAAGTAATCACAATCTTAAGTTCATAGCAGCAAAGTTTAATTATAATGATTATTGACATAGGTTAAACTATAGTGGACGCCTGCACGGATAGTTTGCCACAGTCCAGTTAACCAAAAACATTTCACGACGATTGATAAACCAAAGAGGACCTTATCTCTATTATTCTAAGGCTAACTGTAATAAAATTGATAGATCAAAGTGTAATGGACAAGTACTTGTACAGTTAAGCCTTAGCATAATAGAGATAAGGTCGGCTTTGGTTTATCAAGTTCTTAGTTACTAAGCCGGTAGCCAATAACCGCTCCTTCTCAGCTTTCAGTGAAAGTAAGAAAGAGAAGGCATAATTATTGCGTTTTTAGTTACCAAAAAACCAAACAATGCATTGTCAGTTACCAGTTGGCAGCGTTGCGTTGTCAGGTGGTTCGTCATAGATGATAGCTGATAACCGTTACTAGCTACGACAATAACGTTACGGTACGCTATAGGCACGGCATCGGGTTTCAGTTACGTTAAGCTATAGCGGACACATGTCTACTCAGTACTGAAGCGACTACTAAATATAAGCTACTAAGCTGCAAAGTGCAAACGAGCCTGTTCGTTTGCTCGCTATTTTTACCTTATATGTGAAGTGATTACCGCCGCCCATGAATATTTGCTCAACGGGTTGCGAAGCTGAAGTGGCAATGGGCAGGGCACATAGTTCGTACAACCGATAGACGTTGGGGTCCCAAGGTGCTGGAATGGCGACCTTGCACCGGAAGACTCAGTGTTGGAAAACCCCCCACTAGATGGACAGACGTCATCAGACAAGTCGCAGGGAGCCGCTGGATTCAGGCGGCGCAAGACCGTGGCGTGTGGAAGTCCTACAAGAGACCTATGTCCAGCAGTGGACGTCTATCGGTTGAAGATGATGATGATAAATATTTGCAGCACCAGAGGAACCGCTAATGCGGTGTCGGCCTTTCAGGAATTCGTTGGTCCGCCCCTTGAACAACCCTATGTTAAATTTTATAAAATGTTACGACTCTCAAAATACTATGACGTATACAGGGAAACACTGCGTGATACTCTTCAATTTAACCCTAAGAAAATGCATTATATCGGAAGTGAAAAACTTTTTACGAGATTTTGAAATTTATTAATGTCATATTCTAACCGCTCTCAACTGTAATACTCTTAGCTTGAATATATTTTCCGAGCGCACCCCGCGAGATTTTGTATTATAAATTGTTTCGAGCCATAATATAATAAGTTTCGAGCTCCGCATAATGGAATCTAGATATACCTACAGGGTAGACACTAGACACTAGACAGGCTACACGTATCTCGCGACATGAAAATTACATGCGTCAAAACAGGCTACAATAGGGATGGTGACTTCTAGTCAAAACAGCGACTTTTATCAAACGTCATAACGCTCGCTTTGTAAGGGAGCTTGTATAAAATACATAGGTGTGACAACAAATATAGGTAGGAACAACAATTACTTCATCATGATCAACCCATCGCCGGCTCACTACAGAGCACGGGTCTCCTCTCAGAGTGAGAAGGGTTTTGGCCATAGTCTACCACGCTGGCCAAGAGCGGATTGGCAGACTTCACACACCTTTGAGAACATTATGGAGAACTCCCAGGCATGCAGGTTTCCTCACGATGTTTTCCTTCACCGTTAAATCAAGTGATATTTTAATTACTTAAAAACGCACATAACTCCGAAAAGTTAGAGGTGCGTGCCGGGGATCAAACCCCCGACCTCCGATTGGAAGGCGGACGGCCTAACCACTAGGCTACCACAGCTTCTTTTACGACAACAATTACTTACGAAGCTTAAACTATTTGTACCCTCACGTGTATTAATACGTGCATCCAGATTCCAGACAAAATTTTTTTTTTACATTTGCCAGTGTCTAGAACTAACATCAGATCAAATTCCTTCGTTGCTCGCGCTTCTCGCAATTTAAACTCAATTTATAACGAATCCAGCATAGACTTATTCCATGGCAATGTGAATAGTGTACGCAAAAGTTCAATAAAATTATTTGCTAACACTAATACCAATCTAGTTATATCTAGTTATATCTAGTTATAGTTGTCACTGTGTTCATCTAAATTTAATTTCTATCTAATTGTGGAAACTTATCATTAGCTTGTAGTTACTTAATTTTAAGATTATAATAGACTAGCTTATGCTCGCGACTTCGTCCGCGTGGACTACACAAATTTCACACCTCTATTTCATCCTCTTAGGGTTGAATTTTGAAAAATCCTTTCTTAGCGGATGCCTACATCATAATAGCTATCTGCATGCCAAATTTCAGCCCGATCCGTCCAGCAGTTTGAGCTGTGCGTTGATAGATCAGTGAGTCAAGTCACCTTTTCCTTTTATATATTTAGAAGATTAATTTAAGCTGTTGGTTTTCCCAATAAAATAAAAATAAAACAATAACATGAATAATGAAAATAAAATAGGATTCCCTACAAAGTGGAGATAAAAATACACTCGGATCGTGTTGTGTTGTTCAGTATTATCACGACTGTTGTTTAATTGTGCAAAACATATGAATGTAAGCCGGGTGTGTGTCTGTGTGTCTGTGTAGTGCGAGCGAGGTGTCGCGGGTAACTCGACGATTAATTGCGTCGCGGCCGATGCCACGTGCGCCTGCACTGCATCATATCATGCACACCGCTTTATATTGCACGATACGATACTAGTAGGTGTTAGAACGACCACACACGAACATCATGAAGCTGCAATTGCATAGCAAACGACACACAAAGCCGCATAGTACAATAACGTGCTTGGTCGCAAATATATGTGTTAGTCGTATTCAGTCAGTTATATCCATCCAAGTCCAGTATCCAGTTATATCCGGATTTATCCTGTACGGTATGGTATCCTTTATGGTATTTATGATGTAGCTTGGTGCGACTTGGCGCTGCTGTTAAAGCTTAAAAAAACCGGTGGACAGAGTTTATAGGTTAGCAATTCAATCTGTCAATCCATAAGGTAAGAAAAACAAGCTTTTAAAAAGTTCCATGAGGTGCAATGTACATTTTTCTAAACATTAAGATTTAACGCTCACTAGTGTAATAGTACATTTCTTCCACTTGCTCGTAATTTGCTACTTTACTGAAGAAAGGGCTCGGCTACGGGCTACCTAAAAGGTATAATACCTAATTAAATAAACAAAAAGTATTAATAAATTTATTTAAAAAAAAAAAAGATAAAAAACAAAAAAATAGTTATAGGTATGTCAGAATATTAATAAAATCGTATACCTAACGACTAACCTAACCTAAACTTAATTTGTTTTAGTCGACAACATAAAGAACCTCGTCATCAGTATGAAACTGTCCAGCAATTTTCATTATGAGTCCTCTTGGAAATTGTTGGCGTGCGGCCAGTAAAGACACGATAACAGTCCTCTGTAGTGAAATCCTTTCTTCAGTAAAGTAGCAAATTACGAGCAAGTGGAAGAAAAATAATGTCTCTAGTGTAGAGACTTTTTGTAAAAAGTTGCTCACAACGTTCTGAAATATAGTTCCAGTAATAATTTCCACTCATGACAAAATAACGCCATCGCGAATGTCGTAACATGTAAAAGGAAATATTTATGTTACAGAACCTTCATTTTTCACGGTCCGCATGCATAGTTTATGTTGGAAATATTAGTAGGAAGACCGGTCTAGTGCGAGTCGGGCTCGTACACAAAAGGTTCCGTACTATCGAACAAGATGTATGTACTTTTTATTTATTTTTAACTAGCTGATGCCCGCGACTTCGTCCGTGTGGAATTTGGTTTTTTAAAAATCCCGTGGGAACTCTTTGATTTTCCGGGATAAAAAGTAGCCTATGTCACTCTCCAGGTTTTCAACTATATCCATGCAAAAAATCACGTTGCAATCCGTTGCTCCGGTGCGACGTGATTGAAGGACAAACCATCAAACAAACACACTTTCGCATTTATAATCTGGGTAGGTACTGATCACAAGTGGCACACTACATGGGATAAATAAATTCACGGAACCCTAAAAATGTTCAGCAGTTATTTATTTTGGTGCTTCCCGGGAAGGGATGTAAAAAATGCCCCTCGCTTTACTCATGTTCGACCTAAGACCCGGGACTAATTAATATTTTATTATAGTGTTTCATGTTACGTGAAGCGAAAAATTTACTACGAGTATGTTGCAAAAAAATTTACTACGAGTATGTTGCAAAAAAATTTACTACGAGTATGTTGCGAAAAATTTACTACGAGTATGTTGCGAAAAATTTACTACGAGTATGTTGCGAAAAATTTACTACGAGTATGTTGCGAAAAATTTATTACGAGTATGTTGCGAAAAATTTACTACGAGTATGTTGCGAAAAATTTACTACGAGTATGTTGCGAAAAATTTACTACGAGTATGTTGCGAAAAATTTATTTTAATAACTTAAGACGTTATTAGGAAAGATTTAGAATAAAACTAACGTCTCAATTTCGTGACAATCAGTACCCATTTATAAATGCGAAAGTGTGTTTGTTTGTTGGTTTGTCCTGGTTTGTCCTCCAATCACGTCGCAACGGAGCAACCGATTGACGTGGTTTCTTGCCCGGGTATAGTTAAAGACCTGGAGAGTGACATAGGCTACTTTTTATCCCGGAAAATCAAAGAGTTCCCGCGAGAGAGAAGTCGTAGGCATCAGCTAGTAATTTAATAAATAATATCTAAGTACCGCTTAAGAAACTGCTCTACAAAACTTATTATAATTTTTATACAGCACTGTTCACAATATAAACTATTAGATACCAAATAGTCTTACAATTATACAAGTAATAATTAATTAGTAATTACTTATTTAGTAATTAATTTAATTGTTATAGATTTTAGGTACGCAAAGAATGTCTTAGTTTAAGTTTTACTATTTAGAAGTTCTAGTTAAGCATGTTGAGTTAGCCTGTAAGTGAGTATACATTGATAGTCCTAAGTTTATATAAGTCGTCATAATTAGTTTTCTTTGTATACCGTTGGCTTCCTATTAAATAAAATAAATAAATAAATAATACTTGTACAAAATCGCGAGCAGCTGGTAGCTACATTGTCGCCAACTACTTACATAGTTTCAGCGATCACGTAGCAATGGTTTATGAGCTCTCGTGGCGTGTGATACTGCTCCATAAACTAGTGGCATAGTAGAACAGAACATTGCTTTTTAAAGGCTACATAAACTTCTAGTACTTAGCTATAATGTATCTACGTCTACATCTAAATATATAAAAGGAAAAGGTGACTGACTGACTGATCTATCAACGCACAGCTCAAACTACTGGATGGATCGGGCTGAAATTTGGCATGCGGATAGCGATGATGACGTAGGCATCCGCTAAGAAAGGATTTTTGAAAATTCAACCCCTAAGGGGGTGAAATAGGGGTTTGAAATTTGTGTAGTCCACGCGGACGAAGTCGCGAGCATAAGCTAGTCAATAATATAACTGCCGTTAGTTTTGTACATACGTTTTTATATTACTATCAACATAAATATATCAATATTAAACTTATAGAGGTGAAGGTGTATGTGTGTGTGTGTGTGATTGTTACTCTTTCATGCAAAAACTGCTGGACGGATGGCTGAAATTGGGAATGGAGATAGATATATTATAGGTATTTAACTATAACCATGCAAAAAAATAACGTCACTCTTTGCTCCGTTGCGACGTGATTGAAGAGCAAGCCAATAAACCAACAAACAAACACATGTTCGCATTTATAATATGGTTAGTGACTAGATACCAACTAGTCTTACAATTATACAAGTAAAACTTGTACAAAATCGCGAGCAGCTGGTAGCTACATTGTCGCCAACTACTTACATAGTTTCAGCGATCACGTAGCAAATGGTTTATGAGCTCTCGTGGCGTGCGATACTGCTACATAAACTAGTGGCATAGTAGAACAGAACATTGCTTTTTAAAGGCTACATAAACTTGTAGTACTTAGCTATAATATATCTACGTCTACATCTTCTTTATATAAAATTCAAAGTCCTGAGTCCTGACTGACTGACTGACTGACTTATATATCAACATACAGCCTAAACCGCTGGACTTAGAGACATGAAATTTTGAAAGTGTACTCTTTGTAACGAGTAGGTATGGACTAAGAAAGGATTTTTTGAAATACCACCCCTAAGTGGGTTAAATGGGGGATGGAAGTTTGTATGAAAGTCCGTCATTTTTGAAGGTACTTAAGTCGATGAAAATTGGTATTAAAGCTTTCGGTTAAAAATAGAAAATACATATTTCAGGTTTTTGAAAATTCTAGTACCAAGGGGGTTATCTAAATAGGGGATGAAAGTTTGTATGAAGTCCGTAATTTTTTAAGTTATTGGCATGAAAATTTGTAATTGGATTTTCGGTCACAAATGAATAAATATGTGTTTCAGGATTTATGGAAATTCAACCCCCACCTCAATGTGTTACTGTTTCAAGAAAAAACTACTACGAGTAGACGGACTTGGGTGGCAAATTTTGAATGCAGATAGATTATGCCCTGGATTAACACATATAGGCTACTTTTTATCCCGTAAATTAATCCGGCGGCCCAGAAAATATTATTATAGAACTATAATTAGCTCTTGTATACATAATATATCTAAATATATAAAAGGAAAAGGTGACTGACTGACTGACTGACTGAATGACTGACTGACTGACTGATCTATCAACGCACAGCTTAAACTACTGGACGGATCGGGCTGAAATTTGGCATGCAGATAGCTATTATGACGTAGGCATCCGCTAAGAAAGGATTTTTGAAAATTCAACCTCTAAGGGGGTGCAATAGGGGTTTGAAATTTGTGTAGTCCACGCGGACGAAGTCGCGAGCATAAGCTAGTTCACTAATAAATTTAGTTATTTTTTAATTTTTAGTTAGATTTTGATGTCGGTTTTTATTTTTGCATACACAGGAGTATTCTGATACCACAGTACCTGATACTTGAGTTTGTTACCAGTAGGTACTAGGAATACCTACTTCATAATTAAATATCGCATTTGAGCGCATTACAGGTTATTTATAACACCTTGCGAGATTACTTGTTGATTTACAGCGGCTGTTGTTGTAAATGAAAAATTATGAAGCATTTATGTTAATTAAGAAACTCTGACGCGATTCCAACGTGTGATAATGTGAGTTTATGTTGATTGGTCAAATATTAAAACGGTTAAGGTTTTTTATAATCTAAATTATTATTATTATTTATTATTTATTATTTATTATTTTATACTTTACTAGCTTATGCTCGCGACTTCGTCCGCGTGGACTACAAAATTTCAAACCCCTATTTCACCCCCTTAGGAGTTGAATTTTCAAAAATCCTTTCTTAGCGGATGCCTACGTCATAATAGCTATCTGCATGCCGAATTTCAACCCGATCCGTCCAGTAGTTTGAGCTGTGCGTTGATAAATCAGTCAGTCAGTCAGTCAGTCAGTCAGTCAGTCACCTTTTCCTTTTATATATATAGACTAGCAGTTGCCCGCGACTTCGTCCGCGTAAAATTTTTGGTTTCTCATGAGATCTGAAATTTTCCCGCTGCAAAAGGCCTCACTTACTTACTCACTCAGTCTCACCTTAAGGCACGGAACCCAGAATACCTAAATGGAGTATGTTCTCAAAACCGTTTCTTAGCTGACACCTACGTCCTAGAAAGAACCTACCTTCCAAATTTCAAGTTTGTAGGCTTTATAGTTTCTGAGATTTCGTGATTAGCCAGTCAGTCAGTCAGTCAGTCAGTCAGTGAGTGAGTGGTATTTCTCTTTTATATATTTAGATTGCACACAACAACAACAACACAAGTAAACATAGTAGGTAAAACATACAGGGATCTTAATCCAATATTATCGCTAAAGCGATCTCTTCCAGGCAACCTTTGACGAAAGGAATCACGAAAACTAAATAATATAAATAAAAGGAAAAGGTAACTGACTGACTGAGTGACTGATCTATCAACGCACAGCTCAAACTACTAGCGGATCGTGCTGTTTGGCATGCAGATAGCTATTATGACGTAGGCATCCGCTAAGAAAGGATTTTTGAAACTTCAACCGCTAAGGGGGTGAAATAGGGGTTTGAAGTTTGTGTTAATCCACGGGGACGAAGTCGCGAGTATAAGCTAGTTTATAATAATACTAGCGGCCGCCTGCAGCTGCTACCGCACATCTAGTGGAAGGCTTCGGTCGTGGCTAGTTACCACCCTACCGGAAAATACAAAAACTCTATAAATTATCGTAATTCTCTGCAGTGGTTAATTTTCCTGTAGGTTTCACTGAACTGCACACTAGCTTTTATTTATATATATATATCTACACTAATATTATAAAGAGGAAAACTTTGTTTGTTTGTTTGTTTGTTTGTTTGTTTGTTTGTTTGTACTGAATAGGCTCAAAAACTACTGGACCGATTTTAAAAATTCTTTCACCATTCGAAAGCTACATTATCCACGAGTAACATAGGCTATATTTTATTTTGGAAAAAAATAGGGTTCCGTAAGATATTTGGGTTTTTCGGACACAAGGTGTAAAAAATCAACCAGAAAAGTTACTTATTTTGCGTACGCTGCCTAAACTATAAAAGATAGAACCATAAAATGTTCTAATTAATTGTAGATCTTATAAATATCTACAAAAAAGTCCGCGACACACTATACCCATCTATGTCGAGTGAGGCACAGCAACCATTTTTTTATTTAAAAATCTTGATTTTTTTTTGGACTACATTTAAACGCGTTTATTTTACTCATGCTATTAATCCTTATCAAAATAAATGATTTCATCACTAAGAACAGTTTATGGAGATAATATTTGGTCTTTGAATGATTAAAATTGGACGTTTGGTTTTGAAGTTATGGCGAAATTAAAATATTACGATTTCTGCTGCACGGCCCGTTGCGAAGTGGGCGTCACCAAGGCGGGGGGTGCGCGTGCGGGAGGGGAGTTTAGATCTATGAGTAAGGTACCCGCGCGGCTCTATAATATAAAAATGAATCACTAAATGTGTTGCTCATCGCAAATCTCGAGAACAGCTGAACCGATTTCGCTAATACTTTTTTTATAATATTTCTATATTTATAGAATATATTTATAGTTCGAGGATGGTTCTTACGGAGAGAAAAATTTAATTCAACCTCCCCCTCAATTTTCTAAACTCCACCCGAGCGAAGCCGGGGCAGGTCAGCTAGTATATTATATATTGAATACATGGACGTATATGTATATTAACTAGGTCCATGATTGAATACTATATAATTTTAATAATATTTATTAAAGAACTGGGATTTAACTACAATTATATTGTTATTATTAATTGCTCAAATTAATATTATGCTGCCCTAAAAACGAAAACATTTATCACACTACTAAAATAAAATCACAATAATTATTATAGGAAAACTAAATCCGTAAATATTATAAATTTTCATTTCGAAGTACGTTTACATTATATCGTATACGTTGAAATATGGTTTATATATATTTTTTTTTAATTCAGGTACAAGTTAGCCCTTGACTGCAATCTCACCTGATGGTAAGTGATGATGCAGTCTAAGATGATAGCGGGCTAACCTGGAAGGGAATGGCAGTTTTTATTAAACCCATACCCCTTTGGTTTCTACACGGCATCGTACCGGAACGCTAAATCGCTTGGCGGCACGGCTTTGCCGGTAGGGTGGTAACTAGCCACGGCCGAAGTCTCCCACCAGAAAATAAACTGTTATATAAACTGTTTGGTATTTAAAGGAAATAACGCGAGGTGAAATAATTTAATAATATTATGAAAGGGATTTAAGACCTATCTATAATATAAAAATGAATAACTAAATGTGTTGCTCATCGCAAATCTCGAGAAGTAGGAGGATGGTTCTTACGGAGAGAAAAATTCAAAAAATTTGAATCGACTGTTAGGCGGAACGAAGTTCGCCAGAGCAGCTAAGTATCTTATAAATGTCTAAAAAAGGTGACTGGCTGGCAGATCAATCATACGCACAGCTCAAACTACTGGACGGCTCGAGCTGAAATTTGGCATGCAGATAGCTATTATGACGTAGTGTGGCGGGGTAGGGGTCGTCACAGGTAGTGAGGAGAGTGAAGAAAAGACCAGGGTCGTGAATCAATTGCCTTTAATCAACTCCTCCACCGCACTACACCGCAGAATTGAGCTAGTAAACGAGTGACTGGCCTGACGCGCGTAGCTAGGGTCCTTCCGGCACGCTCAGGTCCAGGCACGGAGGTCCTCAGGGTAGGAGGGTCACGGCAGCAGGCACGCAACACCACACAAGGAGCAGGAATCCGGAAGCTCCGATGGAGAAGCCCTCGCGGACTCCGGTTCCGGGGAACTCCAATAGTGAGCTTCAGTCCGTAGAATTCCTATCCGTGAACCCTTTACGGGTTCCGATAGGAGCACAACAAAAAAAGAACTTTAAGTAGGTAACTTCGAAAAGATCGCCCGCAGCACGCTATGAGTACACGCACCGCTGGCCGCAGGTCCGCGCGTCGAATGATCTAGAAACCGTCGCACGCGTGACGCGCCCTCCGTAGTTTGGCGGCGCGGCAGAGCAACTTCGCTAAGACCAGTTTTTGATTTAGGGATCAGCGAACGCGCGCGTATCGAGTTTATGTATGCAGAAAACCGTCGCCCGGCGTTAGATGCTTGCGGGTTCCGCTCGTTCATATTAATTCCCAATTTGTATGAGACAACGTTACAGTAGACATCCGCTAAGGAAGGATTTTTGAAAATTCAACCTTTAAGAGGGTAAATAAAATAGGAGTTTGAAATTTATGTTTGTGACGCGAACGAAGACGTGGGCTTGTGCTAGTTAAATATAACACTCAATTTAGCGTCTCATGTGATGTTTGGTAAGAAAAAAATATGTTTCAGTCCATTCACCACCACTAGGTATATCTTACAAATCCAACAACCGACTATCAAAAAGAGTATATTATTACCTACTAGCGACCCTCCCAGGCTTCGCATGGGTGCATTGTAGATACTAGGGTGGTGTCAGTGAGGAGTAATTCTTCCGACATTTTGTTCAAATATCGTCATATTTCAACAAATTAACACAAACCAATATTAAACTATACCTATAAACCTTCCTCTTGAATTACTCTATCTAATAGTGAAAACCGCATTAAAATCCTTTGCGTAGTTTAAAAGATCTACGCGTTCATACATACAGACAGCGGGAAGCGACTTTGTTTTAAATACTATGTAAAGATTTGGCATAATTTTGAATATTTGAATTTTGAAAAAATGTTTCAGTCCAGTATATTTTTACCACATCGCGTCGTCCGATATGAATGTAAACGTACTTCGAACATGGTCCACAAACACCGCTGGATGGGATGCTGTACGACAATACATAATTAGCCAGAACAATGAGCATAACTCATTTTAATGATCCATTTCGGTGAGCGGTACATGACCATTTCTAATTACGTTTTATTGGTATATCTACCACAATCAAAACATTCGCGCATAGTTCATACAAATGAGTTGAAATTTTGTACAGTTGTTGTTGACGCTGGTTTTCTGGGAACGGGGACACGCCCTAATGTAGGACTGACCAATTGGCCTTGTCTCATAATATCTGGGAGGCATCAAGACCGACAGAAATGGCTGAAACTGGTAAGCGGTGTATGTATGCCTCTCTTATCGAGAGTTACATTTTTGTTCCGTTTGCCGTGGAGACCCTGGGGCCATGGAGTCTTAGTGCTAAAAAATGTTTACGAAATATTTCACTGCAGTTAATAACCTCGTCTGGTGACAGAAGGGTTAAGGTTTAAGAGCCTCAATAGCTCAACCGGTAAAGGAGTGGACTGAAAACCGAAAGGTCGACGGTTCAAACCCCGCCCGTTGCACTATTGTCGTACCTACTCCTAGCACGAGCTTGACGCTTAGTTGGAGAGGAAAGGGGAATATTAGTCATTTAACATGGCTAATATTCTTTAAAAAAAAAAAAAAAACATTTTTTGCACACAAGGTCAGCCTGGCTGTCCAGCGCGGGAATGCAGCCTGTATTCTTGGCACCATTCCACGCGGGCATGATTTGTATAGTAATTAGATAAGGCTAGCTTTAAGTTTTATTGTTAGTACGAGTCAACCCCGCGCACCGAACTCCCATACAAAACATAAAGGAACGTATTTTCACGGACTCGGATCGGATAAGTGCGTAACCGTCGTTAAAATTACAACCTCCTTTGAACCTAAAGTTTCCACGTCGAGAAAATTTAATAAACTTGCTTTCAAAATCTAAAAGTTACGTACAAATAATAATTATGCTATCTTTAGTCTGCCATCTACCAGAAATTAAATTAAGTTGAGTAAATACGGTTCAGTTGAGTTGGTCAGTGATTCAACAGTTATTTCACATCTACACTAATATTATAAAGAGGAAAACTTTGTTTGTTTGTTTGTTTGTTTGTTTGTTTGTTTGTTTGTTTGTACTGAATAGGCTCAAAAACTACTGGACCGATTTTAAAAAATCTTTCACCATTCGAAAGCTACATTATCCACGAGTAACATAGGCTATAT
This sequence comes from Maniola hyperantus, assembly GCF_902806685.2. Lineage (NCBI taxonomy): Eukaryota > Metazoa > Arthropoda > Insecta > Lepidoptera > Nymphalidae > Maniola > Maniola hyperantus. The sequence goes on from NC_048553.1 coordinate 13,122,221, forward strand.
TTTATTTTGGAAAAAAATAGGGTTCCGTAAGATATTTGGGTTTTTCGGACACAAGGTGTAAAAAATCAACCAGAAAAGTTACTTATTTTGCGTACGCTGCCCAAACTATAAAAGATAGAACCATAAAATGTTCTAATTAATTGTAGATCTTATAAATATCTACAAAAAAGTCCGCGACACACTATACCCATCTATGTCGAGTGAGGCACAGCAACCATTTTTTTATTTAAAAATCTTGAATTTTTTTTGGACTACATTTAAACGCGTTTATTTTACTCATGCTATTAATCCTTATCAAAATAAATGATTTCATCACTAAGAACAGTTTATGGAGATAATATTTGGTCTTTGAATGATTAAAATTGGACGTTTGGTTTTGAAGTTATGGCGAAATTAAAATATTACGATTTCTGCTGCACGGCCCGTTGTCTACATCTACACTAATATTATAAAGAGGAAAACTTTGTTTGTTTGTTTGTTTGTTTGTACTGAATAGGCTCAAAAACTACTGGACCGATTTTAAAAATTCTTTCACCATTCGAAAGCTACATTATCCACGAGTAACATAGGCTATATTTTATTTTTGGAAAAAAATAGGGTTCCGTAAGATATTTGGGTTTTTCGGACACAAGGTGTAAAAAATCAACCAGAAAAGTTACTTATTTTGCGTACGCTGCCCAAACTATAAAAGATAGAACCATAAAATGTCCTAATTAATTGTAGATCTTATAAATATCTACAAAACAGTCCGCGACACACTATACCCATCTATGTCGAGTGAGGCACAGCAACCATTTTTTTATTTAAAAATCTTGAATTTTTTTTGGACTACATTTAAACGCGTTTATTTTACTCATGCTATTAATCCTTATCAAAATAAATGATTTCATCACTAAGAACAGTTTATGGAGATAATATTTGGTCTTTGAATGATTAAAATTGGACGTTTGGTTTTGAAGTTATGGCGAAATTAAAATATTACGATTTCTGCTGCACGGCCCGTTGTCTACACTATATAATATATAATAATATTATAAAGAGGAAAACTTTGTTTGTTTGTTTGTTTGTTTGTTTGTTTGTTTGTTTGTTTGTTTGTTTGTTTGTACTGAATAGGCTCAAAAACTACTGGACCGATTATAAAAATTCTTTCACCATTCGAAAGCTACATTATCCACGAGTAACATAGGCTATATTTTATTTTGGAAAAAAATAGGGTTCCGTAAGATATTTGGGTTTTTCGGACACAAGGTGTAAAAAATCAACCAGAAAAGTTACTTATTTTGCGTACGCTGCCTAAACTATAAAAGATAGAACCATAAAATGTTCTAATTAATTGTAGATCTTATAAATATCTACAAAAAAGTCCGCGACACACTATACCCATCTATGTCGAGTGAGGCACAGCAACCATTTTTTTATTTAAAAATCTTGAATTTTTTTTGGACTACATTTAAACGCGTTTATTTTACTCATGCTATTAATCCTTATCAAAATAAATGATTTCATCACTAAGAACAGTTTATGGAGATAATATTTGGTCTTTGAATGATTAAAATTGGACGTTTGGTTTTGAAGTTATGGCGAAATTAAAATATTACGATTTCTGCTGCACGGCCCGTTGCCTACATCTACACTAATATTATAAAGAGGAAAACTTTGTTTGTTTGTTTGTTTGTTTGTACTGAATAGGCTCAAAAACTACTGGACCGATTTTAAAAATTCTTTCACCATTCGAAAGCTACATTATCCACGAGTAACATAGGCTATATTTTATTTTGGAAAAAAATAGGGTTCCGTAAGATATTTGGGTTTTTCGGACACAAGGTGTAAAAAATCAACCAGAAAAGTTACTTATTTTGCGTACGCTGCCTAAACTATAAAAGATAGAACCATAAAATGTTCTAATTAATTGTAGATCTTATAAATATCTACAAAAAAGTCCGCGACACACTATACCCATCTTTTTTTGGTTTTGAAGTTATGGCGAAATTAAAATATTACGATTTCTGCTGCACGGCCCGTTGTATTATATAAAGAGGTAATGTCGTTAAGTTTGTTTGTAGGGGGTAATCATTAGAACTACTGAACCGATTTTAAAAATTCTTTCACCAGTAGAAAGCTACATTATTCCTGAGTGACATAGGCTATACGGGATCTTTAAAAACCTAAATCTACGCGGGCGAAGCCGCGGGGATCAGCTAGTAATATTATAAAGAGGAAAACTTTGTTTGTTTGTTTGTTTGTTTGTTTGTTTGTTTGTTTGTTTGTTTGTACTGAATAGGCTCAAAAACTACTGGACCGATTTTAAAAAATCTTTCACCATTCGAAAGCTACATTATCCACGAGTAACATAGGCTATATTTTATTTTGGAAAAAAATAGGGTTCCGTAAGATATTTGGGTTTTTCGGACACAAGGTGTAAAAAATCAACCAGAAAAGTTACTTATTTTGCGTACGCTGCCCAAACTATAAAAGATAGAACCATAAAATGTCCTAATTAATTGTAGATCTTATAAATATCTACAAAACAGTCCGCGACACACTATACCCATCTATGTCGAGTGAGGCACAGCAACCATTTTTTTATTTAAAAATCTTGAATTTTTTTTGGACTACATTTAAACGCGTTTATTTTACTCATGCTATTAATCCTTATCAAAATAAATGATTTCATCACTAAGAACAGTTTATGGAGATAATATTTGGTCTTTGAATGATTAAAATTGGACGTTTGGTTTTGAAGTTATGGCGAAATTAAAATATTACGATTTCTGCTGCACGGCCCGTTGTATTATATAAAGAGGTAATGTCGTTAAGTTTGTTTGTAGGGGGTAATCTTTAGAACTACTAAACCGATTTTAAAAATTCTTTCACCAGTAGAAAGCTACATTATTCCTGAGTGACATAGGCTATACGGGATCTTTAAAAACCTAAATCTACGCGGGCGAAGCCGCGGGGATCAGCTATATTATATAAAGAGGTAATGTCGTTAAGTTTGTTTGTAGGGGGTAATCTTTAGAACTACTGAACCGATTTTAAAAATTCTTTCACCAGTAGAAAGCTACATTATTCCTGAGTGACATAGGCTATACGGGATCTTTAAAAACCTAAATCTACGCGGGCGAAGCCGCGGGGATCAGCTAGTTTATTATAAATCTTGAAAACCTTTTTTTAGTAATATATCTATAAATATTTTCTTAATCATCATCATCATCAATTCAGCGGCTCCCTGCGACTCGTCTGATGTCGTCCGTTCAGCTAGTGGGGGGTCTTCCAACGCTGCGTCTTCCGGTGCGAGGTCGCCATTCCAGCACCTTGAGACCTTTACGTCTATCGGTTGTACGAACTATGTGCCCTGCCCATTGCCACTTCACCTTCGCAACCCGTTGAACTATGTCGGTTGCTCTAGTTCTCCTACGGATGGATCTCCTCATTTCCTCATTGATCACGTAGAGAAACTCCGCACATAGCTTTCTCCATCGCCAGCAGATAGCTATTATGACGTAGGCATCCGCTAAGAAAGGATTTCTGAAAATTCAACACCTAAGGGGGTGAAATAGGGGTTTGAAATTTGTGTAGTCCACGCGGACGAAGTCGCGAGCATAAGCTAGTATTAAATAAATCGACACTTTACATTTCATAATCCTGTTAAAGTGTCCAGCCACCCGGAACACGTCTTAAACTTAATTAGATGACAGTTCAGTCGGTAACCAGTTAAAGTAGACTGCAGACTTGTATTTACACAGTTAACTCGATTTCAAGGAAACTTTCACACCAAAATAATTTTAACCATTTAATTTTAACGAACTTGATGAAGCTCGCGTCTTCGTCCGTAAGTTTCACTTTCAAGTCCCTGGGAACTCTTTGATTTTCCGGGATGAAAACTGCTATCTCAGCACCAAATATGTTTATTTTATTTTATTCAGATTGCAATCTCACCTGGTGGTAAGTGACGATGCAGACTAACATGGAAGCGGGCTAGCCTGGTAGGGGTATGGCAGTTTATATTAAACCCATACCCCTTCAGTTTCTACACGGCATCGTACCGGAACACTAAATCGCTTGGCGGCACGGCTTTGTCGGTAGGGTGGTAACTAGTCACGGCCGAAGCCTCCCACCAGAATTTGTAACTTTCCCCCATAAAAGATTATTTCAAAGGAATAGCGAGCCACAGTAAATCATCTCTCTCTCTCTCTCTCTCTCTCTCTGCATTAACGATGTAACAAAGTCGGGAGTCGAAGATTTATTCGAATACAAAATAACCAACTTCCGCTCGGAATTGAGTTGGTCGCTTAATTTTCTTTCGAGCGACGGATAGTTATTAAATTAGCGAACTACCCTCCAGCCGAGTGGGCTAAAGTTCGCGCCGTTCTTCGTTGACTCACAAAGACATTCGAGGATAAAGCTTACGGCACACTGGGCTACGTTGAATTCTTTACAACTAATAATAAAAAATAAAAAAATAAAAAATAACAATAAGTTTAAGGGTGTCAGGCAGGGAGTTGCCATGAAGCTAAGTCTCTGGCAATGCATGACGTGATTTCTAATACTATTCCGAAGAAAATAAATTAAAAATTGACTGAACACTTTGACGTAAGATTTTTTACACCCAAAGCCACCATGATCCAAACTTCATATAGAAAGAAAAGAAAGAAAAACGTTTATTTTTTTAAGGCTGTACCACACATTACCAGCTAGACCTGGTTAGGTTATCCCGGCGCCTCTTATACTTGAGTAGTAAAGTCAAAAGACCTCAAGTAGAAGAAGCGCCGGAATAAACCAGCTTATGTGTGGCACAACCCGAAAAAAAAGGTTCCTACTCAGCATAAATGCCATATGTCTTGCACAAGTACAAAAACATACAGCGCTGGTTTTCAGTAGGAACCCTGATTCGGGTGGCGCCACGGAATTATTTTAATTGTACTTATCTAATCTATCTATTCTATATGTTAATAATATATACAAATTCACACATATTATACTTACTTATATATATAATTGGACACATCTATGCATATGACGTATAAGGTAGGAGCAAAATAAATAAATGATTATGATTATTATGATTATCATATCGCTGATCGTTCCTCCCTTTGTCGGGGACAATACGCAGAGAAACTTTCAGCTTTTATAAAATAACTAGCTTATGCCCGCGACTTCGTCCATGTGGACTACACAAATTTCAAACCTCTATTTCACCCCTTTACGGGTTGAATTTTCAAAAATCCTTTCTTAGCGGATGCCTACGTCATAGAAGCTATCTGCATGCCAAATTTCAGCCCGATCTATCCGGTAGTTTGAGATGTGCGTTGATAGATCTGTCAGTCAGTCAGTCACCTGACGAAGGCCATGCGCTGGCTCTTTCTCTGTTTAGATGATGCCCGTGAATATTATTCCGAGTCCATTGCCACTTTGAACGCGTTACATTCATGACTATCGTGACACAAAAAAGTAACGAAAAGTAAAAATATTAAATGAAAACCTGCCTTTTAAAGCTTTTCTCTAAAACAAAACTATCATCCACTCAGCAAGATAAACCATTTAGGTACAAACGCCAAAATGGAGGGGCCCAAAATACATTTTACCCCCTAACACAATTAGATGCATAAAACGGGGCACTCAAAACAAATGTGTCACTCTGAAAGGCGGTTATTGGACAGAACACCACGTTTTTTTAATATCCTGAATAAAATTTTCCGACCTTATCACTTAGGCAATAAGAATCAAAGTTCAGTTTTTCAGGTGTATTTCGTATGTTTGTTTTGCAATGTGGTATAGGGATGGACGACATTGATATTGCTAGTAAACTCAACCAGGGCTTTGTTGGGGGTTTTTTAACTGAAATCTATAGGTATGGGATTATGGGGGTAGGGTATTTGTAACCTCCACGCTAACTCTCAGGCATACAGATATCATTATATTTTCTTTCACCGTGAAAGCAAGCTGATTAAATTGCTATTTTAGCTTTTGAACTTTAAAAAAAAACACGGACGAGAGCTGGTTTAAAGTATCGCGAGTGATTTCTTTTATGAACCGCGACGCATTTTGAGCTGAGTCCCTGTGAAACAGGACCCCGGATGGGTTCTAAACTAGTCGAGCTTACGGAGACTAACCGCCTGAATACAGCCGGGAGCATTTATACAGGGTGTAACCAGAACGCTGGCAATAACTTAGCGTTATTGTTATACTACCTAAACACAATCCAATACCAATAACCATTTTCCTCATTTTGTAGTTTTAGTGATTTAGAATTTTCAAACCCGCAATGTATAGCGTTCAAAACTGGGGTCAATGCCCCACCTACGACGTGGCATTGACTCTGAATGGCCTACTTACGCAACGTTCGTTGACCTCTAGCGTCAGTCAGATGTTTTATAACTTTTACAAAATATAGGATATTTTTTATTTATTTTTTGCGTTTTTTTTGTGGTATCATTCAGTGCTATCACCTGTATTCGTTTTTGCTAGCATTCTGCTTACATCCTGTATCTTTCACTCTGGACAATGGGAGGTATGTCTAGGAAGTTTCATACGTCACGAACTTAGTCACTATCACGGCTATTTACCGATTAGTACGGAACCTTGAAGATACGAAGCGGCCTTTTCCGCGTCGCCCAAACCAATAACGTCAGTACATTATCTCGGAAAGCCCTCAGAAGAGTTGTTAAACCCAACATAAAAAGAGAAAAAGTCGTAATTAGTTACAAATGCTCGCTCGTTTAGCCGCGGATTGGAACCCTGTCACAATAAGCTACGTCACTGCCACAGCATAGACAATTTGAAACAACAAAATTTTTAATTTACCAGTATGTACAATAAAATGTATAGAGGTGAATTAGGCTGTGGGTGTTTTAGGGGGACCTTGTAAATGTTGGTTGAGTTGGAAAATGGGTGTTTTTCTCTTTAAAAACTTGGTCGATTTACTGTTTCATCGAAGATAAGAAAGGTTCTGTTCATTTCGGAGCTTGTTTCGGTTTTAGATTCTTACAGCGTTGCGTTGTTTCGACTTTAAGAGCTTTTCGGAACAATACAATTAGCATAATTTGGGATCTGATGCTGATTTGTATGTATGGGGATGCTTAGTCAATATTTAGGTCAATATTTGGTTAGGTAGGACAATATTTATGCGTGAAAAGGTAACAAACAGACAAACAAACAGAATTAGTTTATAATATGCATCATGATCGGGCACGATAGACGAAAACGTTTAAGCGCGGAAACCAGCCCAGAGCGTCAAGAAGAAGAAGATGAATAATCATCAAAATCATCTTAGATCCATCGTCTGTCTGCTCATTACTGACCATGGCCGTAGCCTAGGGGGGGTTTTGGGGGTCCAAACCCCCCCTCCCTAAATCACAGGCAAAGAGAAATTGTTTTGCATAGTTCTCACATTTACCAATGTTTTTAGTCGTTTGTAATGGTTATTTGAACAGTAAGTAGGTTTTATAAGCATGAATCAAACGGTTTAAAAAAATCTGTCTGTCTGTTTGAACGGGTTAATCTTCGTTACGGCTGAACCTATTTTGACGGGACTTTTACAGATAGGTAGAGGAACCAAGGAGTAGCATAGGCTACTTTTTAACCGACTTTCAAAAAATGAGGAATTGTATTTTTCTACCTATGTACACCAAAATCTCCAAGATTTCTGAACCGATTTGCGTATTTTTTTAATCGATAGAAACCTTGCGACATTGTCCCATAAAAAAATTTGGATTCCACCTTCTCAATCCTGATGCTGATGCTGCAGGGGACCTGCCCACCAAAACTGATGGGATTTTGAAACTGTCGGTTATAAATTGGTATTGGAGGTACAAACCAAGTAAGGACTTTATCTTTGAACTCGAGGATCCTAGTATTCAACCCTGATGCTGTAAGGAATGGCGTTCCTAAGTCATGGAGATCTCACGGGGTTTCTAAAGAATCATCCGTTTAATGCTTTTACGAAATTTGGTACGGAGTTACCTTGCATCCCAGGGATAGGTTACTATACAGATAGGCTACTTTTTGTCCTGGAAAAATGAATATCAAAAGTTCCCACGGGATTTTTAAATCCAAAATCCATGCGGGCAAAGTCACGGGCATCAGTTAGTATCTTAATAATTTTGGATAGCTTCATAGAACACGGTTTTTGTTGGGAATAGTCGACACAAACATTTTTCATTTATGTTTGTAAATTAATATATGCCGACACGATGCGCCTTACTAACGCCATCTATCCGCAAATGATGGAACTTGCACGTACATCAACACGGCCACGCAATTTGTAGGCGCTGAGAGGAATGGTTTTAATTGCCGAGTCGTTAAGTTACGTCGTTTTATGTTTGTTTGTGGTTTTTATCCAGATGTTTCGTTATTCGTAGCCATGATGTATGTATGTATATTTGTTTGGTAATAGATGACAGGACTTCGAGAATTACTGTCCCTTTCACCACGCATTCTATGGAAAAGGACGGTTTTATTCAATAAATCTTTAGAAATTAAATTTTATCAGTACCCTTATTATAAATGCGAAAGTGTGTTTGTTTGTTGGTTTGTCCTTCAATCACGCCGCAACTGTGCAACGGATTGACGTGGTTTTTTGCATGGGAAAAGATAAAGATCTGGAGAGTGACATTGGCTACTTTTTATCTCGGACAATCAAAGAGTTCCCACGGGATTTTAAAAACCTAATTCCACGGGGACGAAGTCGCGGGCATCAGCTAGTAAATTTTATAAGTAGGTACTTATAGTACGTGATAGGTTGAGATGGCAATCGGGGAGGAAACGCCCCGCACAACCGCACAGCCCCCGCACTAACCCGGTGCGGGCGAGTGTGGGTGACGTGCGGGGGTTCCTCCGCCTCATAACCCGATTGCCATTTTGACCTGTCACGTTCTAGGTATAGTTGTAGATACATCAACATCATCATGATCAAGCCATCGTCGGCTCACTATAGAGCACTAGTCTCCTTTTACGGAACCCTAAAAATCTAAAGTAAACATTATGGTGGACATATCCCCAAGCCCCACTAATCCAATTACCAACTTGCTAAAGAGAGGGTAATGTGTGAGGGAGATAAATTTTCCCCACAACTTACAGCTAACTCAATTCGGTGACGCGTCGATTCACCGCTCTTATCGAAAAATATTATTTTAAAAGATTATTTTAAAAGATTATTTTTTAGGGTTCCGTACCTCAAAAGGAAAAAGGAATCCTTATAGGATCACGGAAGACGCAGTGTTAAAAGACCCCCCACTAGGTGGACGGACAACATAAGACGAGTCGCAGGGAGTCGCTGGATTCAGGCGGGTGCAAGACCGTGGTGTGTGGAAGTCCACACAAGAGACCTATGTCCAGCAGTGGACGTCTATCGGTTGATGATGATGATGATAGGATCACTTCGTTGTCTGTCTGTCTGTCTGTATAGTAGGTATAAAATCTAAAAATAAAAACAAAAGGAATTTTCATATAACCTAATAACATAAAATTAATACACACTAGGATTAAAGCCCACTAAACCACCCAGCTCCAGCTAGTTGAAACCGGTTTAATCCGGTTCGAACCAGTTCGCGTCGCGTTCGTTACGAGCCAAGATTACAGAGTGCTGAAACTAACTTTTACGAGCTTATTAAACATCTAAACGCGGAGCAAAATGCAAATTAGCAAGCAAATTGCACCTTCGTAACGAGTCGCAGCCCCTATGTCTCATTTGAGAGCGTCTTAGTACACTCTCGGTACGTTACCATCGGGGGAATTTACTCCAAACAGTCTTAAATACAGGTTCACAAGTTTTGCGTTTAATGAAATTTAGTCAAGCCCTTTATATACTCGTAACTTGACTTGTTTTTGTATTTCTTTTTAACAGAACGCAAACAGAGGGGTAGTATAAGTTTAGTGTGTATCTGTGTGTCTGTCTGTGGCATTGTAGCACTCAAACGGATGGGTTTATCTGAACGCGGTTTCTTTTATTTAAAAGCCTATCAAATCCAGATTGAAAATTGTTATTTCTTGTACGATGATACGGAACCGTTCGTGCGCAATGCCGACTCTTACATGCAATAAAAATACAAATTAGCAAGCAAATTGCACCTTCGTAACGAGTCACAGCCCCTATGTCTCATTTGAGAGCATCTTAGTACACTCTCGGCACGTTACCATGGGGAGAATTCACTCCAAACAGACTTAAACAGGGTCACATTTAGTCAAGCACTTTATATAACTTGACTTGTTTTTGGTTCCATTTATTAATAGTAAGTAGTTGATTCAATATGGGGGTAATGCAAGCATGGAAGATTACCACAGACCAACGTTTACTCTGTGTTGCCATTGCTATTCAAATAAATTCCAATGAAAAAAGACGTCGTGAATTATTTTCCCCTACATAATATTATATCATTTGGCAACGCTGGCTTTGACTTAATTCCGAAAAGCTTATAGCCCTGTATGAACTGGAAATAGGTACCAAGTATCAGTGGTGAGTAGACACGCTTTGTCTCCGACGTCCAAACTCGCTTATTCGAATAATTAACTTAGTGACAAGTTAGCGCCTCGCAGCCCTCGCCTCATATCTCCCAACTTGATACTAAAGTAGACAGTTTTGAGGTTTTGACGACTCTCAAGTCTCTAGCGAGTCATCAAAACCAATCCACTCGAGTCTAGTGGATCTATGATGTACGTGGCATTTCAAATTCCTGCAAACTATGGAACCAACTCCCTCCGGGGGTGTTCCCATTAGATTTCAACATGGGGTTTTATTTATTATTAGGTATTTTACCCTTTTTAGGGTTCCGTACCTCGAAAGAAAAAACGGCACCCTTATAGGATCACTTTGTTGCCTGTCTGTCTGTCTGTCTGTAGGAAGATCTTATAGCTGACATTTGGGGGAAAATCTGAAAACCGTGAATTGTGTGGTTACATCACACAAAAAAAAATTCAGTCATGAACTAATCCATACTATCCATACTAATATTATAAATACGAAAGTGTGTGTCTGTCTGTCTGTCTGTCTGTCTGCTAGCTTTTCACGGCTTAACCGTTCAACCGATTTTGACGAAATTTGGTAGAGGTAGCTTGCAACCCGGGGAAGGACATAGGCTACTTTTTATCCCGGAAAATTAAGGAGTTCAGACAGGATTTTTAAAAACCTAAATCCACGCGTACGAAGTCGCGGGCATCAGCTAGTAATTAATATTTTCAATTTTCTAAGTAAGATAACTACATAATATATCAAGTGGGGTATCATATGAAAGGTTTTCACCTGTGCATTCTAAAACAGATTTTAATTTATTTTTATGTATCGTAGTTTTTGAATTATCGTGCAAAATGTCGAAAAAATACGATTGTAGTACGGAACTCTCCTTGCGCGAGCCTGACTCGCACTTGGCCGGTTTTTTTTTAATTAGTTCTAACATAGTCCGCTCCAAGCTAAGTGACTTTGAGCATTTACTCGTAAGTAAAGGGTCTATAAACTGACATAAAGGCTAGTCCTACTTTAAACTTATTCTCTTTAAGAATGCTTGTAGAGAATGTTCTGACTATTCACTTAGTTTTCTTAACATAGCTTAGCAATACTATTTCTCCGAATAATAGAAATTCTAACTTTAAGTTGTAGTATTTCAATTTCGGGAACTTTGTTTGGGGAACACTTCTAACTTATGTGTCGCTTGCCTATGTTCTGAATACATTCAACTTGGCTTTACTTACCAATAGTTTATTTCAGTTTCGGAAATAGTTTCATTGACCATAAATCTTTAGTTTTTAGGGTTCCGTACGTCAAAATGAAAAAACCGGTCAAGTACGACTCACGCACAGGAGGCTCCATACTACAGTCGTATTTTTTCGACAGTTTGCACGATAACTCAAAAACTATTATGCGTAAAAATAACTCAAAATCTGTTTTAGAATTAACAGGAAAAGTCCTTTCATAATATATACTTTCCTTATATTGAAAGTTGAAATTACTAATTAATATTTGTTCATAAACACATTTTAATGATTTTTGTAATGTAACCACAAATTCACGGTTTTCGAATTTTTTCCTTTAGGTACTTGTGCTATCAGACCTACATACCTGCTAAATTTCATGATTCTAGGTCAACGGGAAGGTGCGAGTCTGATTCGCACTTGGCCGGTATTTTTTCATTCGAAATACGCAAACTTACGTAAATGTTACATCAGAATAGTTCAGTAGTTCAAAAACGAAGCCTAAATAAACTAATTTTGATTAAAGAAAACAGACAGCGCAAACTTCTAAAGTGAATGGAGGACCTACCTAACAACGTAGTTTGTTGGACGTAGCGTGGAATCATGTAGTGTCGCAAGTCGCTAACCGTGTTAGCAACTCGCTAAAGAGCGTGTAACGTGCGACCGAGAAACACTCTGCGCAGCTACAACTCTCCGCTAACTAGATTCACCGACTTGCCGCTTAGTTCACCGCGCAACTTGAAAAATCTGTTTACGGTTTTTTAAGTACGTGTATAACCTCAACTATGTACAATGATTCGATGCGCCGATCCAAAGGCTGGCTTATGTGTAAATGTTGTTTAAATGATTTGTCCCAACATTATTTGATTTTTGTATGAAAGCCGCCAAAAATTGGCGAGCCGGCCAAGTGCCTCTTTAGGTTCGCCAAGTGAATTGAGCTAATATGTACGAGGAAAGTAAGAAATAAAATATATTTATTCAGCTATCAGCTCAGGTGAAATGCGTGGATCAATAAAACATTTTTCAGTTCCGTAGATCAAAAATGAAGCCTAGATAAACTAATTTTGATTAAAGAAAACAGACAAGGTAAACTTCTAAAGTGAATGGAGGACCTAACAACGTAGTTTGTTTTGTTGGACGTAGCGTGGAATCATGTAGTGTCGCAAGTCGCTAACCGTGTTAGCAACTCGCTAAAGAGCGTGTAACGTGCGACCGAGAACACTCTCCGCAGCTACAACTCTCCGCTAACTAGATTCACCGACTTGCCGCTTAGTTCACCGCGCAACTTGACAAATCTGTTTACGGCTTTTTAAGTACGTGTATAACCTCAACTATGTACAATGATTCGATGCGCCGATCCAAAGGCTGGCTTATGTGTAAATGTTGTTTAAATGATTTGTCCCAACATTATTTGATTTTTGTATGAAAGCCGCCAAAAATTGGCGAGCCGGCCAAGTGCCTCTTTAGGTTCGCCAAGTGAATTGAGCTAATATGTACGAGGAAAGTAAGAAATAAAATATATTTATTCAGCTATCAGCTCAGGTGAAATGCGTGGATCAATAAAACATTTTTCAGTTCCGTAGATCAAAAATGAAGCTTAGATAAACTAATTTTGATTAAAGAAAACAGACAAGGTAAACTTGTAAAGTGAATGGAGGACCTAACAACGTAGTTTGTTTTGTTGGACGTAGCGTGGAAACATGTAGTGTCGCAAGTCGCTAACCGTGTTAGCAACTCGCTAAAGAGCGTGTAACGTGCGACCGATAACACTCTCCGCAGCTACAACTCTCCGCTAACTAGATTCACCGACTTGCCGCTTAGTTCACCGCGCAACTTGACAAATCTGTTTACGGCTTTTTAAGGATGATCATCCCGAGTGACACTGGCTATAACGTTTTTTAAATCAATATGGCGGTTTTATGGCGTCATTATCAAATGTAAAAAAAGTCTCTTTTGCTCGTATTTGGCAAAGTAGTAAAAGCGTTTTGTCATTTACCTACATAATCTTCGATTGTGTAATATGATTTTTTCCAGCAGCATATTTTTAATAGATTTTTTTAAACTTGTGTAAATGTAAGTCTAAAATTTAGGTACAGTCATCCTCACAAAACAATTTCGGACTTTCTTGAGGCAGAGTGCCTAAATTCTGAACTAAGTATTTCACTTCGGTTTCAATCACAGAAAAGTGAATGAATAGTCTTTTATCTATGGTTTCAATCATCAAGAGTTTGGGAATAGGTCTAGTTACCCAACTTTTTTAACTCACCATCGCATAGAAGCTATACAAAAGCTAAACTTCAAAATAAACTATTTATTATGCCCCTCACACACGCGTTGAATAGAGAGAGGTATTAATCATACACAATTGAGTGCGCCCACTCGACAATGTGTCCATCAATCGTTAGTGCGATGACACTGCTGTGAATTTAGCTGATAGTGTCCGCAGATGTCTGTGTCGAACTATGCTTATGCACAAATGTGTCGTATTAAAAACTAGCTTATGCCCACGACTTTGTCCGCATGGAATTAGGTTCTCAAAAATCCCATGTGTTCTTTAAGGATTTTAGGAAATCCTACGGGAAATTTAAAGGGATTTTCACAGGCAGGTTGAAGGTTATTACACGTACCTACCTAGAAAAACTTGTCTGTTCTTGTTTGTTGTTTGACGACCTCCCTGGCGCAGTGGTAAGCGCTGCGGTCTTAATAGTGGGAGGTCCCGGGTTCGATTCCTGGCAAGGATTTGGAATTTTATAATTTCTAAATTTCTGGTCTGGTCTGGTGGGAGGCCTCAGGCGTGGCTAGTTACCACCCTACAATCTATATAATACCTACAAAATGCAGCGGGGTCTTTTCCGTTTAACCTAGGCCAAGACGGGGGTACGGGCCTTGAGGCATGGCCTCCTTGCCCGGGTGTGGCGCGGAGAAGAACGCTTCCCCGGTAACGTCCTTTAAGCCGTTGTCGGCTAAGGCCTGCCTTCTTAGCTTAGGGCCTCGAGGTCTCGGTTGTGTGTTGGGTCCAGGGCGCCCGTGCTGTAGGCGGTTGGCTCGTCGTTGTGCACATGGGTATTGTCAAAGCCGGTAAAGCTTGCGTCGTCCTCATCGTCGCCATCTTCATCTGCACGTTGCGCAAATACCTACAAAATATCACAAACTAAATTTTAGTACATGCTCACGACCTAGATGGCACCACACGATTTTTGTCCCGCGCTAAAAAATAAGATGTTTGAGAGACATATATTTTAATGTTACCTATTGCAAATATACAGGTTAAAATGTAAAATGTAAAATATATTTTTGGCAGGTTTATTATATTGTAAAATTAACATTTATTTTTGGAAGGAACAAATATGAAGTGTTCCTTAATTATTCTGGGCGCAGTTTGGTGCTTTCTTCATAAAATGTAGGAGGGTGATTACTACATTATTATACACTAATTTGCAAAAAGACGGGCGGTTTCGATTTTCTTCCTGGCTGACAAAAATAAAATACCAAAAAGGTTTTAATCATTTGAACATGTTACTGGCCAGTTATAAAAGTGCCATAATGTTTATAAAAGTACATTCCAAATTCAAATTTTTGACTGAGCCTGGTTTTCAAAGAAAACAACTTTTAACTACATTTTGTGACGCGAATTCGCTATAGTTAATATTGTCATCTAATTAACTTTTTGACAATTTTTTTGAAATTATCTGATGTCCTTGACATTTAAAAGTATTGTTATTGCTGTTTAGCAATCTCGAAAATGGTAGATAAAGTGATAAAAGCGAGCAAAATTATTGCGCTGCTTGAAGAAGGTTACAGTCAATGCTTCGTGGCTCAGAGGCTAAATGTGAGTCGGTCGACAGTTCAAAGGACCTGGCAGCGCTATCAAGAGACCGGTTCCGTCAAGAGAAGGCCTGGTTCTGGCAGAAATACCTACATGTACCGAACCACGGGATGATCGTTTGCTAGTTAGTCAAGCGTTGAGAAATCGCAAATCTTCTTATGTGGACCTCAAGAACAGCCTCGAAAAAGTAAGAAATGTGCAAATCAGTCTATGGACGGTCAGGAGGAGGCTTCTCGCTGCTAATATACACAGTCACCGCCCGGCACGCGGCCCTAAATTACTCCGTGGACATCGAGTTGCAAGGCTTAGCTTCGCTCGAAATTGTGTGTCATGGGGACTCATGAAGACTGGGATAGGGTATTGTTCTCCGATGAAGCCAGGATATCTCTGCATGGTGAAGACCGACGTCGGCGAGTGCTACGTAGACGAGGAGAACGCTTTGCAGAGGCATGTTTTGAAGAAATCACACCTTATGGAGGGGGCTCTGTTATGTTTTGGGCAGGAATAAATTCTATGCATCGTACGGAGTTAGTCTTCATCGAAAACGGTACACTGACTGGACACCGATACATAACGGATGTTCTAATTCCTTATGCACAACCCGCTTTAACCGCTCTTGGCGAAAACTCAATTTTTATGGACGACAACGCTCGAGCCCACCGGTCTGGCGATGTGGAAGCGTATATGCTAGAAGTCGGAATTCGTCGTTTGGACAGGCCAGCTAGAAACCCGGACTTCAATCCCATGGAGCATGTCTGGGACGTTCTGAAGGGACGAGTGAGATCAGTGTAGCCGGCTCCGCGGACCATCAGAGAGCTAAAGAATGGGAACGTATTCCCCAAGAAACCATAAAAGATATACTCGCTAGCATGCCCAGACGAATGCAAGCTGTGATTTCAGCAAGAGGGGATCACACTCAATACTAAACTTTTATCTGCTTTTAATGTATTCAAGAAAAACAAAGAAATTACAGCGTTTCAATTTTATTTAGCGAGCAGGTACAATAATACTGTTTTGAGCTTAAACATTATTTCTCAATTATTTAATCAAAATGTTATGATAAAACTGATGAAAACTATTCCTTCCTAATTAATTTATAAAATTCTGAGGATAACAATACCTAAAATTGTCAAGCAAACTAATAGTAACTATAAAATAGTTCTTTGCTTAAGTGCCCGTTTTTTTTGCAAAAGAGTTTGTATCCGTTTTTCTTGCCATTATCTACGTTCATTCATTGATACACAGCGTGGCCGGGGATGTGACGTCTAAAAGAAAAATTTAAATCCCTCATATTAAGGGGTATCCAACTCACCCCTATAATTGTTCAGCGATTTTTAGTAGTTTAGGAGATATGAATTTTTTTAATGATTTCCGTCAGTGGTTTTTATTTTTTTTTTCTCTTTCTGTAGAACGTTTTTGGTGATTTTTTGTCGTGGTAATTAGTAAACATGAACTCAACTATTGCCAAAAAAATTACGGTTTACCTAGGCATTATGAAACATGACTAAAAACTTTTCACGTTCTAATAAGAGCCTAAATGCATTCAGCTATCTCACTCTAACAGTAAGAGTCACAATAGGCCTACTTCAAAAGGCATTTATTCTGAGTTAAGCACTGAGAAATTTTGGGGGGTTATTTTTCATCAAAGCCAAGAAACAACCTAGTTACGATAATTAGACTTTAATATTTAACAACAGTACCTAAATCGTTGTTGGCGAAGTAAATAAGGCTATGTATAATATTTTATTGGCAGCGGCGCGGGGGTGGTGGGCGGGTGGTAGGGCGGGCGGCGGCGGTATCGCGAGTGAGAAATATTACACCTTATTCGTTTCGCTTTAATTAAACTTTCGATGGCTGCTTCGACGGACGAGCGGACGCACTGGTATGTAGCTGGCGGAAACATGTACAACCGAAGCCATAAACATTGTGAAGATCCTCGCACCAAGAGATTTCGGCATCTTAGATCGTCGTCTTTGTCACTAATACGCTGAGGCGCCAGCTTTTAGAAAATCCCGCAGAAGCCAATTTTTATACATTACGATCATGGGTGCACCGCACTCTAAATCACTGCATAGTAAAATTAGTTTCACACAGTTTCAGCTGATTTTTAGGAATTATATAGGTACATCATCATCATCATCATCAACCGATAGACGTCCACTGCTTGACATAGGTCTCTTGTAGGGACTTCCACACGCCACGGTCTTGTGCCGCCTGAATCCAGCGGCTCCCTGCGACTCGTCGGATGTCGTCCGTCCACCTAGTGGGGGTTCTTCCAACACTGCGTCTTCCGGTGCGAGGTCGCCATTCCAGCACCTTGGGACCCCAACGTCTAAGCGGTTGTACGAATTATTTGCCCTGCCCATTGCCACTTCACCTTCGCAACCCGTTGAGCTATGTCGGTACATTTCCTTTCCTATTTTTCGGTACATTATCGTCTCCTCTCAAGTGCGGATTGGCAGACAATGTAATTGAACGGAATTATTATATAAAATGACAGATTACAAACATTTACGGTGTAACATAATATAACTAGCTTATGCCCGCAACTTTGTCCACGTCCACTATACAATTTTCAATCCCCAATTTTACATGCTTAGGAGTTGAATTTTCAAAAAATCCTTTCTTAGCGGATGTCTACGTCATAATAGTATTCCGCATGCCAAATTCCAGTCCAATCCACCCAGTAGTTTGAGCTACGCGTCGATAGATCAGTCAGTCACCTTTTCCTTTTATATAGATCGTAAGCTGAAAAGACGTGGTTAAAAATATAGAAATTCTTTCAAAGATATTCGTAATTTGACTCTTAGCTAAGATTGACCTCTCTGGGGTCAAAAAGTAGGTACTCGTTACTCTGGATATAGGAAATTTGATTAAAACTTTCACTGATTTTGTTTTCACTAGTGATGTAACGAATATTCGCATTCGCATTCGCGGGTATTCGCATATTTTTTGCATATTCGCATTCGCATCCTGTGAAATTGCGAATGTTTTGCGAATACCAAAAAAACTTTTTTAGTGTAATCGTTGGTTAATAAAACACAATCCATTAACTTCTTGTGTTTTTTTAATGTGATAAAAAGTAACTTAACCACATAATCACATTATCAGTCTTCTCTTTATCATTTGGCAACGGGACTGTCGCCAAGGTCACCAAGCCATAGACAAATGGCGCCAAATTAAACAAAAACTGATTATTCGCATTCGCGAATGTTGGCAGCAGATATTCGCATTCGCATTCGCATCCGCGAATGTCCAAAATATGACATTCGTTACATCACTAGTACCCTCCAGACCGCACCCCATTGTCAAATCATCTAACTTTTTCAATAAATTCGATACAAATATTTCGTTCAAATAAAGTGCTTTGAAATCAAATGAAGTCAAATACATTGAAGGTAGGAGTTTTTCATATCCATCAATGGTTCGACTCCATAACTTTTGTTTGACTAAAATCTCGAATTTCCAATAAAGTTAATGAAACGTGAAATATTAGATTAGATAATCTAAGCCTGAATAATTTAATATTAAAAAAAATCATTTCCAACTTCTCAAAAATCAACACTAATATTATAAATGTGAAAGGGTGTCTGTCTGTCTGTGTGTTAGCTTTTTAAAGTTTTACCGATTTTGAAGTTAGGTACAGGGATAGCTTGCATCACGTGAACGGACATAGACTACTTTTTGTCCCAGAAAATTCAAGAGTTTCCATAGGATTTATTAAAAACCGGTCAAGTGCGAGTCAGACTCACCCACCGAGGGTGCCGAACTACAGCTGTAATTTTTCGACATTGTAATTTTGCACGATAAATCAAAAACTGTTATGCATAAAAATAAATAAAACTCTGTTTTAAAATATAAGCCCTTTCAGATGATACCCCATTTGGTATAGTTATCTTACTTTGAAAATTGTAAATACAAATTATTTGATCGTGAACACTATATTATTATTTTTTGTGATGTAACCACAAATTCACGGTTTTTGGATTTTTTCCTCGGATTTATTCCTTTACTTGTGGTATAAGACCTACCTACCTACCAAATTTCATGATTCTATGTCAACGGGAAGTACCCTATAGGTTTTCTTGACAGACACAACGGACAGATGGACAGACAAACAGAAAATTAACACAGTGATCTTATAAGGGTTCCTTTTTCCTTTTGAGGTACGGAACCCTAAAAACTAACTTCACTTGGAAGAAGTACCGAGCATCAGTGGTAAAGAGACGGCTTGAGATGCAAAATCTTGTATGTACGCAGCTACATACCACACAGCATGAAGCTGTCCTGTGCTGTGCCACGCAGCATCAGCACAGCAAAATGAAAGATCCAATTGTTTTGTGTGTTTTTCTTGACTAACTTATTTGAATGATGTTTGCACGTGTGCGCTTGTGTTTGATAACTTGATCAAACTAAATGGAGAAACATGTTTGACCGTGGCACTTTAGACAGACTTCAGCACAAAAAATCTATGACTTTTCTTGCAAGGCCATGAACATAGTTAACTTCATAGTTAGCGCTGAAGTTTCATGACTTTTGAGGAACAGGCTCTGGAAAGTTTAGCTATATTGACGCAGCTACATACCATACAGCGTCGAGCTGAAAGCAGTGAGCGTGGAATTTGAAGCGGCTTTCAATAACTGAGCTGATCAATTACAGAGCCCGAGCGTTGGAAGTAGCTTAAATATTCTATTTTTAACTGTACGTGGGCACTTACCTTCGAAACTTGCGATGTATTAAAGGAAAAAAGCTTGGATTTGACTCGCTCCAGCAATGCACGGGGCTGCAATGGCTTATATAGTATGGTATAATAACATTGTAAATGGTTCTGGTTGTTCTCGGTAGGAACGGCATTCCGATTTCCGAACCAGTGGTAAATTAAAATTACCTGACTATTCATAAGTACTTGTAAAAAGTTTACATGAATAAAACATATTCTATTCTATATTATAAAAACTGACTGAGATATTATTAACGTATAGCTCAAGCTGCTGGGTCTAGAAAGGGGTTCGAATATTTCAAATATTTAATTACCTACTTGTTTGTAACTTTTTATCGTAGTCTATTCATTTAGTCGCGCGTCGGATCGCCGCCTTTGAAAGGGTTTAAACACAAATTTATTTTTCACCGGCGTTTGCGTACTTCATTGAAGATTTTAATGGCCGAGCTGAAAGTTGGAAGGAAAAGTCAACTACATAATTATATCCCAGTTGACGGATAAATTAATTTCCTTCGTTTAAATCGCGCGCCTGGCGCGAGCAGCGGGGTACTGTTCATAAAATATTGACTGAATTGTTAATGTCGAACGAAGTTTTAAATTTTGCACATTTAATATTATCATCATCATCATCATAATCAACCTATCGCCGGCTCACTACAGAGCACGGCGATAGGTTGGGGATGAACGGTTCATCAATTTCTGGATCCAACGATGTATGGGAGATGGTCGATGTCCTTTAAGAATACTTTTAAGTCTTCAACTGTAAATTTTTGAATACGAACTGCAAATATAAATCACCAAAAATCGTTTGGGTTTGAGACTCTGGGTCCATGGTCATCGGACACGAAAGCTCTTATAAACTTCGTGTCCCAAAAGCTGATCCACGCGTCTGGTGACCCAAGAGCTGGTGCTTATTTCGCTCAACGGTTGAGCCTTGCCGTTCAGCGAGGTAATAGCGCCAGTGTTTTGGGCACAATGCCCATAAATGAGACCATTTGGACGGCGTATATTTTTAGTACCTAAATATAAAATTTTTTGTGATAAGTTTTTTCTGTATGTAGTTATATACTATATATAAAGTTTTCTTTTGTATTGAAATAAATAAACGTCATTACTAGTTTAAAAAAAAAACTTTTCTATTTTGTATGAAATCCCTAAACATAAAACTCCCCACAGAGCAGAGTAAAACCTTTCAGATAGATTGTCACAATCTTGGAAAATATTGAAAATCTCAATACAGATGATGCGCGAACCTTTTCACTTACATAGATGATGCCCACGTGAACATTAGGGCGTGTTCATATTGATGTGATTTTCCATCTCAAAAAAAACAACAAGTAAATACAATTTATTCTTTACAGTAGTAATTATTTTCTCCAGTAGTGGACGTCCACTGGCTGGGACAACGATGACGAAATTGTTACTTAAATTGCATTTGTCAACCGTTTGATTGCTGTAAAATGACAACTACAATGTACACACAGGCGAAATCGGCTCTGATTGGTTTATGCTCACTCATTATTATTATTGGCTACAATTCATTTTTACAACAAGAATACCATAAATTCAACGAATCACAACAATTGCGATTTTGCTAACTTTTCAAGAGAAGTCAATTAGTCAATCAATATGATCCAATAACACTTGTAAAAGTTTCTCTGAATAAAAACTTTGCTATTGTATTCTGCCCTCCGATTGTGTAAGAAAAACGTATTCATCGTTATCGTAATCGTCAACATATTCTGCCCTTTGATTGGTTGATTCGCTGTTTACATTTTTTCACAGCCAATCAAAGGACAGAATTTGTTGACTATTACGATAACGATGAAATTGTTATTCTTACACAATTGGGGGGCTGTTCTATAAAAAATGTCGCAAAGATTCCACGTACCAATGTAGATAACGCCTTACCAATAAATCAGCCGGGTCCGTGGGAAACCGTTATAAATTTTTCGGTCAAGAAATTGGTCGGGACTGATATACGGGGCTCGTCACGGCGCCTCGTACGTGCCTGGATTTATTGCGAGTAATATGCGGGCTGATGGAACCCCACCTTTACAAGCTTACAGCGTGCCGGACAATCCTTGCTTGATAAATGGTGGGTAAAATGTACCTTATCATGATGGATAAGTCACCTTTAGTTATATTTTTGTGGAGAAAAAGGACCGCGTTCGCAGCATCATGATCATCCTATCGCTGCCTGGTCCATTACTGAGCACAGGTCTCCTCTAAGAAGGAGTACAGTTTAGACTGTTGTCTACCATAGTTGTATTTTGCTGGAGGAAAAATAAAACTTAAGCGAACCGCGTTTGCACCATCATAGTCAACCTATCGCCGGCCCATTACTGAGCACAGGTCTCCTCAAAGACGAGTAGGGTTAAAGCTATAGTCTGGCACGCTGGTCCAGTGTAAATTGGGAGATGCACGTATTTTTTGAGACTGTTATGGAGAACACTGAGGCTTGGAGGTTTCATCATGGTGTTTTTCTTCACCATTAAAGCAAGAGATATTTAATTGCTTAAAAGCTGTGCTAGCCTAGTGGTTAGGACGTCCGTCTCATATTCGGGAGGTCGAGGGTTCGATACCGGGCACGCACCTCTAACTTTTCGGAGTTATGTGCCTTTTAAGTACTTAATTAAATAGCACTTGCTTTAACGGTGAAGCAAAACATCGTGAAGAAACCTGCATGACTGAGAGTTGTCCATAATGTTTTCAAAGGTGTGTAAAGTTTGCTAATCCGCCCTTGGCCAACGTGGTAGTCTATGGTCAAAACACTTTTCATTGTGATAGAAAACCCGTGCTCTGTAGTGAGCCGGCCATGGGTTGATCATGATGATAATATTTTCGAAGTTATTTGGGCTACTTAATAAAATATCACTTGCTTTAACGGTGAAGGAAAACATTGTGAGGAAACCTGCATGCCTGAGAGTTCTCCATAATATTCTCTAAGGTGAAGTAGGGACACTGTCCAAGGGTCCTCCTTCAACAGTAAGTTGGCGATAAGGTTTTTTAAATATTATAAACCAGTGCTTGGCTGCAATCAGACCTGGTGGCAAGTGATGATGCAGCCCACGATGGAGCGCGCTTGCCTAGAAGATGCCTATTCACTCTTGACTTGAAGGTATTGGATATTTTAATGGTAATTGGAGGGGAAAACTGATGCTGGAAGGGTGTTCCAAATCTCGTGTTCGAATTAGAAATGAGGAGGCAAATCGCTTGATAATGATGATGATGATGATGATGACGATGATGATATTATATTGTGGAGTAAATCATTAGGTATCCCGTTGGCACACTTCGTGTACGGAACCATACAAAGATATTATTTCTATTTTAGCGTTTAAACGTGATTTCCATATTATACATATCTTACACCCGGCTGTACTCACGTGTTTAGTCGACGTTAGCCTAACTAGTTTCGAACCCATCTGGGGTCCTTTTTCAAGGAGTCAGTCCGCGCACGCGTCGCGGTTGAGACTGCGCGCCGCGCGCGTCGCTGCTTGAACAGCACCCTGTTGTCTACTAGTCTACACTAGTAACTAGTCGGGCTAAGGTCGACTAAACACGTGAGTACAGCCGGGTGTAAGATATGTATGATATTATTTCTAGTTTTAAAGAAATAAAAAGAGATGGATCCCACGGGAGTTCTAGTAAAAGTTTCCAATTAAATCAATATTCGAGGCACACTCCAATATTTTCCACATAATATTTTCTAAAATTTGAAATCGGTACGCGCAATAACTCAGTGTTGAAATATATGACCAGTGAACAAAGTTTATCTTATAATCGCTTGGTGCACGTCAAAAGCGATGGCGTGTAGATACATTATAGACGGACACAAATTATCGGACTTGGTTGACCGACGTGGCTAACCGCTGCGACTTATTGGTATCTGGATAATAAAATATACTTACACTGAACTGTGCGATATAAGTAGCGGACGTAACCTTGAGCGCTTGAACGTCCGATAGATGTCCGAAGCCGCGTCCCAAACGACTGTGTACATCTATTTGTCACGACTGACGCGTCCCACAGTTTGTTTCCGCTTCTATCCAGATAATGTATCATTTGTCCATTCCGATCAAGCGATCATGATACGCGTCGGACGGGGACGGGTGATGCTACGCAGCCATGATACGCGGTATCGATACGCCGAGAACGATATAAACTAACTTCAATAAGCACAGTATAGGCCAGTAAAAAAAGCCGTTTTTTTTGGTCAAACTCGCACTAAATTTCCAATCCTATTTTATTTTATTTTTAGGTTAAGGGTCACTTACTGACCATAAAATCACAAAATGCTGACAGATCCTGGTGGAGCTTCGATCGCAACCTTGAAGGAAAGTTTATGGCCGATATCTCGAAAACTATCCACTTTAGGGCAAAAATTATGTAGACTATTATTGTAGAAAATACAATTTCGCATCTTGTGTTTCCTGTAAACTTTTTTGTAAAATTTACCGTTTACTATTAATGTGCGATTTGATGAACCGGTTTTTCCAACATTTTAAAAGTTATCGACCGAAATAGAAAAACCGGTTCATTTAATCGGCCATAAATCGTAAACGGTAAGTTTTACAAAAAAGTTTACAGGAAATAAAAGATGCGAAATTTTATTTTCTACAATAATGTCTACATAATTTTTGGCCTAAAGTGGATAGTTTTCGAGATATCGGCCAAAAACTTTCCTTCAAGGTTGCGATCGAAGCTCCACCTGGATCTGTCAGCATTTTGTGATTTTATGGTCAGTAAGTGACCCTTAACCTAAAAATAAAATAAAATTGGATCGGAAATTTAGTACGAGGTTAAATGCTCTATTTACTGGACTAGTAGTAGTCGTATAGTGCTTATGACTCGTGGCAACCCCCGCTACGGTTGCGGGCACATCGCTATTTGCATACAAATTGCTCTCACCCTCACTACCCCTCTGCGGGCCGCGATTATAAAACGTCGATTATGCATACTCGAATCACTATTGGCAGTTTTTGTTTGCTCACTCTTAATGTGTGGAGCGGGCTTTATATTGCTGTAAAAATCGTATCGGTTCGTTAATACGCGTTCGCGTGGATTTCGTTATTTTTTAAAATCCTGTGGGTAGTCTTTGATTTTCCGGGATAAATGTCCTATGTCACTCTCCAGGTCTTTGACTATAACCACGCAAAAAATCACGCCAATCGGTTGTTCCGTTGCGGTGTGATTAATGGACAAACTAACAAACAAACACACTTTCGCATTTATAATATGGTTCCTGATTATTTTAGAGACAGAGAGACTTTATGACAGGTGATGATTATGCCAATAATCTTCGCTGATCCGCCATATTTAAACGGAGCACATAAAAAGCCGATATAAGCGATGGTGCCGGGAGTGCTATTGTGCGAACGACGTGTGCTTTACACGGAGTTATTCAGCTATCATATGCTTAGCGGAATACACGGGCAGCACTTTTGTGCAGCTTTAATCCTGGCACGGAAGAAAAGCTTTTTTTAACGACCCGCTGCGCGATTGCGAGAGAATGACAGCTACAATGTCACGTTCCCAATCACCTCTGATTAGTTGACGCTCGCTCACTATTGGCTACAATTATTATTTTATGATCAACCCATCGCCGACTCACTACAGAGCACGGGTCTCCTCTCAGACTGAGAAGGGTTTTGGCCATAGTCTACCACGCTGGCCATGTGCGGATTGGTAGACTTCACACACCTTTGAGAACATTATGGAGAACTCTCAGGCATGCAGGTTTCCTTCACCGGTAAAGCAAGTGATATTTAATTAATTAAAACCCACATAACTCCGAAAAGTTAGAGGTGCGTGCCCGGGATCGAACCGCCGACCTCCGATTAGAAGGCGGACGTCCTAACCACTAGGCTATCACAATACAATTGCAACACTACAATGCATTGTTGCAACAAGAATCGCACAAATTCAGCCAATTGAGATTGTAATTTGTAATAATGATTGATGCAGGTTTTAGGAAATCGATCTACTGATCATCTGACACAGAAAGTTATATTCTACTGCTTTTTTAGGGTTTCGTACCTCAAAAGGAAAACGGAACCCTTATAGAATCACTTCGTTGTCTGTCTGTCAAATTTCATGATTGTAGGTCAACGTGAAGTACCCTCTAGGTTTTTTGACAGACATACAAACAGACAGACAACGAAGTGATCCTATTAGAGTTCCCTTTTCCGTTTTGAGGTACGGAACCCTAAAAATTAATTGCGAAATACCAACAAAGCTTGCCATTTTGTCACCCCCTGTGTACACTCGCATGTTATCGGATAGAACCGCTCGAATGAGTCCTCGAGATGACGTCATAATCTCGCGTATCACTGTAATAGATGACGTCACAGAGACGTCATTGTGTTATCTTCGCAAAGGTTTTATTTTACTCCTTCTTGATTATCTTGATTATTTGCTGTGATCACTGACCACCACATATAGAGTATAGACGCCTAATAGCCGGACACCCCTGATCGCCTGACTGACTGACTGACTCATCTATCAACGCACAGCTCAAACTACTGGACGGATCGGGCTGAAAGGCATGCAGATAGCTATTATGACGTAGACATCCGCTAAGAATGGATGTTTGAAAATTCAACCCCTAAGGGGTGAAATAGGGGTTTGAAATTTGTGTAGTCCACGCGGACGAAGTCGCAAGCATAAGCTAGTTTAGCATAAAAGTCGGCCCATACCTGTTCGGTACCCTCATTCCGCACATTGTCTTGATTTCGTGACTTTTGAGTCCACCAATCGCAACAAAGCATTCTCCCCTGTCCCCCGCCAATATGCGTACTCTTGACTTGAATGAATTCTTGGTTGAATTCTCTGTGGCTGTGATTAACAAATCGCATCATGTGCAGTGCGACAAGACTCACTTGGCACTTGAATGACATTGACAGGGGGGCGCTGTTGGACAACAAAGGCTTAGACTATTCAAACAAGAACAAAGCGGACACTTGACGGCAACGTTAGTTCCGATTTTCGCCACGCGCCAAGATAGCCTTGTCGCACTGTAGGTACCGTATGAGCCGTGATAGCCTAGTGGTTAAGACGTCCGCCTCCTATACGGGGGTCGGGGGTTTGGTCCCGGATCCTCTAAGTTTTCGGAGTTATGTGTTTTATATAATAAGTATGATTTGCTTTAACGGTGAAGTAAAACATCGTGAGAAAACCTGCAAGCTTGAGAGTTTTCCATAATGTTCTCAAAGGAGTGTGAAATCTGCCAAGCCACACTTGACCAGCGTGGTGGG
Source organism: Maniola hyperantus (assembly GCF_902806685.2). Lineage (NCBI taxonomy): Eukaryota > Metazoa > Arthropoda > Insecta > Lepidoptera > Nymphalidae > Maniola > Maniola hyperantus. The sequence goes on from NC_048553.1 coordinate 13,149,708, forward strand.
CTATGGCCAAAACAATAATTCTCACTCTGAGACGAGACCCGTGCTTTGTACGTTGATCCCAAAAGTAATTTGTTTTGAGTCTGTGAGTTATTATTACTTGTAAAAAAAATGTAATTGGTAAAAACATCTTAAATTTTTAAAATAAGCAATAAACTTTTATGAAACAATTTTATATTTTCGCAGCCTCAATAAAACCGGCCAAGTGCGAGTCGGACTTGCACACCAAGGGTTCCGTACTATCGTACAAGAAATAATACTATTTAATATTTTTAATATATTTAAAACCAGCTGATGCCCGCGACTTCGCAAGTTCGTACGCGTGGATTTAGGTTTTTAAAAATCCAGTGAGACTCTTTGATTTTTCGGGATAAAAAGTAGCCTATGTCTCTTTCCAGGTCTTAAACTATAGCCATGCCAAAAAATCACGTCGATCCGTTGCTCCGTTGCGACGTGATTGAAGGACAAACCAACAAACAAACACACTTTCACATTTATAATAGGGGTAGATTCTAGGTCAAAGGGAAGAATCATGAAATGTGGCTACGTTACGTGCAAAATTTTATGATTATATAATCCCTATAGGTTTTGAATAACTTGGCGGATCTTGACAGATACGACAGATAGACAACGAAGTGATCCTATAAGGGTTCTTGTTTCTCTGGAGATACGGAACCCTAAAAATACTTCTGATGCAAAGTGTTCAGCGGAAACTTATTTTCCATTTACTACAAGGCACCGTTGAATTATTTTTGTGCGGTTCCGATAAAAAACTAATTTTGCTCCTTATTATTCTCCGTGAGAAATAGTAAATTAAATTTGTTTTGTTACCAGCGAGAAAAAGTTGTTAATTTTAACCACAATTTCTTATTTAGAACCGTTTGTTTACATGGAGAACTCAGTAGGTGAACCAGAGTAACCAACATGGCTAAACGAGTTGCGAAGCTGAAGTGGCAATGAGTAGGCACTTAGCTCGAAAAAAAAAAACCGGTCAAGTGCGAGTCAGACTCGCATAACGAGGGTTCCGTACTACAGTGGTATTTTTTGCACGATTGTACAGTAACATTTTGCACGATTATTCAAAAACTATGATGCATAAAAATAAATAAAAATCTGTTTTAGAATGCACATGCAGGTAAAGCCCTTTCATAATATGATACCCCACTTGATATAGTCATCTTACTTCGAAAATTGAAAACACTAATTATTAGTTTAATAGATGTTGGTCCCAAGGGGCTAGGTAGACAGATAAAATCAAACAAGTCACAGGGAGCCGCTGGATTCGGGCGGCGCAAGACCGTAGCGCGTGAAAATCCCTATAAGAAACCTATGTTGAGCAGTGGACATCTATCGTTTGATAATAAAATTGATAATGATGATGATTTACATAAAGGCTCAAGTCTATTCCATCTTCAGCCTCCTATCTAGATTCAGGTTCAATCCCGGGCCGCATCGCTAAATTTTCGGGGTTAATGTGAGTTTTAAGCAATCATATATTACCCCGGGAACTGCAAATGTTGCAAACGTTCCCGGGCGGCGGTAATCACTTAACATTACCTATATTATTAAGCCAACTAAAGAAAACTGAAGTATAGGTACCTAATATAGTTAGAGCCTCAATAGCTCAACGGGTAAAGCTGTGACGGGTAAAGTGGACTGAAAACCGAAAGGTCGACGGTTCAAACCCCGCCCGTTGCACTATTGTCGTGCCTACTCCTAGCACAAGCTTGACGCTTAGTTGGAGAGGAAAGGGGAATATTAGTCATTTAACATGGCTAATATTTTTTATAAAAAAAAAAAAAGAAAAAAAAAAGAATATATATTTTACTAGCTGATGCTCGCGACTTCCTCCGCGTGAAATTAGGTTTTTTAAAATCCTGTAGGTCTCTTTGACTTTCCGGGATAAAAAGTAGCCTATGGCACTTTCCAGGTCTTTATCTGTACCCATGCAAAAAATCACGTCAATCCGTTGCACCGTTGCGACGTGATTGAAGGACAAACCAACAAACAAACACACTTTCGCATTTATAATAAGGGTACTGATAATAAGGGTACTGATGAACTAGATGTGTCTCAGCCCGAACGTAAAATCCTTTGGCGGGTTTAATTGCAAGCGAGTCAACAAGGGGTAGCTCATTAAGTCGGGACTTATCGTCCTTGGAGCATAATATAACGAGGGGCAAAACTGACTTCCCTGTATTCTTTACGCCCCCATATTGAATCTTAGTATCTTAACGTTGGTATAATTTGAGTATGTACCTACCTATAATAAGTTTTGGATTTATCGTACAAAATGACGACAAAATACGACTGTACGGAACCCTCAGCGCGCAGGTCTGATTCGCACTTGGTCGGTTTTTTAGGGTTCCGTAACTCAAAAGGAGAAACAGAACCCTTATAGGATCACTTTGCTGTCTGTCTGTTTATCGGTCTGTCAAAAAACCTACAGGGTACTTCCCGTTGACCTAGAATCATGAAATTTGGCAGGTAGGTAGGTCTTATAGCAGACATAAAGAGAAAAATCTGATAACCTTGAATTCAGGGTGGTACATTTAGGTACATCACACAAAAAAATTAAATTGTTGTCATGAACTAATAATAAGTATTTTTAATTTTCGAAGTAAGATAACTATATCAAGTGGGGTATCATATGAAAGGTTTATTTTTATGTATCATAATTTTTGAATTATCCTGCAAAATGTCGAAAAAGTACGACTGTAGTACGGAACCCTCATTGCACGAGCCTTACTCGCACTTGGCCGGTTTTTTTTATTAATAAAGTCACTCGACGAGCTCTCCGAAAAATACCAACATGTAAATAAATCCAAATGCACAGCGATTTATATTCTACCACAGCACTTGGTTATCGCGGACAGAGTTAACGTTTTGTAGTTGTCATACCCAGCCGCATGCCAGCCGCATGTCAGCCGTCAGCCTATCGTGGAAATGTTTGGGTTTAACCATTTTTAGGACACCTTTTGAATGTCTAACAGGAATAGTTTCCATACAGAGATGATTTTTGACATACCTGCTAAGTATAATAAACTTTTTTTATAACTAACTAACTAACTAAAATGCACTTGACAGTAATCACACCAAACAGAAGCTGATGATGCAGCGTAAGGTCCAGCGCGCCTGCATAAAAGGTTCCAAAAATGTACTAGCTTTATGCTCGCGACTTCGTCCGCGTGGACTACGTTGGAAGACCCCTCACTAGGTGGATGGACGACATCAGACGAGTCGCAGGGAGCCGCTGGATTCAGGCGGCGCGAGACCGTGGCGTGTGGATGTCCCTACAAGAGACCTATTTACAGCAGTGGACGTCTATCGGTTGATGATAATCATGATGATGAAATCCAAGTGAACAAAGTAACGACCATTAGCTAGTAATTTATTAAAATAAAAAATCTCGGAGTGTCTCGACAGTAAGATAAAAATAAGCCAGAATTTCAGTCCTTAACTGGCATTTCATGTAAAATACCAAGCTGCGGTGAGAGCGGTTGCTTTTAAAAACTTGTCATTATTGCCACGCCATTAAGTTAACATAAAGAGAGAATAAGTGGAGGGGACACAAAAACACTAAGTTAACACTAAGTGTACACTAAGCTAACACTAAGTGTCCCTGGGATGTACATTAAATAACGCGGACGTAGTTCAGATGGCTACTGCACTTAGAAACACGTTAAAGAAAACAGTTGCATTTTTGCCGAATGTTACGAAACCCTAAAAACCGGCCAAGTGCGAGGGTTCCGCACTGCACTTGTATTTTTCGACATTTTACACGATACATCTGTTTTAGAATGTACAGGTAAAGATCTTTCATATGATAGCGGGTACTTGGTATAATCTTACTTTGAAAGTTGAAAATACTAATTATTTGTTCATGAACAAACACATTTTAATAATTTTTTGTGATGTAACCACAAATTCACGGTTTTCGGATTTTCCCTTAACGTGTGCTCTAAGAGAAAGACCTACCTATCTGCCAAATTTCATGGTTCTAAGTCAACGGGAAGTGCCCTATACGTTTCTTGTCAGACAGACAGACAACAAAGTGATTCTATAAAGGTTCTTTTTTTCCTTTTGAGGTACGGAACAGTAAAAACGAACTAAAACAATTTCAAATTTAAAAATGGCGCCATACAGCTGCCATTTTTTTTTTCAATTACTTGGATTGATGTAAGGATTCTCGATAGATAAATCTGTTCAGGCATTTAGAAGACGTTATGGTGAAGTAAAAAAACTCACATACGTACATACATGAACCCTAAAAACATTACAATCCTTTTTTGGACAGTCGTGTAAAAAAATATAATTTCAATTAAGTATGTTTTTTAATTTTTTTTACGCAAACAATATTTTACAAAAAATTGAAACGAAAACAGTGATTGCGAACATTAATCGAAACTCTACGTGTATGTTATCCGGTTTTTTGGCGGGTAAATTTGAAATTCAGATGAAAGACATGGTTTATACTGAACTAGCTGGATCCCGCGACTTCATCCGCGTGAATTTAGATTTTTTTTTAAATCCCGTGGGAACTCTTTGATTTTTCGGGATAAAAGGTATTTTATATCACTTGCCAGATCTTTAACTATAGGTACCCATGCAAAAAATCACACCGATCTGTTGCTCCGTTGCGGTGTGATTCAGGAACAAACCAACAAACAAACACACTTTCGCTTTTCTACTTATTATGGCTAGTGATAATAATATTAAAGTAGGTACCTAGATATCTTGTCTAATTTTTTTGGGCGCGCTACATTATCAAAGTCAAAATCGATTTTTTATTCAAAATAGGTAACATATTACGCTTACTGATGGTCAAAATTGTTAATTTGTAAGATGATGAAATGAAGTGGTGATAATTAATTACGTTTAATTACGTTAAAAACGCGCCCAAGTCTGAGAAGAACCCATGACAAACTCAGTCTCAATACCGATAGTCCCCCATTTTCCGTCTAAGTAAGTATAATTTTTCAGTAGTCTGCGATCCGCTGTAAAATAGGTTTATATGCACACAACTTCTGCTTCGTTAGTTTTTATCGGTAGTGCGACGTTGTCATTACGCGCGCCATCTTTGTTTCGCTCGTGTTATGCAAATGGCGGCGACGAACGATATTGCGAGTTTATCGCGCATCACTATTCGCTGGAACATCTGAGTTTACTGCTTTGCTTGTGCTACTCTTTTATGGGTCGACAATCTGGTTAGGTAGGTTACCATACCAGTGATATATATTTATTTATTTATTTTATTATTTTTATTTTTCATGTACCAAAATTGTAGTTACAAAGTAATAATAAATTAAGTTACATTGGAAATGCTTATCTCTAAACAGAGATTATACATGTATATCACTACCTATCATATGTATATGAGTACCTAACGACCTGTTCTAACGAAAATTGGAGTTCACATTACTGTCAATTGCAAGCGGTGTGTGTAAGACACATTTTGAATGTTCGAAGAATCAAGCTTTCGTACGCGTGGATTTAGGTTTTTAAATATCCCGTGGGAACTCTTTGATTTTTCGGGATTAAAAGTAGCCTATGTAACTTTCCAGATCTTAAACTATAGGTACCCATGCAAAAAATCACGTCGATCAGTTTTTTAAGTTGCGACGTGATTGAAGGACAAACGAACAAACAAACACACTTTCGCATTAATTATAATATGGGTCGTGATGGGTATAGTGATTTGAATTTAATAGCACATATAGCACTTTTTAGCTGAAGTAGCACTTAGCTCGTACAACCGATAGATTTTGGGGTCACAAGGTGCTGGAATGGCCACCTCGAACCGGAAGACGCAGTGCTGGGAGACCCCCACTAGGTGGACGGACGACATCAGACGAGTCGCAGGGAGCCGCTGGATGGCGGCGGCGCAAGACCGTGGCGTGTGGAAGTCCCTACAAGAGACCTATGTCCAGCAGTGGACGTCTATCGGTTGGTGATGATGATGATAACACTTTTACCGATCGCTCCACTTGAAAAAGGTGCAAGTCAAAAGTCAAACATAGTACAAGCGAAACAAATCGTTGAAAGTAATTTAATTCGTAATAAAGAGAATTGAATTGAATTGAATTGAATTGAATTTCATCCCGCGTCCGTACGATTTCAATTTGAAGCTGGAAAGCGATTGAACCGCGCTCGATACGTTGTTATGTTTGATTTTATTTTTTAAATACGGTTTCTGTGACTGATATTGGCTGTAAATGGAAAGTTTCGATAATCTTTTTTTTTGGGTTCCGTACCCGAAGCCTCCACTGTCCATCCGTCCGTCCCTCCGTCCGTCTGTCAGTGGGCAGACCACGTTGAAAGTTTCACAGAATGTGTACGTATTTCTATTGCCGTAATCAGAACCCTTATTATAAATGCGAAAGTGTATTTGTTTGTTGGTTTGTCCTTCAATCACGTGGCAACGGAGCAACGGATTTTTTGCATGGGCATATGGTTAAAGACCTTGAGAGTGACATACCTATAGGCTACTTTTTATCCCGGAAAATTAAAGAGTTCACACACATTTACTATACCGATATGACTTGAACACAAGCATGAGCTCACCCTCGTAAAATGCAAGAACTATAATGGTGTACAGCACGTCGGAAATATCTGCTCACCTCGCTGGAATGCGCTTCCCCTCGCGCTGCCCCGCAGCTCGCGCGTTTTCGCCTATCCAGTACCGGCGCCGACGCAACCGCGTTGCATGACGTCACTAAGTCAGGTTCGCAGATATTTTCGCCGCGTTGTACAGTCGTGTCGTATCCGTTGCGCTCACAACAAACAACCCCTCAATCCGCTGAGTCAACTCCAAGGCGCGTGTGCTTTACGACGCGCCACAAAATATCGTCCCTTTATTTGAATCGCAATGTTATCATTCCGACGATTGCCGCCATCTTTGAGGGCCCTCAGTGAAATAAGTTTTTCGGCACTGCGTGTGACAATATTCGTGAAAGATGTTTTACGTCTTTCGTCCGGATTTTTGGTGCTGACTTTTTTCTGATGTTGCTTATCATTTTCCATGTTTTCCCCTTTTGTTATGCGTGTTTTGCCGAATACGTCGACGACTGCTGTCTGTTACCAAATTGAAAACTTATTTTTGCACTACATGATATTCCCGCGACTCTGTCCGCGTGGATTTAGGTTTATAAAAATCCTATGAGAACTCTTCGATTTTCCGAGATAAAAAGTAGCCTATGTAAATCCCCGGGATGCAAGCTACCTCTTTACCGCATTTCGTCAAAATCGGTTGAACGGCCAAATCCGTGAAAGGCCAGCAGACAGACAGACAGACACACTTTCGCATTTATAATATTAATATGGATATGTATGGACGTTATTCTAAGCAGTGGCGTGCACAGGTGGTTGAAGTCAGGGTAGGCATTAGTTAGATAATTACCTATTTACTGTCTGTTCATAATAAATTAGCATTGTGATATTTTAATTAGGGTACGCAGCGCTTTTATGCTTCTATGAGCTGCACTCCACTGATTCTAAGGTGGGTAGAGAGTTCCAATCATAAAAATATTATTGCAATTTTTTACTGCCCCTTATTACCCGAGGGCAATGTCTAGATGAGGTCACGTCTTGCCGGGACTGCGTGACTATCATTTTTAGGGTTCCGTACCTCAAAAGGAAAAAAGGAACCCTTATAGGATCACCTTTTTCTCTGTCTGTCTGTCTGTCAAAAAACCTATAGAGTAACTACTCCCCGTTGACTTAGAATCATGAATTAATTGGCAGGTAGTCTTATAACACAAAAAAAAGGTAAAAAAATCTGAAAACCGTGAATTTGTGATCATAATATCACAAAAAAAATTAAAATGGGTTCATGAAAAAATAATTTACTAAATCACATGGCGCTGTTCTCATTATCTTGCAGTGTTCTACGTAAAAATGCTAAAATATCTTGTACGATTGTCGAGATAGCAATCAGGCTGGGGACGCCCTGCACACCCGCACAGCCCCCGCACTATCACTGTGCGGGATAGTCCGGGTGATGTGCGGGTGTGTGGGGCGTCCCCCCCCCCCCCCCGCCTCATACCTCAACTTCTCAACCTGTCGCGTACTTTAAGTAGGTACCTACCTTTGTTCGCCAACTTTCGATTCAGAACAAATAAAACCATGGGGCGAAAGTTTGTAATTAAATGACAATGAACTCGAATGAAGCAATTAACGTTTAATGGTTCGACTGTTTGTAGCGGGCTGTAAAAGGGCCTTAAAAGTTATTGAGGTTTTACGTTCGCTGTCCTACAGTTATTTATTTTAACGTCTTTATATTTTGAGGTCAATTTGGGGTTACTTTACCTGTATTTTGACGATCTCTGTGTGACTTTGCAAGTAATCATCATCATCATCATCATCATCATCTAAATATATAAAATGAAAAGGTGACTGACTGACTGACTGATCTATCAACGCACAGCTTAAACTACTGGACGGATCGGGTTGATAGCTATTATGACATAGTCATCCGCTAAGAAAGGTTTTTTGACAATTCAGCGCCTAAGGGGGTGAAATACGGGTTTGAAAATTGTGTAGTCCACGCGGATGAAGTCGCGAGCATAAGCTAGTTATCTATAAACTATCGCCGACTCACTACTGAGTACAGGTCTCTTCTCAGAATGGGTAGAGTCTGGCCATAGTCCTTCACGCTGGCCCAGCGCGGATAGGCTTTCGAGGCGAGTTTCCATCCTTATGTCGTCGACATCCCATCTACACGCACAAAACGTTTTGCGTCATCATTCCTCATACGCATGGCTAAGGTTTGGAATTCTCTTCCACGATATGTGTTTCCTACCAATTACAACCCGGGTATCTTTAAAATAAGAGTGAATAGGCATGTTCTAGGTAAACGCGTCCCACCTCAGGCCACAATATCATCACTTTCCATCAGGTGTGATTGTAGTTAAGCGTTTGCCTATCCCTAGTAGGTATATAGTACCCTATACAGTACCCTTATTGTAAGTGCGAAAGTGTGTTTGTTTGTTGGTTTGTCCTTCAATCACATCGCAACGGTGCAACGGATTGACGTGATTTTTGTATGGGTATAAATAAAAAGAGAGAGAGAGTGACATAGGCTACTTTTTATCCCGGAAAACCAACGAGTTCCTACGGGATTTTTCAGCTAGTAATGAATATAAAAAGACTGACTTCACACACCTTTGAGAACATTATGGAGAACTCTCAGGCAAACAGGTTTCCTCGCGATATTTTCCTTCATCGTTAAAAATGATATTGTTTAATTTCTTAAAACGCACATAATTTCGAAAAGTTAGAGGTGCGTGGCCGGGATCGAACCCCCGACTCCTCGAATACGAGACGGACATCTTATCCATGCTATCACCGGGGAAAAAATAAATAATTTATTTAAATTAAATTACCCTCTTGCGAATCTGTATTAAAATTTAAATTTCTAATGAGCGCGCGGTGGAAAAACGACATTAATATTTATATGTGCTTTGACTACGGAGTAGCACATTTTCTTTATCATGCATAGTTCGCGACAGGTCGAGATGGCAATCGAGGCGAGGCGAGGGGAAGCCCCGCACACCCGCACGTCACCCGCGCTCGTCCGCACCGGATTAGCGCGGGGGATGTGCGGGTGTTCCCTCCCCGATTGCTATCTCGACCTGTCGCGTACTATACTTACCTACAAAATGTATACAGGTAGGTACCTAATAAATGGTTCTAAAAATCAGTGCGACATTAAAATAATTAAAATAACTCGACCATTCGTTGCGTAAGTAGGCCACTCGGAGTCAATGCCGCGTCATAGGCGGGGCATTGAACCGAGTTTTTCACGCTATACATAGCGGGTTTGAAAAATACTAAATCACTAAAACTACAAAATTAGGCAAATGGTTATTGTGACTTGTGTTTAGGTAGAATAACAATAACACTAAGTTTTTGCTAGCGATCTGGTTACACCCTGTATAGTTAGATATTTGTAGATATGCACAGAGTTACCCACTTTAAATCCTTTGTAATTAAAGTCAATAGAGTTAGAGCCTCAATAGCTCAACTGGTATAGGAGTGGACTGAAAACCGAAAGGTCGACGGTTCAAACCCCGCCCGTTGCACTATTGTCGTACCTACTCCTAGCACAAGCTTGACGCTTAATTGGAGAGGAAAGGGGAATATTTGTCATTTAACATGGCTAATATTCTTTTTTTTTTAAAAAGTTTTAAAATGGTTAACTAGTGCAAAATAGAACACAAACTATCCGTTGCATGTTTAGGAATTCAGCAACGTACAGCCTATTTTATAGGATACCTAAATTCTACTATCGGTTTTTAAATAAAACTCGTAAAAGTGTACCATCGTAGAAGATACACAGTACGTCAGTACAGTACAGACCACCTCGGTAGGGTTCCATACCCAAGGGCTGCCACCGGGACCCTATTTCTAATACTCCGCTGTTCGTCCGTCCGTCCACCCGTTTGTCTGTCAGCGGGCTGTATCTCGTGAACCATAATAGGTAGAGAGTTGAAATTTTCACAGAATGTATAGAATAGAATAGAATAGAATAGAATAATGTTTATTCGAGGTATATAGGTGGTACATGGTGTAGGCAATATCGTCCTGTACAGCAGTGCAACACCTCGAACAGGTAGGCCACTCAGCTTGTGTTGAGACGTCGGGCCCCTCAGACACAAACCTCTAGAGCAAATATCTGAGGTACCAGACGCCCCAACGCTGATTTTCAGTGACCGCCTTTTAATTATTACCTATAAACGTCAGTGGCATAGAATATATAAAGTTGGCGAGTAAATGGATAAATAAAATAAAATAAAGTGTTTACAGTTTTTAAATTTAAAGTGATATAAAAGAAGAAATAAGAAATAATACATTGAAATAGATGTTGTAAATTGTAAGAATAGGAAAATTGTACGATAGTTTTTTTTTTTTTTGTAAGTATAATAAAGAAAAAATAAAATAAAATAAAATAGCTCGCAAGGAGTGGATGAGAAAGTAAAGTTTGGTAAGATAAATAAATTTTGACTAAATCTGTAACTTTTGAATATTTAAAAGATGTTTTTTGAATTTTACTTTAAAAGCGCCAGAAGCGTTTTTTGAATTTTACTTTAAAAGAATGTGTATTTCTATTGCCGCCACAATAACAAATAATAAGAATTTCAAAATATCCGCTATGAAAATTTTAAAAAAATTGTTATTTCTTGTAGAATGGTACGGAACTCTTCGTGTGCGAATCCGCCTCGCACTTGAACGATTTTTTATTGTATTTTTAATTTTTATATTAACAATAGAAATATACACTGCATCGATATAAATGACAATATATAAGTCAATGACACTCTTTATCAATAGGTGAAATCAAAGAAAATTCAATTTTATGTTCTTTGATTTGAAAGAAAGAAAGAAAGAAAGAAAACTTTTATTTGATCACAATACCTACTACAATAAACCTTAAGAGCTAATTAAGTTAATCTACATAATTAAACTAATAACAAAAAAATATAATAATAAAAAATAATACCTATATATATACAAGTACGTGTGACCAAATATAGGTCTCCCACTCAGCATCATGCTGCAGCAAGCTGCAGCGCTGGTTTTCAGTGGGAGCCTTAACAAGTGAAGTCACGGACGATTTACCTAGTACAGTATAATATTATAAAAATAAAATACGCAAACAACTAAACTAAGGTTTGAACAAGTAACTAAAAAAAAAAAAGACAAACAATATAAGAAAACTAAGACCGTACATAAAAAAATAAAAAAATAAATAAAATAAATATGAGAAGAAGTATAACGGTATTATTATAAATGATGATTGTAAAAACAATAAGTGCAATATAATATGTGACATAAGTGCTGAAACGATAGGTGCTGATCCGAATAGTATGAAATGATTAAGTAATTAATTTTAACTTGTAATTTTTTGTTGTATAAGAAGATAAGTTTTTAATTTAGTTTTAAAAGTTCCAAGAGATATTGACGATTTTAACGGCGGTGGTAGATCGTTCCAGCACTTAGTAGCTGCAAATTTAAAGCTTCCCTTAAATGCCGCTGTTCTATGCCTTGGTGTAGATAGAAAGAGGTGGGAATTTCGTGTAACGCGTGCTGACTTATCACCAAACCACATTAGTTTCTTACGCAGGTATTCTGGAATTCCGTGTTTAAGTACCCCAAAAAGTAGCGTGGCAAGATGTAGCTTTCTACGTGCTTCCATCTTCAAGAGATTTACTTCGTTAATGTAAGGAGTGACATGTGAGCGTGGTGGAATATTGAAGCAAAACCTAGCACAGGCGTTTTGAACACGCTGAATAATCTTTTTAGTCCTACTAAGGAGACGAGGTCCATACACCGTGTCAGCATAATTTAACCTTGACAGAACAAGTGATTCGCACAAACGTATTCTTAGCTTTACACTAATATAGGGCCTCATTTTATAAAGCAACTTTAGGCGATATAAGCTATTACGGACAGCGTTAAGGATGTGTTTCACGTCACCATAGCCTATTTGACATAATATCGTCGATACAGGATCAAACCGAGAACGTCTAACTCTGCTAATGCGGTTCATAACATAAGTCGCTGACAGACAGTGGAGGCTTAGCGGAGCGGAGCGCAGGGTCCCGTTATTATTCTTCGGGTACGGAACCTTAAAAAGGCTAACGAAAAAACTTTGTGCGGTAGTAACGAGATTTGTTCCTCCAAGGCGTTAGTATGCATAACCAATATAATCTAAATTAGGGTTAATGTTGTTTGCACGCCTAACACATTTTAGTGTCTTGCCTCAATGTTTAACCGGAAGCGTTTTATTTATTTATTTTTTATTAGTCACCAACAACTTCCATCCATGAAATACCATAAAAACATTTAAATACACTTACCCCCGTATTCACAATCGTTACTATGAGGTCTCACAGTGCGCTTGAACGCGCAGTGTGTGGTTCCACCAATCAGATAATTTTGTCATGTCAATTTTCGATAATCTGATTGGTGGAATTCCACACTATGCATTCGAGCACACTGCGATTTCATAGTAATGATTGTGAATATGGGTGTAACAGTACGGTTGTCAATGATAGGTGAATGAAAAATGAAAAATGAAAATCTTTTTTTTTTATTCGTATAAACTTTTACAAGTGCTTACGAATAGTCGGATGCATCTACCACTGGTTCGGAATGCCTTTCCTGCCGAGAAGAACCAGCAAGAAACTCCAAACAACAAAAAGACAAAGAATATTAATAAACTAATTTTAAACACAGAATAACAGGTGTTATCTCTCTCATAATTCGTGCATACCAAACACGGCGTGTAGGTCAGGTTTTGGGCAGAGCAGTCGAGTTTTTAATTATTTTTATATCAAGATTTGTTTTCGTTATGTTCGTTTATTTTTTGCTTCTTCCAGAGAGCTTATTGATGCAACCGTGATCTTTTTTAATTCTTTTTAATTACTTACGAATACTTTTCGTTATACATTCGTTTTTATTATTTGTTTCATAGAGTAAGTTTTTAAATAACACAAGAACAAAGTGACTTTCAATAAAGTATCTTAACTATAAACTAAGATAAGTCAATGGACCGATTATTAGATAAAATACGTTTATAAGTTTAGGTTAATATAATATTACTTATAAGTCTCTCTCATAGGCTAGCTTGTTATGATAGTAAAGTACTGTTGTCAGTACTTTACGATAAAAAAATAGAGTAAATAAAACCTTGATCGTTTTGGTGTAACAAAAAATAAGCTGACACCTTGGACCACAACCCAGAAGATCTCCGGTGAATTTAAACGACGTGTTAAAACAGAGAATTCTTTTATACAGAAACAAAATACGTAAAGTACCTACGCGTAACGCGGCCCTTCGAGCTGCGAGCTGCGAGGTGCGACTCTCCCCAATTGAGACCCTTATTACGTTACTACGTTAACCGTGTCACTTGGAAATTGCTTCCTTTTTTATACCACGTCGATATACAACAAATAAGATACGTAGACTGCCCAGCTGCGCGATTGCGGGAGAATGACAGCTACAATGTGACGATCGCAATCACCTCTGATTGGTAGACGCTCGCTCACTATTTGCTACAATGCATTGTTGCAACAAGACTCGCACAAATTCAGCCAATCACAACAATTGAGATTGTAATAATGATTGATGCAGGTTTTAGGCAATCACCCTTTTTTTTAATAGATATAGCGAGCAAACGAGCAGGCGGGTCACCTGATGTTAAGTGATTACCGCCGCCCATGAACATTTGCAGCACCAGAGGAGCCGCCGATGCGTTGCCGGCCTTTTAGGAATTTGTTGGCCCTACATATAAAAGGAGTGTAATGTTTTATTTATGTAAGTTTGTTTATTCCACTATAACTTCTAAATGCCTGAGTAGATTGAGATTTATGGGGTATCGTTAGAATTCTTACATTATCTCGAGTGACACTGGTTTCAAAAATTTAAAACATTAATTATATTATGTGGTGCTATGTGATGCGTTGCGTTGCGTTTCGATGCGACACGAATCGATGCGATGCGTTGCGTTGCTATACGATGCGATGCGATGCGTTGCGGAGAGTAGGAGTTGTGTATAATTGTAGGTGTACCTGTGTATCTATGGTTATTAATATCAGCGTTACAAAGTCACGCACAGAACTGTGACACGTACATTTATTGAATGTTTATGTCTCAATTTGCAATGAGAAAAATAATATTATCGTTTTTATAAATCGTTTTTATTGTATTGTATTATATTGCGTGACTAAATGTTGTTACAATAATTATGTTTATTATTTGGCAAAAAAACTAAATCCTTTAATTATTTCATTCAATTTTTCCTTCATGTTAGTATAAAATATAGCTTTTACCTCCGGAGTTCAGTCCCCGGCACGCGCCTCTAATTTTCATTAATTCATTCATTCATTCATTCATTTATTTATTTGCATAGATTGAGGTACAATAGGTGTTATGCTTATGGGTACAGTCATACAATCTGCCATGTTGTTGCATGCAAAATAACTTATTATTCTAATTTACAATATTAAAATTCACATAATAAACAGCAAAATCCAATTAATTAACTTAAGAAACTTAAGAACTTTATGGAGTTACATGCATTTGAATATAATTGCTTCAATTTTGAAGGGATACATCGTGAGGAAACCTGCATGATTGCAAGTTCTTCATAATGTTTTCAAAGGTGTGTGAAGTCTTGAAATGATGAAGATGATGATGAATCTATGGCCAACCCATCGCCAGCCCACGGGTCTCCTCAAAATGAAGATGGTTCAGTCTATAGTCCACCACGCTGGATTGCGAATGACGATTATGAGCCCCAGAGAAATATTGTAGTGAAAATATAGGTCGGGTTAATCGGAGCGAATCGCGTCGTTTATGCGATCTAACATCAAGTGACAACACATCCGCGAGTGGAACGGAAAACTTTAAATGGCTCCGATTTCGAACCCCGCCGAGACGTGCAGCAATTAAATGAATTGCCCCTTGACGATCTACTTCGCTAGATTTGAAAATACACAGTTAAAAGTAAAGTAAAAGTAGCAATTTTTTTTTATTTTAGCTGTAGATAATAGTCTATTAATTAGTGGTTAATGTTAAAAGTTTGTAATGTTAATAATCTTATTGTTAACAAAATTTCAACCGGAGACCAATGTAATGCTGTATATCCCTAGGTATAATAAAATTGATTGTAGTAGTACTGGAATTGTTTGTGACCTGTTTTTAATGTTTGTGAATGTTTTTACAATTTATCGTTGGCATATCTAATAAAATAAAATAAAAGTAAAATATTCTTTATTGTACACCAAAACCAAAACGATAGAAATATAACAAAGATGTTTGCAAGTACAATAGGCGGCCTTATCGCTAAACTAGCGATCTCTTCCAGGCCACCTTAGTACTGACTGACTGACTGACTGATCTATCAACGCTCAGCTCAAACTACTATGACGTAGGCATCCGCTAAGTAAGGATTTTTGAAAAACCCCTAAGGGGGTGAAATAGGGGTTTGATATTTATCGTCCACGCGGACGAAATCGCGAGCGTAAGCTAATCGTATTATAATTCAATACAAAACAAAGCTACTAACCTCATACATATTTGTTTTATAGAAAGCGTAGTAAGAAACTACATGCGATATGCTAATTTTATTTCTCGATCTTCCATCCATCTCTTTTTCTTTTGCAACGTGAAACTAAAAGGATTTTGCAATTCAATAGCGTCTCTCCTGGAATTTAGTTTCTCTTCGATATTGTTGTATGTGTTTGTGTTTCGAATGTAACGACAAATTGCCTGCATTGATATACAAAGTAGATTGTATAATATTTTTTTTTTTTTTTTTTTAAAAGAATATTAGCCATTTTTTAAATGACTAATATTCCCCTTTCCTCTCCAATTAAGCGTCAAGCTTGTGCTAGGAGTAGGTACGACAATAGTGCAACGGGCGGGGTTTGAACCGTCGACCTTTCGGTTTTCAGTCCACTCCTATACCGGTTGAGCTATTGAGGCTCTGAATATTGTGCTTCAATAATTAATAATGGTGAGTATTTTAGCGTTTAAACTATCGTGAGTGATTTCCATTATCTATGATATATTTCTACGGCTATACTCACGTATCCTGTCGACGTTAGCCCGACTAGTTTCGAACCCATCCGGGGTCCTTTATCAAGGGGGTCAGTTAGCGTACGCGTCGCGTTTAGACCCCGCACTGCCCGTTGTGAGGGTGGCTGAGGTGGGGGGAGACAGCTTCAGATCGTCTCCCGACAGTTCCTGCCGATCTTCATAGCTAGAGCCGAAATGGGTTCGAAACTAGCCGGGCTAACGTCAACTGGATACGTGAGTATAGCCGTAGAAATATATCATAGATAAATGGTGAGCAGTTCTTTTGAAAATCGTTATTCGTTATACACGACCCAAAAACAGCGTGGCGTCTCAAAAGAGGGACGTGTGGCCTAAAGTTCGCAACAGGTCGAGATGACAATCGGAGTATGAGGCGGGGTGACGCCCCGCATACCCGCACGTTACGCGCGCTTGCCCGCACCGGGTTAACGCGGGGACTGTGCGGGTGACTTAGGAATTGACTTTTCAAAAATCCTTTCTAAGCGGATGTCTATGTCATAATGGATATCTTGGCATCCCAAATTACAGCCCGATCCGTCCAGTGATTTCAGCTGTGCGTTGATAGATCAGTCAGTCCGTCTAGCTAATGCTCGCGACTTCGTCCGCGTGGACTACACAAATTTCAAACCCCTATTTCACCCCCTTAGGGATTAAATTTTCAAAAATCCTTTCTTAGCGGATGCCTACATCATAGTAGCTATCTGTATGCCAAATTTCAGCCCGATCCGTCCAGTAGTTTGAGCTGTGCGTTGATAGATCAGTCAGTCAGTCAGTCAGTCAGTCACCTTTTCCTTTTATATATATAGATTCCTATAACAATACAAACTGCAATTCTTTATATACTTACCTAAATAAAATTCCTCGATACAATTGATAGTTCTCAATAATTGAAGTTGGCTCAAGCAGTCCGTAAGACCTAATTCCTAAAGTAACATTGTTGAACGAGGCGCGGGCTAAATGAGACGGAAGTGTACATACGGGTGGGAACTGTGCCACAAAACGCGTCGTTTCATTAAGACAGTTTGATCCTGAACCGACATCTGTCAAATATTAGGTACTAGATGATGTCCGAGACTTTGTCCGCATGAATTTCGGTTTAAAAAAACTCTTTGCTTTTCCCGGATAAAAAGTAGTCCATCCTTCCCTGGGATGTCAGCCATCTCTGTACCAAATTTTATCAAAATCGTTTAAACTGTTGAGCCGTGAAAAGCTAGCAAACAGACACTTTTGCATTTATAATAATACTAGCTTATGCTCGCGACTTCGTCCGCGTGGACTACAAAATTTCAAAACCCTATTTCACCCCCTTAGGAGTTGAATTTTCAAAAATCCTTTCTTAGCGGATGCCTACGTCATAATAGCTATCTGCATGCCAAATTTCAGCCCGATCCGTCCAGTAGTTTGAGCTGTGCGTTGATAGATCCGTCAGTCAGTCAGTCATTCAGTGAGTCAGTCAGTCAGTCACCTTTTCCTTTTATATATATAGATTAGTATGAAAGTATGGATTAGAGGCTAGAGCACAAAGGTTGCAATTTTTCTTATAAATAAAATTTCTCGATACAATTGATAGTTCTCAATAATTGAAGTTGCTTCAAGCAGCCCGTAAGACCTACCTAAAGTAACATTGGCATTGGTTGGTTCTACATTGCTGCTTAAAATAAATACCGCATAAGCTCGATGATTATCATTCAGTGCTGATAGAGTGAGGGAACTCTCGGTTTGATACTGAATCTCGAAGGTGTCAAATATTAGGCTATGGGTAACGTGAAAGCAAAGAAAAATAGGCGATTCATAGACTACCTAGCGTCTACCTAGCCTGCCAGTGACGTTGAAGCCTCGATGTTTTGTTACAAGTTCCCTAACTGTCGTAAACTATGGTGTTGATCGCTGCGATCGTTTATTAGAGAATTATCCTACGCATTGGTGGTAAGTGATGATGCTGTTTCAAATGGAAGCTAAAAAATATAAAAACGCTACAGAAACGGAAGCGAATAGCGTCCGTATATTTTCACGACCATCGAACTAGATCGTAGAGGGCAATTCTTTTAATTGCCCCACGTCTCGGCGGGGGCTGAAAATCGGAACCATTTAAAGTTTTTCCATTCCATCCGGGAATGTGTTGATGGCGGGGAATATAAGATTCATATTAGACGCCGCGGCCTCGGTAATCCTTGAGATTTAAACGATTGGATGCTTGCTGGATTTTTTTTCTACACTTATAAATAGGTAAATATTTTTCTATATAAATAGCGGTTGTTTTTCTAAATAAACAGTGGTTATTTTTCTATATAAATAGCTGTTATTTTTCTATATAAATGTCTGTTATTTTTCTATATAAATATCTGTTATTTTTCTATATAAATAGCGGTTGTTTTTCTAAATGAACAGTGGTTATTTTTTTATATAAATAGCTGTTTCTTATTTTATATAAATAGCGGTTGTTTTTCTCAATAAATAGCGGTTATTTTTCTTTATAAATAGCGATTACTTTTCTATATAAAAGCGCGATTTTTGTTTTGCACTGATGCCTACCTAGTTAGTGGTTAATAACCTACTAGACTATAATAATCTTTAATATCCATACTTCCATACTAATCCATATCCATACTAATATTATAAATGCGAAAGTGTCTCTGTCTGTCTATCTGTCTGTCTGTGTGCTAGCCTTTCACGGCAATTCCTTTCAACCGATTTTGACGAAATTTTGTACAGCGCTATCTTGTATCATGGGGAAGGGCATAGGCTACTTTTATCCCGAACAAACCTAAAACCACGCGGACGTAGTCGCGGGCGTCAGCTAGTAATGTTATAAAAAAGGCAAGCAAGCCGAAGAGATGTAAAAAAATTTAAGTTCCCGACTTTTTCGTTGTCTAATCGATATAACCGCAAGGTAACCTAGGTTCTTTCGAAGCAAAACTTAATTAATAATTAATTAGAAAGAATGTCAGACACAACGTACCGGTGATCAGTCTGGTACAGACAGACAGTAATGAGCATAGTGTAATTACTATTTACTAGCGCCCGCGTGGACTACACAATTTGTGTAGATATATGATTTGTAAATCAAATTTTCACAAATAAACTAATGTAAATCACAATGTTTTCACAAATAAACTAACGTAAATCACAATGTACCCATTTACCGTCGCACAGCTATGGAATGAACCTCAGATCTTTTAGAAGTTATTTATTTAATTTTCTACTAAATAAAACTTATTATAGTGTTAATGACTTTTTTAATGACAAATTTTAAATAATGCATGAATAGAAATAGACATTTGAATTATTAAAAACATTTACATGATGAGTATGAGTACACGATGACATCGCAATATTAATGAAATTAGATAATTTAGAAATAATTTTGCACGCCATGTTTGGCAGGATATGTAACTGATTACCTAACTTTTAAGACCCCATGTAAATAATATACATGTACCTACCATATCTGAGCAAAATAAATAAATGATTATGATTATGATTATGATTATGAATGCTTTCACAAATAAATTTTGTATAGCCTAGTTTTCCAAGTCTCATACATAGATATAATTTACTCAGGCGAAACGTAAACCAAGTTAGCATATTGAAACGCGGGCGTCTCGTCTCATATGCATACAAAAACACTAATTATATTGATAACACGCGATCTACGAGGGTCTACGAGGCTACGGGCTACGGTTCTACAACGTTGTATCTGTTGCTACGAAGAGGTATTTTATTGAATGAGAATAATAATATCATCATCGTGATCAACCCATCGCCGGCTCACTACAGAGAACGGATATCAGAATCAAAATGATTTGGCCATAGTCCACTACGCTGACCAAATGCGAATTGGCAGACTCCACACACCTTTAAGAACATTATGGAGAACTCTCAGGCATGCAGGTTTCCTCACGATGGATGAGAAGGTTAAAAAACTATTCAAATTGAATAACTAAAACATTCTGTATATAAAAAATGCAAAGTTCTGACTGACTGACTGACTGTCTTATATATCAACGCACAACCTAAACCGCTGGTCCTAGAGACATGAAATTTGGAAGTTGTGTTCTTCGTAAAGAGTAGGTACCACTAAGAAAGGATTTTTCGAAAATCCACCCTAAGTGGGTTAAATAAGTCGCAAGCATAAGCTAGTTATTTATAAAAGTTTAAACAGACAGACGGATAAACAGCTTTTGTGATGCAAATCTCTAACACTTGAGCTAAAATTTTCAACGCCGAGCGAGACTTCAAAACGCCGTCTGAATTTTTAGTAGTTTACTTAAGTGTTCTAAGTGAACTCTGTAGTTTTAGCGTTGAAGTTCACGCCACTAAACTGTAGTACGGATTGCGAACTCCAAAATGTATGTATCTAATCATTACAAATAAATAAATAGGGTCTTAGACTGTAGTAAAAAAATTACGTGATTTTATGTATAGCGGTGGTTTAGAATTCATTATTAAAGAGAATAATTTTAAAAAATGATTTAGGTTATTAAAAATCGTTTTTCCGGGATAAAAAGTTGCCCATGTCGTTTCCCGAGATGTAAGCTAGCTTAATACTAATATTTCATCAAAATCGGTTAAACAGTAAACTATTGGGCCTTGAAAAGCTAGCAGGCAGACAGACAGACAGACACACTTTGCATTTATAATATTAGTATGGACTTGTTTGGCTAGATTGTGTGGCTGACAACATTGTTCGTGGTGTAATTGTAAATGTCCGTCCGTAAAACGTCCCAAAAAAAAATTCACGTAACAAATAAAAGTAAAAGTAAGCTAAATCTAATTCAAAATTAATTGCAGAAAGCGAAACAAAGTCGAGCTTATTCCCTCGGCAGGATATTATGAATAGCATTATGAGATCCACACTTCCTTAATGGGCGAAAAATAAGAAAATAAAATCCTCCCCGAGGGTACAGGCGACCTCGCAATTAGGTGCCGGCGGCGCTGTCTGCATAGAGCACTCCCTAATTCCGTCGACAATTATCTTGAAGACGACGAGTACAGTGTTGCTAATTTTTAGAACAGAAGTTATAAACGAAAGCGGTTTATAAGAAATAGAACTTGCTGTGTCGGTTACTCTGGCTCTCCTACGGACCTCCTCATATCTGAGTTGATTACGTAGAGAAACTAAAAGCATAGCTCTCTCCATCGCCCGTTGACTCTGGGCTTTTTTTTGAGGTGGATCGATTATGTCCCAGATCCAGATTATGTCATCACCGGCGATATTCGAAGTGCGAAGAAAATTTCTTACCTTACAAGTAAGAAACTGGATTTATTTATAACTAGCTTATTCCCGCGACTTCGTCCTCGTGTACTAAACAAATTTCGAAACCCTATTTTACCCCCTTAGGGGTTGAATTTTCAAAAAATCCTTTCTTAGCGGATATCTACATCATAATATCTATCTGCATGCCAAATTTCAGCCCGATCCATCTAGTAGTTTGAGCTGTGCGTTGATAGATCAGTCAGTCAGTCAGTCAATCAGTCACCTTTTCGTTTTACATATTTAGATAGATAATCTTTTCGCTTAACCCTTGCAGCGTTAAGTGAAACTTTG
This sequence comes from Maniola hyperantus, assembly GCF_902806685.2. NCBI lineage: Eukaryota > Metazoa > Arthropoda > Insecta > Lepidoptera > Nymphalidae > Maniola > Maniola hyperantus. The sequence goes on from NC_048553.1 coordinate 13,171,855, forward strand.
TAAACTCTAACTTAATTATCTAAACTCGGTACAAGGAGAAACGTAGACGAGTCTAAGCTTCAGTTTAATTATTATCTGTTTTGATTTAGATTTCCCAACTAAATTAAGTAAGACATAATTATACTTTTCTAAATACTACCCATATTATAAATGCGAAAGTGTGTTAGTTTGTTGGTATATCCTTCGATCACGTCGCAAGTCTCGCTCTAGAGTCTAGACCAGAAACAATTTAGCAATTATAAATTCCCACATCAACTCTGCCGGGAATCGAACCCGCTTAAGACCACAGCACTCAACACTGAGCCAAGGAGGTCGAGATTTTGCATGTAAATAAAAAAAATCATTCTATTTACTGTGGCATATATTATAGTCCGTACAAAATGATTTTTCACGCGCTATTTTAACTCGATGGGTCAATTGTCATGTCAAAAGTACGGTTCTCACCTTTAAATTATGGGCTAAAATCGTACTTTTGACATGAAATTTGAAACATTTTAGTTAAAATGGTGCGTAAAAAGTCATTTTTTACGCATTATACCTATACTAACTTATGCTCGCAACTTCGTCCGCGCGGACTACAATAATTTCAAACCCCCATTTAACCCACTTGGGGGTGGAATTTTGAAAAATCCTTTCTCTTTCTGGATACCTACTCTTTACAAAAAACACACCTTCCAAATTTCATATCTCTAGGACCAGCGCGGCGGTTTAGGCTGTGCGTTGATATATAAGTCAGTCAGTCAGTCAGGACTTTGAATCTAAATATATAAAAGCGAAATACCAGTCACTCACTGACTGACTGACTAATCACAAAATCTCAGGAACTATAAAGCCTACAAACTTGAAATTTGGAAGGTAGGTTCTTTCTAGGACGTAGGCGTCAGCTAAGAAACGGTTTTAAAAAAGGGTGTGAAAGGTATTCTTGGTTCCGTGCCCTGAGTGAGTAGGTAAGTGAGGCCTTTTGCAGCGGGAAAATTTCAGATTTCATGAGAAACCAAAAATTTTACGCGGACGAAGTCACGGGCAACTGCTAGTTTTATACATTATAGGTACAGACTACAGAGATAAGTATATGTAGGGTAACAACAATTATATCCAGCACATGCGTTCTCTAAAATAGGTATTATTAACGCAAGTTTAATTCTCGACCCGTTCCATTACGTTCCGTTCCGTTCAAATTGTTTGAACATGTTCGTAGTTTTGTTCAAATTGTTTGAACAATTACGTAGTTTTGTTCAAATGATACTTTGATAGTAACGTTCCGGAGATATATTATGCAAGTTGGAACTTGTTATCTGTGATATCGTTTGTTTTAAATTAGGAACGGAATATGGAAACAATTTGTTTGCTTTGTAACATGACGCCAAAGTTATAGTTTTCTGTTTTGGTAGGGTTGTTTTATCTAAATATATAAAAGGAAAAGGTAACTGACTGACTGACTGACTGATCTATCAACGCACAGCTCAAACTACTGGACGGATCGGGCTGAAATTTACATGCAGATAGCTATTATGACGTAGGCATCCGCTAAGAAAGGATTATTGAAAATTCAACTTCTAAGGGGGTGAAATAGGGGTTTGAAATTTGTGTAGTCCATGCGGACGAAGTCACGGGCATAAGCTAGTACTTCATAAATCATAACAAAATTATGAATAGCAAAAATGGGGGACACAATTGGTCAAATTCGTGTTAGAATCATGATCAACCCATTCGCCAGCTTACTACAGAACACGGGTCTCCTCTCAGAGTGAGAAGAGTTTTGACCATAGTCTACCATGCTGGCCATGTGCGGATTGGTAGACTTCACACACCTTTGAGAACATTATGGACAACTCCCAGACATGCAGATTTCCTCACAATATTTTCCTTCACCGCTAAACCGCACCGCAAGTGATATTTACTTACTTAAAACGCACATAACTCCGAAAAGTTAGGTGGTGGTGGTGCCCGAGGTGCGTGCCCGGGTCGAACCCCCGACCTCCGACTAGAAGGCGGACGTCCTAACCACTAGGCTATCACAGCGTGTTAGAATACTTACGCATAAAGTGGTCATATTTTTCTCTTGAACGATACTTTCTCAAAAATTATCTAAGAAATTTAAACGTTACATACCGTAAAATAAGGTTTCAAAATCAAAATGTGTTAATATGTAGTTATCTTACTTTTATTATTATTCAGAAGTACCCCGAATTTTTTTTATTAATAAATTTGGTAATTTATTGATACTATAAATAAAATACAAGTTCTATAACAATTAAATAATTCAGTATTATTTCCCGAGAAATATTATTATTATTTAGGAGACCAATAATATTTTAAGGTCAAAAATATTTGAGCACTCAAATCTCTATTCAACCTCAGTTTCGAAAATTCTAAAAGCATTATGCAAAATATTCATGAGACCTCATAAATACAAATTTCATACAAGAAAGACCCCCTCTGATTGCACTCGACGCCCACTTTGGGGGTGGAAAAGGTTGGAGAGCGCCAAAAAACCTTCCAGTGAATTAACTCCAGAATTGCAGGCCTTTGAGAGGTCCTTGGACCATAATTTCTTATGGAAAATTAAGGCTTTTCAGGTGAAAATTGCAAGGCACCGCGGCCGACCGGATAGTGACTCAAACTTAATCACGGGTAATGGCGAACGCTTTTGATGTCTACGTAGTCGTTACGATGTCGTCGCAATTGCTTTTACAATCGATGACAAGACGAATAGGTAAGCTTATATTTTTTCTGTAGTTCACTATAGAACGTGATTTATCCATATGGTATCATCATCATACACACACACACCCACACAATCATACACCCACACACATATGCATATACACACGCCATGTGAATTTTTATTTTATTCTATTTTATTTTACTTATTTATCTTATTTTATTGTTTAATTTAGATTTTATTATTAAGTAATAGTTAGATACTCAATAATTGTATTGTAAATTAAAAAAAGCTTATGTAACAGGGAAGGCACACCCATGGCATGGCTCCCATGACACAGTTTATACTTCTTTGGGAGCCAGTGGTCAAAATCTTATGTGTCAAACCTTTTTTGCAAATAAAGATATATTTATTATTATTATTATCATCATCATGATCAACCCATCACCGGCTCACTACAGAGCACGGCTCTCCTCTCAGAGTGAGAATGGTTTTGGCCATAGTCTACCACGCTGGCCAAGTGCGGATTGGCAGACTTCACACACCTTTGAGAACATTATGGAGAACTCTCAGGCATGCAGGTTTCCTCACGATGTTTTCACAGCTTTCAATATGGTATAGTGCATTCAAAATAAACTGGCATGATTTCACTTGAGACCGTCATTAACAATAACAAATAACAATCGTGGCGGGTGAATTCACAAGTATCAACACTATAAGGTTGAACCGGCTTTTTTAAAAATGAATGGGCTCTATGAGTGTTTGGTTTATTACCCCTATTGTTTACGTGACATGTTGAATGTAATCCTATTGTTATTGCTAATGATAGTCTTAATTAGTGCGATCAATAAATAAAAATAATTTCGATTCAAAATGAATGCCCTATATAATTACATGATAAAATCTATTATAAAATAATGTAACAAGTAGTTTGCATGTAATTGTATAATAATTATATATTTAGCATGTATGTATTGTTAATGTACCTAACTTTGCAATGCCCTAACGGGGCTTCATGTAACCATGAAAGCAAATGAATAAATAAATCATAAATCATAAATCAAGTGGTATCACGCCAGTTTATTTTGAATGCACTATAAGTATTCGTGGAATCGCATCGCTGTCGTAACTTAAAAAGAATCCTCGACTTAACAGGTTTCCAACGTTGAAAATATTACGTTCCGTCGCGTCGAGCAAGTCACGGATCAAATTGATTTTGACTCAGCTTCTCAAATACAATTACAATATCATCTTTTGGTAGATGTGTCACAGATACATAAGAGTAACAGTACAGGGCCAAAAGTAATGTACATCGACCTTTAGAAGGATAAGCAGATTTGTAGAGCGTTGTCTCTGTCGTTGAGACCGACAGAACGTCATATAGGTATGAGTGACAGAGACAACGCTCTACAAAGCCGAAATGACATTCTAAAGGCCGATGTACATTACTTTCTGGCTCGTACTGTACCTACTGTCTAAAAGTATTTTTTTTTAGAAACCTTTATTGCACATACAAACCTATATACAGAAAATAATACTGCAGCTAATCTAAATATATAAAAGGGAAAGCTGACTGACTGACTGAATGACAGACGCACAGCTCAAACTACTGAACAGATTGGGCTGAAAGAAGGGTGGCGAGCTCCCATACAGTTTCAGACCCAGAATTAAGGCCCACAATATTCACGAATTAAACTTTTGATACTTGTTCTACTTACTGAACTAATTGATTATTATAATAAAAGCTCGTCGTAGGCATAGATTAACTATTGGCTCGTAGGTATCTTTTCGTTTATCTCCCAAGAGAGTCATCAACAAATCATTAGTAGAAAAATCAATATTATTCATCTTCATTTCAAACAACTCGAACTTGGAAACGGTCGTTTATTATATCCAAAAAAATTCAAAACCAAATTTAGAATTTGCGGAACTAAAACAGACTTGCTCTTTCGTGTTTACCACTTACCACTTACCATAAAATTCTTTCAAGTTTTTGAAGAGACAAGCAGTGGAGTGTGAAAAATACTGTGCTGGTTTGCTTTGCCTTGCTATTGTTGCACTTGTAACCACTTTTAAAATAAAATACTGTGAAAGTTAATCAAAAATAAAATAAATATTAACATAGCAGCGTAAACTCAAACGGATGCTTGCTATTTCAAAACTTGTATTGATATATATGATTAGTTATTTAGATTAATAGTTCGTAATGCAACTCAAAAGGAAAAAAGTTCACCATAACAATATATTCTACGTGATTTTACTGCAAAGCCTATTTTGCATAAACCGAACGCACTGCTTCAAAAACAGACTTCAAAAAATCTTTGGAAGAGCTTTCTTCTACGTATCTCTTGCCACTATCATTGGCTTCAACATTTTCGAAATAATAACCTCAATTATAAATCATACAAAAATAAATGATCTGCCAACTAGTACAATATTTTCATACTTTTTTGAAAGTATTCTCGGAGCAGAATTGGTAGCTTTAGCAATTTTAGCCAAGCAAAGTGGTAATATTTGTAAGAAACTGAAGCTTTTAGAGGATAAATGTGAAAGAATTTATATAATAAGAAACAAACAAACGGCAGAAGAGTCCAATAATGATAACAGTAAAAAGATAATAACACTAAGTTTGATATCAGCTCTCACTGATATGCTTGGATTATATCTTCTCGATTATTCTTCAAGTGTAGTATTAACGCTGACAGTAGCGTTCGCAGCGCATGATACAGAATTGTTGTTGTACTCAGTAATTGTACAAGAATTTAATGACAAATTAACAATAGTAATGGATATTAGTGCCGAACTGGGAACCAAAATGTATAGACATATTTTGATTGCAGCGTCACATTTCACTGAAGATTATAGATTTTCGGTAAATTCTTATTTACTTTGCTTATTCAATGACTCAAAGAAGAGATAGGAAGTCTTTATTGCAAAGACAATTGTATCTAAAGGCAACCTTATTGATTAAAGCAATCTCTACCAGTCAATCTTTGGTGAAAGGAGAGTGTTTGGCCTTTTCTCCTTGAATCCGCCTCTACTCTTCAGAAGATCTTGTTCTCCGGCATTTGAAAGTGCTTCCAGTCCTTCCACTTCAAGCCAATTGGTTATTCGGAGGGATTGCAGATTTTCATAGTTGCGATACCTAGGACTTTCCTTTAAACAATCCGATTATACTCTTTTTATAGCATGAACTTCTTCCTTTTTCTCTAAATTTCTAAATCTGCTGTTTCCCTAAATAGTTTTAAGTTCGTTGTTTATACCTAAATTGTTCTGTTGCGAACCATTCTTTCTTTTCTATCACTCTTTCAGTTTTTTTTTTTACTTTATACTATTTTGTTTTTCAATCAAGTATTTTTGAGTATTTGTTTTAGATATGCCTCACAGTGGTAATGACATTATCAACAACTGTCATTTATATTGGTGCTGCAATTGCTATGGAAGGACCAAGAGTAAGTAAAAGTCTAACTGCCTGGAAAACTAGTAAAAAATATAATAAGTTTTAAATAAAAATCCTTACAAATAATATAATTATGCGAAAGTGTGTCTGTCAATCCATCCGTCCGTCTGACCATTCGTTCGTCTGTATTATGTCTATCGATTTGTTATATTTTCAAAGCCCATGTGTTTAACCGATTTTGACGTAATTTGGTGCAAGCTTGCATCCCGAAGATGGGCATAGGCTACTTTTAATCCTGGAAAATCGATTGGTATTTTCACAAAACCAAAAAGCTGGACTCGTCATCTAGATTTCAAGGAAATATTATAAAAATATTAATTTTATAATTTCAGACACAAAAAGTGTTATCATATTTTATCTGGCGTGAAATAAGATCCTTGTTGTCTCTGTGGTTGCTGTGCTCAGCATCCTCTCAAACCAGCATCCTTGGTGATGACTTAGTAAAGCATTTATCTGAACGACTGGTATTTCAATTGGACTCAAAAGGTAAAAAAAAAAGTCTTAAGAATGTATGGGTCCTATGGCCAGATCTTGTACAGTATACTGAAAAATAGATAAGATTACGCCTTTTTTGAAAATCCATGAAATTATTAATTTAAAATTGTTTTTGTAGCACTAAACCATACGTTTAAAATAATTATTTGTAACTCCCTGCCACGGCGAATTTCGTACCGCCTAAAAGTCGATTCTTTTTCAGGAATTTTTGTAAATTTTTCTCTCCGTAAGAACCATCCCCGTAGGTACTTCAAGGAATATTATGAAAAAAGAATTAGCGAAATCGGTTCAGCTGTCCTCGAGATTTGCGATCAGCAACACATTCAGCGATTCATTTTTATATATAGAGATTTTCCCGGGATAAAGGGATTTTTCTCAATTTTTTAAGGTGGCACAATTTGAAACATCTCCTGTTGCCTATAGCACCAAACCACGTTTGTATGGAGCGAGTGACGGAGAGACTTTCGTAAACATAAATATCGTTAGTTGTTTTGAACTTAATCATGGTAATTTTTCCACTTTTTTCAGACAATTCATCTCGAAAACTGACGAAGCGATGGTTAAAGTGCGTGAAAACATCACCAGTGCGGTATTTAGATGGCAGCTCCTACACCCTGAGTCACGCTCTGCCGCTGTCCGTGCTCGACTACAGCACCAACTACCTTCTCATTATTGTACAGGTATAGTCAGTCATCCAAGCTGTGATAGCCTAGTGGTAAGGACGGCCGCCTTCTAATCGGAGGTCGGGGGTTCGATCCCGGGCACGCACCTCGAATTTTTCGGAGTTATGTGCGTTTTAAGAAATTAAATATCACTTACTTTAACGGTGAAGGAAAACATCGTGAGGAAGCCTGAGAGTTCTCCATAATGTTCTCAAAGGTGTGTGAAGTCTACCAATCCGCACATGGCCAGCGTGGTAGACTATGGCCAAACCCTTCTCACTGTGAGAGGAGACCCGTTCTCTGTACTGAGCCGGCAATGGGTTGATCATGATGATAGTAAATCATCCAAAAAGATGACCGACATCTCCATCCACCACCCATCCATCATTTATACATTTAGAGCCTCGATAGCTCAACAGGTAAAGGAGTGGACTGAAAACCGAAAGGTCGCCGGTTCAAACCCCACCCGTTGCACTATTGTCGTTCCTACTCCTAGGACAATCTTTACGCTTAATTGGAGGGGAAAGGGGAATATTAGTCAACCTGATAAACTTGGCTAATATTCTTTTAAAAAATTAAAAAAAAAACCATCCATCACCACTATCTCATCATTTTCTGGACCTGATTTGTTAGATAAAAATATCTCCTTTAGAATGCTTTAGTTTCAGTTTGAATGGCAATTGCATAATTGCATAATTAAAATATATGGGCTCAAATCCATCATTAGGTTGTATTATATAATGCGCTATTGAACAATATTTTTGCAATTTTTAATGCCGCACACACACACACACACACACACACACCCCCTCCCCTGTGTGTGTGGCCTGCAAGAGAGCTGTGGATGCCTCTCAGTTAACAATGATGATAATGATGGTGAAATATAAGTTTGATCAAGAGGCAATACTTTTCGAAGATCTAACATTTTTCCTTTTTTCAGATGTATCCCTTATTTATAAAGAAAAGCAAGAGGAGCCAAACTTTGGACAGCCTCTGAACAATCTGTTTGAAAAGTAATTAGGAAAGATGGCACACATAAGCAACAGAAACAAAAATCACATTTTTTTTATAAATTTTCATATTTTCGAAATAAAATTATGTCTCTTTGACGTGCATTAGAAGCTCGAAGCGTTGTCATTTTAGAAGATATATTACCTAATGCAGTGATAGTAGACGCCTTCATTTGTCATTCAGTCTGAAGACCGAGAATTTATAACCGAGAGCTCACCGACTGTCTTGGAATTGTTTTAGATCGTTACGATGCAGCACCCGTAGTACAAGATTTTACGTCTCACCAAACCAAACCAAATTCGAGAGTCGAAATACTTCCGCGTTACAGTAAACTGGATCTTAACTGCCTTGTTTTAAAGCTCAAGTTTTCTACACTTCTACAGCCAGCGCTCCAAGCGGAAACATTGCGAAATTAAAATCAGTGGCATTGAATATTTGACTTCAATTCAAGGCTGTTTAGGTTCATTTTACTGTAACGCGGAAGTATTTCGACTCTCGAATTTGGTTTCGTTTGGTGAGACGTAAAATCTTGTACTACGGGTACTGTTTACATAGAATGGGCCGATGATTATAGAAAAAAAAGAATTTTCAAAATCAGTCCAGGCGTCTTCGAGTAATCGGGGAACATACATAAAACATAAAAAAAAAAAGATTCCGACGAATTGAGAACCTCCTCCTTTTTTTGAAGTCGGTTAATAAGAAAATTCTCACGCAACGGAGCTATATCTGGCTATTATATCTATGCATTTGGATATACAGGGTGTAACCGGAACTAGCAAAATCGAAGACAGGTGATAGTACTGATGATTACTGATATTATGATACCACAAAAAAAAAACGCGAAAAAATATATCAAAAATCCTATAATTTTGTGAAAGTTTAGCTGAGCTATTTGAACTTGTGGACAAGGCCAACTTTTTATATTACAACATCCAAAAATTCCCATGAGATTTTTAAAATCTACATCAGGATTTTATTAGCTGATCTCCATGACTTACGTGAATCAGCAGATCAGCTAATAAAATCTTTTTTTTAAATATTAATTTTATCTTAATAAAAACACTATTATGCATTAATATATTCGTCATTTTGGAATATTACCTAATGCTGTGACATCAGACGCGTCCATTTGTCATTCAGTCCGCAGCGTGAGAATTTATGACTCGAGCACGCTCCGACTGTCTTGGCATTGTTGTAGAACGTTACGATGCAGTTTACGTAGAATGTATATTCAATCTTCAATCTTTAGAAAAATAAGAGAATCTACTGTCAAAAACCACATCTCCATGGCTGCCATCATCATGAGGCATCCAGACTTATACAATGGATTGATTGTTATTTATATCTGGCGGGAATGGACTATGAGTCATATTTAATTGTTAACTATTTGAATCAACATATTTTGTGTCATGTTTAACATCTAGCTGATTTAATCGTTACGTTAATGATTTGTGACGTCACAGGAAGTATCATTTAGTTCAATCACTTTGCAATTTGTAAAATACCGGAAGTTAAATAATACCAACCTTTAAAATATGTCAGTTTTGCTGTCCTGTCAAATTAGTATAAAAAGCGTAGGTTTAATAAAAATGGCGGTCAATTGTGAGAATTAAGTCGAAGGCGCAAGCTATGCTTAAAAATACAGTGAAGTGAAATTGGAAACTGACTATTATTGAAGACCATCCCTATACTTCTGCAACACTACCGTATTATTTTCTACTCTAGGATTATAAAATTGAAAGTGTGTTTTATTTGTTGACTTGTTCTTTAATCACGCCGCATCTGAGCAATGCATTGACGTGTTTTTTTGCATGAATATAGACAAACACCTGGAATGACCACTTTTTATCTCAGAAAATCAAAGAGGTCCCACGGGATTTGAAAAATCTAAATCGACGTGGACGAAGTCACGGGCATCATCTAGAGGGCTTACAAATATCAGAACACAGCATTTTCGATTCCCCATATACTCTGTAAGTACAAGTAACTGTGATTGGGGTGTAATAGGGGTGAAAACATCCCTTATGCATGCGCCCTTTGCCGGCTAATTGCAGTCACGGCCCATTTCCTTTCTGAAATTGCGTTGCAGTTCGGTTTTCAATTGAAATTCTGTTTTGGTTTTGATGTAGTATTTTCTAAAAACTTTCTAAAAATAACACTGGCTGGATTTCCGCGCTGGACAGCCAGGCTGATCCGTTGCGCAAAAAATGCGCCAGCTCTTTTGCAACAATTGAAACGACTATGAGATTGACTGATATTTCTGAAGAAAAATTTTAGGCGGGCCTTGAGAGTAACTTAGTTTTTTGGATGAAAGTATTTTTCATACGTCAACATAATTATTATCTGCCAAAAATGGCCGCAAAACAAAACAGGTGTTTTAAGGGTTAAGTATTTGTTAGTTTTTATACCTACTTAATATGATCTAAAATTAATTTCAAGATCAGTCTACAATATTATAATCTTCTTCTAAATATATAAAAGGAAAAGGTGACTGACTGATCTATCAACCCACAGCTCAAACTACTGGACGGATCGGGCTGAAATTTGGCATGCAGATAGCTATTATGACGTAGGCATCCGCTAAGAAAAGATTTTTGAAAATTCAACCCCTAAGGGGGTGAAATAGGGGTTTGAAATTTGTGAAGTCCACGCGGACGAAGTCGCGAGCATAAGCTAGTACTGATCCCAAAATAATTTTAAGATCTATCTATAATAGGTACAATGTATCTATATTATGTCTGTGAGATGTCTGCAACATCGCAAGACGCCCGGGGCTTTACCGATGGGAATTAACCCTCGATCGCTGCACTGCAACAATTGCAACCACTAAAGCTGCGAGGGATGAGACTGACTGAACGTTTTATGAAGCGAATCTTCTAAAAGTTACGAGTTAGTTACCCTAAATTGCAAAAAAGAAGCTAACAGAAGTGAAGCTCTCACTGCACACTCAAGAGAAGCGAAGCTCTTACTGCTTCGCTTCTGTTTTGACAGAGCTGAAGCTTCGCTTAGCCCGCATCCATCTTACATTGCATCATCACTTACAACCAGGTGAGATTGCAGTCAAGGGCTAACTTGCATCTGAATTTTTAAAAAATATTATCATGTATTAGTCCCGCAAATTGCTAATGCGCGTGTCCGCCATTTTAGTTACGTCAACACTAGACTGAAGTTTCGAGCTGATGGTAAGTATATTTTTATTTCAGCTGACGTCAAAATGACGACATTTCGATGTTAATGAGACATGGTTCCAGCGCAATGTAAGTACCGCAAATTGCTATTGCGCTGGAACTATGTCTCAGTCATTAACATCGAAATGACGTTATTTTGACGTCAGCCGAAATAAAAATATACCTACCAGCTCGAAACTTCAGTCTAGTGTTGAGTTTGTTGACATCACTAAAATGGCGGCCACGCGCATTACCAATTAGCGGGACTTATAGCAATTTGCGGGACTTACACCCTTATCCATACGTTTCAATCTCATAAAACAATGGTTATTTGTGCATTTGGTACGTAAATGAGTGCTTAATGATGGCTTTTGTTATCTCCTCAGCCCTCCCCAGTCCTCCGTCAAGCAATTAAATTGAGGAACTGAATCCAAAACGGTGTATTTAGCCAGAAAAGGATTAATTGCTGTGCTCCCTCCATTGTCCTTCTGATACTTGGGTACCATTGACTTATAATAGTAGGTATAGACGAGGGCTTACAAACGAATTGACATCATTTGTTTGCACACATACACATCTATGTGATGGGATTTAGACACTGTATTAGGAAATGTAGAAAAAAGTCTCATAATATCAAGTTTTTCAGTTTATTATAAACCGTAACTCTTGAACATAAAGTTTAATAACGATTGCAAAATATTTATATTTATTTAGTCATCGTCAATAAATTTAAAATATTCCAATTTTTCAAATGACAACAAAAATAATTTTTATTCTAAAATAAAACTTAATACCTAAGCAATAAGTCAAAAAAATTGAGTAATTTGAAATAAGCTTTTTGGCTGATATTTTTCAGGCTACATTTTTTTATTTGAAGCACATATTTCATTTCTTGAGCATTTTATTTCAATGTTAGTTAGGTACCTACCTAGCTATTCGTTCAATTCATATTACTGTTGTCGAACAATCTAATAAGGTTTATTATTCTGTGAGATTAAAAAACATCAATGTGAGTAATTATGGTAGAAAAAATATAAAAAGCGTACAGAAAATTAGACTGAAATAGCTTTGTGTTCATAAAATAAAAGGAAAATTTAATTTAAGAGGCAGTGCTGCCATCTCGTAATAGACAGAAACACTATGATGCAAAAGCTTCTTTTACAACGATGTGAGACTGTGGCGCTACTTGTATCATTATTGAAAACCACTGAAATGAAAACATACAAGTACGCTGGAAAAGGTATATATACCTACTCCGAAATCTCGAAGATTTCTGAACCGATTTGCGTAATTTCTTTTATAATCGATAGAGAAACTTTGCGACATTATATCCCATAAAAAATTTGGATTCCAACTCCTTACTCCTGATCCTGTACCGGACCTGCCCACCAAAACTGATGGGATTTAGAAACTGTCGGTTATAAATTGATATGGGAGGTACCTACAAAGTAAAGACTGTTTGAACTCGAGGACCCAACGCCTCAGCCCTGATGCTGTAAGGAATTGCATTCCTAAATCGTGGTGAACTCACGGGATTTTTAAAAAATCATCCGTTTAAATGTTTTTACGAAAGGTACCTACTGAGATACGTTGCATTCCGTGGACGGGTTATTACGGATAGGCTTATTTTTGTCCTGGGAAATCAAAAGTTCCCACGGGGTTTTGAAACCTAAATCCACGCGGGCGAAGCCGCGTGCATCAGCTAGTAAAAAATAAAAATAAAACTTCGAAAAGCCTTGCATTATTGAACAAATTTTCACTACATAAAACTAATTTAAATAGAATTTGGATTTAAAATTTTCAATAGCAGCATATTTGCGAAAAATTAGAAAACTCTTCCAGCAACATTGCACAAAGATCGGGATCACTGGCCGGTCTATTGTACGTCGCCCACTATTTAACAGTGTGTTGTTCTTTTGCCCTCGTCTATTCATCATCATCATGATCAACTCATCGCCGATTCACTACAGAGCACAGGTCTCCTCTCGTAATGAGAAGATGAGGATATTGCTACCTGCCAAATTATAAATCATGACGGTAGGTTTTGATTCCCTTGATTCATGACAGATAGGTACGACAGACGGACAACGAAGTGGTCCTATACGGGTTCCTTTTTTAACCGACTTCCAAAAAGGAGGTGGTTCTCAATTCGGCCCGTTTTTTTTTATGTATGTATACACCGATTTTTTCGAGGTTTCTTGACCGATTTTTTTTCTCTAGAGGTACGGAACCTCAAAAGTTATAAAAAATTACTCCGGCAACATAGCATAATAAGTATAAGGATCGGGATCACTAGCCGGTCTACTGTACGTCGCCCCCTATTTTATTGTTTTTTTGTCGTCTACCTTATATTTATCATCATCATGATCAACCCATCGCTGGTTCACTACAGAGCACGCGTCTCTTCTCAGAATGAGAAACCATTGAGGGCATGACTACCTGCCAAATTTAATGATGGTAGGTTTTGATTCTTGACAGATACAACAGACAGACAGAGAACGCAGTGATCCTACAGGGGTCCCTTTTTTCTCTAGAGGTACGGAACCCTATAAATTAGAAAATTCAACAGCAGCATTGCATAAGGACCGGGTTCACTGGCCGGTCTATTGTACGTCGCCCCCTATTTAACTATTGTCTTGTTCTTTTGTCGTCTGCCTTCTATGTACACGCTTTCCTTTATTTCTGTTGAATTGTCTAAGTGCATTCTGAAGAATCTAAAGGTCATCGCCCTCAGCCATAAAAGCCGTAAGAGGCGGCAAGATCTGCCAGAGCCGATGGGCGCAAATTAAAATAATCACCCTATTTGGAACTGTCCTACTGTGATATGAATGAGAGTAGGCTGGCTTCTCGCATGGCTTTGATAACCTCTCTGTTGGTGAATGGTTTTATAAGCGGGAGGCCTGGGTTCGATTCCTGGCAGTGCAATTTGGGAATTCATCATCATCGTGATCAACCCATCGCCGGCTCACTACAGAACACGGGTCTCCTCTCAGAGTGAGAAGGGTTTTGGCCATAGTCTACCACGCTGCCCATGTGCGGATTGGTAGACTTCTCACACCTTTGAGAACATTATGGATAACTCTCTGATGCCCGCGACTTCGTCGGCGTGGATTTACATTTTTCAAAATCCCGCGGGAACTCTTTAATATTCCGGGATAAAAATTAGCCTATGTGTTAATCCAGGGTATAATCTATCTCCATTCCAAATTTCATCCAAATCCATTCAGCTGTTTTTGCGTGATTGAGTAACAAACATCCAAACATCCACACTTTAATATTTATAATATTAGTAGTATTTAATTAAATATTTAAGAAGAAGAAGATTAAAAATGAAAACACCGCACAATTCCAATAATTTATTTTTATAATAAAACATTCACAATCATAGATATCACTCGTCAGTCAATTTGGCCTAAAATAGTTCATTCAACAATTTTATTTATCTCGTGTAACAACCAACTTGATTCAAATTTATCTTATCTAAGGCTGAACGCACACTGGCTACTAACAATCGCTTGAATGTCTAGCTGCTCAAGCGCAAAGCACACCAACAGAGCGCACACCTTTTTTGAGAACAACTCAAACTAAACTCAAATTAAACTTCGCTCAGGCGAAAGTAGTCAATGTGCGAACAGATCAAACCTTAGGTTCATAATTTATTTACATTATTTTTTATATTGCAGTTATTTTAAAACTTACAATTTATTTACAAACAAAAACACGTCACGTCACGTACACGTCAGGTCCGGATCGCAATCGGAGTATGAGGCGGGCACCATCGATGGCGGGCTCAGCCCACGCGGTACCCCGCAACTGTGCTGTGTGGGTGTGCTGGGCGTAAGTATTAATTAAGTAAAATTTCTTCTCTAATCTGTATAAATATAACATTCAAAGTCCTAACTGACTGACTGACTTATATATCAACGAATTAACATTCGAATTAAAATTCAAATCGGCGAACGATGCAGAGATGAAAAATATTAAATAAGCAGCAAGCCGACTGACCATTCGCTATCGATATTTAATAAAAAAGCAAAAAGACTAAGTATAACTTAGACTTTCAAAATTTATCTCTAGTACTAGTTGACCTGCCTCGGCTTCGCATGGGGAACCTACCTATTCCATAGACAAAATATCGGTATGAATGTGTGATACTTATTTCCTCCGATTATAATTTTCAAAATAGTACCTACGTTAGTAGGTACATAATAATTCAGAGTCAAAATATAGGTATTTAATATACAGAAATTGTCCAGTTACAATCTATACAAATATTATAAAAAAAATTACAAAAAAAATAAAAACCGACTTCGATACACAAACACTAAAAATTGAAAAATAATTTAATTAATTACCGAATATATTATGTATACAAGAGTTAATATAGTTCCATAATAATACTTTTTGGTGCCGGTGCCAATTAGCTTTAGCTGCGCGAATCGTCTAGACTTCATATTTTTATGAGACTCCACAATGGCACCTCATTGGCACCGACCCCAAAAAATATTATTATGGAACTATATTAACTCTTGTATACATAATATATTCGGTAATAAATTAAATTATTTTTCAATTTTTAGTGTTTGTGTATCGAAGTCGGTTTTTATTTTTTTTGTAAAAAAAAATTATTTCACAATTTTTAGTGGCCCCATGGAATTATGCTATGACTGGTTAAAAATCTACTGTTTACTAAGCTATTACACTGATCGCGAGCAATTTACTCTTATCCGTTGAGGAGTTCCAGTAGGTATCTATCTTCGAAGATGTTCATCAGATCTTCACCAAATTTAAATGGGACCAACTTTGAAGTATACCTTTTCAAACAAAAAAAGAATTTTCAAAATCGGTCCAGGCGTCTTCGAGTAATCGGGGAACATACATAAAAATAAAAATAAAAAAGATTCCGACGAATTGAGAACCTCCTCCTTTTTTTGAAGTCGGTTAAAAAGATAAAGTTTGTAAGTTTGTTTGTAATCTATGGAATTACTGAGCCATATTTGAAAATTCTTTCACCAGCAGAAAGTTACATTTACCTGAGTGAAATATGCTATATTTTATTTTCAAAAAATTAGCCATCCCTATGAAAATTGTAATAAGCTACCCGTGCAAAGCCGGGGTGGATCGCTAGTTTTATTATGAAGTAGAGATTCTGCTGGATTTCAACAATGTGACCAATAAAGTAAAATATAGTTTACCTACATTATTTAATTTAAATAATTAATACGATTCGAATACCACAACTATAATTTATCATGAATTCTGTGGAGTGTGAAAACAGGTATGAATGTTCATTTCGTCAATATTGTAACAGGTAGTGCATGCATAAATTAACGACGTACGATTGTAAGGGTGTTTCCACTGACCCTGAGACGAAAGCACAAAGAAAATGGAGTTGTTTTAGTGAAACTGAAGTTGAGTGGAGCAGACAAGAAAAGAGTGGGGACGATAGGCTTTAAGACGATGCTTCTAGAAAGACGAAAAAGTTGAAGGTTTCTTACAAGTCGTCGGAAATATCTGCGCACATCGCTGGAATACGCGTTCCCGCATTTCGCCAGTTTTCGCCTATCCAGTACCGGTGCCAACGCAAGCGCGTTGCATGACGTCCCTAAGCCAGGTTCGCAGATATTTCCGACGGGTTTTAAGTAATTTGTATCCGAGAACATAAGTTCACCAAAGCTGGCTTTTTACGCTGGACAAATTAATAATTGTAATTTTGAAATGTGAAATTAGCAGTCACTAAAAACTAATTAATTTCATTACTAGCTGCCCTGGCGAAGTTAGTACCGTCTAACAGTCGATTCAATAATTTCTCCGTAAGAACCATCCTCGTACTTCAAGGAATATTATAAAAAAAGAATTAGCGAAATCGGTTCTACTGTTTTCGAGATTTGCGATCAGCAACACATTTAGCGATTCATTTTTATATATAGAGATTTGTAGTGAATCTAACACAAAATTTTCAGCTGTTTGGACACTATAATGATTTAAACTCCAAAACGCATCATGTTTGAAAAATGAAACATGATTCTTATATACCTACTTAATATCAAAAAATAAAAACTACGATAAGGCATGTTATCGAACTCTGTATGAGGAACAACCACGATTTTTGCTGTGTGAACAGTCTAAAAGCCAAAAAATATATATTTATATTTTTAGCATGTCGCATTGTCGCATTTTGTTGCTCTGGCGTAAAACAACGTTAAGTCAGGCGTAAGTTTGAACTAATGCTAAACGTATGCACCATTTTGTCTCGGTTCTGTTATATCAGCATGTATTTGCAAGTAGGCTATTACAACTAAACTGCTTAGCTGTTAAATATTAATTAGAACTAGACCGCAATTACCGTCATGTTGACCCAGATTCTTGTACTACTTAAATATTGAGATTCGATTTATTCCCAACAATCAGTTACAATAATTAGGCTTCGGTGCGGGCATTGAATATTTCTTTAAAAGATGATTAATTAAACTTTCTTTTTAAAATGGCGTTTATTTAAAACCACCATATTATGTAATTAGAACGCTAGCATAAACTTAGCGTTATTGTTATACTATCTAAACACAATCCAATACCAATAACCATTTTGCCTCATTTTGTAGTTTTAGTGATTTAGTATTTTTCATACCCGCAATGTATAGCGTGCAAAACTCGGATCAATGCCCTACCTACGACACGGCATTGTCTCCGAGTGGCCTACTTGCGCAAGGTTCGTTGACGTCGAGTCAGTTAGATGTTTTATTTATCGTGAACATTTATTTTATTTTTATTTTATTTTATTGGTTTGCCAACAGATAGTACACATATTATAAAATAACAATTACAGTTCACAGAGAAAAAATTTAGAGTGTACACCCAATTACTGGCAAACCGGCATGCATTTTAAAAGTTTGCAAGTGCGGGATTACCAGTTAACTTAAAGCTAAAAATACAAAATATAGTAAGTATTTTTATATAATATTTTTCGCGTTTTTTTGTGATATATCAGTAATCATCAGTACTATCACCTGTCCTCGTTTTTGCTAGCGTTCTTCGTCAAAATAACTGCAATAGAAAAATTCTTTATGATAACTTTATACTATTGACATTTTACAAAAATTTCCTAGAATCAATATTTATCCTAGCCTAAAATTGACAGGTATCAAACTTGAGACCACTTTAGAATAACAATTCAATCAATACACTAACTTTTACAAAATACATAAGTATAAAGATTTTTAATAGTGTCCTAGAAAAAAAATTTCATCATCATGAAAACGGATTTCTCAAAAAAATTACCTGAGTATAGAGTTCAGTAGTTAACTTGCAACAGTAACACTGTCACGTTGTCATGTAAACAGAACTGACGTTGCTTACGTACTTATTACCCTCACCACACGCACAAATCGTGTACGGACAGGCTGGTTGCCGGTAGTAGTATAAATCTGTTCACATTTACCACACGCTTTTACGGAGTGTCGGAGGTGTGATATTTCTCAAAAGCGACGCATTCGCGTTTCCTCTGGTGCTGCAAATATTCATGAGCGGTGGCAATAATTTAAAATCAGATAATAATTTAAAGAGAATAAATTAAAAAAAACATGATTTTAATTTATTTTTAACATGAAAGTCACGCTGTACGGAAGGCGAATAATGACGTCACAATCGGTAAACGTCATATTTTAATTTTTTAACATGAAAATGTTAAAAATTAACAGATGTTATAAAATTATGTATAATAGCGTGACATTAATCTCTAAATATATAAAACGAAAAGGTGACTGACTGACTGACTGACTGACTGATCTATCAACGCACAGCTCAAACTACTGGACGGATCGGGCTGAAATTCGGCATGCAGATAGCTATTATGACGTAGGCATCCGCTAAGAAAGGACTTTTGAAAATTCAACCCCTAAGGGGGTGAAATAGCGGTTTGAAATTTGTGTAGTCCACGCGGACGAAGTCGCGAGCTTAAGCTAGTAATTAATTATTTTAAAAATTGATAAAAATAATATATATTTTTTAATTTATTCTCTTTAATAATGAATTCTAGCCCCATAAACTAGCACTATACAAAAAATCACGTCATTTTATTACTACAGTCCAAGACCCTATTGCTTACAAAATGATAGATGATTAGATGATTGGAATGATTAGATGGTCAAAAATAATGCAATAAGTAGGTACAATAATATCGCGATTTAGATTCAATAGGTACTTATCAATATGGTACTTAAAAAAACATAATATATATACGAAATTGTTCACGAATCATGATATTTTACACGAAAAACTCAGAGTTTTTGTAGCACTGATCACATTGAAAAACATTGTTCATTTCACTATCTACATTTACAAGTAGGTGGAGGAATCCTCCTATATGCAGCTTTCCCGGACTTTCCTCGTGGCGGTGACCACTTCATGTCTAGAGGCCGATATGTCCACTCCCCTCGCTGTCACTCCTCGGTTCACGAATGATATGCTCTGTGAGGAAAAGAGAAGTATAATGAGAAATCAAACCAAACCAAATAAGAGCCTCGATAGCTCAACGGTTAAAGGAGCGGACTGAAAACCGAAAGGTCGCCGGTTCAAATCCCACCCGTTGCACTATATTCGTACCTACTCCTAGCACAAGCTTTACGCTTAATTGGAGGGGAAAGGGGAATATTAGTCAGCAGTTTTCTTTATTAAAAAAAGTGTCATTGTTGATCATCAACCCATCACCGGCTCAGTGAGCACGGTTCTTCTTTTAGAAAGAGAGTCCATAGTCCACCACGCTGGCAAAACTCCTTTTTAGAACATTATGGAGAACTCTTAGTCATGCAGGTTTCCACACGATGTTTTCCTTCAATGTTAAAGAAAATGATATATTATTTGCTTAAAACACACATATTATGTAGGTAACTCCGAAAAGTTAGAGGTGCCTGTCTGGGATCGAACCCCCAACCTTCCTAAGAGGAGGCCGACGTCTTAAACACTAGGTAGATGTGCCTTGCATTTGCTTCAAAAATATAAAAATAATAAAAAAACTGTTAAATATTCATACAATTTAGTTCGATCATGCTGGTTAAGCAACACTGACCAAAATTGCTAACGAACTTTCGTGGCCCGAAATTGGCTTTTACTCCCGTGCTTCGTGGAGCACGTTAAATAGCAATTCATTTCCAGTAATTATCATTAACATAATTAATATTCCGATAATAATAGTTAACCTAAGAATCGAAAATTGTAGGTAGGTACCTGCTCTAAAACGAATCGTACCTATTCACAAGGATCTGGGAACCTGCATTCTTATCCCGCCCATAAACCACCACCATTTTGAATTAATGGAAGGAATCATGACCCTCATCATCATCATCATGATCAACCCATCACCGACCATCTACAGAGCACGGGTCGCCTCTCAGAAGAAGGGGTTTGGCCATTTACGGATTGGCAGACTTCAGAACATCTTTCCCATCCCATAATTCCTTCGAGAACATCATGTAGAACTCTCAGGCATGTAGGTTTCCTCAAGATTTCCTCTTACCGTTAAAGCAAGGGATATTTAATTACTTGAATTGAAACGCACATAACTCCGAAAAGTTGAGGTGCGTACCCCGGATCGAACTCCCGACCCCGCGATTAGGAGGCCGGCATCTTAACCACTAGGCTATCAGAGCTTAGCATGACTGTCAGTAATGAGGAATACTGAGGGTCATGATTCCTTCCACAGAAAGAAAAATAGATTAACTTTTATACTTACGCCACTAGTTGGCAATATAATGCTATGGTCACTATAAATTTTTATAGTGTCTCCTTCCATTCCTATTTTGGGATTACTGAAGTCGTCCAGCGGCTTTTTATCTACGGAAAGAAAAAGCACATAAGCATTGTACAAAATACACTTTTAAACAACAAAGCTACAATTTTGTGAAATCGTAGTCAAGGGCTAATAGAGGGCCAGACCTTCGTTATTTTATAAAAGCTGAAAGTTTCTCTGCGTATTGTCCCCAACACAGGGAGGAACGATCAGCGACTATGAAGTCTGGATCAGGGTGGCATTGGAAGATAACAGGTAACAAAGGTGTAAAATTTCTTACGTATAAGAGTACAGTATAAAGTGTATATTTTTGTATAATTACTTCCGAGTAGTATTAGAAATCACGTCATGATTTGCCAGACATTAGTATCGTTGCGACCCCCTGCCGGACACCCTTAAACTTTAACAACTTGAATCGAAATAAAGAAAACCTAATAAGACCTTCATTTTATTATGATTTAAATTCTTCTGTTTTCATTCCCAGTAGCTATAAGATCTTGAAATTGTATTTCTCAAGCAAAAGCTTTCTGCAAAATGACACTTCAGTGGCAAGTAAAATAATGTTAGTTGTGATTATGCTCCTGAACTTTTCTAGCACGACGGACGGACGGACGAACGAACAGACAGACAGACACCAAAGAGTTCCTTTTTTTCCTTTTGAGGTACGGAACCCTAAAAGAGCTAATGAAACCTTCATTTTTAATTTTATCATGATTTAAATTAATAATATGATTAAAAGCTATCTTTCTTGTTTTTATTCGCAGTCGCTATAAGATCTTGAATTGTATTTCTCAAGCAAAAGCTTTCTGCAAAATGACACTTCAGTGGCAAGTAAAATAATGTTAGTTGTGATAATGCTCCTGAACTTTTCTAGCACGACGGACGGACGGACGGACGAACGAACAGACAGACAGACACCAAAGAGTTCCTTTTTTTCCTTTTGAGGTACGGAACCCTAAAAAAGCTAATAAAACCTTCATTTTTAATTTTATCATGATTTAAATTAATAATATGATTAAAAGATATCTTTCTGTTTTTATTCGCAGTCGCTATAAGATCTTAAATTGTATTTCTCAAGCAAAAGCTTTCTACAAAATGACACTTCGGTGGCAAGTAAAATAATGTTAGTTATGATAATGCTCCTGAACTTTTCTAGCACGACGGACGGACGGACGGACGAACGAACAGACAGACAGACACCAAAGAGTTCCTTTTTTTCCTTTTGAGGTACGGAACCCTAAAAAAGCAAATAAAACCTTCATTTTTAATTTTATCATGATTTAAATTAATAATATGATTAAAAGATATCTTTCTGTTTTTATTCGCAGTCGCTATAAGATCTTGAATTGTATTTCTCAAGCAAAAGCTTTCTGCAAAATTACACTTCGGTGGCAAGTAAAATAATGTTAGTTGTGATAATGCTCCTGAACATTCCCAGTGTAAAGCCTTTAAGTAACTAAGTAAAGGCTTAATGTTGATGTTACTTGGTAACGCCTTTAATGTTATGTGGGTACACATGATGTTAAACTCATAGGGGTTTCATTACAAAGTTCACTGAATTACCATATTTACACACTTGTGTCATAATATCATTTCCATAAATATGCTGAGGAGTTTTTCCATAATAATAATATTATGGAGTTACGTGGAATACTGGAAGAACAAGGTTCTAATTAATATTATAAATTGTACAACTAAAATAATATAGATTTATTTATTGTCTCCACAATAGTTGGATACACAATTTCATCATCATCATGATCAACCCATCACCGGCTCACTACAGAGCACGGGTCTCCTCTCAGAGTGAGAAGGGTTTTGGCCATAGTCTACCACGCTGGCCATGTGCGGATTGGTAGACTTCACACACCTTTGAGAACCTTATGGAGAACTCTCAGGCATGCAGGTTTCCTCACGATGTTTTCCTTCACCGTTAAAGCAAGTGATATTTACTTAATAATTAAAACGCACATAACTCCGAAAAGTTAGAGGTTCGTGCCCGGGATCGAAACCCCGACCTCCGATTAGAAGGCGGACGTCCTAACCACTAGGCTACCATTGCTCATACACAATTTACAATATTAATAATACCTATTACTGACTATTTTGCTAAACAGATTGGTTTTTGACTACGTAAAAACTTGTGTTTCAAAACACTAGGCCCTTTTCCTAAAATTATTATATACATTTATGAGAAATTATTGCTATATTATGAAATTTCTCAATCTATTTTCAGTTAATACTGGTCAAGTTATCTGTACAGCACAATTGCAAGCAAATGGCGCTTCGCACTCATTCGAAGAAATTAATTAGCAATCACTAGGTACGAACCCAAACCTTGACTACTCGACCCAACTTTATTGTAATTGTCAACTTTTCCCACTAGTACTATAATGGATCACTTACCAAATTGTACAGGCATTATATTGTCAGGATCGTCTTCTTCCCCATTCATTTTCAGTTCAAATCGGCTGCTATAGTCCATTTTCGGAGACACCGTGTATGAGAGAGGCATGTCAAGTCATCCATCGACTAGACTTTATTGTAATTGTCAACTTTTTGCACTAGTGCTATAATGGACCACTTACCAAATTGCACAGGTATAATGTCAGGATCGTCTTCCTCGCCATCCATTTTCAGTTCATATCGACTGCTGTAGTCCATTTTCGGAGACGCCGTGTACGAGGGGAGGGTGTCTCTTTTTGGGAAAGAGTCGATGCTGCCTTCCGAGTATAGAGCATTTCTGTTAGAAAAGACAAAAGCAAGATTGCTTGGTTCAGATAATACGATAAATTTTATCTTTTTTATTTATTTATGTACCAGCTGATCCCCACGGCTTTTGATTTTCCAGGACAAAAAGTAACCTATCTGTAGTAGCCCGTCCCCGTGATGCAAGATCTCAGTACCTTTCGTAAAAACATTTAAACGCATGATTCTTTAAAAATCCCCATGGTATCACCACTATTTAAGAATGCAATTCCTTACAGCATCAAGGCAAAGGATTTGGGTCCTCGAGTTCAAAAAGTCTTTACTTTTTTTTTTTTAGATACAAGTTAGCCCTTGACTGCAATCTCACCTGGTGGTAAGTGATGATGCAATCTAAGATGATAGCGGGCTAACCTGGAAGGGGTATGGCAGTTTTTATTAAACCCATACCCCTTTGGTAGGTACAGCTACTATATACCTCCAATATCATCGTACTTCGTACTGCGACATAATCGCGTTGCATGCACGGACTGCCGCGGCCGTCTCCATTATTTTAAATTCGTGATATCTCCTAAGATATTATTCTAAACTAGCTTATGCTCGCGACTTCGGCCGCGTGGACTACAAAATTTCAAATCCCTATTTCACCCCCTTAGGAGTTGAATTTTCAAAAATCCTTTCTTAGCGGATGCCTACGTCATAATAGCTATCTGCATGCCAAATTTCAGCCCGATCCGTCCAGTAGTTTGAGCTGTGCGTTGATAGATCAGTCAGTCAGTCAGTCAGTCACCTTTTCCTTTTATATATATAGATTAAATTAAATGCTACAAAGAGCAATTTTGGTCTTAATTAAATACTTGAGATGACGAACAATTTTATTTTGATAAGGATTAATACTATGATAGTGAAAACACATTTGAAAATAAAGATTTGTTTTGGACCACATTTCAAAACCATAAAAATTGTTATTGTGAGCCTATCGTAAAAGATAGATATATGCTATCACGGACTTTTTTTAAGAGCTGTTTAAGAGGACTAATCCATACTTCCATACTAATATTATAAATGCGAAAGTGTGTCTGTCTGTCTGTCTGTCTATCTGTCTGTCTGCTAACTTTTCACGGCCCAACCGTTCAACCGATTTTGATGAAATTTGGTACAGAGTTAGCTTATATCCCGGGGAAGGACATAGGCTACTTGTCATCCCGGAAAATTGATGAGTTCCCACGGGATTTTTAAAAACCTAAATCCACGCGTACGAAGTCGCGGGCATCAGCTAGTAGGTATTATTGGCAGCATTTAGCATGATTTATACAGTAATTAGATACGGCTAGCTTTAAGTTTTATTGTAACCTCTTAGATTTCAGCATCTATTACTTAGTACTTACGTAGAAGGTGGTTGCTTCCCATGCGTCCTCACGAAGTGTCTCCGGTATACAGCTACAATGATAGCGCAAACTGCAGCGCTTAGAAGCGCTACCATCGCTAGAAGGGACGCTATCATCGGCGACAATGAGAAGGGATTGCTTGCACCTGGTAACAAAACTGACAATTAGAAGTATAACCCGTCGGAAATATCTGAGCACCCGCAACTCGCCCATTTTCGCCTATCCAGTACCCAAAGAGGATATTAATTAAACACTACATTCTACCAGTACCGTTGCCAACGCAAGCACGTTGCATGACATCATTAAGCCAGGTTCGCGGATATTTCCGACGGGTTGTAATTATCTATTACCTACTACCGGTACACCGACCTGTCCGCTCCGCACACGATATCGGTAGGGCTGAGGTCTGAGCGGTACAAGGGCATTGCTATCTTATCGCTCGGCTTTGCTTCGATCAGACCTCAGCCATGCCGTCATACAAATCGCGTGTGGACTGGGGACGGCAGGAAAAATTTAACATCAACCTTTAGAAAGAGATTACGGCTTTGTAGAGCGTTGTCTCTGTCACTCACACCTATGTGACGTATTGTCGGTCTCAATGAGAGAGCTGACAAGTGTCTGGTGGGAGGGTCGAACTTGGCTAGCGTGGTAGACTATGCCCAATACTTTGCTCACTCTAAGAGGATACCCGTTCTCTGTAGTGAATCGGTGATGGGTTGCTCATGATGATTTTACAAGCAAACGCCAATGGGAAGTCTTTTCGTGAAAAATACAGATTACTGTTAAAACCAAGTTAAAACAGACAAAGATGAAATATCCTCTTCGGGTAAAATAAAAAGTCCTGATGCTGCCATTTATCACTGTCGAGACGCGAGACGCGAGACGCGAGACGCGAGACGCGAGACGCGAGACGCGAGACGCGAGACGCGAGACGCGAGACGCGAGACGCGAGACGCGAGACGCGAGACGCGAGACGCGAGACGCGAGACGCGAGACGCGAGACGCGAGACGCGAGACGCGAGACGCGAGACGCGAGACGCGAGACGCGAGACGCGAGACGCGAGACGCGAGACGCGAGATGCACAAACACTCAGCAGTCCTAATGACGGAGGGTTATTGCGGAAAGCGCTTGCTATCCCGTACTCCTTATTCGCCATGGCATTCAAATAGTAACTATACTAAACTCTATCCCGTAGAAAATACAATATAGGGCTCTGTCTGTTACGTTGTCTCATAACTACTACTGTAACTCTGTTTACCATCATCATCATCATCATCATGATCAACCCATCGCCGGCTCACTACAGAGCACGGGTCTCCTCTCAGAGTGAGAAGAGTTTTTGCCATAGTCTACCACGCTGGCCATGTGCGGATTGGTAGACTTCACACACCTTTGAGAACATTACCTGTTTACCATACTACTCTTTAATTTTATTTTATTGGTTTGCCAACAGATAATCCGTACTAATATTATAAATGCGAAAGTTTGTCTGTCTGTCTGCTACCCTTTCACGGCCCATCCGTTTAACCGATTTTGACGAAATTTGGTACAGATATAGCTTGCATCCCTAGGAAGGACATATGCTACTTTTATCCCGGAAAATCGAAGAGTTTCCTTGGGAATCAAAAAAATCTAAATCTACGCGGACGAAGACACACTTTCGAATTTATAAAATTATAGTATGGATAGTACAGATTAGTTATACCTACTTAAATACTTATACGAATATATCTCACTACGAGTCCAGTCATTGTACATAGTGCAATATATTATATCAACATCATATTATCATATAGGGGCAATGAACTGGTTAGACATACGTACTACACGCTAACAAGACCTTTATGTTGCCGGGTAACTAATAGGATAACAACATTACACCGAATATGTGGCAGCTTTGTCCGGGCTAGTACGAGCTAACATAATCAATTGTTACTAAAGGCGTGTTCATATTATGATACGCGTAAAACGTGCGTTGAGCCTGAAGATCATAAAAGTGCGGAAGAGAGTACTTCAGCCACATTATGAGAAACTAGATGATGCCCGCGACCGACTTCGTCCGCGTGGATTTAGGTTTTTCAAAAATCCCGTGGGAACTCTTTGATTTTCCGAGATAAAAAGTAGCCTATGTCCTTCCCCGGGATGTAAGCTACCTCTGTATCAAATTTCGTCAAAATCTGTTGAACGGTTGAGCCGTAAAAAGCTAGCAGGCAGACAGATACACTTTCGCATTTATAATATTAAGTATGGAAGTATGGTTCGAAGTTTCTTCTGTAAAACGCATGTTGCCACGTGTTACCACCATGGTTCAGTGCGTTATAAGTATATTTAGGTACAGAAGTAAAATTCAATTAAAAAAACACAATTTATTAACACAAAACCAAATACTTTTACAATTATCAAACTTTTAATGATTGGAACAAAATTTAACACGAAAGACACAAAAAGTAAATGTCAGTAATAAAGAAAAACATAACTCAAACCAGACCACGTTGAATACAGTACAAAAATCAGTAGCGAAATGAGCCCAGTGCTTGTTTTGTGTTGTTTCGGATTGACTATGCTGCGTAGGCCCTATTGGCCGCTACAGCGTCACCGGGGGGGTTGGCGAGCGCGAAGCTCCGCCTGGGGGTGAGCCCTAGGGCTCGAAGAAATAATTCGAGAGGTCGGGGGGCAACGTCCTCCTAAGGGCGCCTCCTGTGAGGCTCGGACCACGGCTTAGGATGACGTTGGGATGGGTGGAGTTGTCGGTTTTGTTGGTTAGTCCGTACGCCCCCGAGGCCGTGGCGTGAGCCCACGTCCGGGTGACGTTAGAAATCGGGGACCTCGTCTTCGCCGGCGAAGACGCTGTGATGAGGTTGAATTGTGTAGCCCTACGAGATAGGGTGCATTGTCGGTCATGATTTGATCGTCGGGGTCGTTAAGGACGTGCTTAGGGCGTCTTTTATCTGGGGGGTCGTTTCGGTCAGGGGTATAAGTCGCTGCCTCAACTATTAGGGGGTTGGGGTGTCTAATGGCTTTCTCAAAATAATTTTTGGAAAGCTGTTTAAAGTAATGAGCTATTGTCGGGAGTTGGAGGTCTCTGTGGAGGTCCACGTTGCGCATGTACCACGGGGAGCCAGTGGCCGTACGCATAAACTTATTCTGTAGGACTTGGAGAGGTTTGAGAGAGGAGGGCGGCAGGTGTGCAAATGCAACACAGGCATAAGACATTATTGGGCGGATGCACGTTTTGTATAGCGTGACTTTATGTCGAAGTGACATTTTGCTCTTTGCGCAAATCATGGGGTAAAGACGGGAGAGCACATACGCTGCGTTCTTGCGGACTCTACGAATGTGCGCGGCGAAGCTCATCTTGTCATCAAAGGTTACACCCAAGTACTTGGTATTAGTTTGCCAGGGAATGGGGCGGTCGTAAAGAGTTATTTCAGTCTGTCGAAGTTTGTATTGTGATTTCCTTTTGGACTTTTGAAAGAGCACTGCTGCGCTTTTCTCCGGGTTAACCTCTATCCTCCAAAGGCGGAACCAGTGGCCTAGGCTACTGACTGCCTTTTGGAGTCGAGCTTTAACGTTCCGGTAGTTTAGGTCGGAGCTGTATAGAGCGGTGTCATCCGCGAACTGGGCTATATGAACATGAGGGGATCTGGGAATGTCGCTGGTGTACAGCGCGTACAAAAGTGGCGAGAGCAGGGAGCCCTGAGGGACTCCTGCTCGAAGAGGTCTTGGGGAGGATAGGGTTCCATCCAGACGGTAGCGGAAAGTTCGATTGGTGAGAAATTCTCGTAGTAAACGTACGAGTCTTTCGGGCACGCCTAGATGGTAAAGCTTGTAGATCAAGCCGGCGTGCCACACCTTGTCGAAGGCTTTGGCTACATCGAAGAAGAGGGCTCCCGTTGGGATACCTCTCGTTTTGAATCGGTTGAAGCCGAGGAGGATGTGCTCCGTGAGGCGGTGCACTTGATGAACACATGAGTGTCTGGTTCGAAAGCCAAATTGCTCGTCGTTGAGGAGGTTTTTCTCCTCTACGACGGACCTAAGTCGATTAAGGATAACTTTCTCATACACCTTGCCAAGGGTGTTGAGCAAACTAATGGGGCGGTAGCTAGTAGGGAGGTTCCTAGGTTTCCCTGGCTTGGGGATGCCTATAACGGTAGCTTCTTTCCACCTGTCGGGGAAGGAGCATCCCGCCATGAGGGTGTTGAAAATGACAACCAGGAGGTTGATTAATACATCGGGGAGTAACTTTAGTGTTTTGTTATTAATAGAGTCGGGGCCTGGGGCTTTTTTGGCGTGAAATTCTTTGATAATTTGACGAACTTCGCCGCTATTTGTCGGGAGGATTGGATCGCCACCTGGGGCGGAAGAGAAGATAGATGCTAGTATGTTTTCGACTAGTTCTATATGGGACTTGTCTACAGAGATGGTGCTCGGGGAGCATTGGGCTTCTAAGCTATCGGCCAAGCATTCGGCCTTATCGACATCTTCAAAGGCGGGCGGTTGATTGGGACGTAAAAGCGGAGGAGTGGCCGAGACAGGGTCGGCTTTGAGAGCTCTCGCCAGGCTGTAGTAGGCTACATGCGATGGCTTGAGCTCACTCAGCTTCCTGTCCCATTGTTCGTCGCGGAGTTCGGCAAGGCGAGCCTTTACCTCCCTCTGGGCTCTCCAGAGTTCTCTCCGGTTGTCGGCGTTAGGACATGCGTCATGGGCTCTACGTTTAGCGTTTTTGATGGTGATGAGTTCTCTGGCGTCGTCCGGCAACTGTCGACGGGTGAAACCGTTCGGCATCTGTCGGGAGCAGGCGCTTAGAGCATCGCGGATATGATTAGTGAGGTGCAGTGAGGCTGCATGCGCTTCATCTAGACTACCTATAATGTCAGGAATTTGAGAGATGTGCACTGAGTCTATAGACTTAAGATGCTCTGAGAGCTTCTTGAAGTCAATGACTGTTTTGGTCGGGGGGGCCGCGGTGGGCGGGGGTCCTAGCCGCAATAGGACGGGACGGTGGTCTGAGCCTAGCTCGGACAGCACCTCCAAAGGACTCACCTGAAGGGCGATGTTCTTTAGAAGAGCTATATCGAGTATGTCCGGTCTGTCTGTTGAATTGTCGGTCATTGGATAACGAGTCGGTGTGTCAGGGGCTATAACTATGAAGTTAAGATCGGGGCGGTGCGTCAGTCTTTCGAGTTGGCGTCCTCGTGAGTTCGGGGAGCGGCAATTCCAACTTTGATGTTTGGCGTTAAGGTCTCCGGCCACGATAACGGAGTCTCCTAATGAGAGAAGTGCGCGGATGTCACTTTCTAACAGATCTTTCGAGGGAGAGAGATAAACGGATGCTAGTATGACCGACGGATGGCCAGTCATACTCACCTGACATATGGAAGCTTCCATGTTGGTTAGTTGTGGAGGATCGAGAGGAGTGCAGTGAAGAGCCCTTCTGTAGTATATGGCAGTGCCACCCTTAGCAGTGGCCCTGTCGTTTCTGACTATATTAAAATTAGCAATTCTGGGATTACTTCTACTAGGTTTCAAGAAGGTCTCTTGCACTAGAAGAATGTCGGTTTGATGTGCACATACAAATTCGCGGACTTCGTCCATTTGGTCGATAAGGCCGTTTGCGTTGTAGAACGCGACTACTAAGGAGTGGGGTTTTAATCTACCTTTGGTCGTACTATCCATTATGGGTTGCTTTAAGGTTATTAATGGAGATGAGCAGACCCAAGTGTTGGGTAATAGCTAATTTGGGATCCTTCCTGAAGGTCCGGGCGAAAACTTCCATCTCCACTATATCAATAGAGGCGAGGACAGTTTCGATTAAGTGGAGATTATCCGCAGCGTTAGTCGCCGCGGATGAATGGAGAGAAGGCTCTGCTTGGGGCTGGGGCGTAGGCGCGGAAGCCTTTACCGGGGCTGATTGGGCGGGCTTGGCCGGGGCTGGTTGGGCGGGCTTTGGCGCAGGGGGGTTAGCCCTGGGAAGGGGTTTTTCCCATGCGTTGGTGGCCGGAGCCGGCGCAGGGACGAATTTCTGGGCGGGTTGGGGAGCTGCAGCAGGTTTGCGGCCGGCCGGTTTGACCCTTCGCTTTTGCTCCTTGGGGGCTTTAGGGCATCCGCGATAATTCGCGGTGTGCCCTTGAGACCTGCAAAGAACACAGCTCGGGGGTTCCTCGGTAGGTTGCTTCCTGGGGCAGTCGGAGGTGCCGTGGTCCCCTAGGCACTTAACGCACCTGGGGTGGGCGAAACAATTCCTTGCGGAATGGCCGTACATCTGGCAGCGATGGCACTGGCCCATCCTGCCGCGGTTACGGGGGGGCTCTATTTTAAGACCCGTGAGGCGACACACCGATGTGATGTTATTGATTTTCTTACCCGCGGGGGTAAGTTCGAGGGTTACGAGCACCATCTCGTAGGGGGCTTTGGTTCTAGGATGGTACATCCTGTGAACCTCTAGTACTGGCAGCTCCTGGGAAAGGAGGTCTGTCTTTATGTGGTCGGTGTTCAGCTCCTTCGGAAGGCCGCGAATGACTACGCGTAAAACGCGTTCGTCGGGAAGAGCGTAGGTGTGGAACCCTACATTCTCTTGACGGAGCGTCTTGGTGAGAAGGCGATGGTCGCCTGAAGTTGGGCATTGAACTTTGATGCCCACTGCGGTCGAGCGGGCACTCGTGAAGGAGATACCCTGCTGGTCTAATAGTGGCAGGATACGCTGCCAGCTCAGTTTCTCTCTAATGAAGAGAGGAGGGACTTTTTCCCTTGGCGGTTCCTCCATGGGGGAGTCTTCAGACTCCTCCTCGGAGGTCGCTTGGGAGGTTGTGGGTTGGTTACCGGGCCCTGAAGGGGCTGCAACGCCCACCTTTTTAGGTGGGGTTGCGTGCGACTTTGAGGCCTTCAGCTTTCGCTTCTGGGCCTTCGTCTGCACCGTCATGAATTCCTCTGTTTCAGAGGAGGCTGGGGACGTTTCGGAGTGAGGCTCCTTGGTCGGGATCGGTTTTTGGGCTGAAGGCCCGGCTGGGGTTTTGGAGTGAGGCTCCTTAGTGTCGGTCGGTGTCACGGTCGGGGTATCGTCCTCCATGGCCGTGGCCGAGGGAGGAGATGCCGGGGGACGGTCGTAGCGCGTAGGCGTCCGACTTGCATGTACCTTAAATTTCTTAAGGTAGTTGGGGTCTCGGGTCGCGAGGTCGGCGATGAGAGCACTCATGTCGACGTCCTTGTAGAAGGTCTGGGGGAACTCCGGGCCCTGATGGGGCCCAGGAGCGGGTTGGTCGGGGTGGTTGGGGCCCATAGTGGACCCGGTGGCGCTAAAGGTCCTCCCTGCCAAGGCAGGGAGGTGGGTACCTACGGTGTGGCCCTAATGTGAGTCCCCGCCCTTGGGTGACGGGGGTGTGAACCTATGCTGCGCTTAGACTAGTGTACTCACGGGACCTGGATCCTAGAACTACACTAATACTACACCCAACGCAGGAACAATCCGATGGCACTGATAATGGCACTTGCACTGACACTGGCGAACTCGCGCGAGAGAGTTCAAACCGGTACCGAGAAACGGAGCGCATCAGCAAACGTCCGCACGGGGCGGAAGCCGAGCACGGAATAGCCCAGTGCTTGGGCGCGCTCAGCTTTTATAGCTAAGCTCATTAAGAGAGGTGGCGTGACCTAAGAGTATGTATATTATGAACGATTCAGACAGACAGATAGACAACGAAGTGATCCTATAAGGGTTCCTTTTTTCATTTCGGGACACTAAAACTAAGAGAGAGCAGAATAGTGAAGAAGGAATTACCAGTATACTTATCGGGCGACCTGACAGCAATGGTGAACAGGGTTGCCACTTCGCTCCTGCCCTTTGCATTGGCTGCGTAGAGGTTGAGCAGGTAGCTTAGACCTTTGTCGAGACCCTGGACTTCGAAGCTTGGGGTGAAGTTCGCCGTCACGTTCGCTCGCAACTATGGACAATCATGGTATCATCTAAATTTGTAAAAGGTGATCTATCAACGCACAGCTTAAACTACTGGACGGATCGCGCTGAAATTTGGCATGCAGATAGCTATTATGACGCAGGCATCCGCTAAGAAAGGATTTTTAAAAATTCAACCCCTAAGGGGGTAAACTAGGGGTTTAAAATTTGTGTAGTCCACGTGGACGAATTCGCGAGCGTAAGCTAGTTTGATAATAATTTGGAGCTACAGATTTCCTAATTTATACGTAAAATAGCCAAAATTCTAGTCCGCGTGGATTTAGGTTTTCAACAATCCCGTGGGAGCTCTTTGATTTTCCGGGATAAAAAGTAGCCTATGTCACTCACTTTCAGGTCTTAAACTATATCCATGCAAAAAATCACGTCGATCCGTTGCTCCGTTGCGACGTGATTGAAGGACAAACCAACAAACTAATAAACCAACAAACCAACAAACAAACACTTTCACATTTATAATAAGGGTGAGATGGGTAGTGATTCACTGTTTACATGCATTATATCACTTAAAGTTAAGTTAATTACTTAACAACTTAATGGCACCGATTCCGTTGTCTTTCTCTAAACTAAATTTAGAGTATCTGCATCTTTTTCTTTTTAACAATGTTAAAAATGGACAGAACATGAACTTTACTCTAAATTTTAGTGCACGCTACAAATTTAAAGAATAGGCTCGCGACTGTGCGCTAATACCATGGGTTTTACCATCTAAAAATAAAATTTAAAACTGTCAAACTGCGTCTATCCTTTTCATATTACATTAATAAGAAGAGTATGCGAATACTCTAAGTAGTCGGCAAAATAGTAATCACTCACACTCAGAGAGGGTAGCTCCAGTACTTCCATGAAGAACACTTGCGGCAGGCCTCCGTCGAAGCCTTCGTAGCACTCCACTTGCAAACCGTGACTCTGATTCAGCACTGAGCAATTTTGTAACGACGTGGGCCGCCCTAAGAAACAATAAACACTGTGTTCAAATCATCGAATCGAAGTTTTAAATAAAAAATATTTAAAAAATCGCCTTCCGAAACCACTACAAAGTAAAAAATAACTTTTGTTTCTAAACGTGTATTGTACGTTGAAGTCGAGCGAGCTTCACGCTTTGATTTCTAGTTTCTTTAATCATGAAGTCGTTCCTTGACACCTAAAATATTAATTCACCATCTGAAATTCCCAATTTCCCACGGCTTAGGAGTTCAGTACCTTGCAGCATTAGGATTGAGGAGTTGGGAAGTGGGATTCAAAGTTCAATGATGTAAGTATATGCTCGTTACCTTAAATAATAATTTAGCATGATCCGCAGTTCATGAATCACTATATATAGGAGTGCTGCACCCTACAGCATAAGGGTTAAAGAGTTGGGACTTGGAGTCCAACTAGTCCAACTATAACACTTCCTGAATCTTGATAACTTTATTTTATTTTTTATTTTTATTAATTACTCACTTTCACTTACGGCTACTCACACAATACATTAAAAATTATTAAATTAAACTAATTATTAAATTAAACTTAGGTGGGCAGTAACACTGCAGCATCAGGATTGAGGAGTTGGATCCAGAATTTTCTATGGGACCACCACGGAAACATTGTCTTTTGATTAAAAAATATATTTGCAAATCGGTCCAGAAACCTCGAAAAAATCGATGTACATACATTGAAAAAAAACGGGCCGAATTGAGAACCTACCTGCTTTTTGGAAGTAAATGGAATCCAATTATAAAGGTATATAACTTGTTATAAGAGAAATTGCAAAAATATCCGTGAGGGATGTTATCGAATATTCTTGGAAGTTAGAGAGGAAACCTTAAAGTTGTTTATCACAAAATTGCGAGGAGCTTTTTTATAAGTATAACTTTCGAAATTCGGAAAAAATAATTGATCCTTCCGATAAATAACATTGTGTAATAAACGGAACAATCTGGATCGTTAGAGAAAATATTATATATTTCTAACCTTATAGAAAATTATGGACTTAGTAACTATCTACAACTCAATTTATTTCTCGAAAAAAGCGGAGGACCAGTTATACTTACCCGCAGCAACGACGTTGAATGTGCAAGGCACCTCCTGCTTGCCGACAGAGTTGGTGGCGAGACACGACAGCGTGCCGAAGTCCTTGTCTTCCGTGGGAGTATACCGCAGCACTGAACTGTGCTCCGTGGCTGTGTATAAACTGTTGGCGAACAATTGTAGTGTTACACAGAGGCAGACTATCCCTAAGGCAAACTAGGCACGTACCTAGGGGCGCGAGGTGTCGAAGGGGCGCGCGCGATCATGTAGAGTTCCACTACCTGGCCTAGCTAATTATCCTTACTAAGGGCGAGATCTATTGAGCGCACTATCGTGTACTATACCTACTTCTTCATTTTTGTCGGAAAGCCTAATTACTGTAAGTATGAGAGAGAGGTAGCAATGCTACACATAACTACTAGCTTATTCCCGCGACTTCGTCCCGCGTGGACTACACAAATTTCAAACCCCTATTTCACCCCCTCAGGGGTTGAATTCTCAAAAATCCTTTCTTAGCGGACGTCTACATCATAACAGCTATCTGCATGCCAAATTTCAGCCCGATCCGTCCAGTAGTTTGAGCTGTGCGCTGATAGATCAGTCAGTCAGTCACCTTTTCCTTTTATATATTTAGAAGATTTAGATACTAGCTGCCCCGGCGAACTTCGTACCGCCTAACAGTCGATTCTTTTTCAGGATTTTTTTTTAATTTTTCTCTCCATAAGAACCATCCTCGTACTTCAAAGAATATTATAAAACAAGAATTATTAGCGAAATCGGTTCAGCCGTTCTCGAGATTTGCGATCAGCAACACATTTGGTGATTAATTTTTTTTATTATAGAAGATAGATGTCAGAGATTAGCTTTCGTCTTAAACTGTATACCTAAGTACCGTGATATTTGCTCAAAAAGACAAATAGCTACTTGGCTCCGTTGCCAACTTCGCAAAACTTACAAACTTGAACTTTGTCTACAACTTTGCAACTTCGAAGCGCGGATGCAGGGTTATAAAGGATTACCTGAACACCTAGTAATGTGTCATGCAGGAATAATAGTACATTATGGTACAAGTGTGTAATGTTGGTGATTACCGCTGAGGCGCCATTGAGACCCGAGCCGTTAGGTGAGGATCATCAATACGCACGTGTATCATACGACGTTTTTCAACACACTTGTAATGAAAATAATACTAAAAATTTATTTGTACTATTGAACATGGTCTTTCTTGTATCGAAACTTTTTTAAGAACAAAGCATCTCAACCAATAAAATCTAAATATATATAAAAGGAAAAGGTGACTGACTGACTGACTGACTGATCTATCAACGCTCAGCTCAAACTATTGGACGGATCGGGCTGAAATTTGGCATGCAGATAGCGATTGTGACGTGGGCATTCGCTAAGAAAATGTTATGAAAATTCAACGCCTAAGGGGGTGTAATAGGGCTTTGAAATTTGTGTAGTCCACGCGGACGAAGTTGCGAGCATAAGCTAGTAAAAAATAAAACTTTATAACTCACTTGTGTTAGCGACATTGCTTTGCCTACAGTTGAATTTAAAAAAAGA
Source organism: Maniola hyperantus (assembly GCF_902806685.2). Classification (NCBI taxonomy): domain Eukaryota; kingdom Metazoa; phylum Arthropoda; class Insecta; order Lepidoptera; family Nymphalidae; genus Maniola; species Maniola hyperantus. The sequence goes on from NC_048553.1 coordinate 13,208,739, forward strand.
ATTATGAGGAGAGGTAAAAATGGCGGCAATAAGAGCGGGAGCTATTGATTTGAAGCAGGGAAAATTAGAATTTATAATTATGTCTTGAAGAAGTTAATAGTTTAGAACTAAGATTGAAGTTTATTAAGTATTGTCTAAATGGAATAAAGTCAGTTCCTATAAGTTGAGGATATTTTTATTAGTTCCGAAGTGAAGATTACTCATCGCCCACAATTTTGTGAGTACCTATTTTTATTCGTTTATTAAAGTACCTATGTACTTTGAGTGTTAAATTGAGTTTTGATTTTGTCTCGACTAAAATGCAGAACATAGATATTATAATAATTTATATTTTAAAAAAAAGATTCCGACGAATTGAGAACCTCCTCCTTTTTTTGAAGTCGGTTAAAAATATTCAAATGAACTTTAGGAAAAGTCCGGAATCATAAACAATAGAGTAGTATTATATTAGGGTATAGAGTTATCACTCGCGGAAAATATTATACGAAACCATCAAGGAAATCAGCGCTCCTAGTAGTTGGTGTACGAACTAATTTTCTTAGATATACCCATAACTATGGTTCTGTTGTTCTGCTATATATAGCCCTTATCCTACACCTATTGTTGTTATAATTTTTCGAGGTTATTTTGATACAAGTTTATCTCTTTCATTGTTGTTGCTTAATATTTAACATAGTAACAATGAAAGAGGTAAAACTTGTGTCTAAGTTGAGTGTGAACTATTTAAAACAAAAGTAATATCATCACAATATCTTTGTTTTATTAAACTTAATAAAGTAGGTATAACATAGCATTTTAAATTAAAAAAAAAACCAGTAACGTCGTGTCTAGTGTTTACTGTCCAAATTCTGGACGAATCCGAATGAAAAATGTAGTAAAACACACCGACCAAAAAAAAAAAAAACTGGGTGAAACATAAAATAAAGGTTTATTTATTTACTTTTTTTAGTTTACGGCCCTGGATAACAGTCCTTTAAGGCCTTTATTTATTAACTACACTTCATTGACCACAGATCGATAACTTTTTTTTACTGGTTTTACGGCTCTGGGTTCTAGCTCTTTTGAGCCTACCAATAACTTATAGGATAACAATATACTTAGTAGATAATCTATGGGATAACCTAACCCGGGAGAATCGGGAAGTGAGAAAAGTTGTATGATGTCAAACTAATTAATGTCGATTTATTATTTCATCAAAATGTAGAAATTTAATAATTTTAAAATGAATATTGCATTAGGAGGCAATCAATCAGTTTATTGATTTATAAAATGTTTATAAGAATTTATATTACAGTCGAAATTATTAAAATAATACACTAGGTATATTTTGATTATTTTAACAAAAAAAAATATATATGCGTATAACGAAACGTGTAACGATTCTAGAGAAAAAGTATGCCGGCATTAAAAATAATCTTTGGTATTGCTACTACAAATATTATTAGCTGTTGATGTACAAACTACCTATATCAGTTCATATTTCCATAGTTTTGTTCGAAGTAAAAAGCACCGTGACATAAACGTCGTTAACACTTTTCCCGATGATAAAACAGTTTAAAACACTCACTAACGCCTTGTGGTCCACGAACAACATATCAAATATACCTACACGTAAAATTCATTCTTTTTATCCATGATTTAAGCAAATTTTTTATTAAAAATGAAATGAAAACAAAATTAAGATCCACAGAGTAAACTAAAATGCTAGTTTGACGTTTCGCATTCTTTAATTTTTTTAGACATTGCAACCACAGACGAAAAATGTATGAATGTTAGGGACCGTACACATCGATAATTCGTTCAGAATCGGAAATTGATCGAGTTATTTAAATCAAATTATTTTAATATAGCATTGTGTACAACAGAATCGGCCCCATTGTTTACGAACCATCAATAGATATATAAAGTTATTTTATATTGCGTTCTCGTAATAATGTTTACGGACTTATAAGTTTTGCAAGTACATAAAATGAAAATATAATTCTTTACATCAGAGTTAATTCATTCAAACGTCCACATTCCCAATATAGTTAGTTCAGCAATAGCGCATCACTAGAGGTCAAGTCAAAATAAAGTCACGTGATCAGTATCGCCATATTTGTTATCTTTTTGGATCAATCATAAATTGGAATGCAGCTGTATAGGTGTAGTATGCATATTTCGATTCGTTCCTCGAAAAGGCAAAGGTCGTAGATCATGCAGCCTGGTGAATCGTAGATGACTTAAAATATTTTAATTGTGAAATAATTTTTTGTAAAATTAAAAAAAAATACTAAACAGCACATTAAAAAAAATCTGAAAAAATATATATTTGCGCAAAAAAATTATGCGCGGGAATCGTAATAAAAAATTAATCTTTTACTCTTGAAAGTTAAACGTTTTTAAAACACGACAATTAACAATAATAAATTATGTACCACCTTTTAATGGTGATTTTGTTGCTGCTTTGTTTTTATTTCTGTTTCAGCAAGAATCTGTAATGATGATCAAGATGTAAATGCGGTACAATTTAAAGATCATAGTTTGATAAAGAGATTGATGTCATACAAGAAACAAAATTTATAAGCTATTGAAATATGCAGAAGATATTACTTATAGCAAAATGTGCCATGTTATTGCCAGGACGTTGTGGATAATATGATGACGATCACGATAAGACAATGAGACTATTAGTTTGCGGCCATCAGGTTGGTGAGCGGGCCACCATGGCGTAAATGATATAATTAATTAAGATGATGATTAAGATGATGATTAAAATGATGATTAAAATGATGATTAAAATGATGATTAAAATGATGATTAAGATGATAAGAGAAAGAGACTATTAAGTTTGCGACCATAGGCTAGTGAGCGGGCTGCCATGGCGTAAATGATATAGTTAGTTAAAGATGACAATTAATAATAAGTGAGTATATCTCTTAAGTTACACTGCATTTACACATTTAAAGAACTCAGATACTGCTTAATTGTTTTTATTTTGTTCCTTTCAGGCATCATTGACGTAACGATCGTGGATATTTTACTGATGTCATGACGTTGTGGATATGATGACGATCACCATAAGAGAATGAGACTATTAGTTTGCGGCCATCAGGATGGTGAGCGGGCCACCATGGCGTAAATGATATAGTTAATTAAGATGATGATTAAAATGATGATTAAAATAATGATTAAAATGATGATTAAGATGATAAGAGAATGAGACTATTAAGTTTGCGACCATAGGCTAGTGAGCGGGCTGCCATGGCGTAAATGATATAGTTAGTTAAAGATGACAAGTAATAATAAGTGAGTATATCTCTTAAGTTACACTGCATATTTTACACATTTAAAGAACTCAGATACTGCTTAATTGTTTTTATTTTGTTCCTTTCAGGCATCATTGACGTAACGATCGTGGATATTTTACTGATGTCATGACGTTGTGGATATGATGACGATCACCATAAGAGAATGAGACTATTAGTTTGCGGCCATCAGGATGGTGAGCGGGCCACCATGGCGTAAATGATATAGTTAATTAAGATGATGATTAAGATGATGATTAAAATGATGATTAAAATAATGATTAAAATGATGATTAAGATGATAAGAGAATGAGACTATTAAGTTTGCGACCATAGGCTAGTGAGCGGGCTGCCATGGCGTAAATGATATAGTTAGTTAAAGATGACAAGTAATAATAAGTGAGTATATCTCTTAAGTTACACTGCATATTTTACACATTTAAAGAACTCAGATACTGCTTAATTGTTTTTATTTTGTTCCTTTCAGGCATCATTGACGTAACGATCGTGGATATTTTACTGATGTCATGACGTTGTGGATATGATGACGATCACCATAAGAGAATGAGACTATTAGTTTGCGGCCATCAGGATGGTGAGCGGGCCACCATGGCGTAAATGATATAGTTAATTAAGATGATGATTAAGATGATGATTAAAATAATGATTAAAATGATGATTAAGATGATAAGAGAATGAGACTATTAAGTTTGCGACCATAGGCTAGTGAGCGGGCTGCCATGGCGTAAATGATATAGTTAGTTAAAGATGACAAGTAATAATAAGTGAGTATATCTCTTAAGTTACACTGCATATTTTACACATTTAAAGAACTCAGATACTGCTTAATTGTTTTTATTTTGTTCCTTTCAGGCATCATTGACGTAACGATCGTGGATATTTTACTGATGTCATGACGTTGTGGATATGATGACGATCACCATAAGAGAATGAGACTATTAGTTTGCGGCCATCAGGATGGTGAGCGGGCCACCATGGCGTAAATGATATAGTTAATTAAGATGATGATTAAAATAATGATTAAAATGATGATTAAGATGATAAGAGAATGAGACTATTAAGTTTGCGACCATAGGCTAGTGAGCGGGCTGCCATGGCGTAAATGATATAGTTAGTTAAAGATGACAATTAATAATAAGTGAGTATATCTCTTAAGTTACACTGCATTTACACATTTAAAGAACTCAGATACTGCTTAATTGTTTTTATTTTGTTCCTTTCAGGCATCATTGACGTAACGATCGTGGATATTTTACTGATGTCATGACGTTGTGGATATGATGACGATCACCATAAGAGAATGAGACTATTAGTTTGCGGCCATCAAGTTGGTGAGCGGGCCACCATGGCGTAAATGATATAATTAATTAAGATGATGATTAAGATGATAAGAGAATGACCATAGGCTAGTGAGCGGGCTGTCATGGCATAAATGATATAGTTAATTAAGGTGACAAGTAATAATAAGCATTATTGACGAACGATCATGGATGTTTTACTGATGTCATGACGTTGGGGATATGATGACGATCATAATAAGAGACTGAGACTATTAGTTTGCGGCCATTAGGCATCATTGACAATGATCATGAATATTAAACTGATGTCTATGTCTGTCTGATGTGTGAATGAGGACATTCTAAGAAAAGGATGGCCGAAACGAAATAATTGTTCGAATGTAACAATCATCCAAAGAAGTGGTTTGGTTTAAACAAAGATGGTGATTATGAGATTAAGATATAAGTATGAGTTTGATCAAATGAGAACCCCTGCCAAGAAAAGATGAAATTCTTCGAATGCAACAATCAACCAAAGAAGCGGTTTAGTTTAAGCAAAGGTGATGATTATGAGATTAAGATAAAACTATGAGTTTGATGGAATGAGAACCCTTGTCAAGAAAAGACGAAATTCTTCGAATGCAACAATCAACCAAAGAAATAGTTTGGTTGAAGTAAAGATGGTGATTATGAAATTAATATTAAACTATGAGTTTGATGAAATAAGAACCCCTGACAAGTTCGAATGTAACAATCATCCAAAGAAGTGGTTTGGTTAAACAAAGATGGTGATTATGAGATTAAGATATAAGTATGAGTTTGATGAAATGAGAACCCCTGCCAAGAAAAGATGAAATTCTTCGAATGCAACAATCAACCAAAAAAGCGGTTTAGTTTAAGCAAAGGTGATGATTATGAGATTAAGATAAAACTATGAGTTTGATGGAATGAGAACCCTTGTCAAGAAAAGATGAAATACTTCGAATGCAACAATCAACCAAAGAAATAGTTTGGTTTAAGTAATTATGTTTAGGTGATTATGAAATTAATATAAAGTTTGATAAAATAAGAAACCCTGACAAGAAAAGATGAAATTTTTCGAATTCAACCAAAGAAGTGGTTTGATTAATGAAAAGTTAGTGATCATGAAATCAAGATAAAACTATGAGTTTGATAGAATGAGAATCTCTTTCAATTGAGCCTGAATGTCTGAGGACAGACATGAAGTCAGAATGGCCGATTGTTAGCGACATTGCTTTGCCTACAGTTGAATTTAAAAAAAGAATTATGAGGAGAGGTAAAAATGGCGGCAATAAGAGCGGGAGCTATTGATTTGAAGCAGGGAAAATTAGAATTTATAATTATGTCTTGAAGAAGTTAATAGTTTAGAACTAAGATTGAAGTTTATTAAGTATTGTCTAAATGGAATAAAGTCAGTTCCTATAAGTTGAGGATATTTTTATTACTTGTGAATAATGGCAATGAAAAAGTCACAGTTTGATTATAGGTGTCATTATGTGCCTAGTTGCGGTGAAATTAGAGCCACTTTATGAGCAAGTGTGTTGAAAAAATAATAACATATAAAGTCTCGCAAATTGCTAATACGCGTGGCCGCCACTTTAGTGACGTCAGCACTAGACTGAAGTTTCGAGCTGATGGTATATTTTTATTTCGGCTGACGTTAAATTTTTTAATAGAGATAGCGAGCAAACGAGCAGGCGGGTCACCTGATGTTAAGTATTACCGCCGCCCATAAACATTTGTAGCACCAGAGGAACCGCCGATGCGTTGCCAGCCTTTTAGGAATTTGTTGGTCCGCCCCTTGAATAACCCCATGTTGTAATCTAAAGGGAACACCGCCGAAAGGAGTTGATTGCCACAGATTGCATGTGCGTGGAAAAAAGGATCTGGCACAACGGGTGGTCGAAGTGCTCCAGAAACCCATGCGGTGAGGGTGGAATTGATTACGGTGGCGTGCGGTGCGGTTGTAGAAAAAGGAGGGTGTAAAGAGATCAAACAACTCTTCGGAACACTCTCCATTATAGAGGCGATAGAACACGTAAAGAGAGCTTACGTCTCTGCGGTGTTCCAGGTTTTCCAACGAGCTGATTCGATGTTAATGAGACATGGTTCCAGCGCAATAGCAATTTTCGGGACATAACAGCTTGTTACCTCGGAGGCAACTCGCTCTGGTCGCCGGATCTGTTGAAGGTCCACTCGAAGTTGGTCGGCTGAGGGTTGGAGTCGACGGAGCACGCCAACTCGATGGTCTCCTGCTTCAGCGCGCCGAACACTTGCCCGTCCTCTACCGACTTGCATAACGGTGCATCTGATTAACGAATTGTACCAGATTATTGCACTAAGTAATTCATGTAATTATAGTTATTTATGCAACTGTAGTAGAAAGTGGGGCATTAAAACACGAAAGTCGGTTTAGTATGACTTGAGTGTTTTAATACCTAATTATCAACAGTTGCATATAAGACTTTATCTGCACCCATAATATTATGAATCCTCTATAAAAGATTCAGAAACAGTTAGCTTATTGCCAACATTAAAACACCCAATTGGCACCGATTCTAAGCACAACCTAATTTTAGAAGATTCGCGCCCTCTTCTTACTATTGTAATATGAAAAGGACAGAAGCAGTTTGACATTTCTAAATTAAATTTTTAGATGGTAAAACCCGTGATTTTAGCACGCACTCGCGAACCTACCGTTTAAATTTGTATTGTGCACTAAAATTTAGAGTCTTTAAATGTGAAAGTCATGTTCCGTTCCTTTTTTAGCATTAGTAAAAAGAAAAGGATGCAGATACTCTAAATTTAGTTTAGAGAGAGACTAGAGAATCGGGTATCTTAATAACCATTAAAGCATCCAAACGAGTGTTATAATGTTCTACTGAATTTCATTATAACACTCCTGTGAAAAAGAGACAGCGCTATACTGCTGGCATAAATCTGTCTCGTTATGCCAGCAGTATAGCGCCGTCAAAAATATAGTGAGCCAGCGATGGGCTGATCATGATGATGATGACTATCCATAACTTTGAAAACTTTAATTCACTTTAAATTGGTCTTTCGAATACCTGCTTCGCAACATTGATTATTCGAAAACAATAAAACAACGCCAAACTTACATTTAACTTATAACTAGACGGATTTGCTGGAGCTAACCTTAACTGAGAAAGTTGTAGTCCCGAGACGCAGCCCTATTCACAGTCTGTAGCATTTGCTTTGGTAGGTACCAGGACTTCATAACCGATCAGAAGATAAACTTACTTTGAACTTGACGAGACAGCGTTGATATCGCTGTGCGAGTGAAACAGCTGTCCCCCAACACCTTCTCTACAGTACTGGAACTGCAACTGAACCTTATACCAGAGCCATCGTCCTGTCTACCGTCTGCAGCACTAGACTTTGCTACCAGGACTTCATAACCGATCAGAAGTTAAGCTTCATTCAACTTATCAGCAGGGCGATTGTCTAAAACCTGCATCAATCATTATTACAATCTCAATTGTTCTGATTGGCTGAATTTGTGCCATTCTTATTGCAACAATGCATCGTAGCCAATAGTGAGCGAGCATTAACCAATCAGAGATGATTGCGATCGTGACATTGTAGCTGTCAAACAACGGCGGTAGGGCCCCTGATTGCTGAAGGCTCCCTGCAAGACAGCTGAACAAAGACAAAGACACTTAAATGACATTGACAGGGGGGCGCTGTTCGAGAAAAAAGAAGAACAAAGGGGACACTTGGACGGCAATGTTAGTTCCAATTTTCGCCACGCGCCAAGATAGCCTTGTCGCACTGTACTCCATACAGATGAACTCTTTGAGAACTTCGTCCACGGTCTGCAGCACTACACTATGCTACCAGGAATTTATAACAGATCAGGAACTTGTAACAAGACGCATGGATGCACTGAACGAGACAGCTGCAGTCCCATGAAGCTGTCCCGTTCACTCTGCAGCACTAGACTTCATAAGTCATAAGAAGTTGAACTTACACTGAACTTGTAGTGAGACAGAGTTGCTAGATGCACTCCCCTCGCTGTTATGAGCGAGACAGCTATAGTCTCCCGACGCCGTCCTGTTAACATTCTGCAGTACTAGACTCTGGTCGCTTAGGATGACGCCGTAGCTTGCGTTATGTTGGATTTCTTTCGTCTGGTGAAAAAAAAAAATTAAAAAAGAAAATGTTCATATCTTTTTTGTCAAATAAGATGAATTCTTGACGATTTTCTCTACTGGATCACTACCCATTATTATAAATGCGAAAATGTGTTTGTTTGTCTGTTTGTTGGTTTTTCCTTCAATCACGTCGCAACGGAGCAACAGATTGACGTCATTTTTTGCATGGATATAGGTAAAGACCTGGAGAGTGACACGGAAAATCAAAAAGTTGGACGGGATGTCACTCTCCAGGTCTTTATCTATACTCATGCAAAAAATCACGTCAATCCGTTGCACTGTTGCGACGTGATTGAAGGACAAACCAACAAACAAACACACTTTCGCATTTATAATAAGGGTACTTACTGATTTATCAAAATCGGTTGAGCCGTTGAGTAGTTACGAGCGGACATGTCAAATACAAAACCCTCCTTCGCCGCAGTTGAGTAAAAAACTTTTTTGTACTTTTTACGGTTTTTTTTACTTTTACTTTTAACTTATTCTCCTCCAACTTTTTCGAGCTAGAAGATACTAAATAAGATCCAAACTATCTTACTTCTTTGTACCAAGCTAGTCTGCTGGCCTTCGGGTTGGCTTGCACACTGCACTCGAAGTACACATCATCGCCTTCCTTGATATGATTCGGGTTCAGGTTCGAACCCATCTTCAAAGTCGCTATCGGTACATCTGTAAAAAAAAATCTCTCAGTACACCTGTACCAATTCCTTCCATTTGATCGGATCCAAAGGTGGGCTGTTCGACTTGTGGACAATCCCAAACTAACCGGCTCGTTGGAAAGCCTGGAGCACCACATAGAAGTTAGCTCTCTATGCCTTTATAATGGGGAGTGCTCTGAAGAGCTTTTTGACCTCATTCCACCCTCTTTTTTCTACAACCGCACCGCGCGCCACCGTAAGGAATTTCACCCTCACCATCTGGGTGTCTAGTGCACTTCGACCGTCCGCTGCGCCAGATCCTTCTTTCCACGCACGTGCAAACTGTGGAACCAACTCCCATCGGCGGTGTTCCCACTAGATTATAACATGGGGTTATTCAAGGGGCGGACCAACAAATTCCTAAAAGGCCGGCAACGCATCGGCAGTTCCTCTAAAGCTGCAAATGTTCATGGGCGGTGGTAATCACTTAACATCAGGTGACCCGTCTATTTAAAAAAACCTGTGCAATTGTGAATTGTGGAGTTTACATCTCCTGAGGACGGTCCGGTCCGGAAAGCTCGCACCTACGTAGAACCTAGGTAGAACAAATTATTTCATCGTTTGGTACGGTATATTATTCCAGCGATGGTTCCAGCCGGTACAACCTGTCGTTATGTTGATAAATAAGTATTTGATCGGGGCCAACGAGGTTTTTACTATCGTGCGAATAAATTGGTGGCGGGTGATGACTGGAGATGATGATGATGATAAACAAACTGCATTGTAATTCACTATGGTCGTTATCGTCATGGTCAACCGATAGGGATCCACTGCTGGGCACTCTTGTAGGAATTCCACACGCCACGGCGGCTCCCTGCGACTCGTCTGATGTCGTCATGTAAAAATATAACTTTAAAACAGCACATACAGGGTACATACCAAGACGCTAGCAAAAACTTAGCGTTATTGATAAACTACCTAAACACAATCCAATATCAATAACCATTTGCCTCATTTTGTACTTTTAGTGATTACGTATTTTTCAAACCAGCAATGGCCCCGATTCTCTAGTCTCTCTCTAAACTAAATTTATAGTATCTGCATCCTTTTCTTTTTACTAATGCTAAAAAAGGAACGGAACATGACTTTCACATTTAAAGACTCTAAATTTTAGTGCACAATACAAATTTAAACAGTAGGTTCGCGAGTGCGTGCTAAAATCACGGGTTTTACCATCTAAAAATTAAATTTAGAAATGTCAAACTGCTTCTGTCCTTTTCATATTACAATAGTAAGAAGAGGGTGCGAATACTCTAAAATTAGGTTGTGCTTAGAATCGGTGCCAATGTATTAATAATTATTAATTAATCATATTATACTGGACTGAAACTTTTTAGGCAACCCATATGCAATATATTTATTGACATATTAAATCTATATATATAAAATTCAAAGTCCTGACTGACTGACTGACATAGATATCAACGCACAGCCTAAACCGCTGGTCCTAAAGACATGAAATTTGGAGAGTCTATTCTTTGTAAAGAGTAGGTATCCACTAAGAAAGGATTTTTCGAAATTCCACCCCTAAGTGGGTTCAATGGGGGATGGAAATTTGTATGAAAGTCCGTCATTTTTCAAGTTATTTGCATGAAAATTGGTATTTGGGATTTCGGTCACAAATGAAGAAATACGTGTTACAGGATTTTTGAAAAATTCGCCCATAAGGGTGGTAAAATAGGGGATGAAAGATAGTATGAGAATGTTTTAAATATTGGTATTATTAACTTGAAATTTGGAAAGTAGGCTTTTCTTGAGGTCAGGTGTCAGCCAAGAAAAAGGGATGAAATGGGGGTTGGAAAGTTACATGTGTTATTCGGTGCTGTTCAGGGTGCGCGTCCTGATGTTAAAATGTTTGTTTCTGAAAAAAAATGCCATTTGTTTCCTGTAGACCACGCGGGCGAAGCCGCGGGCAGAAGCTAGTGTAAAAATATAACTTTAAAACAGCACATACAGGGTGTAACCAGGACGCTAGCAAAAACTTAGCGTTAATTGATAAACTACCTAAACACAATCCAATATCAATAAACATTTGCCTCATTTTGTACTTTTAGTGATTACGTATTTTTCAAACCCGCAATGTATTAATAATTATTAATTAATCATATACTGGACTGAAATTTTTTAGGCAACCCATATGCAATATATTTATTGACATATTAAATTGAATATTGACGACCTCCCTGGCGCAGTCGTGAGCGCTGTGGTCTTATTAGTGGGAGGTCCCGGGTTCGATTCCTGGCAGGGGTTTGGAATTTTATAATTTCTAAATTTCTGGTCTGGTCTGGTGGGAGGCTTCGGCCGTGGCTAGTTACCACCCTACCGGCAAAGCCGTGCCGCCAAGCGATTTAGCGTTCCGGTACGATGCCGTGTAGAAACCAAAGGGGTACGGGTTTAATAAAAACTGCCATATCCCTTCCAGGTTAGCCCGCTATCATCTTAGACTGCATCATCACTTACCATCAGGTGAGATTGCAGTCAAGGGCTAACTTGTATCTGAATAAAAAATAAAAAATAAAGAATATAAAATACGTTTCATCCATTAACCAGCTCGGTGAAGGTCGTCTTGTATCGGGATCTTAGACCAATATTAATATTTGCAAATGATCATAGAAAACACCCGAGGGAAAGCACCCGTCACGTCAGCTCAGGAATGTAATCCTAAATAATTGATACGGAGGCTGTGACGTCTGTTATCTCGCTAGATTAATGGCGGACTAATTTGACACCCACGTGTCTGTTATCTGGACTTTATTGCGGCTAAGGCGCAACGCACACGGCACACCTGTAGAGCTGATAACAACTTTGATAACAACTCAAAGAGTTATATGAGCGTTTAAATTAATTAAATATTACTTGCTTTAACGGTGAAGGAAAACATCGTGAGGAAACCTGCATGCCTGAGAGTTCTCCATAATTTTCTCAAAGGTGTGTGAAGTCTGCCAATGGTAGACTATGGCCAAAACCATTTTTACTCTGCGAGAAGACCCTTGCTGTGTAGTGAGCCGCCAATGGGTTGATCATGATGATGATGATGCTGTATAAGTAATGGAAATTATATCCAGGATAATCTCATTATTTATCATTGTTAGGGTTCCATACCTCAAAAGGTAAAACGGAACCCTTATAGGATCACTTTGTTGTCTGCCAGGGTACTTTCCGTTGACCTAGAATCATGAAATTTGGCAGGTAAGCAGGTCTTATAGCAGACATAAGGGGAAAAATATAAAAAACGTGAATTTGTGGTTACATCACACAAAAAAAATTAAAGCGTGGTCATGAACTAATAATTAGTAATTTCATTTATCAAAGTAAGATAACTATATCAAGTGGGGTATCATATGAAAGGGCTTCACCTGTGGATTCTAAAACTGATTTTTATTTATTTTTATGAATTATAGTTTTTGATTTATCGTGCAAAATGTCGAAAAAATACGAATGTAGTACGGAACCCTCGGTGCGCGAGACTGTCTCGCACTTTTTTCCGTCTAATCCCCATTCCAATCAATCGGAAGATAATTTTGGGATGTAATAACGGAAATATTCCGGCGTGTCCGTCGCTCTATCCAGTTGGATCTAATCTCCGTTAATTAATACAGCCTCTCGGATACTCGACGTTATTAAAATTAACGGACTTTGATGCCTATGGAAAATTGTTGTTGTAACAAACCATTCGTCCGCGCGGCCGCCGAATGCTTTCCCACTCGCACACTACTAACTGCACCGTTCTACAACACGTCATCGAGTCGCCGCCTACGCAAGGAGTGGGGATCAGCGTGTATAAAAGACGCGCCCGCCAGTGCAACATCGATTCACAGCCATAGAGTAAAGTAATACACTGGAAATGAAATGAAATGAAATGAAATGAAATCATTTAATTTTGCTAAATGTGAGTAGTAAATGATCGTACATATATAGATGGTCCTTTCACATTTTGCCATTTATGTATGGCGTGCAAAATATGTGGTACTTACAATAAATATAGATTTAAGAAAATAACAAATAGAAATGACCACGACAGTAAAATTTTAAAAACTTATAGTTACATTATCAAAACGTCATAATTCAAAGTAATAGTAATTTATGTCAAATCCCACAGTTATCCAAAAAATCCTTAACACTATAGAAACATTGGTTAATTAAATAGTCAAACAATTTTTTCTTAAATTTAGATATTGGTAGACTTTTAATGTTGTCAGATAGTTTATTATACAAAGTGACAGCCATACAATAAGAATTGCGGGAACATATCTCTAGTCTTCGCCATGGTATTTTTAATTTAAGTTTATGTCGGCGGCGTCCGTTATCAGGCTTCATATCAAATAAATGCACATGTTTCTTTACAAATAGACATGTTTCAAATATATATAAACATGGCAAGGGTAATATCTTTTTTTTTTTAAACAAAGGCTGACACGGAGCTATTATATCCGCGCCACACAATGATCTGATGCATTTTTTTTGTACTCTGAAAGCATTTACGATATCGACAGAGTTACCCCATAGTATTAGTCCATATCGCAGTATAGAAGCAACATAACCATGATAAGCAGTTGTAGCTGCTTCTTCAGAGACTGTATTTCGGAGTCGATATAATGCATATACAAACCTATTAAGTTTTTTACAAATTATTTGTATTTGTTCCTTCCAATTACAATATTTATCAATTGTAACCCCCAAAAAAGTTGCCGACGGCACCACTTTTATTTTTTCATTATTATAATTAATGTTAAGGTTAAGGGATGAGCAGTTATAGGTCTGAAATTCAATTATTTTGGTTTTTTTTAAGTTAACGCAAAGGTTATTTAGATCGAGCCAATGAATAATCTTATTTAGTGCAACATTGATGTCTTGTTCAAGTTCATCTTTTAACTTACTTTCAATTATTAATGTAATGTCATCAGCAAAGAGAATTGTGTCATTTTCAACCGTGTCTGGCAAGTCATTTATATAGAGCAAAAACAGCAGAGGCCCCAAGATACTTCCCTGGGGGACTCCCGATTTGACCTCTTTGTATAACGATCTATGAATAGATTTATGTTTATTTAGTATGGTCGTAATTTCAACACATTGTTGTCGTCTATGGAGATAGCTCTTTAGCCAGTCGTAGCCAGCACCTCGTATACCATATTTATAAAGTTTTTCAAGAAGAATCTCATGGCTGACACAGTCAAAAGCTTTGGACATATCCAGTAGTATAGCAGCAACTGCTCTTTTTTTGTTGAATGCACTGTTTATCTTTTTAATTAAATCAAAGCATGCTAATGTAGTTGAGCAATTTTTTTGGAATCCGTACTGGTTTGCTTTTAGAATCTTGTTTTTATCAATGAAGTCGTTTATTTTGTCAAGCATTACTTTTTCGAGAATTTTTGAAATAATTGGTATAAGAGTTATAGGTCGGTAATTATTCATCTCATTTTTTGCATCCTTTTTATGTATCGGTTTAACAATAGAATACTTTAATTTTTCAGGAAAAGTACCATCTTGAAAAGATAGATTTATTATGTGGCATAATGGCCCTGTTATTGTTGGTGCACAAGTTTTTAAAATCTTCGTTGTAATGCTATCATAACCTGTAGAGTTTGTATTTTTAAGGTTCTTTATCACTTTATACAGGTCATATTCAATAATGGGTGTTAAGAACAAAGTATTAGTGTTAAGTGGTATACTTTTTAAAGAGTTGTAAATATTTGTGGCTTGTTTAAACTTTGTTATGTTAATAAAGTAATCGTTAAATTTCTCTGCAATGGTATGTGGATCATTATGTACAACAGAGTTAATTTTTATTTCATTGATATCATTTAATTTACTGTTACAATTAAAATTATTCTTAATTAATGTCCACGTTGCTTTACATGTATTGTTAGCTCTCTTAATAAATCCTATGCTTCCTATTTTTCGTGACCTAAAGATACAGTGCTTTAAAATTTTTGCGTATCTGGTGTATTTTCTTAAATTTAGTTGTTTATTAGATTTTGAGTATATGTAATTTAAATAGAGATTTCTTTTATTAATACAACACTTTTTTATACCTTTTGTTAACCAACTTGTTTTTATTCCTTTTTTTACTGTTTTAACTAAAATATGTGGGAAACACAGGTCATAGAATAGTGCGAAAATTTCATAAAACTTATTAAATGCTGCATTGGTTTCCGTCTCATCGAATACTTCGCTGAAGGATAGTGATGCGATGCATTTGCAAAATTTGTCTATATTTTCGCGACTATAGTCTCTCTTGCTCTCATACCAGAAGGTGTTATTTTTAAGTTTATTTGCTGTAAATTTACAACCAAGTGTTTGCGCGGTGTCATGATCCGAGAGAGCTAACTGGTGTGTCCGGGGGGTGACTCTTTTATCTTCAATGTTACTTATAATAAGATCTAGACAGCTATTTAGTCTTGTCGGTTTGGTGATGTGATTTCTCATGTTGTAATTATCCAGGATGGACGCCAATTCAATACTATCTCGATTTGTTTTTAAAGTGTCAATGTTAAGATCTCCACAGAGTATTAGCTTCTTATTTTTTTGTTTAGTAATTTTTTGTAGCAAGACATTTAGGCTATTAAAGAAATTATCTACCTTAGATTGAGGTGTTCTATACACACATATGACTGTTAAATTATATATAGGGATATCAATACCACAGCATTCGAACTCATATTGTTTACACATACTAGTAAGATCTAGAGATACACATTCTATATTGCATTTTGTTAAAATACAGGTGCCACCGCGTTTCTTATCACTGCGGCTGTAAATAGCAGACAAGTTATAGTTACTTATACATAGGTTCTCGCTAAGGTCACTTCTAATAAAAGTTTCGGAGAGACATATAATATGAATTGCGCCGAGAGAGGATTCGAGCTCTTTGATCGCTATTTCTAATGAATCTTTCTTATTAAGGACACCTGCAATATTCTGATGCAGTATATTAAATGTGGTTGTGTTATTAATCTTGTCTGTTTTATTTAGGACTCCAGCTATGTTTTGGTCTCCAGCTATGTTTTTGTGAAGGATTCCAAACTGTTTAGAAAATTTACTGTAGTCGCGTTTAGATTGTTAGAGTCAGTTTTATTGTGAATAGTTGTAGTATTTTTATTTGTTTTTAAGAAATAATAAGGAATTGTACCTTTACGTTCATACGGGGTTTTGAAAGTGTCGTGTTTTGCTTTATTTTTATTCATTTGAATAAAATAGTAAGGTATAGTCCCTTTTTTTGGCTGTGCAGCAATTTTGCGATTATTGTGATAGTTTTTCGTTGCTTCTATAATGGACGTTAGATATAATCGTTCATATTCTTTACAGTTTATTTCATGACATAAGGATTTACAAAACTGATGACTGAAATTTTTTGAGGGTAAATTTACATATTTTACATATTTAAAATTTTGTACAATAGTTCTAAGGGAGTGATTCAGTTTATATTCATTTAAATATTTATTTTTGAGCACATTAAGTAGAATTACATTGGTATTATTTAACACGCGTATCGCAGAGTATACATTGTTTATAATGGCATTACAATTACTATCATTATGTCCAACTAATAATATAACAAAGTCTTTTGAAGTCAATTTTGAAGAGATTGTCATACAATTTTCAAGAATATTTTCTGTAGATGCATTTTGCTTTGTGAAGCAAGTCACAATATAGTTAGTTTTGTTTAGGGAATCAAGATAATCTGTCATTTTCTCTCCTAGTCCGACGCTGATATCACTATCACTTAGTATGATAATATTCTGTTTATTAGGTTTTTCCGTGTTAACTTTTCTATTTTCTAAACTTTTTTTTTTTCAGATTCGTTTCATCACTGTTCTTCGGGTTTGCTGAATGTCTCATATTTCTATTTACCAAATTTTTCTTTTCCTGTTTTTTTATTTCATCCCTTTGCTCCGAGTTTCCTGAGTGTGTCATATTGCTACTTTCCAGAAATTTCTTTTCAAGACTTTTTGTTTCATCATCAAAAGAGTTTGTTTGTGATGTCCGGGTTCCTGCAGAATTTTTTTCTTCTATTTGCTTCTTCAGCTTTGAGATTTCCATTTTTAGTTCGGCTATTTCTTCGTAAGCGCTTTCTAGTTGGGAAGACAGCATCGTAATTTCTTGTTTCAGATCTGCTTGTGAATTGTCAGTAGTTGATAGGTCCGGTAGGCTACAAGTGCTGACGTCTTTTAATGTCGAGTAGTGCAGGTCTTCCATCGAACTACATATTGTGACATTTTCCAAAGATGCGTTAAGTGATTGTACAGGTTTTATCATTTCTTTTTTGTTAGCTGAAGTCTGTGTGCCTGAAGTCGATGCTTCGTGTTTGTTTTGGATTTTCCTACAGTTATAACATTTCCACTTCATTTTGGTAATTGATGACATGGTATTAAATCTCTTTAGTGTGATGCTAGCACATTTTAAATCGAGTAAGTTGCTGCATCCAGCACAATGTAGATATTCAGTAGTCTTTATTGTGTGCGTGCACATCGAGCATGTTACGGTTCGTCTTGGTCTTGTAGGCATTTTTAGTTATTTATATTATCAAGTTCTTAAAAGTACAGTATTGGATGTACAATTATATACACATAAAGCCGAGCACCCCGTTCTCCGAGAGTGAGGCCTGACACTCTAAGCCGAAGTAGGTATCTATTTTATGATTGTTACCACTACACCATTGTGGATTTGTCTTAGCTGACGAAAATTGTGTTTAGGTTCCTCTTAGTTAGTTCAAATATAGTTTTCCAATAAAATTACTGATTTCGTAAAAAAACAAATTATATTTGCTGTAGTACTTTTTTATATTTTTTTGACTTTTTTTGTGAATTTTGATATAAAATTTTTCCAATATAACTATATTGCACCAATATTGTATGTTGATATTACTTTATACGTGGAGTGCCATCTATCGCTATACTTGTGAAAACATTTCGTAAGATGGGTGGTCGTCGATCGATTTCTCTGAAGATAATAAATTATTAATAATCTATAGTGATACATTCCGTAGATGGCAGTGGTGGCGTATGGAAATTTCCAAGACTTGTCATAGTTTAATTAACGGTCACGTTATTTCGTAAACTATTGTTTTTGTAAAAACTTCTTCATATCCTTATTTTTTACACAAATTATTATATCTTTTCATTTCTTGAGGTTTTTATAAATAGTCAAACACTGTTAAATGACACAACACTGTAAAAATTTTGAGTTTTAAGGGTGATCACTTTCTAACAGTTTTAGTTGAATATTTACATTGTATACACTTCTTTTATTTGGATAACAGTTTTCCTGGTAGTTTATGTCAATATCTAACTGTTTTACACTTTTTGTTGATCAAATATCACTGTTTCAATTTTAATTATCACTTTGTACTCGGAGACCGTTGTTTGTGTAACACACCTACGAACAATCCAATGGAAATAGAGAGCCTTCTCATAAGATTTTAATGTCACCCAAATTCCTAATGCAAACCTAGCACCATCTATTAGTTGGTCAACTACAACTGTAACTGTATACATACCTATAGGTATCTACATACATATATACCTACTATACTTATATATAAATAGGTGGTACCTACTACGTGCATATAGGTAAACCAAAACCACAATAGACCTTTGACTTTACAGTGTTTTATTGAGTTTCAAAACAAGTATTAATTTAACAATAATACTTAATTTATTAGTGAATTGAAAACAACAAAACACTGAAAAGTCAAAGATCCATGTGATTTTGGTTTATCAATTTAATGCACGCAGTGTAACAGGACCACCTTTTTATTGGCACCTTAATTATTATAGGTTCATTGGAATAACAACACTGATTGTGATTTACTTTTTATTTTTATTATGTCTCACAGATCACTAAATGTTAATTTCACGAGAAGACGAAGAAGAAACCACTCGACTCGACGTACTAGTAACGGAATTTACCTTTCGCCAAAACAGAAAAAACAAAACACCATGCCGATTCAAAACACAAATGGCAGCCATTTGCAATCTCTGACCATAGAGTAAAGTAAATCAAGCAATAATTTAGTTCATGTGACCAACTAATAGACGGCGCTAATAAAAACTACAACAGGTGATAATAAGCAACTTTCCGGCCCCTGTTCACAGCCTAGCGGCTGGTTTGGAGCGATAGGACGCAGTCCTCCAAGACCAGTCGGGTTAAGGAGTGCGGTAGCTACCTGCAGCCCACTCTGACAACCAGTTGAGGTTACGAACGCGATAGCCCCTGCAGTCCGTTCGTCCACCTCCAGCTTAGGATCCAATTTTGTTGTGTACGTTTATTTGTTAAATATTATGTAAGGGAAGATTATAGATTTACTACTCATCCTCGAGTTTTACTTCTACCGCCCCTTATATTGTTAATTTGATGAGCTCTAACCTATTTCACATCATCATCAACCAATAGACGTCCACTGCTGGACATAGGTCTCTTGTAGGGACTTCCACACGCCACGGTCTTGCGCCGCCTAAATCCAGCGACTCCCTGCGACTCGTCTGATGTTGTCCGTCCACCTAGTGGGGGGTCTCCCAACACTGCGTCTTCCGGTGCGAGGTCGCCATTCCAGCACCTTGGGACCCCAACGTCTATCGGTTGTACGAATGGGCAGGGCACATACCTGCCCATTGCCACTTCAGTTTCGCAACCCGTTGAGATATATGTCGGTAACCGTAGCATTTCATACATAGATATTTCACATAATTTCACATAATTTCACATGATTTCAAATAATTTCACATAATTTCAAATAATTTCACATAATTTCACATAATACAAAATAATCATTTTTAAGGTCCGTACCTCAAAAGGAAAAAAGGGACCCTTATAGGATCACCTTGTTGTCTGTCTGTCGGTCTTTCAAGAAACCTACAGGGTAGGTACTTCCCGTTGATCTATAATCAAGAAATTTGGCAGGTAGGTAGGTCTTATAGCACACATCAGGGGGAAAAAACAGAAAATCGTGAATTTGTGGTTACATAATTTATTATCTAAGGATCTCTTGTTTTACTCCGGAACCATAAAAAAACTGTGAAATATGATAAGCAAAAATGGTGAAAATATTTACTCTTTTCATTTCATCAAAAGGATAATTTTTGTTAAAAATTATTTTACGCAAAATATCAGGACTTTACTTGAGTAGAAAATGAAAACCATTTTGGAATGTGATTTTTCCTATTTATGAAGAGAAACGGGGTTATTGTAGAATGTAGACTGATTTTATCAATGAATAAAATAAAATGTTGTTAACATTTCCGAGCGTTATTTACAAACCTATAAAAAGGTCTTCCTGTTGATGAGGAGTTTACCAGAGTTTATCTGGGTTATTACCTAAGCTGTGATAGCCTAGTGGTTAAGACGTCCGCCTTCTAATCGGAGGTCAGGGGTTCGATCCCGGGCACGCACCTCTAACTTTTCGGAGTTATTATGCGTTCCCCCCCCCCCCCCCTCCAATAAGGAATTTAAAAAGTAAATTTTCATTCAAAACTAAATTGAATAAATTCCTTTTGGATAAACAGGTAGAATTTCAGGATCATGTGGCGGAGTACTCCTTTTTGTAACAAGATTTAGGCTACATCATAGGTATACCTTATACATGTGCATAGATGTTTCCAATTATATATATAAGTATAATATGTGTGAATTTGTATATATTATTAAAATATAGAATAGATAGGTTAGATAAGTACAATTAAAATAATTCCGTGGCGCCACCTGAGTAGGGACCTTTTTTTTCGGGTTGTGCCACACATAACATACTTTATTCCGGCGCTTCTTCTACTTGAGGTCTTTTGACTTTACTACTCAAGTATTAGAGGCGCCGGGATAACATAACCAGGTCTAGCTGGTAATGTGTGGCACAACCTTAAAAAATAAACGTTTTTCTTTCTTTCTTCTTTCTTTCTTTCTTTTCAGTAATTAAAATATATCACTTGTTTTAACGGTGAAGGAAAACTGCATGCCTGAGAGTTCTCCATAATGTTGTCAAAGGTGTGTGAAGTCTACCAATCCGCACATGGCCAGCGTGGTTGACTATGGCCAAACCCTTCTCACTCTGAGAGGAGACCCATGCTTTGTAGTGAGCCGACGATGGGTTGATCATGATGATGATAGACTATAGCTTATGCTCGCGATTTCGTCCGTGTGGACCATACAAATTTCAAACCCCTGCTTTTCTCCTTTAGGAGTTGAATTTAGAAAAATCCTTTCTTAGCGGATGCCTACGTCATAATAGCTATCTGCATGCCAAATTTCAACCCGATCCATGTAGTTTGAGCTGTGCGTTGATCAGTCAGACAGTTAGTTACCTTTTCCTTTTTATACATTTAGATGCTTTTCGTCAAACGCAAGCCTATCTTGTAATAACGATTTCGTTTCATCTACTTAGCTAAAACTGAAGTCATAACTATTGGTCTCAGGGAAACATATTGAGCGAAGGATCTTCGAGCAGCATCATACAGCATCCCCCGCGTTATCGGGAGCCATGGGTTATGGTTATGCGAGGGTGTGGATGATCGCCTCTTTTATGAGTCTACTCGGGAATCTCGCTCTTTTATTTATAAGCTTCATGTTGGAAATGTATTTTGAGAACAGGAAAAGGGCAGAATTGATTATAATAATGTACCTACCTTTTTTTTTTTATTCAGATACAAGTTAGCCCTTGACTGCAATCTCACCTGGTGGTAAGTGATGATGCAGTCTAAGATGATAGCGGGCTAACCTGGAAGGGGTATGTCAGTTTTTAATAAACCCATGCCCCTTTGGTTTCTACACAGCATCGTACCGGAACGCTAAATCGCTTGGCGGCACGGCTTTGCCGGTAGAGTGGTAACCAGCCACGGCCGAAGCCTCCCACCAGACCAGACCAGAAATTAAGAAATTATAAAATTCCAAACCCCTGCCAGGAATCGAACCCGGGACCTCCCACTATTAAGACCACAGCGCTCACCACTGCGCTAGGGAGGTCGTCAAAAAGTACCTACTTACTTTTGACCGAATTCGGGCCACGGCAGCCAAATCTCGACGTGGACTAGCTAACTATTGTGTTCGTAAACACTGGTGCACTTCTTCAGACTTCAGACTCATAGGGATGGGCCGGCAATCCAACACGATCGGAGAAAGAACAGTCACAGGACTTACAGTTTTATGTGTTCTCAGAGGCGGGCGTGTACTTACAATGCACATTCAACCTCCAAGTGTCCTCTATAGCGGAGTTGGCTACTCGAGGGTTCTCAGCTCGGCAGACCAGCTCGCTGTCATGGTCTTCCGCTTCGGGGACGAAGGTTAAGATGCTGGTTGTTGTGTTTGTATCCGAGAACTGTGAAAGAAATATAGCTGTTAAATAGATTTCATTACCTACCCATATCTCTATATATAAAAACTAGCTGATCCCCGCGGCTTCGCCCGCGTGGATTAAGGTTTTTAAAGATCCCGTAGAGCCTATGTCACTCAGGAATAATGTAGCTTTCTACTGGTGAAAGAATTTTTAAAATCGGTTCAGTAGTTACAGAGATTACCCCGTACAAACAAACTTAACGACATTAATATTAGATAGAAGAAGAAGATGAATCGCAAAATGTGTTGCTGATCGTAAATCTCGAGAACAGCTGAACCGATTTCGCTTACCTATTCTTTTTTTTATAAAATTCCTTGGTTGGTTGGAGGATGGTTCGAAAAGAAAAACGGAGAGAAAAATTTGAAAAATTGCCTGAAAAAGAATCGACTGTTAGGCGGTACGAAGTTCGCCAGGGCAGCTAGTTATAAATGCAAAAGTGGGGACATGAAAAGAGCCTCCCCGCGTGGTGCTTAGTAGTATACCGATCACAAGCACCCGGCGTCCCTGGAAGCAGCTACTACATGAACACAATCAGTAGGCTGACTAATGTTTTCACCACGACGGCTACCTTTAAGACCAATCTATCGTGGTTGCGGCCTTTTGGACTGCCCATGTTTGAGGTGTCCGTAGACTCGAGAAGAGAAGAATGCAAAAGTGATGTTTGCTTGTTGGTTCGTCCTCCAATCACGTCTCAACGGAGCTACGGTTCGACGTGATTTTTTGCATGGGTATAGTTAATGGAGAGTGGCATAGGCTACTTTTTATCCCGGAAATCGAAGAGTTCTCATAGGCCTTTTAAAACCCTAAATCTACGCAGATGAAGTCGTGGGCATCAGCTACCCAGTCAAAATATAAATCTAAGAAAAAACCAAGCCAAGTTACATACAAAAGTAACGATTTTTACGTAATAATGAGTTTTTTTTCTTTTCTTATTTAATTTAATTATAAAAAACAATAAATTAAGACTAAAATAAATTAAATTAAATCTAAACCCTCATCAATACCACCGCATCGAGGCATTGTACCCAAGATGCTGGCAGCATTGCCCCTTTGGATGGCCAAACTAATTATTTGACCAAGGTAGCTGCCAGCTCTCGGGTCCCCGGTTGACTCAATAACCCTTTTCGAAATTTCCTCAAAAAGAGCTCGGGCCCCGAGCTGATATCATGAGCAAACAAAGCTATAAATCAGGGAAGATTTTTTTTTTTTTTTTTTTCTTGTCATTATCTGCAATCAGTCGGGGGACTATAAGCAGATTTATTGTGCTGAATTTGTTATTGAGAAACGAGGGAGCCATTGGCCACTGCTCCCACGTCCATCAGATATCGAGCACATCAGCTCGTTTCAGTCTTTTTACTCTAGGGGCAGCTAGAAGTGAGTTGGCGAGTGGGTTTGGATGCTTGGCAAGGCGAACTTTGTGTTTTTTGGAGTACTTGTTTATTTCCTCGGAAACAGTTGGCATATCCAGGTACTGGTGCAATTCATCGTTGCGTGTAAACCAGGGCGCACTAGTTATTGTCCTTAGTATGTTGTTTTGAACCCTTTGAATCCGCATGATGTTGGTCTTACAGCTTGTGCCCCACAACTGTATGCCATACAGCCAAATGGGTTTCAATATAGTGCAGTAAACAAGTACTTTGTTGTTAAGGGATAGCGTGGATTGCCGACCAAGCAACCAAAGCAGATTTCTGAATCGAGTGTTAAGTTCATTTCTTTTGTGATCTATGTGATACTTCCACGTTAGACGTCGGTCCAGATGAAATCCAAGATACCTGACGCAAGTCGTTGTTGGCAATTCATCGTTACCTAGCTTCACGGGAGGACAATCGCCCCGTTTTAAAGCAAATGTTACATGTTGCGATTTGGAGGCACTTGCTTTTATACGCCACTTGGTCAGCCAAGTGTTGATTTTATTGAGGTGTTCTTGTAGGCGGCTACTAGCTTGATTGGCATCTTTATTACACGAAAGGAAAGCAGCATCGTCGGCAAACGTAGCTATGGTGACATCTGGTGATTGTGGAACGTCACAAGTGAAGATGTTGTATAGTACTGGACCGAGAACTGAACCCTGGGGAACTCCCGCGAAGCATGTATAAAAGCTAGACCTAGCATCTCGCTGCTTTACTTGAAATATTCTATTGTCTAGGTATGATGCCAGCAAGAGGAACATGGAATGAGGTAAAAATGTCTTAATTTTGGCCAACAGTCCTTTGTGCCATACTCTATCGAAGGCTTGTTGAACATCGAGAAACGCAGCAGAGCAATATTCTTTCTTTTCTAGACACTGGCGTATTGTATGGTAGACTCTGTGAACTTGTTCTGTGGTCGAATGTTTTTTGCGAAAGCCAAACTGGTGTCCTGGAATAATATCACTGCCATCCAGAGCGTCTTTTAGTCTAGTCAGGAATATTATTTCCCAGACCTTCGATAGAACAGGAGTAAGGCTAATAGGTCGATAAGAGGTGGCTTCTTCAGGTGGTTTACCTGGTTTGGGTATCATGATAATTTGGCTTACTTTCCAGATGTCGGGAAAGTGGCTTTTACGGAGCATACTATTGAAAAGGTTTGCCAAAAAAGCTAGACACTTTTTAGGAAGTTCCTTGAGTAACCGAGGGGTGATCAGATCAAATCCGGGAGCTTTCTTGCAATCGAGAGAAGCTATGGTTTTTGAAATTTCTCTAGGCGAAGCTGGTTTTAGAGGTAGACACATCTGTAGATCTTGGCTAAGGATATCTTGAATTTCTGGATCGTCTGGATCAGAGGAGTCATTGGGCCGAAATACATTGCTGAGGTGGACAGCAAAAGCTTCCGCCTTTTCACTGTCAGTTCGAGCCCAAGTTGAACCTGTTCTAATAGGCGGAAATATTTGTTGAGGCTGATTAAGAGTCTTTGTAGCCTTCCACAGAGATCGATCTCCACGACCTGTCGGTGATAACTGTTCAAGTTGATTTCTGATCGTGTAATTAGATGTGTCTGCTAGTATATTTTTAAGTTCTTTTATTGCACGATTTAGACTAGTTTTGTCATGCGGGCAGCGTGAGCTTTGCCAGACACGTCTGAGTCGCCTTTTTTCCTTAATTTTAGATCTTATGTCTGATGGAAGGTATATCCTATCTTGTTTAGGATTTAGAACAGGAGTGTTAATCCATGCTGCAACTTGGATTAAATTTGTCACATATGCAGCAGCATTATCGATGTCATCGGTGTTCTGGAGCGGAACTTTAAGGTTAATATTATTATTGAGATAATCTCGGTAGGATTCCCAGTCCGTCTTGTAGTTATGCAGCTTATCTTGGTTTTCACTCGTTGATAGAACAGTATTACTCACCTCCAAGATCAATGGGGAATGGTCTGATGATCCGTCTAGACTTGATTCAATTTTAGTATAAAGGTGGGATACATTTTTGGTTACAAAAAAGTCCAGGAGGTCAGGTCTTTTGCTGGGATCAGAAGGCCAATACGTCGGTTCGCCCGTCGAAAGGGTAAGTAAATGATTTATATCGACACTACTCTTCAGTTCTCTTCCACGTGGAAAGGTGTAGCGCGAGCCCCAGAAGGTATTTTTCGCATTCCAGTCACCACCGGCAATGAATCGATTGCCCAGAGTTTTAAAATATTTGGAAAACATACCTTCGTCGATTTTGTGACGAGGCGGGCAGTAGATGGCTGAAAGCGTAATGAACTCCGACTTCTCATGAACTTTGACTGTAGTGGCTTGGATATGGGGTGTTTTGTAGTGATCTAGCAAGTGGTGCTTCAAATTATTCCTGATAACTATTGCAGTTCCACCGTGGGCTCCGCCATCTGGATGAGGAGTCAAATAGCTACAATAGCCAGGAATTTCAAATATGCTTCTGACCGTTACGTGGGATTCCGAAATAAGAACAACGTCCAGCTTGTTAGCGGCTATGAAGGCTACTAATTCATCTTTCTACCAGTGAGACCGTTTATGTTCCACGTAGCGATGCGTAAAGAATTCATTTTGAAATTTTAGTAACGAGTGTGGTGATAAGCCCCAACAGGGTACTTATTTGTTGTAGTAAGAGGTCAATTTTTTCACTTTGTTTTAGAAGTAAATTTTCTATGGAATTATAAGATCCAGGAGTTGATTGAGGTTCGGTATTGTTTGGTGGAGCTTTACGTGTTCTTGTTGCTTCGGCATATGTTTGTGTTCCCTTTTCTCCTCGACGTGTGAATGAATTCGTGTCATGTTGTTTAGTGTTATCCATGTCAGATTTAGCTTGGTGAAAAGATTTAGCGTTATAAGTACTCTTTTTTCTATTAGATATCTCCCTGTAAACCTGGCATCCCTTGTAATTAGCTGGATGGTCAAGCGAGCAGAGTGCACATTTAGCAGGTGAATTTCTATCTTTTTTAGGACATTCTGATGTTTTATGCCCTTCTCCACATTTCACACACCGATAGGGTCTCATACAGTTGTTTTTGGAATGACCATATTGTTGACACCTGTGACACTGGACAACTGTTTTTGATTTTCTAGGGTTTTCTATCTTAACTCTTTGGTGAAATATATATTCAATATCTTTTAGGGATCTATTATTTATGCTCGGCTCCACGTTGACGAAAAAGGTAGATGTAGGATTCTTGTCCGGCCCGTATCTGGCGTTGATTATTTCACCTCGAACTTTGTTCCCTGTTGACTCCACGGCTTCAACTATTGCATCAGGGAAGATGAATGTTTTAAATAAACACTATACAACATCCACGTACATTCATGGTAAATTCTATTACCCTAATGTTGGTATACTATGGAGATTCTCCAAGAGGAATCGTTGTGGGTTGCCATAAAAATGAATTACTTGGCACATTCACACGATTCATGCATATGGCTGATGTATAGCGCACGACAATTTGGCACACGTAAATCAGGCGGTACTTTTATGAGTCTTATAGCCTGAAGCGTAAAGTATGTATTGCATTGAATAAATTTTGCTGACTCGTGTATTTTGCCCACCTTTAATAGTTTCAGCTGGTTCACAGTGCGACAAAACTGTCTGGCCATTATTTATCAAAAGTACAAAATATTACAAACGAGTCGATTGCTGAAAACAGTGCCAATAACACTGCAAATTATCATACATTTTTAATAATAAAATATGATTTAAACTAACAACTATAGAGTTTCTTACTGTTTTACTTAATAGATGTGGTTTATATATTGTTACACTTTTCTATGTATTACGACATGTATCTCTAAGTATTTTTCTAAAATTTTCAGATAATTTTTATAACGACTCCAGCATCAGTGTTTAGCGACGCGCGCTGTGATAGTGTCAATAGAAAGAGATATTGTCACATTACCCAAGTATCAAAAAAGACATCATTTCCACACCCAAGTGTGGAACAATCACACACCATCGATCTAAAATCACTCATACTTGTAAACGCAAGACATAAGAATTTTCCAGTATTTCTTATCATAACGTATCATGTACTAATCATGGTTTTTTCATCATCATCATGATCAACCCATCACCGGCTCACTACAGAGCACGGGTCTCCTCTCAGAGTGAGAAGGGGTTTGGCCATAGTCTACCACGCTGGCCATGTGCGGGTTGGTAGACATCCTTGAGAACATTATGGAAAACTCTCAGGCATGCAGGTTTCCTCACGATATTTTCCTTCACCGTTAAAGCAAGTGATATTTAATAAATTAAAACACACATAACTCCGAAAAGTTAGAGGTCGAAGTCCCGACCTCAGATTAGAAGGAGGACGTCCTAACCACTAGGCTATCACAGCTTTTATAGGCTAGGCTATCATTGCTTTTTATTAAGCATGATTGTCATCAAGCACAAGCCTATCTTGCAATAAAAAAACTTAAAGTTAGTCGCAGTGTAAACGCGTGTTGGCAAGTTGTAGCGCCTAGTTGTGCAAGTAATGTTGCCAACAAGCGTGTTCTCTGTACGCGTATCTTGCAGCACTGTACGCAGAACATGCTGTATAAATTCACGGCTCATATTGATTACTTGACAGCTTTACCTCTTTAATGTAGGCGTAGAGCTAACGGGAAACGCCGAGGACATCTAAATGTATCATCATCATCATCATCAACCGATAGACTTCCACTGCTGGACATGTCTCTTGTAGGGACTTCCCGCGCCGCGGTCTTGCGCCGCCTGAATCCAGCGGCTCCCTGCGACTCGTCTGATGTTGTCCGTCCACCTAGTGGGAGTCTACCAATATTGCGTTTTCCGGTGCGAGGTCGCCATTCCAGCACCTTGAGACCCCAAGTCCCCAACGTCTATCGGTTTTACGAACTATGTTCTATGTTCTGTATGTCTAAATGTAAAGGTACCTAAGTACTTTTTATCCCGGAAAATCAAAGAGTTCCTTTAAATGGAAAAGGTGACTGACTGCCTGACTGCTCAATGCACAGCTCAAAATACTGGACGGATCAAACCGAAAGGCATGCAAATAGTTATTATGGCGTAGCCATCTGCTAAGAAAGGATTTTTGAAAATTCCCTTAGTGGGTTAAAATAAGGGTTTGAAATTTGTTTAATCCATGCAGACGAAGTCGCGGGAATAAGCTAGTCGCGTCATAAGTTTTTGTGACGCACACGCACGGCATACGCTAAGAAAGGATTTTTGAAAACACAATCCCTAAGGTGGTAAAATAAGGGGTTGAAAGTGTAGTCCACGCGAACGAAGACGCGAGCATAAGCTAGTTACCTATTATAAAGAATATGCCTTCTTCAACGTCGATATCAGATGTTTAATTCAATACACTCGTAAATACTTATGAGATAACTCATTGAAACACATGAAATACTTCTTTTACATCTTTATCACCACTTACAACAATACTTCACACTTTTACATCTTTATCACCACTTACAACAATACTTCACACTTTTACATCTTTATCACCACTTACAACAATACTTCACACTTTTACATCTTTATCACCGCTTACAACAATACTTCACACTTTTACATCTTTATCACCACTTACAACAATACTTCACACTTTTACATCTTTATCACCACTTACAACAATACTTCACACTTTTACATCTTTATCACCACTTACAACAATACTTCACACTTTTACATCTTTATCACCACTTACAACAATACTTCACACTTTTACATCTTTATCACCACTTACAACAATACTTCACACTTTTACATCTTTATTACCACTTACAACAATACTTCACACTTTTACATCTTTATCACCACTTACAACAATACTTCACACTTTTACATCTTTATTACCACTTACAACAATACTTCACACTTTTACATCTTTATCACCACTTACAACAATACTTCACACTTTTACATCTTTATCACCACTTACAACAATACTTCACACTTTTACATCTTTATCACCACTTACAACAATACTTCACACTTTTACATCTTTATTACCACTTACAACAATACTTCACACTTTTTTGAGATTACCTCCCAGCTCTAAAGCTTCAAACGAACTAACTTAGAAAAACGCCATTTATGCCGACCAAACGTCACGTTTCTTTTTTTCATTCATTACACAGAAAAATGCAAAGTGTATGCCATTGGTCTGAATCGAAAACAACCCACCAATGACAGCCTCTTTGAAATTTCATCCAATGAGATTATTCCTAAATCTTAATGCAGTTGTAAAAAGTATGTGATTTGACCCAAACGATAAATTATTATTTGAAAATCATGACACTATAATATAGCTAGGCAGCTACGTTATCCCCGAGTGGTATAGACTATAATATAAATTATATCATACGGACGACTTGGTGGGCAAAAAATAGTAACACTAAAATAAAGTCAATTCATTCGTACAGCCTCTGATACACGAACATAGTTCGAAAAAACCGGCCAAGTGCGAGTCAGACTCGCGCACTGAGGGTTCCGTACGACAACCGTATTTTATTGATATTTTGCACGATAAATCAAAAACTATTATGCCTAAAAATAAATAAAAATCTGTTTTAGAATACACAAATAAAGCCCTTTCAAATTATGATACCCCACTTGGTATAGTAATCTTACTTTGAAAGTTGAAAATAGCAATATTTGTTCATGACCACAATTTAATTTTTTTTGTGTCATGTAACCACAAATTCACGGTTTTCATGCCCGCATGCATGCATTTCATGCATTTCATGCATGCATTCCCGAATGTCTGCTATAAGACCCTACCTACCTGCCAAATTTCATGATTCTAGGTCAACGGGAAGTACCCTGTAGGTTTCTTGACAGACCGACAGACAGACAACAAAGTGATCCTATAAGGGTTCCGTATTTCGTTTTGAGGTACGGAACCCTAAAAACCGACGAATTTGGAAAGAAAAAGCAAAGTTCTTACAACATTTTTTAGTAAGAACTATATTACTTTTGTTTTACATCCCAGGCCAAGAGCAAATAAACTATTTTATCTGGGGTTTGTATGAAGATTAAGGCTTTTTTGCGAATAAAGATTAAAGGACAAAGGGGCGAAGGTCGCTCCAAATGTCGGTAAATAAAGGATCCGAACTTTGCAGACCAAATAAAGTATTGAAATTCCGAACTAAATTTATTGGACCGGCCTCCATAACTCTTCTATGAGAAAAAAACCTTTATTTTTTTAGTATTACCGAGTATTTTGCTGATTAGGTAAAGCTAAAAATTGTCCAGTTTAAGAAATTTGTCAAAATAATGAGTTTGATGTGAGCTACTCACAAATTAGGCATTATTTAGACTACTGTGAAGATGATATTGCTAGGATCGAAATTAGAATGCCATAAGTCTACTTTGTCGAATTAGTTTACAAATTGTGAAAAACCAAATTAAATTTGAATTTCGCGGGCAGACCCGTGTCTTGGGCCTTAAGTTAGCATATTCAGCTCGTGATGTGTAATTTAAGCATGTCAATATGGATTTCTTTCTTAATTATTAAAGGAGTCTGTAAGGAAAACGATCATTCCTTATTTTGTATTTTCCTTCATCCCTGAAGGCAGCCTGAAGGTTTGTTGTTTCATGTCATTCCGTCGTACAATATCGCTGATAGAGTGAATAATTTAGTAGGGGCATTGTTAGGTGTGTAAGACGTCCGCCTTCTAATCGGAGGTCGGGGGTTCGATCCCGGGCACGCACCTCTAACTTTTCGTGTTATGTGCGTTTTAAGTATGTGCCTAATTAAATCTCACTTGATTTAATGGTGAAGGAAAACATCGTGAGGAAACCTGCATCCCTGAGAGTTCTCCATAATGTTCTCAAAGGTGTGGTGAAGTCTACCAATCCGCACATGGCCAGCGTGGTAGACTATGGCCAAAACCCTTCTCACTCTGAGAGGAAACCCGTGCTCTGTAGTGAGCCGGCGATGGGTTGATCATGATGAACATGATGAACCAGGTGACCTGAGCTTTGGCCTGGAGTTACTGGTCTTGCACTCTACCTCCAAACACCAGTTACCTTACTACAAGTTGGCGTCAGTGCACACTTACATTCCTCGCCTTCCTCCGGAGAGGCTTCATCCCTTTCCACCAGGTGACCTGAGCCTCGGGCCTGGAGCCGGTGGTCTTGCACTCCACCTCGTAGCTCCTGTCCGCCGAGAGCTGCCGGCTTTTGCTCAGGATCTGCACCGTCAGTGGTCTTACTGCAACAAACTGGCTTCAGCTGTTTTATACGAAAAGAAAATTTACAGCGGTTCAGAAATGTTTTTTTTATTTTTATAGACTAGCGCTTGGCTGCAATCTGACCTGGTGCCAAGTGATGATGCAGCGTAAGATGAAGCGCGCTTGCTTAGAAGATGCCTATTCACTTGAAGGTACCCATATTATAATTGGAGGGGAAAACTGATGCTGGAGGGGTGTTCCAAACTTTAGTGGTTTGGATTAGAAATGAGGAAGCAAATCGCTTCGTAAGTATCCGTGGAATTTCGACTACGTACGGGTGCAGACCTTGGCGATGCCTTGCGGTACGATAGTAGAAAGGTGAAGGAGAAACCAGCGTAAATGTCGAAATTGGTGCCGAATGTCGGAGAAATTGATGTAAAAACATAGAAAAAAATGCGAATTAAGAACCTCCTCTTATTAGATATGTAGTCGCCTAATTCATCATTAAAGCTTTTATATCTTTCATAGCCATAGCTCAAATATACTAAATTATATGAATGCAAGACCCTCTTCAAATTTTTTGTTGATTCGTATCTATCGTCGTCTAAACTTTATGGCCGTTAGGGCCGAACTTGCTCAAGGTTCTTATGCTGACACATGCTTTTTTCTCAATAACATCAGTACCTTTATTATAAATGCGAAAGTGTGTTTGTTGGTTGGTTTGTTGGTTTATTGGTTTGTTGGTTAGGCCTTCAATCACGTCGCAACGGTGCAACGGATTGACGTGATTTTTTGCATGGGTATAAATAAAGACCTGGAGAGAGACATATGCTACTTTTTATCCCGGAAAATCAAAGAGTTCCCACGGGATTTCTAAAAAACCTAATTCCACGCGAACGAAGTCACGAGCATCAGCTAGTTTGATATAACTGTCCGCTTGGTTTCATCATCATTGAATCACCAATATCAGATAAATACTATCCTCACAACGGGCTCTACGGGCAGCGGCACGTGCGTCCCGCAGTCAAAACCGCGGCGCGTGCGCGGACGGACTCCCTTGAAAAAGGACCCCGTATGGGTTCGAAACTAGTCGGGCTAACGTCGACTACACACGTGAGTAAGCCGGGACAGATAGTATTTATAATGGAAATCACTCACGGTAGTTTAAACGCTAAAATATCAGATAACTACCTATCGAATCAAAAGCAACTGCCATTGCCCTCATTTCAGCGCAATACGTAATCACAGGTAGGACCGAAGAAATTGTATTGTAGAAACGTAGTACACCATGTCGATGGGTAGGACACACTCATCGGACAGCGGAGACAGCCGTTATCTCCACGGACGAGAGAATCGCGGCGATAGTCTGCCGTGCCACCAAATTCGATACAACTCTTATAGCCTTATCTCCACAGGGCGATACTATCGCCGACGATAGTTGGTAGATAGCGACTTAGCAATTGGCACCCATCAGGCAGCAGTGGCGTGCAGGTCATAGAGGCATAAATGCACTGCTTACCCCAGTTGTAATAGCTCAATGCATATT
Source organism: Maniola hyperantus (assembly GCF_902806685.2). NCBI lineage: Eukaryota > Metazoa > Arthropoda > Insecta > Lepidoptera > Nymphalidae > Maniola > Maniola hyperantus. The sequence goes on from NC_048553.1 coordinate 13,242,647, forward strand.
TTTCATTATGACCTGCCAGTAAACACGGTTTCTACCTAACTAATGCCTACCCTGGCTTAAAACCCTGTGCACGCCACTGTCAGGCAGGTACGGTACTCCGAAAAGCTGTTAGTATTTCATACTCACGATTTATATCCAGTATCAGAAGCTTGGTCTGCGGCGGCGCCAGGTTGGTGTTGGACGCTTGGCAGATGAGCCTCGCGTTGAGATGCTGTCGTCCTATGCTGGGGAACGTGAGGATGTTCACGGTGACGCCATCAGGCTTCTGCTCGAAGGAGTCGTCTACGATCGTGTTTTCGAGATACCACACCAGGACAGGGCGAGGATCACCTGCAAAAGAATACCTGATGATATCATGGATTTACTTCACTAATTCAGCTTCAGCAAAATCTTTGTTAATAGCGACAACCCTTTTGAAAAATCTATACGCAAATATAAACTCAAACTCAAAACTCAACTCAAACTCCAATCATTTATTCAGAATAGGTAAAATTTTACGCTTCCTGATTGTCATAAATTTTTATTTGTAAGATGATATGATATAGTTGTGATAATTAATACGTAAGTACTTAAAACTAAAGCTACGAGGGTTCCAAACGCGCCCAGGTCTGAGAAGAGCCTAGTACAACAAACTCAGCCGGGTATACGCAAAGTATCCAGACCTTCTTATTCTAATGTTTTTAAATTCTGAAGGTTGTCCTTCAATATCAAAGTAATCTGTCTTTTCAGATCTATTTCAAAAATAGATATTTCTCAGAGATAAATTTCATGATAAGAAGTTCAAAGCTGTTAGGTAGTTACCAAAATATCTATTGAGCTGCAACATAGCTGCAGCTGCAGCTTAGAGCCTCAATAGCTCAACCGGTATAGGAGTGGACTGAAAACCGAAAGGTCGACGGTTCAAACCCCGCCCGTTGCACTATTGTCGTACCTACTCCTAGCACAAGCCTGACGCTTAATTGGAGAGGAAAGGGGAATATTAGTCATTTAATATGGCTAATATTCTTTAAAAAAAAAAAAAAAAAAAACAAACATCTATCGGAAATGTTGATATAGGCTACGTACGACGTGTAACAAATCACTGATGCATGCATGCAGGCGTCCGTTAACGCTCGCTGAGCGTTGCATGCTTCGATCAACTCAGAGCTGAGCCCAACGTCAACGTTCCTAGTGCCACGTGAATTTACTTCACGAATTCAGACGCTTCAACAAAATCTTTGTTATAAGCGACAATCTTCTTTGAACAATCTCAATCAAAAATATCTTTAAGGTGCCCACGGGTTAACTCCCGGCATCGGAAACTGTTTCATATTGCACCAAGTAAGACTAAACACGCTGATAACACATTCAGACGACGAAGTTGCAACCAAGCTAATCATCTATTCGCGAAAAGTGATATTTTTCATCTCTCTCTCCATAGGTATAAATTAGCAATTAAGGATGTTATATCAAATTCTGCCTAGTTATAGTTTATACTTTAGTCGATTTCAGTTCTGTGTTCCATAAGTTTACCTACCTAGTTAGTTTTAAATACTCTGTGCCTAGTTTTTCATACGCATACTATGCCCGTGTGTTGTGGACATAATTCTTTATTATAAGTGTTAATTTCTCATTGGAGACTGCTTTGGTTTAAGTGTTTATATATATATACTATCTAGTTAACTAATTGTAACTGTTTGTCTCTATAAAATAAAATAAATTAAATTAAATTAAATTAAATCTCTGGTACGCTACTGGCAAAGAGTATATAATCACCATACTGGAAGCAACATATCCCAGATGTGCCAGATTCTATTCTTCTAATGATGTTTTAATTGTCTCTTTACTTCTGAAGGCTGTCTGTCAACGCGTCAAAAATCAAAAAGCTCTGTCTTTCAGATCAACGTGAACGTAATAAATAGACATTTCTTAGAAATACATTTTATGGTAGAAAAAGGTCGAAGCTGTTAGAAAAAGCTCTATCGGAAGTATAGGTCAATATAGTCTACGTACGACGTGTAACAAATCACTGATGCATGCATTACTGAGCGCTGCATGCTCCGATCAACTCAGAGCTGAGCCTAATGTCAACATTCCTAGTGCCACGTGAATTTACCACACGACGGCGAATTTCAAGTAAACATACTCGTACGTTACGATTCAAAATCATGTTAAAAACCTGTTCGAAAACAGCAGAAATTGCAACCATGTTTGTGCCCAGCTTTTGGTACAGCGTAAATATATAAGCCGTGATAGCCCAGTGGTTAAGACGTCCGCCTCCTATTCGGGAGGTCGGAGGTCCGATCTTTTTAACGTTTCGGAGTTGTTTGCGTTTCAAGCAAATAAATATCACTTGCTTTAACGATGAAGGAAAACATCGTGAGGAAACCTGCATGCCTGAGAGTTCTCCATAATGTTCTCAAAGGTGTGTGAAGTCTACCGTCGCACTTGGCCAGCGTGGTAGACTATGGCCAAACTCTACTCACTCTGAGAGGAGACCCGTGCTCTGCAGTAAGCCATCATGATCAAGATGATATAAAAGGAAAAACTTACTGACTGACTGACTAACTGACTGATCTATCAACGCACAGTTCAAACCACTGGACGGAGTAAGTAAAGTACTTAAAACGCACATAACTCCGAAAAGTTAGAGATGCGTGCCCGGGATCAAACCCCCGACCTCCGATTAAAAGGCGGACGTCCTAACCACTAGGCTTTCACAGATTCCTTTTATATAGATTACTAGCTGATGCCCGCGACTTCTTTCACGTGGATTTAGATATTTGAAATCCCGGGGAAAACTTTTTGATTTTCCGGGATAAAAAGCAGCCTATGTCACTCTCCAGGTCTTTAACTGTACCCATGCAAAAAATCACGTCGATCCGTTGCTCCGTTGCGACGTGATTGAAGGACAAACCAACAAACCAACCAACCAACAAACAAACATACTTTCGCATTTATAATAAGTGGTACTGTGGCTCTACCGCGGTTGTTTGACAGCTACAATGTCACGATCGCAATCATCTCTGATTGGTTAATGCTCGCTCACTATTGGCTACAATGCATTGTTGCAACAAGAATCGCCAATCAGAACAATTTTTTTTTTTTTTTTTATACAGAAGGGGGAAATCCTCATGGACACCCCAATTGGGTAGTGCCGGACTCTTACACAATCAGAACAATTGAGATTGTAATAATGATTGATGCAGGTTTTAGACAATCGCCCTATAGATATTAGTTGATTATGACAGCATTGGATATACACAGTAGTTTTGAGGTTATAAGTGAATAAATACACAGACAAAGGCGGATATGCGACATCGATACGTGATTACTGATATTGAATTTCGCTTCCCCTTGTACACAATATTGAGATGCTGTACCAACATCCCACAAGGACATGACTGCGTATCTACATTCTACTCTAAGCGTATTAATCTAACTAAATGTATTTATGAACGTCCTGTGTTTACAGGAACCCTGATTGGTTGATAGCTACGAACAACAATACCTACATAGTCTATGGCCTATGGCCAGAATTATAAAAGTGTATCCGGTTCGAAGGACTAGCATGATGGAGTGTTTGGCACAGGTACAAATTAGGTGCTTCGTATGAATAAAACTTATTAATTAATTTAATTTGACGACCTCCCTGGCGCAGTGGTGAACGCTGTGGTCTTAATAGTGGGAGGTCCCGGGTTCGATTCCTGGCAGGGGTTTGGAATTTTATAATTTCTAAATTTCTGGTCTGGTCTGGTGGGAGGCTTCGGCCGTGGCTAGTTACCACCCTACCGGCAAAGCCGTGCCGCCAAGCGATTTAGCGTTCCGGTACGATGCCGTGTAGAAACCAAAGGGTGGGTTTAATAAAAACTGCCATACCCCTTCCAGGTTAGCCCGCTATCATCTTATACTGCATCATCACTTACCACCAGGTGAGATTGCAGTCAAGGGCTAACTTGTATCTGAATAAAAAAAAAAAAAAAAAAACGTAATTATTATGGAAAGCGAAAGACACGTGTTTACATGGCAGCGATCCGAACGCAAGAGAATGAAAAATAATGTCTGACTGACTGACTGTCATACGTTACAGATGAAGTTTTGTTGGTGTTGCCAACAGTCTATACTCTTCTCTTTATAGTTACATTCGACATTGTTGAGGGTTGTGACGCCTGTATAGGTAGGTACCCTATTACTAAGCCTCCGCTGTCCGTCCGTCCGTCTGTCTGTTAGCAGGTTGTTTCTCATGAACCCTGCACCTCCCATGGCCCCACCAACATCTCGGCTATATCGGCCAAATCGTGGAAGGGCACCCGTTCGGTACTTGCTCTTGGCATTTTCCCGGGGCGCCTTCTTGACTCCCTTTTTTTTTTTTTTTTTTTTCCTTGGAGGAGGAAAACCCTCATGGATTGCACTGTGCATGCCCGACTCCACGAACTCTTGACTCCCTACAAATTATTTTATGTCTTCTCCTTGTCCCATATGCTCACACCTTGGGGGTTAGACGTCATTAGCACAGCTGAGATTCCCGCTGCTGCTCCTCCGTGGTGCCGGCCTGGCACGCCCCGAGCTGCTTCGCCTCTTATGCCAATGGTGCGCGAATTCCGGAAGCCGGTTGTAGTTCCCCGCCAATGGGACGGGTTCCGTGTAGAAGACCGGGCAAGCTTTCCCGCGTACGATCCCATCTAACATCGTCACCCACAAGTCCACTCCCATAGTACATGGTGCCTATCCTCAACGCCAAAGCCGTACTCGTACGCCGGGCTCTCGCCATACAGGCGCGCCGGCCAACAGCCGGGTGCGATGAGGATCTGTGTATCTCATGAACCGTAATAGGTAGAGATTTGAAATTTTCACAGAATGTGTATTTCTATTGCCGCTACACTAACAAATAGTAAAAATTACAAAATGGCCGCCATGAAAATTAAAAATTAAATCGAAATTGCCTAAAGATTCAAACAGCTATGAGCAAAATTATTGGCTGTAGAGGTATTACGGTAACAAACAAATAGCGCATGCCTTCGAGTTAATTACGAATGAGAGCTTTCCAGCCAGTTACACAGAGCACACAGCTGTGACAGGTAGCTAATGTAATTCACTAGCTGTCCGTGTTCATCAGATAGGCCATAACATAAAATACGGTAAAGCAGTTTTCATGGAACTGGGGCCCAACTACCAACGCTTAAAATAGTAATGTTTTAATCATTTTAATATTGTTTTGACATTTGCATACAAAACTTTAAGCGGTGGTAGTAGGGCCCCTGTAGGGGCAACTGTTAGAACGAGACAGCGTTATATCGCCGACATTAATCTGTCAGGTTTTAACTGAAATTTAAGTCTGAGTAAAGCCAATGTACGCTCTATAGATCTCCGTTGTTATCAAGAATGTATTTCTCTGCCAAGCCTCAGCTCCACTCAACTCTGCCGGTATGCGTTGTGCGTAAAGTCCAAACAGCCAATTTCGGTGTTAAAACAAGTAAATAACGTATGCCTTTGAGTTAATTACGAATGAGAGCTTTCCGGCCAGTTACACAGAGCACACAGCTGTGACAGGTAGCTAATGGTATTCACTGGCTGTCCGTGTTCATCAGATCAGATAGGTCATAACATAAAATAGGGTAATGCAGTTTTCATAAAACTGTAATGATGTCTCTGTATACAAGGTACCCTGTATTTTAACCGTTCTGTATTCGTTGGGGTCTGATTGACCTAGTAACTATATTTCTTTACTAGATGATGCCCGCGACTTCGTCCGCGTGGATTTAGCTTTCTAAAAATCAAGTGGGAACTCTTTGATTTTCCGGGATAAAAAGTAGCCTATATCCTACCCCGGGATGCAAGCTATCGCTGTACCAAATTTCGTCAAAATCGGTTGAATGGATGGGCCGTGAAAGGCTAGCAGACAGACAGACATACTTTCGCATTTATAATATTAGTATTATAATATTAGTATGGATGTACTCGCTGTCTCAATACTGAGCACGGGTCGCCTATCAGAATAAGAAGGGGTTGGCCATAGTTTACCACGCTGGCCATGTGCGGATTGGCAGACTTCACACACCTGTGAGAACATTATGGAGAACTCTCAGGCATGCAGGTTTCCCCGTTAAAGCAATTGATACGTCTTAATTGATTAAAATCACAGCCAACTAGGAGGCCCATGTCTTACCATTAGGCTGTCACCACTCTTTATGCACGGTAGGTTTAAATAAAAAAAAAATAAAAAAAAAATGATTTTGATTGCTTTAAAAAAAAAATCTAAAATTTATATTACAATAATGAAATGCATCTACTCTAATGAATTATTAAGGAAACTCCAGAATATTTGAAAATCCGATAGACGTTGGGGTCCTAAGGTGCTGTGATGGCGAGCTCGCACCGGAAAACGCACCCACTAGGTGGTCAAATGACATCACACGTGGACTCAGGCGGCGCAAGACCGTGACATATGGACGTCCCTACAAGAGACCCTTGTCGTTGTATGTGTTGTATGTGGACGTTTATCAATTGATATTGATAATGATATCATAGCTCGTAGCTTTAGTTTTAAGTACGTATTAATTATCACCACTATAATATCATCTTACAAATAAAAAAAATTGACAATCAGGAAGCGTAAAATTTTACCTATTCTGAATAAATAATTTGAGTTTGAGTTTGATACGTTGACGGATAGATCAGTTGGGATTTTTTTTCCTAGTGGTCTTTCCTACCCCAGCAGTACTCGGAGGGTTAAATCGTAAATTCCTTTCAGTGAGCAGCGGCATTGTTACCCGTGATATTTCCCCTGTTAACGAAATAATACATGGAATATTGAAAGAAAGTATGCTTTATGGGAGCAGAAAATACAATTATTTCCTCCTGTTTTTTCGTACATTTCACGTACGATTCGCCGAGTATAATTTTCATTGTTACTTTTTTGTAATTTAATTAATTATATAGCTATTTAATTAAAATTGAGTAATTTATTAGGTTAGTAACCTTTCTGAAGATTTTAAGAAGCGAAACTAGTTCAGACGAAACACTTAAGAATGTAAAGGGCTTCTGAAACAATTAAGCGGCTTGATTACAGCACGTAGATTTTGGCTTGAAATGAAATGAAATCAAATGAAATATGTTAACATAAAATTAATAATTGAGCCAAGCATATTGAACGTTTTCAATGTTTGCTTGAGGCTTGATCGTAATTGATGCGATTTTTAGGGTTCCGTACCTCAAAAGGAAAAACGGAACCCTTATAGGATCACTTTGTTGTCTGTCTGTCTAAGAAACCTACAGGGTACTTCCCGTTGACCTAGAATCATGAAATTTGGCAGGTAGGTGGGCCTCTAGCTGGCTTTAGGGGAAAAATCTGAAAACCGTGAATTTGTAGTTACATCACACAAAAAAAAATTGTGTTCATGAACTAATAATTAGTATTTTCAATTTTCTAAGTAAGATAACTATATCAAGTAGGATATCATATGAAAGGTCTTCACCTGTGCATTCTAAAACAGATTTTCATTTATTTTTATGTGTCACAGTTTTTGAATTATCCTGCAAAATGTCGAAAAAATACGACTGTAGTACTGAACCCTCATTGCGCGAGCCTGACTCGCACTTGGCCGGTTTTTTAATATTACTTGAGGCGACGTTCGGACAGTGTTCGAGAAATGAGAAAAGAAGTACGCAATCGCCTACGTAAGACGCCGCGAAATAATTAATTCTAAAAGCATATAACATAGTATAATATGAGCTAGTAGCCTAAGAGGATGCGCCCGGAACCTAATCCGATTACCCCTGTGTATCTCACAAAGCTATTAACGTTAGTACCTACACGCTTAAAGCTCCAGAATAGCCAAGCGGTTAGAGTTAGAAAGAGTCCTTGGGAGAAACTAATTACGGAGCGACTTCATCTCAAACGTTCGTGTATTGAAGAGCTAAATGAATTCGGATGGTGATGACAACCTAGTCTGTTGTATAGAAGCAGGCGATAGTTTGCGGAAATCCATGATATACAATGAACCAAAATCCGCTGAAACAGGTCGAATCTGTGTGGTGCGACATGCACCGCCAAAGTCTAAGTCACTGTTAAAGTCTTTGCAATTGTGGATTGTAAAGTCTACATCATTCAATACCATATTGAAAACATTTCTTAAATGCTATTTACGTGAAAAAGGATTACTTAAACTAAAAAACGTTGCTAAGGCCGCCTTTGCATACACTTTTTTTTTTTTAAAAAAAAGAACATTAGCCATGTTAAATGACTAATATTCCCCTTTCCTCTCCAACTAAGCGTCAGGCTTGTGCTAGGAGTAGGTACGACAATAGTGCAACGGGCGGGGTTTGAACCGTCGACCTTTCGGTTTTCAGTCCACTCCTTTACCGATTGAGCTATTGAGGCTATTGAGGCTAGTTTTAGTTTCTTTGTTTTTGTTTTGTCATGTTGTGTAATATTTTTGTATGCAATAAAGTATTTCTATCTATCTTTCTAACGTTGTTATCACTCACTAGCGTAGCCCGCGACTTCGTCCGCGTGGACTATTCCAATTTTGGACCCCTATTTTACCCCCTTAGGGGTTGAATTTTCAAAAATCCTATATTAGCGGATGTCCCTGTCCAGTAGTTTGAGCTGTGCCTTGATAGAACAGTCAGTCAGTCAGTCAGTCACCTTTTCCTTTTATATATTTAGATTAAGTTAAGAGTAAGATAAACATAATATCCCTTACCTCCATGCACCTCACACAGCAGTTCCAGGGTGTCTCCCTCATCATACGGCTCCAGCAGCCTGGTGATGTCCCTGGTCTTCGCGTCCATTATCACAGGCCGGTTGGGGGGAGCTGCAGACAAAAAACAAACTCAATTTTTTTATTTTATTTTTAAGTTTTTATCCACTTTTCCAGTGCAAAAATGTATTATTTTTAGGGTTCCGTACCTCAAAAGCAATAAAGTAACCCTTGTAGGATCACTTCGTTGTCTTTCTGTCTGTTTATCTGTCTGTCCGTCTGTCCGTCTGTTCGTGCGTCCGTGTGTCTGTCGTGTCGTAGGTAGGTCTTATAGCACACATAAGGGGAAAAATCTGAATACCGTGAATTTGTAAGAGTTAGGTAATTTACTTGTACCTACGTGTCAAACCGCTAGCAATAGCTAGAAAACTATTTAGATTAATTATTAAGCTTTAAAGTTCCTAGTATGAAAAATAATAACCCTTTTAAAAATATCTACTTACTCATCCAGCTCTCATTACCATCCGACTGTATCCCCGGTTTAATTTCAGTCCATTGAAATTCCCAGACAATACACAATACATTTTATCTTTTATCTCCCGAGGTTGATAATTCCGAATCGGAAAGTCAATGAATGATGAAAATTTAAATGCAAAATCAGAGTCCATTGAAAAAGAAAATTACGAACTCTATATTATTGTCTCCTTGAGTATGTTACCTACTAATCTATGTAACTAAAATAAAAAAAAGTATAATACCTTTAAGAACCTGAAGTGACAATGGGCAATGGCGTGTGGAAGTCCCTAAAAGAGACCTATGTCCAGCAGTGGACATCTATCTGTTGATAATGATACTTAGAAGCAATAATAGCTACTGATGTTTACTGATAAAATGATACCACAAAAAACGCGAATTAAATTTAAAAAATTCTATAATTTCGTCAAAGTTTACGATATATTGCAAATAAAACGATATTGCAAATATTTGACGACCTCCCTGGCGCAGTGGTGAGCGCTGTAGTCTTAATAGTGGGAGGTCCCGGGTTCGATTCCTGGCAGGGGTTTGGAATTTTATAATTTCTAAATTTCTCGTCTGGTCTGGTGGGAGGCTTCGGCCGTGGCTAGTTACCACCCTACCGGCAAAGCCGTGCCGCCAAGCGATTTAGCGTTCCGGTACGATGCCGTGTAGAAACCAAAGGGGTATGGGTTTAATAAAAAACTGCCATACCCCTTCCAGGTTAGCCCGCTATCATCTTAGACTGCATCATCACTTACCACCAGGTGAGATTGCAGTCAAGGGCTAGCCCAGTCGAGGCCAATGGCGCGTTGTAGGTACACGAGGTATACATTGCGGGTTTGAAAAATACTAAATACCTAAATCTACAAAATCAGGCCAATGGTTCTTGGTATTGTATTGTGTTTAGTTAGTATTAAAATAACACTAAGTTTTTGCTAGCGTTCTGAATACATTCTGTATACAGATATACATACATAGACTGCTAAAATCATAATCCTTACTTTTTGCTTTGCCGTAGTCTAAATATATAAAAGGAAAAGGTGACTAGCTGACTGACTAATCTATCAACGCACAGCTCAAACCACTGGACGGATCGGGCTGATATTAGGCATGCAGATAGCGTATATTTTTTGTAAATATAATTTTTTTAGTGATAAGTTTTTCTGTATGTTTTATGGACTAGAGATAGACTCTAAATGATTAAATAGTTAAAAAATGCAGATAGCTATTATGACGTAGGAATCCGCTAAGAAAGAATTTTGGAAAATTAAACCCCTAAGGGGGTGAAATAGGGCTTTGAAATTTGTGTAGTCCACGCGGACGAAGTCACGAGCATAAGCTAGTGTCAAATAGAGTTTTCTTAAATAATGCGCTTATGATTACAACCATTGATGTCGGAACCACCCTTACGCCACATAAAAAAGTAGATAAACTTACTAATGACAGTAAAGTTAATTCTCAAGTTCCTCGTCGGAGAGTTCTTGAAGTCCACTCTGCACCTGTACACGCCGGTGTCGGCCGTGCTGACGTTGTCGATGAGCAGGCTCGCCGGCGCGGCGATGGCGCGGAAGAAGGCCCGAGTCCCGAAGCCCGTGGGGGAAGACCACAGCTTCGGCTGGCTGGGAGTGCGGCCTCGGACGTCGTAACTGGACAGAGTAGAATATGCTCTTTATACGTATAGGTAGAAAGAATCGCGCATCGTGGGCTCTGTATTACAGTCGTATTTTTTCGTCATTTTGCACGATAAATAAAAAACTATTATGCATAAAAATAATTAATACTTAAATCTGTTTTAGAATCCCGACTAATATTATAAAGGCGAAAGTTTGTATGTGTGTGTGTGTGTGCGTGTGTGTATGTTTGTTATTCCTTCACGCAAAAACTACTGGACGGATTTGGCTGAAATTTGGAATGGAGATAGACTATACCCTGGATTAGCACATAGGCTACTTTTTATCCCGGAAAATTAACGAGTTCCCACGGGAATTTGGAAAACTTAAATCCACGCGGACGAAGTCGCGGGCATCAGCTAGTGTACAGATAAAGCCCATTTATATAATTAACCTATTATATATTAATTTATATATTATATATTAATACCTAACTTGGTACAGTACGCGGCCGAAAGTAATCTACATCGATCTTGAGACACGACAGACAGACAACAAAGTGATTCCTAAACAGCGCCACCACACCCGGTCCTCAGTCTTCCTCATCCAACCACTTCTCACCAGGTTTTTATATCGTCGGTCCATCGTGCTGGAGGGCGTCCCACACTACGCTTGCTTAAACACGGCCTCCACTCAAGGCCTCTCCAGCTTCAACGGCCATCGCCTCTACGACAGGCATGACCTTCCCACTGCCACTTCAGCTTGCTAATAGTTTGGGCTATGTCAGTTACCTTTGTTCTCTTGCGGATCCCCTCATTTCAGATCTTATCCTTCTGGGAAGAATTCTTTCTGTAGTAAAATTAAAAGGGTGCTTATTTTACCATCGAACCGCAAGACGTCGGGCGAGTTTCCATCCTTATGTCGTCGACATCCCATCTCATTACTCATACGTATGGCTAAGGTTTGGAATACTCTTCTACGATATGTGTTTCCTAGCAATTACAACCCGGGTATCTTTAAAACAAGAGTGAATAGGCATCTTGCCTGTGGCCTATAATGAATAAAAAAAATCTAACCTGTACAATGGTTCCCAATCAGCCTCCTTGAACCACAACACCATGGCGACCCTGTCGTCTGCTGATAGAGGCTGGGTGTCGCATGGCAACGCCGCTTTCTTGCCGACCACGCCTGCCACGTGCGCCGTGGGAACTGCGGACAAAAGGAAACTTTATAACCTGAAGTTTCTGTGTTACAATTAAAAAAAAAATAGATTCCTTATTTAGAATTTTCAGCAGTATATCAATCCTGAAACCTGAACCTAAGTGTTTACTGTACAGATATCTATGAATGTTGTCTGTCCGTCGGTGAACGTCCTCTCCAGTGAGACGTGACAGGCAGCCATGCGAGCGGTCGCACGGTATACGTGTCTGTTGCCTAGTCCGTTACCATGGTAAGCGATACCTCCGAGATCGTGTTACATCTCGCTATTGAGTATGAGTACCTGTCTTATCCTACAAGTGCGTCTTAAGATGAAGCCGGTGAGAATAAAACATGATAAAAACAATATACTAAGACTATAAATAGCCTCAATAGCTCAACGGTCGGAGGTTCAAACCCCACCCTTGCACTATTGTCGTACCTACCTCCTAGCACAAGCTTTACGCTTAGTTGGAGGGTAAAGGGGAATATTGGTCATAAGTGGGTCCAGGTCGGGTCACTTTAGTGCAACACACAGTGATGGGTTGACTCCCCCAGTTTTGACTACTACATGCAAAAGAGCTTAAGATTATTAAAGGGGTGTGCGGGGTGTCCCCCCGCTTCGTACCCTGATTGCCACGTCAACCTGTCGCGGACTATACATGAATTTCAAAAATACCTATCATATTTCTCATTAGGTGTTATCGCAAATGCAAACAACGCAATGATAAAAACAAACCATACAAAAAATCCACCGAGACAAATTTTTGTCGTTTTCTTTATCAAATTAACAATTTCAACATTTGCCAGAAGCTCTCGGAATAATTACACCAGCCTCAGCATAATCAGGACGATTACAGTTTTTCACGGCTTTTACATCCACAAAGCTTTGCAAAAGCTGGAAATAGAAATATTTTCAGCTTTTAATATACAGGGTGTAACCAACCAACGCTAGCAAAAACGAAGACAGGTGATAATGGTGAAGTACTGATGATTACTGATATTATGATATTACAAAACAACACGAAAAAAATACAAAATATAATATATATGTTAAATTTTGTAAAAGTTCACGATATATTGCACTGCATTTTGAAAAGAAAAAAACCGGCCAAGTGCGAGTCAGGCTCGCACACTGACTACTACAGTCGTATTTTTTCGACATTTTGCACGATAATTCAAAAACTATGATGCATAAAAATATATAAAAATCTCTTTTAGAATATACAGGTGAAGACCTTTCATATGATACCCCACTTGATATAGTCACTCACTTCGAAAGTTGAAAATACTAATTATTAGTTCATGACCACAATTTAATTTTTTTGTGTGATCTAACCCTAAATTCACGGTTTTCAGATTTTTCCCCAAATGTCAGCCATAAGATCTACCTACCTGCCAAATTTTATGATTCTAGATCAACGGGATGTACCCTGTAGGTTTCTTGACAACCAGACAGACAGACAGACAGACAGACAACAGAGTGATCCTATAAGGGTTCCGTCTTTCCTTTTGAGGTACGGAACCCTAAAAATACGTAGGTAGGTACTTATTTCAGGACTTCTAAAAATCTACCCCCACACCTATTTTCTAAATTCCACCAGAGCGAAGCCGGGGCGGGTCAGCTAGTTTAAACATTAAGAGGTGAGAAATCGCATGCCGTAATGGTAGATAGCTCAATAATAGCTAGCAGCTACCTATTATTTTATTTTTTTTATTCAGATACAGGTTAGCCCTTGACTGCAATCTCACCTGGTGGTAAGTGACGATGCAGTCTAAGATGGTAGCGGGCTAACCTGGAACGGGTATGGCAGTTTTTAATAAGCCCATGCCCCTTTGGTTTCTACTAGGCATCGTACCGGAACACTAAATCGCTTGGCGGTACGGCTTTGCCGTTAGGGTGGTAACTAGCCACGGCCGAAGCCTCCCACCAGACCAGACCAGAAATTTAGAAATTATAAAATTCCAAATCCCTGCCAGGAATCGAACCCGGGACCTTCCAATAATAAGACCACAGCGCTTACCACTGCGCCAGGAAGGTCGTCAAAATTTTTTTTTTTTTTTTAAAGAATATTAGCCATTTTAAATGACTAATATTCCCCTTTCCTCTCCAATTAAGCGTCAGGCTTGTGCTAGGAGTAGGTACGACAATAGTGCAACGGGCGGGGTTTGAACCGTCGACCTTTCGGTTTCCAGTCCACTCCTATACCGGTTGAGCTATTAAGGCTATAAAAATATAATATATTAACCTATATAACCTATAGTATTGCACTAAAACTAAAGGTACGGACAGACGTGCTCAAAAAAAGCGTGCGCGACATGCTCGAAATAAGCATGCTCATTACATTACACACGTGCTACTAATGAGCACTTGCTCAATAAAAGCATGCTTTCGTGCTAGTAATGAGCACGTCTGTCCGTAGCTTTATGAATAATTCGCGCAGTGAAGCAAGAGTAGGTCCGCGTTCTGCTCAGCATACTTTGAAATTGTTTTAATTTCCCCGATTTTACAGCTACTCATCGCCACGTAAACTTTACACGTGGCTGCACGCTCAGGCTCACGCATAGATAACATGCATTTCAGCACCGCCACAAACTTTGCGTAACGTATGACATAGTAAACGGTACCCGTAGTACAAGATTTTGCGTCTCACCAAACCAAACCAAATTCGAGAGTCGAAATACTTCCGCGTTAAAGTAAAATGGACCTAAACAGCCTTGAATTGAAGTCAAATATTCAATGCCACTGTTTTTAATTTCGCAATGTTTCCGCTTGGAGCGCTCGCTGTAGAAGTGTAGACAAACTTGAGCTTTAAAACAAGGCATTTAAGATCCAGTTTACTGTAACGCGGAAGTATTTCGACTCTCGAATTTGGTTTGGTTTGGTGAGACGTAAAATCTTGTACTACGGGTACGGATTTAGACCGTATTCCGCGCTTCAACTATGCGTGAAATTGTCGTCGAGTTCAAAGGCTCGTTTACAACCCGATATAAGGCCTCGTTCAAAGAGACGTGGTATCGGTGCGTAGTATGGCGCTGCAAATGAAGGGTTTAGGCCATAGTTAGCCACGCTGGCCATACATAACTCCGAAAAGTTAGAGGTGTGTGCGTGCCCGGAATCGAACCCCGATTAGAAGGCGGACGTCCTAACCATTAGGCTATCACAGCTTTTGTATCAGTATTAAATGTACTTGAAACATTTTTGTTTCAAAGATTTAAGATCAGTTGCTTACATAGCTCAGTTCAACTATTAAATCCGCACAGAAAAGATTTAGAAATTGATCGCTCTAAGAAAACATTTACTGTCAGCAGTAATTTACTCGATACATTATTTTTGTTACAAAGATTTACGACACAGTCTATTTCAACTGTTCACACAGACCCCCTTATTTGGAATCATTGGGATCCAGCCCTAAACTTGTCAATCAATGGGGTATTTCTGTGGTTTCCAATAAGACGGCTGGTTAGCCTCAGTGCGCGAGGGAGTGAACTTGAACAACAAATAATTTGACCGATTGCATCCAACTGCGTTCGTAAGAAATTGTAAAGATTGCTTACACAAATGTCGATTCATGTTTGGTTCGAGTTATAAGAGCCTTGCTGTTTTAGATGCTTACAAGTTTTTAAAAGCCAAATAATATTATGATAAGTGTTATGTCGGTTTAGATGATATTTTTGATATACTGTGATTTTTCATATTTGGTTTTATTTTTTAAATGCAGCATTAATGCTGAGCTGGGGCCATATTTTCATCCTGTGCCAAGTGGGTGCGAGAATTCATTTTATTATTAAGTATTTTTATTACGAACTACTACCTATTAACCATTAATTTTAAGTTTGTTTGTACCTTAGGCACAAGATGAATAAATTAGTTCTTTAGTTAGTTTTTTTCTTTCTTTCTTCTATTTGATTTTATATTACTTTTATATTATTAAAAACTTTTGTAAGCAACCTATTTTCATTTTGAGGAACACAGAGGCTAACATTAATTTTGACTTTTAGTAAATTAAATTAGTATTGTGTAAAAGTAGGTAAATTCAATGTAATCTTAATATAATATTTCCGCTATCGCTTCTAAACTTAAAGCCAGCATTGTTTACACTTGCGACCCGACGCGCTGCATGAATACATTATACTGGTCTTGAATACACGACTTCAGTGTTTATTCCAGTATTATCATTATTCCATTTATTTTCTGCCAACGATTCCAGAACTTCGGGCTAAAACAATGTAAATTAGGTACAGAAATCCTTTGTGGGGCTGAGTATTTGCTTTTATAATAATATGGGTCCACATTCCACAAGAATTTTCAGATTTGCTATTACAATTTAAACATTGTGTAATTTAACCACTCAAAATTTCAACACACACAATTCAAACACTCGTAACACAAGTTATCTTAGTACGAGTGCCTGAGCACTCCTTTGCCAGGATCACATATTATTAACTAGCATAATCCCCATCATCGTCATATGAAGTCGGGAATATAGAAGAAGTGTTTGGTATAGTACGCGACAGGTTGAAATAGCAATCGGGAAGGGAAAGCCCTGCACACCCACCTCAGACCCCAATCGCCATCTCAACCTGTCGCGGACTTTATACCTACCCGTGATCTCCATAAATCGCGCGGAGCATCTAAAAGTGTCTTGTTTGGCTGTAAATGCTAAACGGCCAACCTGCGCCCTCGTAAAACGGCTTATGACAGGGAAATCTTTACGTTTTACTAGGGACAGACAGGACAAAGGACTTATTTAAATGACTAGCTGCTACGTGGGTATTTAGGTTTTAAAATCCCGTGGGCACTCTTTGATTTTTCGGGATAAAAAGTAGCCTATGTCCCTTTCCAGGTCTTAAAGTATACTCATGCAAAAATCACGTCGATCTGTTGCTCCGTTGCGACGTGATTGAAGGACAAACCAACAAACCAACAAACAAACAAACAAACAAAGTCGTGTAAACACTCAGAGAGCAACTTTTGACATATGCATCTCTTTCGTTTACACGGAATGTAGGTACATTTATTGTGCGTTTCTTGAGAGAAAATCGCCGATAGTTAGTTGTTTTCTCGCCAGCGGATCACTGCCTGAAATTCCAATTTTGGTATAAATATCCTCCTAATACCCGCTCTGCCTTTTTGTTAAATCTCTTAGGTGTGTGACAACGTAAATATAACCGTTTTATTGTAAACAATAAAATATAAACGACGAGTCTGGTTCGTGTACACTCGCTTATAAGGTGAGCTTCAAAATAGACGCAGGAAGGTAGAACATGGATTATTTAAAGATAGATTATATTGTGTGTAATTTATTTATAAAATAGTTGATGCCCGCGTCATACGCGTGGATTTATGTTTTTAAAAACCGAGTGGGAACTCGTTGATTTCCCGGGATAAAAAGTAGCCTATGTCACTCTGCAGGTCTTTTTTTTTTTAATTATTATTATGAAACACAAACAGCTTTTACATTTTTACTTAGCTACTTATTTCTAGTTTGTACATATGCCTATTAAGTGTTCACTCATTTACATTATATCTATTGAATTTTGGGCGGGAGTTAGTTAGGTTAGTAGTTACATTAAATTAAATTATAATGAGTTAGTTTGTTTGTAACCACTTCATAACAAACTAACAAACAAACAAACAAACTACAAACAAACTACAAACAAACTACAAAAAAAAATTACAAACAAACTTTAACTATAGGTACCCATCCAAAAAATTACGTCGATATGTTGCTCCGTTGCGACGTGATTGAAAGACAAACCAACAAACCAATAAACTAACACACAAACACACTTTCGCATTTATAATAGGGGTAGTGATTAACTGTGTAATTCTGGGGTTTATTATGAAAAAGACTTGACATGATGGCCTAAAACACTGATTGACGATTGGGCTTTATTGCAGTGGTTTTAGTAAAAAATATCGGTACACACACTACACACGAATGGTTCCGTACTATTGTACAAGATTAGTAGATAGGTATAATTCTTTGTGAAAATTTCAACTCTCTACGGTTTTTTAATTGATGAGATACAGACCACTGACAGATAGATGGACAGACGAACAGCAGAGACTTAGTAACAGGATCCCGTTAGCACTTTTTGGATACGGAGCCCTATAAAATTAAGTGATAATTAAGTAGTAATAGATAATTATTTGTTACCAAATACAACATACAGCAGGGCAAACTAATTAGCAAATATTATAACATTGCGATGTAATTATTATACAATGAATAAATTAATAACTTACTGGTGAATTACGACGGGATTTAGGAGGATTAAAATAATTGATATTGTACCTAAATAACTGAAGCGTTAAATCACGCAGGTATTTTATACCTACGCATTGGATTATAATTTTATTATTCCATTAATATTTACAAACACAGCAAATCAGAGCTTCTGCCTATCACTACCCGATATATAGAGTGTGACCAGTGGCGTGCAACTTATAGAGGCATAAAAGCGCTGCTTACCCAAGAAATAGTTAACTCGGTTGAAATTGCTCAATGCTCATTATTCTTTGACTTGCTTACCTAACTACTGCTTACCCTGGCTTTAAACCCTATGCACGCCACTGAGTGTGACTAGCACAAGCACACAAGCACACTAGCAAACATTTAGCGCTATTACTATACCTACCACCTAAACACAGTCCAATACAAATTGGTATTATGAAAAGCATCATACAAAGATGCATTTGACGAGTTAAAAGAGTACCTCGGTAGGTACTTGTAAAATTTAATTGAATAAAAAAAAATCAATTGATTTGAATTGAATAATCATTTGCCTTATATTATGTAGTTTTAGTGACTTAGTATTTTTCAAAAACGCTATGTATATATAGCGTGCAAAACTCTTGGTCAATTACTACGACCCAGCCTACGATGCAGCATTGACCCCGCGCCACCTATCTACGCAACGTTCATTGACCTCTAGCGTCAGTCAGATGTTTTGAGTGCAAACATTGCGAATTTTTTTAAAAATACAGGATTTTTTATTTTTTTTACTTTTTTTATCTATCTGTAATCATCGGTATAAGTTCCGCAAATTGCTATTGCGCTGGAACCATGTCTCATTAACATCGTAATGACGTCATTTTGACGTCATTTGACGCATATTTAAGTAAAAATATACCGTCAGCTCGAAACTTCAGTCTAGTGCTGACGTCAATAAAATGGCGGCCACGCGCATTAGCAATTTCCGGGACTTATACCTACTGTCACCTTGTTTAATTTTTTCTAGCATTCTAATAATAGCCTGTATATGTATATCACTTGACTATAATTATACTTGAAATACTTAGTATAGTTTTTGGACTTTGCAGTTTAATGAAAGATTCGCTATACAAGGCAAGATAACTATCATTCAAAGAGATAAGATTGTAAGCTCATAATTAAATACCTGGGACCTGGGTACTTTTGAGGGTTGAATTTTCAAAAATCCTTTCTTAGCGGATGCCTACGTCATAATAGCTATCTGCATGCCAAATTTCAGCCTGATCCGTTCAGTAGTTTGAGCTGTACGTTGATAGATCAGTCAGTGAGTCAGTCAGTCAGTCAGTCACCTTTTCCTTTTATATATTTAGATTAAAGGAAATTTCCATGTTGCCAAGTTTAGGCAATTTAATTATTTTAATCAATCTACATGATTATATGCCAGACTAGGTTTCGTTAAAAAATAAATACCATTCTAATTTGTATAATTTTTGTATTTTCAACTGTTGAATTTACGTAAGATAATTATTCATGAATTATTATTTTATGTGTTCTGATAATACCTAAATGTAGGTATGTATGTACATTTAAAGTTTGAAACTTGAGTAGTCCACACGGACGAAGTCGCGGGCATCAGTGTTCCCACTAGATTACAACATGGGGTTATTCAACGGGCGGACCAACAAATTCCTAAAAGGCCGGCAACGCATCGGCAGTTCCTCTGGTGCTGCAAATGTTCATGGGCGGCGGTAATCACTTAACATCAGGTGACCCGCCTGCTCGTTTGCTCGCTATTTCTATTTTTTTTTAAATCAGCTAGTTTTCGATATAAATTCAAAGAAAAGGTCAGTGAAACGCTGGAGTATTTCCAGCTATTACTAAGAAATTGTATTAATATTGTACAAAGTAATATAAAGCAAAATGTTATAGATACACAATGTGTTTCTGTGCGTTTAGAATTTACTTTGCAGTTTACTGTCGTGCACTAACTTTAACGGTCCGCTGAAAGTTCAACTTTTTAATTAAACATTTCACTACGGTTGCCTTCACCAACTTGTATCTCTTACAACAATAATATTGTATTGTATTAATTGAAATTTGTTTCATATAAATAAGGTTTATTTATTAACTAGCTATAGCTGTGATAGCCTAGTGGTTTGGACATCCACCTTCTGATCGGAGGTCGGGAGTTCGATCCCGGGCACGCACCTCTAACTTTTCAGAGTTATGTGCGTCTTAAGTACATAATTAAATATCACTTGCTTTAATGGTGAAGGAAAACATCGTGAGGAAATCTGCATGCCTAAGAGTTCTTAATAATGTTCTCTAGGTTCTGTGTAACCTCTAGGCCATCACAGCTTACCTATTGGTCTGGTATAAAATCATATTTTTAGCAAAAATACTAAAATCAGCTCTAATATCATGAGGTAGCTATTAAACTTCCTAATTACTTTATTTGGAAACCAATTAAAATGATTGAGTATCAAAAAATATTAATCGGCGGAAATCGGATTAAATGTTTTGTTGAGAAAAACAGCGACCGTGAACGCAGATAAAGGGATAATTTCCCGAAGGGACTGCAAAGTACCTATAGTGCGACAGGTCGAGATGGCAATCGAGGTATGAGGCGGGGAGAAGCCTCGCACACTCGCACGGTTCTGTGCGGGTATGCGGGCCGTCCCCACCCCAATTGCCATCTCGACCTGTCGCATACTATACTTTGTCCTTTCGTAAAATACCTTATCTAAACCATTTTTCAACTCGAACAAGCTTTTATTTCGAAATATCGTCCAAAAATTTACAAACTTCAGAGGGTCAACAATCCATACTAAATGAGAAAGTGTGTTTGTCTGTTTGTCTATCTGCTACTTTTTCACGGCCCGTTTACATTTGATATACACCTACTTATAACTCAGAACTGACAAAATTTTTTTTGCCCTTTTTGTTTTCAATGTGCGATAATGGTATATAGAAGATATCATTTTGTACGCGTTAAGAATCTCCTCCTTTGTGATATTCAGTACAAAAAAAAGTAAGTAGATCATATCCCGCGCATATTTTTAATCATAAGTCTCTTGAACTACATTTCTTTCTTTCTTTCCGCCCCACTTATGTTGTAAATCAGCCCGTGCGCCCTTAATTAAGCGAAACGTATGCATCTTTATAACATACATTCGCATGAAAGAACCCCCTGTATAGCTCGCAATACGAGGCGGTCGGTGAATGCAAAACTGGTTCAAGAAAACATTTATTTTAATAAAACACGGTTCACTACTTCACTAAGTGATATGTTTACCTTACTACGGGAGGAGATTTTTTTTTTTTTTTTTTTTAATTAGATATGCCAACGATAAATTGTAACAACATTCACAAATATTAAAAACATGTCACAAACAATTCCAGTCCTACTACAATCATCAATTATAGGCATATACAGCATTACGTAAGTCTCCGATTGTGTTAACAATAAGATACCTACATTACAAACTTTTAACATAAATATAATCTACAGCTAAATTAATAGATACAATTGCTTAATTAATAAAATTAGTTGCTCATTACATAAAAATTAAATTAAATTAGATAAGAGTCAGATAAGGATAACAATTTAAAGATTAAAGATTACGACAATGTCAGCTCATTCATGGAGTACAATAATATAAGTAATAGTATTATTTTAAATGTTTTATTATTCGGAAACACTTCTTAAAACGATTCTAAACAATTGAACATAAAAATTACAGATCGAAAATATCATCTAAACCACCGCAACGAGGCAGGGTGCTGGGAACGCTGGCAGCGTTACCTCGTTGAATGGCCAGACTAATATGCTGACCGAGGTAACTGCCAGCCCTCCGGTCCCCCGTGGATTCCGCGAGACGGGATGAAAGGTCCTTAAAAAAGGATCTAGCTTCCTCGCCCCACCAACCCATGGTCTCCAACCCAAAAGGCACAAAATATGAAACTATTTTCTGTATTCTCATATTTGCGCCTCTTGGCCCATGGCCATTTTAAATGTTAGACTTGCCCTTACAAAAGTTTAAAAAAATCGGTTAAAAATATGCTCCTGAAAAAAGCATAATACACAATCGAAGATCATGTAAATGATAAAAGAGCGTAGATTTGACTTGCATTACCTACTTTTATACACGGAATAATATTCATCATCATCATCATCATGATCGACCCATCACCGGCTCACTACAGAGCGCGGGTCTCCTCTCAGAGTGAGAAGGGTTTTGGCCTTAGTCTACCACGCGGGCCATGTGCGGATTGATAGACTTCACACACCTTTGAGAACAGGAATAATATTATTGTGTATCAAATATTTGAAAAGAGCAACCGTTAAGTTTCTTACTGGTTGTGAGATGAGATTGCAGTCAAGGTCTAACTTGTATCTGAATTAAAGATTAGTTTTCTAAAGTATAAAATTAGTTAAAACTTTCAAGTAAGTATAAATGATACAGTGACGTTTTCAAACGTTTCGTTTGAGCCCATTGAGAGAGACACGTTAATTTGTATGTACCTCCCCACATCAATATGTTACGCATCTCATAAAAATATAATTTAGGTAACATGTTCAAGCGACATGTGCAAGGCGGAAATTTTACAGAAATCCCCGTTAACCTCGTTTCTACGTAACACGCGTGAAGTTACGCGTTGCTACGATATGAAGGATTATATATACAGGGTGTAACCAGAACGTTAGCAAAAACTTAGCGTTATTGTTATACTACCTAAACACAATCCAATACCAAATAACCATTTGCCTCATTTTGTCGTTTTAGTGATTTAGTATTTTCAAACCCGCAATGTATAGCATGCAAAACTCGGTTCAATTCCGCGCCTACGACGCGGCATTGACTCCGACATTACGGAACGTTTGTTGACCTCTAAGGTCAGTCAGATGTTTTATTTGTCATAATATATCGTGAAATTTTACAAAATGTGGACTTATTTTTTTTTTCGCGTTTTTTTTTGTGGTATCATCAGTCATCACCTGTCTTCGCTTTTGCCAGCGTTCTGGTTACACCCTGTATAAGTGTAATATATTAAATGTACCTTCCTCCTTAGACAATACGCCATTTTGTTGACACTTACCCCACTTATTAAGTAAAGGTGTGAGGTACCAAAATGACGAAGTACGCGTCAGGTCGAGATGGCAATCGGGCTATTAGGCGGGAGGACACCCCGCGCATCCACACAGCGCCCGCGCTTGCCCGCACTGGGTTAGCGCGGGGGCTGTGCGGGTGTGCGGTGCGTTTCCACCCCGATTGTCATCTCGACCTGTCGCGTACTATAGATTCATTACCAACGAACACTACAAGGAAAATGAAAATTCTTTTAAATTACATTTGTCACGAACATACGACTTATAAAACCAACTAACTTCCTTCGGCGTTGTTCCCATTAGAAGCCTACAAATCACGGGGTTATTCAAGGGGCGGATCAATTGGGTATTCGACTCCAATTTTTTATAGGCTTTCAGTCAAGGGCTAACTTGTAACTGAATAAAATAAAATAAAAAATCTAGAAACAGGATTTAGGTGCTGTGTATACCAATTACCACAGCATTATTATGTACCTACTAGCTTATGCTCGCGACTTCGTCCGCGTGGACTACACAAATTTCAAACCCCTATTTCACCCCCTTAGGAGTTGAATTTTCAAAAATCCTTTCTTAGCGGACGCCTACGTCATAATAGCTATCTGCATGCCAAATTTCAGCCAGATCCGTCCAGTAGTTTGAGCTGTGCGTTGATAGATCAGTCAGTCAGTCAGTCAGTCAGTCACCTTTTCCTTTTATATATTTATTACCACCACCACTACCACAGTTACTCACTGCGCCAGGGAGTTCGACAATATCATTATTCTTGTATTCTATTCGATACTTGGATAATATAAAAAGTGGTAAGACAAAAAGGTCCCCGTATGATATTACGCTCAAATGGCCTTCTCGACTAAAACTCGAGTAGAATTTCATGAAAACGACATCCATTCGAGCTAATCGCGGTAATATTGCCTTACATTGGATCTCGCGTCGCCGACGGGTAACTTGAAACTTAAGGTGGATTTCCATGGGTCGTGGTCGGAACGAATAATACACGCGGCTGACGCGAGAAGAACGCGTGCTTTATCGCGTCAGCCGCAGCGTGTTCAATATGCGCGACCAATCACTTACGCAGGTGAAATTGCTCAGCTTACAGCACCGGTACAATGTAATTGAATTTATGGGTGAATTTATGGATCTAGCTTAGATAAGCTTTGGAGAGTGGGCTCAATTACTCCACAACCTAGTTCCTGCTTCACTTTTCTACCACAGAACAGCGAAACCGTGAACATTATTGGCATCTTTATCGACATCCAATCTACCTATTCGTACAAAATATTTTTGCTATATTACTACCCATATTATAAATGCGAAAGTGTGTTTGTTTGTTGGTTGGTTTGTCCTTCAATCGCGCCACAGCGTATCAACAGATTTAACTCTAAATCCACGCAGACAAAGTCGCGGGCATCAGCTAGTAACTTATAGACAATGGTACAATATGACCATAGCAGATGGTCAATTTACCGTAATATCGTCTTCCATATACTTCACCGCACGCGTCAGTCGCTTCATGGAACTCTACTCTTTTAGATTCTTGCGTCGCCGACGGCTGGTAACTTGAAACTCACGTCTTATAGCGCAGTTACCTTTAAACTTACGCTAAAAGTTAACATTTTACAATTTTGTACTGACTTCTACTTCGCCTTCGCTTTAAACGAAGACACGTTTAAATATTACCTACTCTAAGATTACTTTTTCCATCTAAAAGTCGGTGATATTTTCTTTTCTTTTTAACTCGACGACTATAATATATTATTTTCTTCTCTTTTATTTCAACTCATCATCGCGCGCCGGTTCACTACAGAGCACGGGTCTCGGAGTGAGAAGAGTTATTGGCCATAGTCTACCACGCTGGCCAAGTGCGGATTGGCAGACTTCACACATCTTTGAGAACATTATGGAGAACTCTCAGGCATACAGATTTCCTCACGATGTTTGACTTCAGCGTTAAAGCAAGTGACTTAAAACACATACAACTCCGAAAAGTTGAAGGTGCGTGCCCGGGATGGAACCCCCAACCTTCGATTAGGAGGCGGATATCCTAACCATTAGGCTTGTAAATAAGTAAAAAAGTAGGTAAATAAAATTATAAAAAATGATTTTCAAAAAGGTGTTGGCGATAATTAAGATCTACGAACAAAAGCATATTATTCTCTCGGTTTCTCGCTGGAACGTATAAATAATTAAACTTATTTGTCTATATTCGCGTCGCACCAATTATAATATAAATTACGCCCGCAGGCCGCTCATTAGGGGAGAGTATGCGAATGATATAAAACTCAGTTTTAATTAATACATAATAAATTTAATTTAAACTTAGTAAAGAAGGATATATTATAAAAGGAAAATCCTACCTCTCTCACTGACTCATCAACGCCTAGCACGATCCTTTGGAGTTATAGTTTTTGCATTTCACGAAGACGAGTGGTTCATGCTTGTGTTTAAGTCGTATCGGTGTATGTAACGTACACTGAATGTGTGCGTTAGAGAGCGCTTGCTCGCGACTGATTGGTCCGACATGCACGCACACTTACGCAATGGCCCCGATTCTCTAGTCTCTCTCTAAACTAAATTTAGAGTATCTGCATCCTTTTCTTTTAACTAATGCTAAAAAAGGAACGGAACATGACTTTCACATTTAAAGACTCTAAATTTTAGTGCACAATAGAAATTTAAACAGTAGATTCGCGAGTGCGTGCTAAAATCACGGGTTTTACCATCTAAAAATTAAATTAAGAAATGTCAAACTGCTTCTGTCCTTTTCATATTACAATAGTAAGAAAAGGGTCTCTAAAATTAGGTTGTGCTTAGAATCGGTGCCAATGTCCATGTAAACGACGTAACCACAAGCAAAGTTCACTCGCCTTCGTGAATTGCAAGAACTGTAGTAAGCTGAAACATGACCCACTAATTTACACAAAATATAAATTTATGATTATTAATCCTAGTAATAAATAAGTAGGTACTTGAAAATGAAAAAATATGATTTTAAAAATTCTGTAAAAAAAACTAGCTGATGCCCGCAACGCTGGAGCATAGATGTGTATATTTTGTATATACACATAGATGTGTATATTTTGTATATACACACATAGATGTGTATATTTTGTATATACACACATAGATGTGTATATTTTGTATATACACACATAGATGTGTATATTTTGTATATACACACATAGATGTGTATATTTTGTGTGCAAACCTGGCCACTTGTGCGATGTCGTTTTGTTCGTGAGCAGCCATCTATATCTACGCGACAGGTCGAAATGGCAATCGAGGAGGGAACGCCCTGGGCGTGCGGGCGGGTGACGTGCGGGTGTGCGGAGCGTCCTCCAGCCTTATACCCTGATTGCCATCTCGACCTATCCTGCGTCAATGTGGTTCCTCCTTTTAATGCCTATAAAACTGACAGCATGTCATAAAAGAAAATTCATTTCCCGCCATCAGAAACGCTTTCTTGTAGAGCAACACGAAAATTACATATTTTGCTCAATAGCGCGCTAATTTCCCGGGAGACCTCCAAACACTTTGTACCTATAACTTATTAGGTTTTTCTATTTGATATCAGGTTCGCGCTTGGCTGCGATCTCACCTGATGGTAAGTGACAATGCAATCTAAGTTGTTTTGGCACTGGAAGGAGGCACTAGTCGGGTTTGAAGCGGCATCATATCGGAATGCTAAACTTTGTTGGTAGTATACAATTTAGTGATGTAACGGACGCGAATGAGAATGCGAATATTTGCTGCCAACATTATAGAATAATATTATAAATGCGAAAGTGCGTCTGTCTGTCTATGTGCTAGCTTTTCACGGCCCAACAGTTTAAAACCCATATTCACAATAAAGAAATTTGAATTGAATTGAATTGAAAAGATTTTGTTGAAATTTTGTACAGAGTTAGCTTACATCCCGGTGAAGAACATAAACTACTTTGTATCCATGTAAATCAAAGAGTTCCCAAAAACCTAAATCAACGCGGACGAAGTCGCAGGCATCATCTAGTAAGAAATAATTATTTGCTAAATGAACCCAACCGGGAAAAATCCGGGACCTTCCGCTTATTAGGCACCGCCGCATTACCGAGGTCGTAGCAACATTGGTTCAATGGCGCCTCATGTGTTAATTTCCCGGGAGGTTTCCCAATACTTTGTACCTACCTACTTTATGTTTCACTTCACGCATCTTGTCTTCGCTATCCTTGATAACAACAAGACATTATATTATCAATTATTATACATAGTACAGTTCTTGCAATTCACGAAGGCGAGTGAACTTTACTTGTGGTTACATCGTATACACGTAGTGTGTAAGTGTGTCGCGTAATCAGTCGCGAGCAAGCGCTCGCAAACGCACACATTTACTGTACCTCCAAAAAAGGTTGATTATTCACCAGTATAGGTCAAGAGCCCCCCAAACAACATTTAGCTAAACTTGTACGGAACCCGTCTCTCCTCCTAAATAATTACACGAGTGGTAAAACAAATTATACGACCATGACTATCTGCGGAAATTACTCTCTTTTACAGCGCGTCTTATGCGAGTAACTACCTCTACAGAGGGGAAGGTACAGGTATCTACGAAACTGCGATACCCCTTCCAGGTTAGCCCGCTTCCATCTTAGACTGCATCCTCACTTACCATCAAGTGAGATTTCAGTCAAGGATTAACTTATATATAAATATACAATGAACCAAAAGCTTAATTTGCTTTAATCCGCTGAAACAGGTCGAATCTGTATGGTGCAACATGCACCGCCCGCATGGATTTGTGTGGTGATGCGTGGTGGTGCGTTTCCTGCATGTTTAGCAGTGGGAGGGCGGGCGGTGCATCTCGCATGCTGCATATTGCACCATACAGATTCGACCTGTTTCAGCGGATTATAGCAAATTAAGCTTTTCGTTCATTGTATATCATGGATTTCCGCAAAGTAACGCCTGCTTCTATGGTATATGGGTACAACATTGTATCCGAATAAAAAGAAATAAAAAAAAACTACAAGGAATAATGTGCCTCGTAGATATGAGATTTTACATCCAATTTTGATAGAATTTATTGGTTTGTTGATTTATTTGGTTTGTTGGTTTGTTGGTCTGTCCTACAATCACGTCGCAACGGTGTAACGGTTTGACGTGATTTTTTGCACGGGTATTGATAAAGACCTGGGGTACTTATCATGCTGGAAAATAAAAGAGTTACCGCAGGATTTTTAAAAAAATTAACTCCACGCGGACAGAGTCGCGGGCATCAGCTAGTAAAAAATAAATTAATGCTTCTACTTTCACTTATTTCACATGCAACAGCAGGTGCCAGCCCTATCAGAATAGGTAATGACGTTCTTACGAAGCTACCACTCTGTACGGATTTTTACTCATTGTATTATGACCGCAGTACAACGAAGCAGAAATATTATTGTGTTACGTATTTTGTAATAAAGTGCTTGCGAGGCGCCCTCTTTCATAGCTTTTTGCGTAAACACAAACTTGAGACAACTTTTTTTAATATTTATAGCAACGTAAAAGGCCCCCTAGCGGGCTATTTTAAAATCTCTATTTTGCCCGTAGATAGAGTAATAAAGGTAGATTGAAGTACTGTGTAACCGCGTATGAGATAGCGATAGCACGACGTAACGATGAATAACACGACAAATTATTACCATTGTTTAGTAGTCATATTTGTATTAACCGATCTACAATATTTGTATTAAACATTTTTATGTGAAAACAAGTAAATAACTAATGAGAAATACAATTACGCCACGAATTCTCAAAGTTTGTTTTGCAACTAAAGTTGCATTCCTTGTATGTATTCTTGAAAAAAACCAGTTACACGATAAGGGACAAAACATAAGTTAGCTGCGTCTCTGTTTATCACATTAGGAACTTTATCTGAGCTCTCTTTTTAGTGTGAATGAGAAAGCAAACGTTCCTGTATCTACCTTTAATTTCTCTATCTACGATTTTGCCATGTTTAATTTAAAAAGTATAGTTTGCGGCAGAAAGTAATGTATACATCGACCTTTAGAAGGAGATAGCAGATTTGTAGAGTATTGCCTCTGTCGTTGAGACCGACAAAACGTCATATAGGTATGAGTGACAGAGACTCTACAAAGCCAAAATGTCATACTAAAGGCCGATGTACATTACTTTCTGCCGCGTACTGTAAAATTTTGCATTCACTGTATGACCTCGGACTTATGGCAATTTTCGTTGTATACAATTTCTAAACTGTAAACTAAAATGAGAGGTTATAAAAAGTCTATCGGTTGCTGATGATGATGATGATATTTCATAGCTTAAATACTTTTAAAAGTTAGAACAGATTAAATTCTGGACTCCCGAAACGAAGGCGGACGCCTTAACCACTAGACTATTCCGATATGGAAAAGTGTACATTAACACGTAGGTACAGTACGCTACGCGCCGTAAAATAATGTCAATCGGCCTTTAGAATGACATTTCGGCTTTGTAGAGCTTTGCCATTTTGTCGGTCTCAACGACTGAGACAATGCTCTGCAAAAGCAAATCCGCTTTTTCCTTCTAAAGCTCGATGTACATTATTTCCTGCCGCGTACTGTATAACAATTTCAATAAAAAATGATTTTGACTTTACCCCTGTAGGATAACTGAGTTTTGAACATTGCAATGCAAAGTGGAATTAAAAGTTTATTCGAAGCTAATATTTTGTGTGTGTAGGCAGGTTATCTGGCCTGGTTTTGCCGTGACATCTTTTTGTGGAGCAGGCGTACACGGCCCATATGCGATTGTGTTCTAGCTTTTCCAGTTTTTGTGTCTATTTTTCTCTCGTCGCATCCGCATTGTAAGATAGTATGTCTAGTGAAAGCTGATCATTGACTTATAATTGTAGCTATAGACGAGGGCTCACAAACGAATTGACGTCGCTCAAGTGGCCAATGGATCCGAGACATGGTCGCTAACTATGGGCCTCATAAGAAAGCTCAGAGTCACTCAGCGGGCGATGGAGAGAGCTATGTGCGGAGTTTCTCTACGTGATCAAATCAGAAATGAGGAGATCCGTAGGAGAACTAGAGTAACCGACATAGCTCAACGGGTTGCGAAGCTGAAGTGGCAATGGGCAGGGCACATAGTTCGTACAACCGATAGACGTTGGGGTCCCAAGGTGCTAGAATGGCGACCTCGCACCGGAAGACGCAGCGTTGGAAGACCCCCACTAGGTGGACGACTCAGACGAGTCGCAGGGAGCCGCTGGATGGCGGCGGCGCAAGACCGTGGCGTGTGGAAGTCCCTACAAGAGACCTATGTCCAGCAGTGGACGTCTATTGGTTGATGATGATGATGAAGTGGCCAATAGGTAGTTACATGTGATGTTAGGTATCCTTGTATCCATTTAATCATATAAATGTTGATGTTTTGCATATGGTTTGTAGTTTTTTCTTTGAAGTTAAAATATAAGGAGGCGTTCACCAGCAGTGATTAATATAAGTTTTTTCCTCTGAAACGCGCGTTAGTTTTTTGTTAGGTCCGGTCTCCTTCTAAGCGGAGTGGAAAGAACATGTGTAAGTCAACCAATCAGATTTTTAAAAGATGACGTGATAATTTTTCACGTATACTTCCGTATTTCAGTATTTCGCTTTAACTGTATATGTATGAAACTGTATTCTCAAACTAATTTATCGTTCAACTGATGCAACGCAGATAAAAAAATAAAAAAAACCGGCCGGCCGGCACCGGCACCAAAAAGTATTATTATGGAACTATATTAACTCTTGTATACATAATATATTCGGTAATAAATTAAATTATTTTTCAATTTTTAGTGTTTGTGTATCGAAGTCGGTTTTTATTTTTTTTGTAATTTTTTTTTATTTCACAATTTTTAGTGGCCCCATGGAATTATGCTATGACTGGTTAAAAATCTACTGTTTACTAAGCTATTACACTGATCGCGAGCAATTTACTCTTATCCGTTGAGGAGTTCCAGTATCTATCTTCGAAGATGTGCATCAGATCTTCACCAAATTTAAATGGGACCAACTTTGAAGTATACCCTTTCAAACAAAAAAAGAAGAAAAAATTTATTTATTTATTTATAAAAAAAAAAAAAGATTCCGACGAATTGAGAACCTCCTCCTTTTTTTGAAGTCGGTTAAAAATACGCAACGAATTGAGAATCTCCTACTATTTTGGAAGTTCTAAGGAGGGTAAAATATTGATGAACTTTTGTATGGAAAATCCAATTTTAAAGCAGTCGAAACAAAAAAGTAGTTTTATAAAGGAAGAGCAACGGAGCCGATATAAAAGAGTGTGTGGTGTTGAAAACGCATTTGATAAACGCGAGTACGCTTTACCTACCCTACCTACTAGTGTTTTGAATATTTTTGCTCGCTTAAACATGAAACTGGGTTAAAATTATCACGGAAATGAAAAGTGAAGGGTATTCCAGCGGTTAAATATTAAATTCATGTCATTATATCACATAATTTAATTCATTCAGAGATTCCCTTTACCTATT
The DNA here is from genome assembly GCF_902806685.2 of Maniola hyperantus. Lineage (NCBI taxonomy): Eukaryota > Metazoa > Arthropoda > Insecta > Lepidoptera > Nymphalidae > Maniola > Maniola hyperantus. The sequence goes on from NC_048553.1 coordinate 13,274,476, forward strand.
ATACAGGGTGTAACCAGAACTCTGGCTAACAACGAACACAGGTGCTAGTACCTACTGATGATTACTGATGTGATACCACAAATAAAGGCAAGAAATATACTAAACAAATCCTTTAATTTTGTAAAAGTTTACGATATGTTGCAAATAAAACATCTGACTGGTGCTAGAGGTCAACGAACGTTGCGTAAGTAGGCCACTCGGAGTCAATACCAGCCGCGTCGTAGGCGGGGCATTGATCCGAGTTTTGCATGCTATACAATGCGGGTTTGAAAAATACTAAATCACTAAAACTATAAAATGAAGCAAATAGTTATTGGTATTGTATTGTGTTTAGGTAGTATAACAATAACGCTAAGTTTTTGCTAGCTTTTTGGTTACATCCTGTATAGACGAGGAACAAGGCCGAATTTTTCGGAATTCATAGGAAATAGATAGAGGAGTTGTATTTGCCCTGAGTGAAGCGCGGGCGGTCTCTAACCGCCGAGTTTCTTGCTGGTTCTTCTCGGTAGGAACGGCATTCCGAACCAGTGGTAAATTAAAACTACCTGACTATTCATAAGCACTTTTAAAAAGTTTACATGAATAAAAAAACATTCTATTCTATTCTATTCTACTAGTAGAGTTACTTACATAAATACTGGAGAAAAGTACTATTTATTGACTATACTTAAGTGAATATTAATGGAAAAATATACACGTTGACTTGAGAACCTCGCCCTTTTATCAGTCATTTATTTAAAAAAATAAAAGTTCTTCGAACATAAAGGGGAATAGATATAACGGACTGTAAGTAATAAGTAAAATTATAAGAAGACTTTTTCTTTAAAAGAAAAGTTAAATTTATAAAAAAGGAAATTACCTCTTGTTTATTTGTTTACTATGTAAATATTTTATTTTATTTTATATCAATGGTTAACAAATAAACTATTAATAAACTTAAATCTAAAAAAAAACAACATTAATTCGTTTACTTGTTTGTTTGTTGGATGAATCAAACAAAGTAGGTTTACTTACCATTTACTCCTGAATTTTAAAACAAACACAATTTTGTTCTATACGGGTCACATTTTAAAATTAAAAGCTTTTCATAAAATATGCCTATTCTAACCTCGTCCCTTTTTTAATTTTGTTCTTTTGTTTTTTAATTACTTTTTAAATTAGACTTTGAAAAACCTTACTGCAATCCAAGACTTCGCCATAAAACTTAACAATTATTTCGAAAATAATTAAGAGTCGCAAACAAAGGTCTCTCTCACACATTTTCAAATTGCACTTTGTTTAAACATTTTACATAGGTACAGAGTCAGTCTGAAAGAGTGGAATAAAAAACTGCTTCATAATATACGACTTTTAAAGCATCGCTGCTTTTTAGGGTTCCGTACCTCAAAAGGAAAAACGGAACTCGTATAGAATCACTTTGTTGTCTGTCTGTCTGTCGGTCTGTCAAGAAACCTACAGGGTAGGTACTACCGGTTCACCTAGAATCATGAAAATGGCAGGTAGGTCTTATAGCAGACATTAGGGAAAAAATCTGAAACCTTGAATTTGTGGTTACATCACACAAAAAAAAATTGTGGTCATGAACTAATAATTAGTATTTTCAATTATCAAAGTATGATAACTAGGTATATATCAAATGGTGTATCATAATATGAAAAGGCTTCACCTGTGCATTCTAAAACAGATTTTTTCTACTACTACTACTACGGCTACTTTTTATCCCGAAAAATCAAAGAGTTCCCACGGGATTTTTAAAACCTAAATCCACTCGTACGAAGTCTCGGGCATCAGCTAGTTTTCTATGATTACACCTTAGCAACTTAGATTTCGCTACTTACACAGAATTATAATGTTATTAGGTTTATTTTTCCACCCTTTCAACCCATCGTCGGCCTCTGAGCAACGGGTCTCTTCTTAGAATGAGAAGGGTTTAGGCCATAGGTCACCACGCTGGTCAAGTACAGATAAGTAGACGGACTTCACACACCTTTAAAAACATTTAAGGAGAACTTTCAGGCATGCAGATTGCAGGTTTCCTCACGATATACTTATTCGTTCACCGTTTTATTTATATTCCTACCTAGATATTTTTACTTTAATCTGGCCCTGCAGCTGCTTCCTTAATAAAACTACTTTTTTTGTTTCACGCGTATACAATATACTTCCTCGTTAATTAAGGGGAGACGGCAACGCTTATTTTATTCCATATCACGGCGAGAATGTAAAAAGACTGGCCAAGCGCGAGACGGACTCGCACACGAAGGGTTCCGTACTGTCGTACTAGAAATAACACTTTTTTAATTTTCATGGCGGTCATTTTGAAATTTTCATTATTTTTTTGTCATAGCGGCAATAGAAATTATCTACACTATCTGTGAAAATTTCAAGTCTCTACCTAATTCGGTTCACGAGATACAGTCCGCTGACAGACCGATGAACGTACGGACGGATAGCGGAGTCTTAGTAACAGGGTCCCGTTGGCACAATTCGGGTACGGAACCCTAAAAACTTAAAACGCGACGGTGCTGCCACGGGTATAAAAGACGGCTACATATTTTATGCAGACAGTTCGTCCAATTTAAAAAGTGCGAGGAAGCCTTTTGTTGGCGTCTCTTAATTATTTTTCAAAATTGTTTGGCGCCACAGCTCCGCGAGGTGTTTTTGTTTACCCTGAGTGGAAAAGGAGTTTCAAATTAAAAATCAAGCTTTTCATCAGTTTTTCTATGAAATAAAAATATGTTTTTTCAAGTTTTTTTAAGGTCTGCCAAGTAGATAAAAAGCTTGATTGGTCGTATGTGGACACGGTTAGCCAAGATTCGAACAATTTTGGAAAAAATATTATGAGCGAAAACAATTAGGTTTTATCTCTGGGAAAAATATGTTTAAGGTAAGTACTACCTATTCAATTCTGTGAAATAGATATCGTTAATTTTAAGTTAGTAAGGTTTATTTAAGTTTAAGAACCTGCAGGTTTGGCACGTAGCGATGGCAAGAGACCAGACGGTATGACTCTTGTCCCGTGGAAGCAAGGTAGGTCGCTTGTGTGGGATGCCACGTGTGGGATACACTGGCGCTGTCACACGTACAGGCGACCTCCGTGGCGGCCGGAGCGGCGGCTACTAAGGCAGAAAGGGCCAAGAGGCGCAAATATGAGAATATAGAAAATAGTTTCATATTTGTGCCTTTTGGGGTGGAGACCATGGGTTGGTGGGGCGAGGATGCCAGATCCTTTTTTAAGGACCTTTCGTCCCGTCTCGCGGAATCCACGGGGGACCGGAGGGCTGGCAGTTACCTCGGGCAGCATATTAGTCTGGCGATTCAACAAGGTAACCCTGCCAGCGTTCGGCACCCTGCCTCGTTGCGGTGGTTTAGATGATATTTTCGATCTGTAATTTTTATGTTCTAGAATAAGTTTGGTATTTTTGTTTATTGTAATTTCTAATAAATTAAGATTGTATTATTTAAGTTTGTATGTTTTAATTTAATATTTTTTAAGTAGGTAATTTTAATTTAGATTTAAGTTTATTCAGAAACTAAAATATATTAAAGGGGGGTGAAATAGGGGTTTGAAATTAATGTGTGGTACAGCTTTAAAAAATAAACGTTTTTCTTCTTCATCTTCTTCTTCTTAAATTTGTGCAGTCCAACCGGACGAAGTCGCGAGCATAAGCTAGTTGAAATATAAAATTGCTAAAAACGTTTGGAACTGCAACATAATCTGTAGAGACAATGAATCCAATTTAAACTAAACTAGCTACGTGCGAATAAAATTCTTTTGTTTGCGATACTTAATTATTTTCAGAACTCTATAGTTCTCCATTTTACTTCAGAAGAAGAATGATTAGGATATTGATGAATGTTCAAGAGGAGTTTATTCGTAGCTCTTACAACCGTAATTTGGCTCTCATTTGATTGGTTAATCAAACTCAATGGAAGTAGGTAGGTACAGTACGCGGCAGAAAATAATGTACATTGACTTTTAGAATGAGATTTCGGCGTTGTCTCTGTCATTCATACCGTGACGTTGACGTTCTGTCGGTCTCAACGACAGAGACAATGCTCTTCAAAACCGGTATCTTTTTCTAGGTCGATGTACATTGTTTTCTGCCGCGTACTATAGCCAAATTCTGTGGATGGCATTTAAGCAGTGGCGTGCAGGTCATAGAGGCATAAATGCACTGCTTACCCCAGTTCTAAGCTCAATGCATATTTTTCATTATGACCTGCCAGTAAACAGGTTCCTACCTAACTAATGCCTACCCTAGCTTAAAAGTATGTGCACGCCACTGCATTTAAGCTATATTTCGTGATGGTAATTAAGCGATTTTTAATAAGAAATAGAAATAGAATGAATAGCATGGGGTTATTCAAGGGGCGGACCAACAAATTCCTAAAAGGCCGGCAACGCATCGGCGGCTCCTCTGGTGCTGCAAATGTTCATGGGCGGCGGTAATCACTTAACATCAGTTGACCCGCCTGCTCGTTTGCTCGCAATATCTATTTTTAAAAAATAGAAATTCTTTATTTGCATAATGTGTGTCACAAAAGATGATAATTATTATAACTTCCGATATTTTAAAAAAATCGTTTAAAATCGCCTAATTAATCGTGGTATGTACCCGTTTTATACAATGCAATATGTCTTAAGCCTATCACCGTATTTTTTTATTTACTAAAATATACTATTTTTGGCCTTTATTATTAAGGCTCAGCCAAAGCCCAGCTGCGCGTCTCAACTCCTTGTGAAAATTCCTAAACCATTTTCCATATTACAAATATTTGTCAAATAAAGAGAACCGCGAGTAGAAAATCTTGTAGATTTTACTTGAGTCTCCGACCGTATTGAGAATTCCACATTTCTTTATATTTCCTAGAAAACTCAAGGAATAGCATTTTCCACGTTATAAATTTTCACAGCCCATTTCACCGGTTTCGGGTCAATTTTTGAAAAATACTTTGCATTAGAGTAGAACAGGCTGTACCAGTACCACCATGAAATTCATGGGTCAAACCAAGGGATCTCTATAAGAGATCCCTTTAGTGCTTCCCTGTCCATTTCTTATCCTTTTCTTTTAGCTCGTTTATTCGTATTACAAACTAGCTTATGCTCGCGACTTCGTCCGCGTGGACTACACAAACTTCAAACCCCTATTTCACCCCCTTAGGGATTGAATTTTCAAAAATCCTTTCTTAGCGGATGCCTACGTCATAATAGCTATCTGCATGCCAAATTTCAGCCCGATCCGTCCAGTAGTTTAAGCTGTGCGTTGATAGATCAGTCAGTCAGTCAGTCAGTCAGTCAGTCAGTCATTCAGTCAGTCAGTCACCTTTTCCTTTTATATATTTAGATAAACGAACGATATATTACGAATCCATACCAACATTATAAATGCGAATGTGTGTCATTCTGTCAGTCTGTCTTCTGACAATTAGTATGACGATCGCAATCATCTCTGATTGGTAGAAACCATAAATTCAGCCAATCGCAACAATTGTGATTGTAATAATAATTATTATTGATGCAGGTTTTCCGGAATACGGTATTTGACAACTAGTCAAATCAGTAACTTTTTATCAAACGTCAAAACGCGCGCTTGGTATGCGAAATTCTATGAAATATCGGTGTGTGACGGCAGAATCATTTGACGTACTTTTTTTAGGTTAATCGATAATTTAAAATGGTTATTACACTTAAAACCAACAAAGGACGTGGATTTTACGTATTTTGGAAGACCCTCTATTTAATAATCACTGAGAAATAATTTATTTTTGATGTAGTCAAATACCCAGTTGTAAATGTAAACCTGTCTTTCAAAAACATGGGATATTAATAAATATGCAATTAATAAATAATCTAATCTAATCTATCTTTTCAAGTCAGCTAAGAAAAATAGATTAAATATGATATTATGTTCAAGATCAAGTCCTCAAGGTCTATATAATTATTTTGGCAGAAATACTGTTACGTAACATAATATCGTTAGGAAGTTTTGCTTTCACGTAAACATAATTAACACGTAAAAAAGTTTTCCCAGTCGAAGTGAGGGAAACGTGTAGCATTAGGAATGGTATCTACACATACATAAAAAGTTACTGGCGCCCCGGCCCGGCTTCGCATGGGTGCAATGTAAATACTAATGTGGTGTCAATCCTACTTTTTTCTTGAATTACTCTATCTATTGGTGAAAACCGCATTAAAATCCGTGGCGAAGTTTAAAAGATCCACGCGTTCAAACAAACAGACAACGGGAAGCGACTTTATTTTATACTATGTAGAGAAGACTAATAATATAAATATTAGGTTAGGTATGAAATCGGCTTCGTTTGCGCAAAATTCGGGTCAAGATGTGCATATAATTCATAATTGGTGTATAGTCCGCACAAAATGACTTCTCACGCGCCATCATAACACTATGGGTCAACTATCATGTCAAAAGTATGGTTCACCTTTGAAAATATGGTTTTTGTTACATATTATTGTATAAAAGGAAAAGGTGACAGACTCACTGACTGACTATTGAAACGCTTATTATGCGTACAAATTGACTTATCACGCGCCATTTGAACTTTATGTGTCAATTGTCATGTCAAAAGTTTAGTCCCTACTAGCTTCTGCTCGCGACTTCATCCGTGTGGACTACACAAAATTCAGGGTTTCTGTTCCCCTCAGGGTTGGATTTTCAAAAATCCTTTCTTAGGGGATGCCTATGTCATAATAGATAGCTGCATGCCAAATTTCAGCCCGATCCGTCCAGTAGTTTCAGCTGTGCGTTGATAGATCAGTCAGTCAGTCACCTTTTCCTTTTATATATTTAGACTAGATGATGCCGGTAACTTCGTGCGCGTGGATTTGGGTTTTTAAAAATTTAATGGGAACTCTTTGATTTTCCGGGATAAAAAGTAACCTATGTCCTTTCCCGGGATGCGAGCTATCCCTGTACCGAATTTCGTCAAAATCGGTTGAACGGTTGGGCCGTGAAAGGCTAGCAGACAGACAGACATTAGGGCAGGCAGATAGACAGACAGACACACTTTCGCATTTATAATATTAGTATGGATTAGTATGGATTATGAGCCGTCGCTTTTCATAATATTTAGGTATCAGATTGATCCTCCGTGCTCGCACTGATATAACTGATAAGGGCATAATTTCCCGGAGGGATGCGGAAGCACACTGTCCTATCTTTTATCTCGTCCCGGCTATTTCTCAGCTTAAATAGGCTTTTCCATGGCTTTAGGATGACACTTCAAGGACTTTCATGATAAACCGTCCATAATGTTCTATATTAATTACAGACAGTATTATGCACAGAGGAAGACATGTTGTGCCGACCCCACGTAGCGTGGGATAAGGTAAGGAAGAAGAAGATTATGCACTATACACAGTGAAATTTTAATAGTTGCAGCGGCAGAACGGTCGGCACTCAGTAGTATTATAGAAACATAGAGTTAATTTTAATAAATAGAAATAATTTTGTTTTGAAATCATCAACTCGAAAGCGTGAGAAACAATAGTAATTCAGTAGACATAACGTAAATAGTATGTGCATCCACTCAAACTACGCTGCCGATATGGTGAAAATGTTTAGAGCAAAATAAGCTCTCATACGTAGTGTCTAGTGATATGGCATAAACTAGCCTGCGTGCACTCGGTACTATTGGTTCGAGGTCTTTTTCGAGTTTGGCTTTTCTCGATTGTAAACATTGTTTTGATTTTTCGCGTTTTTTTTTTGGTGTTATCATATTAGTAATCACTAGTAGTATCGCCTATTTTGGTTTTTGCTAGCGGTCCGGTTACACACTGTATACATTTACTACGAACTAGCGTCGTTCCTATTTCGTATTATTATTTGCCCTATATTTCCAGAACCCAAGGGACTTTTCCGATATCCTGTTTTAAGGGACGCTTAAGAAATACTTGAAAGGAATTCTGTGACATAATATAAAGCTAGCGGCTTACGGTTTTGGAGAGTTCTTGTTGTAAGATTTATTGGGATTTCGCGAATATTAAAGTAGGTATTTAATATTAAATATCTTGTTTGATCTTTATCACAATAAATTATTATTGCTATCCATATTTTCTATACACAAATATGAATAATAATGATATTATAGGTGGACCAGAATCTCATGAAAGTATTTCGGAGTTGGCCTGTACTCTGTGAGTATTCTGTGTACATAGTGCACTGTGGTGAATATTGTGGTGAATTATTAATATTCACCACAGAGTACTGTCAGCAATACTGACTAAATTACTAGCTATTTTAGCTTATTTTTAAAGAATTGGTTTGAATTTAAAGTAATTATCAAGATTATCAATTTATTTATTAAAGTTAGTTTAATGGTTTCATGAATTGGACATTATTTGACTCATCCGATGTCATGCGATTTGTGGCGGGGCAGCCATTTTGAATCGATTTGTATAAATGCGGGTGTCTGTCGGTTTTTAAGGCAGTCTCTCAGACTCGAGACTCGACGACTATTAAATACTTTTTGTGTTTAGGTCGCTATTTCAATCAAGTGGTTGTAATAGCAATTATTCCCTAATCAAGTTAATATTTCAGTTAGGTTAGTTTAAAGACTAAAACTCTCGATAAGCCTCTACGCGTTGTGATCTATATCCGCGCGCATGTTTAATATGAGAGGACTTATCTAAAAATACCCAATTATTCACCTGCTTTTCTGACGGACTCTTTTAGTTCTATGTACATGGGGTGTTCTCGGAGTACAGTGTTGCTAAATTTTCAATTTCATTTAATGAAATTCTGGTTTACCTATAACAGCTAGCAGATCAGCCCCCCAATTGTGTAAGAAAAACGTATTCATCGTTATCGTAATCGTCAACCTTCAACTTCTGCCCTTTGATTGGTTGTGAAAAAATACGAATTTGCATGGGTATAGATAAAGACCTGGAGAGTGACATCTAGGCTACTTTTATCCCGGAAAATCAAAGAGTTCCCACGGGATTTTTAAAAACCTAAATCCACGCGGACGAAGTCGCGGGCATCAACTCGTAGATAATACCTAAAATAATGATGTAATGATACTATTTTGGAACGTATTGATGGCTGACTTGTCGGCACATCTGCAGACGCTTTAAGAACTAGACCACGCCGAATAATCTCGATGGATGATCGAGTATTGGAGCGGAGATAAGGTTGCGGGTGCCGCGGCTTTGTCTGCCTTTATCTGCAGGAAGTCGTCTGCTCGCTTATTGCTTTCTGCCTCATGAATATGAAAGATGAACAAAAGGATCTAAAGGGATATATTACTTACTCATTTACTAGGGTTTAATTGAGACTGCGACCATGTGTTTGACGATCTCCCTAGCGCAGTGGTAAGCGCTGTTGTGTTGTTGGTGGGAGGTGGGAGGGAGGTTTTATCCCGGGAAATTAAAGAGTTCCCACGGGATTTTTAAAAACCCAAATCCACGCGTATGAAGTTGCGGGCATCACGTGCAATTTATAATTTAAAACCGCGCGATTCCCTACGAGAGATATTTTAGGAAATAGGTATTCTTACAGTAGCTTCCCAATATATTTACAATAATATAATTTTTGTACGACAAAACATTCACAGTTACAAAAAATCAGTGATCTCCATGATAGGCAAACTAGAAACAGAAATAAGCTGGCTACTCCTGCGCTCCGCCTCTGGAAGGTGCGAAAGTCATTTGTGGGAATGAGTGTAATATTTTATAATAAAATTCCACAACCAATTTTAGACTTGCCTTTACACAAGTTTAAAAAATGTGTTAAAAGTATGCTCCTAAAAAAAGCATATTATACAGTCGCAGACTATGTAAACGATAAAAAAGCTTGGATTTGACTCGCTCCAGCAATGCACGGGGCTGCAATGGCTTGTATAGTACGGTATAATAACATTGTAAATTGAAAAATTAAAAAGAGCAACCGCCGAGTTTCTTGCTGGTTCTTCTCGGTAGGAACGGCATTCCGAACCAGTGGTAAATTAAAACTACCTGACTATTCATAAGCACTTTTAAAAAGTTTACATGAATAAAAAAACATTCTATTCTATTCTATTCTATTCTATCAGCTAGTCCTGAGCTTAAGGATTCAAATCTCGGAAGGGTCTGCTATACGTGCTAACGACTAACGACTCTCCCACATATTTATCCCACCGTGACCATACTGTTCCTCGTTATTTATTATTTTGCACTACATGTTGGCTTTACTTTGTAAGTTTATTAGGGTTCCGTACCTCAAAAGGGAAAACGGAACCCTTATAGGATCACTTTGTTGTCTGTCTGTCTGTCGGTCTGTCAAGAAACCTACAGGGTACTTCCCGTTGACCTAGCATCATGAAATTTGGCAGGTAGGTAGGTCTTATACCAGACATTCGGGAAAAAATCTGAAAAATGTGAATTTGTTGTTACATCACACAAAATAAATTAAATTGTTGTCATGAACTAACGATTAGTATTTTCAATTTTCGAAGTAAGATAACTATATCAAGTGGGGTATCATATGAAAGGTTTTCATCTGTGGATTCTAAAACAGATTTTTATTTATTTTTATGCATCACAGTCCTTTCTATAGCTTTTCCTTTTATATATTTAGATAGTATACTGGACCGTATAAACTATTTCGCTAACAAAGTCGGTAATTTTCCAATTCAATGAGCATGATTTTATTCATTAAGTTAGGAATAACGAGATCCGTACAGTTGCCCAACATAAATGTGCCGAAACTCAGCAACTTTTCGATCCGGCGGCCATTCGGCACGCTAACGAGCCTTTTGGATGTTTATTTAATTATCATATTTCATAATTTTTTAACAATGTTATCCTCTGTTACGGCCTAATGGTTAGAATTTTAATGGTTTCAAACGAAGGAAGATATTCGGCTCACGTAATATCGCTACTGGCGCTTGTTATTTCGTAGCAGGTAATATTTTTGAAAAACTCGAGAACACACCTTAGACGGCCATACTTTGGATATGTTTTCGTAAAAGTCCCGCAAATTGCTATTGCGCTGGAACCATGTCTCATTAACATCGAAATGACGTTATTTTGACGTCAGCCTGAAATAAAAATATACCATCAGCTCGAAACTTCAGTCTAGTACTGACGTCACTAAAATGGCGGCCACTCTGGGAGGAGACCCGTGCTCTGTAATGAGCCGGCGATGGGTTGATCATGATGGTGATGTAGTACTGATATTTTAGATAATAGGTATTATATTTTGATTGACCACAATCACACCTGATGGTAAGTGATGTAGTGCCACACCGGCCGGCGCGGTATTCTTCGTTTACATTTCCTATTATCTGTATAAATGTGTTTGCGAGGAACATTCGTCATTCCTCGGTTCGCCAAATCCCCAGATGTATAATTTAATATCTAGGGGCGAAAGAAAAATGGACGAATTTCATAAATGGAAAACGTTTTTATCGTCATCTTATTCAGTTATGGTACTTACAATGGAAAAAGCCTATTTTTTTATATTTTTTATTCAGTACAGTTAGCCCTTGACTGCAATCTCACCTGGTGGTAAGTGACGATGCAGCCTAAGATGGAAGCAGACTAACCTGAAAGGGGTATGGCAGTTTTTAATAAGCCCATGCTTTCTACACGGGATCATACCGGAACTCTTAATCGCTTGGCGGCACGGCTTTGTCGGTAGGGTAGTAACTAGCCACGGCCGAGGCCAGACCAGAAATTTAGAAATCATAAAATTCCGAATCCCTGCCGGGAATCGAACCCGGGACCTCCCACTAATAAGACCACAGCGCGTACCACTGCACAAGGGAGGTCGTCAAAATACGCAAATCGTAAATTATTTCAAGGTAAGATCAGTTAATCAGTTCCCTTATTATAAATGCGAAAGTGTGTTTGTTTGTTGGTTTGCCCTCAAATCACGTCGCAACAGTGCAACGGATTGACGTGATTTTTAGCATGGGTATATAGATAAAAACCTGGAGAGTGACATAGGTTACTTTTTATCCCGGAAAATCAAAGAGTTCCCGCGGGATTTTAACGCGCGGATGAAGTCGCGGGAACCAGCTAGTTAATGATAAAGTATTGTTTGAGTCGAGTAAAGTGTTTTGTTTTATTACAGTTGGTAAAAGTTGCGCCGTTCCAAATCTCCGGGTGACGCGGCTCTCAAGGAGGCAAAAATTGAGATTAAAATTTCAGCAAAGGGAGGCTGGAATGAGCTCAAAACTTGTTCCGAGATTCGTTCTAAGCCGATTAGGAATATTTTATAAATGCAACTTCTCGAAAAAAAGGTGTTTTAATGTTGTTAATAAATACTTAGTTTTAAAAGTCAAATGATATTCAAAATAGGTAAAAAGTTACTCTTTTCGGTTGTCAATTGTTGGATTTGTAAGATATAGTGGTGATAATTATTATGTTATTACTTTAGTTTTTTCAACTTTTCTCTTATTTATTCTATGACACGTTAGCATTTCACTAACTGAAACTAACCTGAAACTAATTGACCATAAAATTTAATGGAAATGCGCCGCCATTGGAAAGAGTTGGGCTATTTTATCAACTCCACACTACGTCGTTTTCTAAAGAGCTTTTCTGGTAAGGCTGCAAATACATCTCGTGGAATTGTTTGTTATCACATTTGAAAATGGCACCTTATAGCCGCCATATTGAATTTTTATTTTAAACTATTTGAACTAGTATTACCTATTCTTTTTACCAACATAAAAAAATTATGTTGGTTCCGTTTTTCCTTTTGAGGTACGGAACCCTAAAAACGTATTCATCGTTATCGTAATCGTCAAAAAGTTCTGCCCTTTGATTGGTTGATTCGCTGTTTACATTTTTTCACAGCCAATCAAAGGGCAGAGTTTGTTGACGATTACGATAACGATGAATACGTTTTACTAACACAATTGGGCGGCTGGTCCGCATTAACGCACCACGGGAAGAGTATCGTCCGTCGTGGCACAGACGCGTCGTTGTCGTCGGCCGAGCCTTGTACGTGCGTGGCTGTCCGTGGTCGGCGGTGGTGCGTCATGCGTGCGTGATAATCCGCAGAATTACGGACCGGGGAGTATTAGAGCAAAGCCGCACAATGCATTGCGTTGGCGGTGCCGCGCCGAACCGGTGCCGCTGCATCATCCTACATAGAGATCGTTACATAGAGACCGTCCTACATAGAGACCATCCTACATAGAGACCATCCTACATAGAGACCATCCTACAAAGAGACTATGTCGCACAATGCGATAGGCTGCGACCACAACACTGCGATGCGACGTCGGGTCGTAAAAATCTATGACGTCACACAGTTAATTGTGCAAATTTCCGATGTGTTGCAGCACCGTACAAACTTGCGATGCGACGACGTATTTCCCGTTTAGTCGGTGTCCACACCTCTCTGTGTGCCATTCTGTGCTGTGTGGGTTTTTCTTGACGCATATAGAAGACGTAGCATTCGTGTAGTGCGGTCCATAGCTCACAAGAAATTGATGGTCAGAGTTTTCTCGTACGATGCCGTAAGTGATGAAATTTTTGCGTTGCGCATCGCATTGCGTCGTTTTTGCGATGCGATAATTTCAACGCAAATTTCATCGCTTACGGCATCGTATGCGATAAAAAAATTGCGTTGCGTCAACACAGAATGGCACACAGAGAGGTGTGGACACAACGAGAATACGTCGTTTCATCGCAAGTTTGTACGATGCGGCACCGCATCGGAAAGTCGTAGATTTGTACGACCCGACGTCGCATCGCAGTGTTGTGGTCTCATCCTCAGTGTTATCCGTAACCTCAATAATATTCGATCACAACGGAGATTATTCGGCTTGGGTTGATCGTCAAAGTTTGGCAATTTATCTCTGTATTTATATTATGTAATCGGAGTAGAGCGTAGTAAGAACAACTCGGTTGCAACTTCGTTACTGAGTTCTAGAAGCTTCGTAGCCTCAACACGTGTCTGAACTTGGAAGTACCTAGTAAAAAGAAAAGTAACGGCGGCGGATCCGAGTCCGTGAAAATACGTACCTTTTTGTTTTGTATGGTAGCTTACAACATAATATTATGTCGTAGATATTTTATATATCCGTATTTTCACGGATTCGAATCGGATGAGTGCGTGATCGCTGTAAGAGGTAATTAGTGTTTAGTAAATAATACTTTGCGCTAATAAGTAACTAGCTTATGCTCGCGATTTCGCCCGCGTGGACTACACTTTCAATCCCTTATTTTACCCCTTTAGGGGTTGAATTTTCAAAAATCCTTTCTTAGCTGATGCCTACGTCATAATAGCAATCGGAATGCCAAATTTCAGCCTGATCCGTCCAGTAGTTTGAGCTGTGCGTTGATAAATCAGTCAATCAGTCGATCAGCTTTTCTATGAAATAACGGCAATGTGTTGATTATGATGATGATGATGAATGTTATTTTTTTTTTTTTCCTACCATAAAGCACCATTATAAAATGGCAGCTTTATTACTACTACCATCTAGCCTATGGGCTAATAAATAATATTATTCTAGCTTAATCTTCTACTTATGATTAATTTTTGAATCTAATTTACAGTCCAATAACTGTCCTTAGTTTATTCTAACACGTACTTACAGTTCACTATGTTCTTGTGACCTAGAAAAATAAAGTAGCACAAGCACTATTACACAAACGCTGCACTTATGTACTTTTTAACACTAATTCGAACGGCTTGGTTCTTTTGAGCCTCCTTTTGATGTCCATGTTATCTAGAAGCTTCACAGCCTCCAAATTAACATGATGAAATGTGATTGACTAATTATTTTAAGCTTGTTTCGTGGTTTAACGCCATGTTTTAATGTAGACAAGGAGTACATACCACGATTAATTTGATGTTTTTATTTGTCGATACTGCAACCCAACTGTACGGGTCGTGGTCACGACGAGACTGCGGTGCTGCGAGAGATGAAGTTCGAGCTGTAGCGAACTACCCTCTTTCTTGTTCTTTTAATCGTGATATGTACCCGTTATCTACATTAAAATATGAATTTTATTATTTAAAAACTCATTTAACTAGGTATATTTTTGCAGCTTTTGCGGTTCAGGGGGGAAAAGCGTGTAATTTTCAATTTTACGCGGAACTGCAGAGAATGCGTCACATCGCTGTACATTAATCACAAATTCCACGTTCTCACGATCACAATCCCTAATCGCAATCACTTCGCACAGTGAAGGCGCGTGTACCCAAAAGACTTCATTGCGCATTAACAGGCTGGTTCCAGGTGTACGCATGTGCTCCCCAATGATATTACAAAATTAACTGACTCACCCTCCCTTCCCTCCCGAGTCCCGCTACATCTAGAGGGTGATAGCCACCGAGCTCGGGATATCTGGGTAGAAACGTCCAACGCGTGCAGACGTCGCTTCCAGACGCAGATCTTATCGCACGATACGATCAGTACGGCGCGCGTTCGACGTATTAGCCTCCGTTTGTGTGCAGTGGTGTTCGATCCGAGCGGTTTCGGAGAGCGTATTCGACTGTGTGACGTAGTGACGGTGCTTCGGTGTTGGGTATAGGTTTAAGCTTTGTGTTATTTCTAGTTGGTGAAGTTCTGGAGTCCGGTTTTAAACAGTAAGTACACTAGAATAAGACGAAGGCTGTGAACAGCCTAACGTAGGGCATTTTCACACCCCCGTCACCCAAGGACGGGGTCAAGTGTAGGGCTACATACAGTAGGCACTCATCTCCCTGCTTCGGCAGGGAGGTAACAAGTATTACCGGGGTCGAGATGGCCCCCGAACAACCCACCCATTCAAAGCCGGGGCCCAGCCAGGCCCCGGACGTCCCGCAGACAATCTACAAAGATGTAGACATGACTGCGCTGTTAGCCGACTTGGCTAAAAGCAACCCCGATTATCTGGATAAATTCAAGATCGACGCCAAGCGGAGGCCCGAGCGCTTCGGCCCCCCGCCGGCATCCCCCCCCACGGCTATGGAGGACGACTCTACGTCTCCTCCTGTCAAGCCAATTCCGATTGTGCAGCCTCACTCTGAGGCATCCCCGGCCTCCTCCGAAATGGAGGATTTCACAACTGTGAAATCCAAGGGCCAGAAGCGCAAGCTGAAGGCTACAAAGTCACACGCAAATCCACCTAAAAAGGTGGGCATTGCACCCCCCTCGGACTCAAAGTCCCAGCCCGCCACCTCTCAGGATACCCCCGAGGAGGAGCTGGATGACTCCCCTATGGAGGAACCGCCGAGGGAAAAAGTCCCTCCCCTGTACATCCGGGACAAGCTGAGCTGGCAGCGCGTCCTGCCTAAGCTAGACGAACAGGGCATATCGTTTACGAGTGCCCGCTCGACCGCGGTGGGCATTAGGGTACAATGCCCCTCATCAGGCGACCACCGCCTCCTCACTAAAATGCTTCGACAGGAAAGCATAGGATTTCACACCTACGCCCTCCCTGACGAACGCGTCCTACGCGTCGTCATCCGAGGCCTCCCCCGTGAGCTCGACACAGAGCTCATTAAAGCCGACCTCCTTTCCCAGGAGCTACCAGTTCTGGAGGTGCACAGAATGTACCACTCCAGAACCAAAGTTCCTTACGAGATGGTGCTAGTCACACTAGAACTCTCCCCTGCGGGGAAGAGAATCAATAATATTAGCTCAGTGTGTCGGCTGTCAGGCCTAAAAATTGAGCCCCCCCATAATCGAGGCAGGATGGGGCAGTGCCACCGTTGTCAATTATACGGCCACTCCGCCAAAAATTGCTTCGCCCACCCTAGGTGCGTTAAGTGCCTAGGGGATCATGGGACTTCCGACTGCCCCAGGACGCAGAAGACTGAGGAACCCCCCAGCTGCGTGCTCTGCAGGACACAGGGACACACCGCGAATTATCGCGGTTGCCCGAAAGCCCCTAAAGAGCAGAAGCGAAGGGGTAAATTAGCCGACCGCAAACCTGCAGCAACTCCAAAGCCCGCTCAGAAATTTATCCCAGCGCCAGCTCCGGCATCCAACGCGTGGGAAAAACCTCTCCCCAGGGCTAACCCCCCGGCGCCCATTCCTCCCCAAGCACCCTCAGCCAAGCCAGCCAAAACGGCCCCGGTCATGGCCACTACGCCTAAATTAATACAATTCAATCCAGGCCAAGCACCCTATTCCTCCGCAGCGGCTAACGCAGCGGACAATCTCAAACTGATTGAGAATGTCCTCGCCTCCATCGACATAGAGGAGATGGAGATCTTCGCAAGGACCTTTAGAAAGGATCCTAAAGCAGCGATCACCCAACACTTGGGTTTACTCATTTCTATTAATAATTTAAAAGCGACCTATAATGGCTAATACGACCCTAGGTAGATTAAAACCCCATTCCCTATCTATCGCTTTTTACAACGCGAACGGCCTTAGTGATCAAATTGATGAGGTCCGCGAGTTTGTGTGCGCTCATCAAATTGACATTCTTCTAGTACAAGAGACATTCTTGAAACCTAGTAAGAAAAATCCTAAAATCGCAAACTTCAACATAATTAGAAATGACAGATCCACTGCTATGGGTGGCACTGCCATATACTACAGAAGGGCTTTACACTGCACTCCCCTCGATCCTCCGAATATGACCAATACCGAAGCTTCGATATGTCAGGTGAGTGTGACTGGCCATCCGTCTATCACACTAGCATCCGTCTATCTCTCTCCCATGAAAGATCTGCTAGAAAGTGACATCCGTGCACTCCTCTCATTAGGAGACTCCGTCATCTTGGCCGGAGATTTTAACGCCAAGGATTCAAGTTGGAATTGCCGCTCCCCGAACTCACGAGGCCTTCAGCTTCAAAGACTGGCCCGCCGCCCTGATCTTAACTTCATAGTTATAGCCCCGGACACACCGACTCGCTATCCAAGTAACGACAGACGAACCGACAGACCGGACATACTAGACATAGCACTTCTGAAGAACATTGCCCTTCAGGTAAGTCCTTTGGAGGTGCTGTCTGAGCTCTGCTCAGATCACCGGCCCATACTGATGAGGCTGGGACCATCGCCCAATGCGGCCCCCCCGATCAAAACAATCATAGATTTTAAAAAACTAGCAGACCAGCTCAAGTCTATTGACTCAGAGCATATATCCCAAATTCCTGAAATTATAGGTAGCCTCGATGAAGCGCATGCAGCCTCGCTGCACCTTACCAATCATATCCGCGATGCTCTCAGCGCCTGCTCCCGTCAGATGCCGGACGGTTTCACCCGTCGACAGTTGCCGGACGACGCCAGACAGCTGATCACTATCAAGAATGCCAAACGTAGGGCCCACGACGCATGGCCGAATGCCGACAACCGGAGGGAACTCTGGAGAGCCCAGAGGGAGGTTAAGGCTCGCCTTGCCGAACTCCGCGAAGAGCAATGGGACAGGAGGTTGAGTGAGCTCACGCCATCGCATGTAGCCTACTACAGCCTGGCGAGGGCTCTCAAAGCCGACCCTGTCTCGGCGACTCCTCCGCTTTTACGTCCCAACAATCCACCCGCCTTTGATGACGCCGATAAGGCTGAATGTTTGGCTGACAGTTTAGAATCCCAATGCACCCCGAGCACCATCTCGCTAGATAATTCCCATATAAAGCTGGTTGAAGTAGAACTAGCAGACCTTTTCTCCGCCGCACCAGACGGTGATCCTATCAGTCCAACTACCAGCGGCGAAGTTCGCCAAATAATAAAAGAGCTACACGCTAAAAAAGCCCCCGGCCCCGACACTATCAATAATAAGACTCTCAAACTACTCCCCGATGTTCTAATCAACCTCCTAGTGGTTATATTCAACACTCTTATGGCAGGATGCTCCTTCCCCGACCGGTGGAAAGAAGCTACTGTCATAGGAATCCCCAAGCCAGGTAAACCTAAGAACCTCCCCACTAGCTACCGCCCCATTAGTCTGCTCAACACTCTTGGCAAGGTGTATGAGAAAATTATCCTTATCCGGCTCAGGTCCTTTGTAGAGGAGAACAATCTCCTTAACGACGAGCAATTCGCCTTCCGAACTGGACACTCATGTGTCCACCAAGTGCACCGCCTCACGGAGCACATCCTTCTCGGGTTCAACCGATTTAAAACTAAAGGTATCTCAACGGGAGCCTTATTCTTCGACGTAGCCAAAGCTTTTGACAAGGTATGGCACGCCGGCTTGATTTACAAGCTATTCCAACTGAACGTGCCCAAAAGACTTGTATGGTTAATACGAGACTTTCTCACGAATCGAACTTTCCGTTATCGACTGGAAGGGACTCTATCCTCTCCAAGACCCCTCCGAGCTGGAGTCCCCCAGGGCTCCCTGCTCTCACCCCTTTTGTATGCGTTATACACCAGGGACATCCCCAGATCTCCGTACGTTCACATAGCCCAGTTCGCGGACGACACCGCACTATACTGCTCCCACTTAAATTACAACATAGTAATATCTCGACTCCAAAAGGCGGTCAATGAACTGGGTCACTGGTTCCGTCGATGGAGAATCGAGGTAAACCCGGACAAGAGCGCAGCAGTGCTCTTTAATAAGTCTAAAACTAGACTTTACTCACTTCGTCAAAAAGAAATCTCACTCTACGACCGTCCAATTCCCTGGCATTCGAAAGCCAAATACTTGGGTGTAACATTCGATAGTAAGATGACTTTTGCAGCACACATCCGTAGAGTCCGAAATAGTGCAACGATTGTGCTCAATCGCCTCTACCCTATGATTTGTGCCAAAAGTAAAATGTCTATTCGACATAAAGTCACGCTATATAAGACGTGCATCCGGCCAATAATGTCTTATGCTTGTATCG
This sequence comes from Maniola hyperantus, assembly GCF_902806685.2. NCBI lineage: Eukaryota > Metazoa > Arthropoda > Insecta > Lepidoptera > Nymphalidae > Maniola > Maniola hyperantus. The sequence goes on from NC_048553.1 coordinate 13,294,215, forward strand.
CATTTGCTCACCGGCCGCCCTCCTTTCTCAAACCCCTCCAAATCCTACAAAACAAGTTCATGCGTATGGCCACGGGCTCTCCGTGGTTTGTGCGCAATGTGGATCTCCACAGAGACCTCCAACTCCCGACCATAGCGTACTACTTCAAACAGCTCTCAAAAAATTATTTTGAGAAAGCTATTAGGCACCCCAACCCATTAGTAGTCGGGGCCGCGACGTACACACCCGACAGAAATGATCCTCCCGATAAAAGACGCCCTAAGCATGTCCTTAACGATCCCGACGACCAGATAATGACCGACAATGCCCCCTTTTTCGAAGGGTTACACAAAACAAAGTTACAGCGTCTTCGCCGGCGAAGACGAGGTCCCCGATTCCTGACGTCACCCGGTCGTGGCCATGTGTCACGCCCCCGGGGACCCACTGACCAAAACATCAGATTAACAGCTCCTCCCATCCCAACGTTACCCTAAGCCGTGGTCCGAGCCTCGCAGGAGGCGCCCTTAGGATGGCGTTGCCCCCCGATCACTCTGAATTGTTCTTCGAGCTCTAGGGCTCACCCCCAGGCGGAGCTTCGCGCTCGCCAACCCCCCCGGTGACGCTGTAGCGGCCAGTAGGGCCTACGCAGCATAGTCAATCCGAAACAACACACACCGAGCTCATTTGATTTTGACATTCGTAGGTTCTTCATTGAGTGATATCAATATAATTACCTTCTTCAATCAATATAAAGAACTTCTCAAAATGAAAACGATTCTAAACCTGAGTTTTGTTAATCATACAGACTGCGAAGGAAAAATATTAATGCTCTGTACCCGTAGTACAAGATTTTACGTCTCACCAAACCAAACCAAATTCGAAAGTCGAAATACTTCCGCGTTACAGTAAACTGGATCTTAAATGCCTTGTTTTAAAGCTCAAGTTTGTCTACACTTCTACAGCCAGCGCTCCAAGCGGAAACATTGCGAAATTAAAATCAGCGGCATTGAATATTTGACTTCAATTCAAGGCTGTTTAGGTCCATTTTACTGTAACGCGGAAGTATTTCGACTCTCGAATTTGGTTTGGTTTGGTGAGACGTAAAATCTTGTACTACGGGTACAGTTAACCCAGAATAACGCAGAAGCGTAGATTTAGGTTCTTAAAAATATCGTGGGAACTCTTTGGTTTTCCGGAATAAGTAAATACCATCTCCAGAATGCAAGCTATCTCTGTACCAACTAGAGGATTTTGGTTTTTTGAAAATCGCGTGGGCTGGTGATTTTGCTAATCACAACTTTTATATTAAACCTAGCCCGAACTCAATATAATTATTAGAGCTTCGATGTACACAACATAACACAACATAACCAGAATCCGACGGTTGGAAAGATCGTAAACACAAAGAGAGAAAACTCCGCCTTTAACTTTTTATGAAAGCACTACTGAAAGTATTTATCGTTTGAATGTCGGCGGAAAGTGAAAAGTAGTTAACACGTAGTTAAGTATACGAGTATAGGTATATCGGGCGGTCTGATCTCTTTCTAAGTTTACCTACTTCAGGAAAATACTTTATGGGCTGGAAATGTGACGTTCGGAAGCGTCAGTAGAATGCTAATGTGCGAATATGAGTATTCCATTAGTATATTTTTATATATATATATTTTTTTATAGTGTTTCACCTACACTTGAAGGAAATTTTCTAAATAATTTTAAATACACATCAAATATTCCATTAGTAGATAGTAGATACCTACATCAGCAAAGTGTATTTGGAACGCACTGCGAAAACGAAAACGAAGTTTGATTCTTATTTGAAATAGCTACATTCAGCCCGATCCGTCCACTAGTTTGAGCTAAGCGTTGGTAGATCAGTCAGTCAGCTTTTCTTTTACATGTAATATTTAGACTAGTTTATGCCCATCACTTTTTCCGTGTAGATTACACAAATTTCAAACCCCTATTTCACCCCTTTAGGGGTTGAATTTTCAAAAAACATTTCTTAGCAGATGCATTACAGCCCGATTCGTCCAGTCTGAGCTGTGCGTTGATAGATCAGTCAGTCAGTCAGGCACCTTTTCCTTATTTAGATAAGAAAACTAGTAAACCCGCCCCGTGTCGCTCTGATGGACTTATACCTTTAACAATATATAACAATGAGCCATAGATGCTTTTAATAAAAAGATTTTATTTTATTTATTTATTTATTTATAATATTATATTTTACAACTAGACCCCTACTGTAAAATAGGTACCTACTTAATTATTATTATAAAGCATAAATGAATAATAGCAATGACGTAATCACTGTAATGTAAATTGTAATACATATCGCTCATAATAATAAACCTGAAACTCACATTACACTAATTTATTATGAGCTACCCTGTACTTAGTCTCAGATATTATGTATTTAGATTGTTATCACAGGTTAGGCCGAGTGCAGGCGAACGACTTAAAGTCTTTAAAGTCTGGCTAGCGAAAGATGAGACTGGAAAAGCGCGGCAAATTTAAAAAATAGCAGTATGGTAGCTCTGGAATCAGCTGCGCGATTGTGGGCGAATGACAGCTACAATGTCACGATCGCAATCACCTCTGATTGGTTGACGCTCGCTCACTATTGGCTACAATGCATTGTTGCAACAAGAATCGCACAAATTCAGCCAATCAGAACAATTGAGATTGTAATAATGATTGATGCAGGTTTTAGACAATCGCCCAGCTGTATATCAATTAATGACAATTTAAAATCGTTCGTCTAGGCAAGACCTTAGGCAAACTTATCCAAAATATTATTATTACACTTAATTACCTTCTAGCAACAGGTACTACACGTAGACCCTTAAAGTTCATAATCCCTTCATTACTATGTAGGTACCCTTAACTGGGGTTCAATGAATATTGAATAGTCGACCTCTTAAGGTTGCCCCTTAATAAAATTGTTAAGACCAATTAGTCTCGGTAGTATAGTGAAAAAAGACGTTGGGGGACTCAAGGTGCTATAGAATGGCGACATCGCGCCGAAAGACGCAGCGTTGGAAGACCCCCCACTAGGTGGACGGACGACATCAGACGAGTCGCAGGGAGCCGCTGGATGGCGGCGGCGCAAGACCGTGGCGTGTGGAAGTCCCTACAAGAGGCCTATGTCCAGCAATGGACGTCTATTGGTTGATGATGATGATGATGATGCAGCCTAAGATAGAGCGCGCTTGTCTAGAAGATGCCTATTCACTCTTGACTTAAAGGTCCCATTGACAGTAGGTACTCGGCGGCGGAAAGTAATGTACATCGGCCTTTAGAATAATATTTCGGCTTTGTAGTGCGTTGTCTCTGTCATATACCTATAAGACGTTTTGTCGGTCTCAGCGACAGGGACAACGTTCTACAAATCTGCTATCTCCTTGTTATCCTAAAGGTCGATGTACATTACTTTCGGTACTGTTAAAAATTGGAGATAAAAACTGATGCCGGAAGGGCGTTCCATATCCAAGCGGTTCGAAATAGAAACGAGGAGGCAAATCGCTTCGTACGTGTCCGTGGAATTTGGACTACTCTCAATAAAAGACAATAGAGCATACCAATAGGTATCTACCACAGCACTTAGTGTCCTGTGGTAGCCTAGTGGTTAGGTCGTCCGCCTTCCAATCGGAGGTCGGGGGTTCGATCCCGGGCACGCACCTCTAACTTTTCGGAGTTATGTGCGTTTTTAAGTAATTAAAATATCACTTGCTTTTACGGTGAAGGAAAACATCGTGAGGAAACCTGCATGCCTGAGAGTTCTCCTTAAAGTTCTCAAAGGTGTGTAAAGTCTGCCAATCCGCACTTGTCCAGCGTGGTAGACTATGGCCAAAACCCTTCTCACTCTGAGAGGAGACCCGTGCTCTGTAGTGAGCCGGCGATGGGTTGATGATGATGATGATAGGTATCTACTACTTATATCATTGCACTTCATCTCGGAGCGCACATATTCCGTGTATGAACTAAGAACCTGCTTATTATTCTGGCCACACGTCATGTGAGCATATCGCGTTCAGATCGCCAACTCAGAGGACCCTTCCCAAAGCTGCCATGGAAAATAAAACCGGCCAAGTGCCAATCAGGCTCGCGCTACGAGGGTTCCGTACAACAGTCGTATTTTTTCGACATTTTGCATGATAATTCAAAAACTATGATGCATAAAAATAAATAAAAATCTGTTTTAGAATGCACAGGTGAAAACCTTTCATATGATACCCCACTTGATATAGTTATCTTACTTTGAAAATTGAAAATCCTAATTATTAGTTCATGACCACAATTTAGTTTTTTTTGTGTGATGTCACCACAAATTCACGGTATTTAGATTTTTTCCCGAATGTCTGCTATAAGACCTACCTACCTGCCAAATTTCATGATTCTAGGTCAACAGGAAGTACACTGTAGGTTTCTTGACAGACCGACAGACAGACAGACAACAAAGTGATCCTATAAGGGTTCTGTTTTTCCTTTTGAGGTACGGAACCCTAAAAACGTCTTTTATTTATCGCGAGATCACACTAGTTCAAAAACTTAATGTTTTAAGTAAAACACAAATACTCTAGAACGACGCAGCGATACTTAGCATAAAATATGGAACTACAAAATTTCAAAAGTAAAACTTTAAGCGTGCTTATTTTCATTTCACTTCGATCGCATTTGATACGCCAAAGGGAATCGCTAGTTTCTAAAAGCTCTCGGGAAATAAAAGTTACCACAAAGTCTATAAACACCGTTATGCAAACAAAATGATACTTTGCTTATTCGCAAAGCACAATATGTACTAACTTAAGAGCCCAGAACCAAGGAGAAAGGAAAAGAAAATGTGAAAATTCACTAGTGTACCGAGAAAAATGGCAAGAAAGGAATCATAGTTCATAGTCGTCACGGGATCAAAAATCAAACTACTTATATAAAAATCTTAAACCAAGGAAATGTGTACCTAATCAGTACCCTTATTATAAATGCGAAAGTGTGTTTGTTTGTTTGTTGGTTTATTGATTTGTTGGCTTGTTGGTTTGTCCTTCAATCACGTCGCATAGGTGACATAGGCTACTTTTTATCCGGGAAAATCAAAGAGTTCCCACGGGATTTTCAAAAAACTAATTCCACGCGGACTAAGTCGCGGGCATCAGCTAGTAAAATCTATTTCAGACATTTCCTGTTGACTTAAGTAATCATAGACAATTCCTTGGAATTCTATAGAATGACGGATTATGTACATTTCCGGTACAAGGTCTTGTTATTTTATAACTTGGCTATATTTTTCACAGCTCTTTTATTGAGAAGGCGCTGCAAAAGTCACGAAGAGATATTTTTGTAACAATGATCGTGCTGTGCAGAGGCGTAGCTAGGTGTGGACGAATTGGGGCCTCGACCACGGCCTACTTAAGGGGGCCTCGCACTGCAAAATTTAAAATTCAAGGCCCGTTTAGCAGTAATTTCAATCGAAGCTGGTTTAGCTGCGAACAAGTAAAGAGATAAATCCGAAAACCGTGATTTTCACCATGAAATAAAATAAAATTCAAAAACTAAGATTACTATACCACATACGTAGCGAGACTAATCATTAATCTATGCTATACCATATATTATAAGTGGGGTATCATATACCGGCACATTCTAAAACAGATTTTCATTTATTTTTATACATAATAGTTTTTGATTTATCATGAAAAATTGTAGAAAAAAAAATACGAATGTATTACGGCCTCGGTGCGCGAGTCTGAGACGCACTTGGCCGGTTCTTTTTCGCTATCACAAGTAGGTATGTCGTTTCAAAGCATTTTTGCTAGAATAGATCAATAGATCTAGGTATGGTAGGTAGATATGGTAAGGTAGATCTTGGGAATGAAAGAAAAGGGGCCTCGCTGATGCGTCTTCACCCACGCCCGTATTAGTCCACCCTACGCCTCTGGTTCTCTGGTTGATGGGTTGTAACTTGTAAGGTATCCAATAAATCCTGTCAAGTTCATCTACATTCGTCTTTCCTTGTAAGAAGTGCTTTTTCATGTAAACTCAAGACTGAAAATGTAGGTACGAAATATGAACAATAATATTAAAATGAAGACATACAAAAGCAACTACCCGTTACCTTCTTCGTTTCGTTCACGTGTTCTAGTAATTAATATTCATTTTAATATATCATAATAACAAAACTCCGCTATTCGTCTAGCCTGAACCCCCCCCTCCCCCCCATTTATAATAAATGGGTACCTTCAAGTCAAAAGTGAATAGGCATCTTCTAGGTAAGCGCGCTCCAGCTTAGGCTGCATCATCACTTGCCACCAGGTCTGATCTATAATCTAAATATATAAAAGGAAAAGGTGACTGACTGACTGACTGACTAATCTAGTAACGCACAGCTCAAACTACTGGTCGGATCGGGCTGAAATTTGGCATGCAGATGGCTATGATAATGTAGCTTAGGAAAGGATTTTTGAAAATTCAACCCATAAGGGGGTGAAATAGGGGTTGGAAATTCGTGTAGTCCACGCGGACGAAGTCGCGAGCATAAGCTAGTATTTAAAAAGAGAACTCACTTTTTTAAAAGAAGTACTTAAGTAGGGGTATGTTCTTTCAATTTCAAGATAAACATAAAATATACAATAAAAACAATGAACAGACAAAAACATTGTGGACAAAAACCTATTTTCTGTTCATGTTTATTTTCGTTACTCCATTCAGTGTTAACAAAGGCCATACATTCTCTATTATGTACCTATTATATACAAGTTAGACAAAATGACAAAAGTAATTCTTTAGGGCGGTTTCAGACTAGCGTATTTTTTGTGCGTATACGGTCGTTTCAGCATACGCGCTTACACGCGCGCTACATACGCGCTTCAAAAAACCGGACGCGCGTATACGGGCATACTTCGGCGTGTACGCTCGAACCGGTGCGGTCGGTGGCCCGGTGGGTGGTGGTCTCTGGCGGCTCGCGCTTATACGAGCTTAGATTTTAGAAGCGTGATTATGGATTATATCTATGGAATCGCGTCAACGCTCGTACGAGTTGAGCGTGTGCCAAAAGGCGCGCCTATACGCACCTACAAGCGCTTCCAAAAACGAGCTTATACGCGCATATAATACGCTAGTCTGAAACCGCCCTTACTATAAATTGAAAAGAAATCATAAAACATTTACTTTGTATATTATTCTAAGTAGGTACATTGATATGTTTATATCATTAACAAATTTAAAAGGTTAACAATACAATTTAATTTTTAGGGTTCCGTACCTCAAAAGGAAAAACGGAACCCTTATAGGATCACTTTGTTGTATGTCTGTCTGTCTGTCGGTCTGTCAAGAAACCTACAGGGTACTTCCCGTTGACCTAGAATCATGAAATTTGGCAGGTAGGTAGGTCCTATAGCAGACATAAGGAGAAAAATCTGAAAAATGTGAATTTGTGGTTACATCACACAAAAAAAATTAAATTGTTGTCACGAACTAAAAATTTGTATTTTCAATTTTCGAAGAAAAATAACTATATCAAGTGGGGTATCATATGAAAAGGCTTTACCTGTGCATTCTAATACAATTTTTTATTTATTTTTAGTGCATCATAGTTTTTGAATTATCGTGAAAAATGTCGAAAAATAAGACTGTAGTACGGAACCCTCGCTGCGCGAGCCTGACTCCCACTTCGCCGGCTTTTTACATTATTTATTGTTTCTTTCTAGATAATTTATATGTAGGTAACTAGGTACCTACTTACTTTCTGTTGTTTCTTTATGTGTAATAATATAAATTTTAATTTACAAAAAATAAAAATAAAATTGAAAATTAAGCAGAACAATAAATAAATCTCGATAGCCATAGCATATTAATTATTAAGGTGGTGGTTGCATTGGTAATGTAAGAAACTGACAACATACTTGGCATATCCAGGTCGCTTATGAACTCCGCAGTCTCCACAAAACCTCGTCCCGTGGCCATGGTTGCCATGGCGACCAGGATCGCGATCCACATCCAAGCCCCCCGGCACCCCCGCACTAAACACACTAAAACCCCCATCAACACTAACTACACAACACACCAAAATCACATTCCAAAATTCCACTTCAAACGCACGTATCCTACATTCCGTCACACATGAATCCTTTGAAAGTTGAAACACGTATTTTAGAGCTGTAATGTTGTATGAGCTATAGGTGTTATTATAGCTGTATAGTCATATATATGGAGCGTTTATAGAGCACAGAGAGACCACGTGTTAATATAAACAAACGATCGTACGGACCGACAAGCGTCGAGCGGCGGCGGCGGCGTGCGTACGACGGAGCGGCGCGGCGGCGACTGATAGCTGAAGCAACGCTGAAAGTTAAACCGATCAGTCTTCAGTGAGCCTGGAGCCACCCATGTGATAATTACAGATTCAGATGCTTAAAATCAATGATATTATACAGAACCCGAGATATCACTACCCATATTATCAGTACCCATATTATAAATACGAAAGAATTTAATGGTCGCAACGGAGCAACGGAACGACGTGCTTTTTTGCATGAGTACCAATAGAAGACCTTACTTTCTATCGCGGAAAATTAAAAAGAGCAACCGCCGAGTTTCTTGTTGGTTCTTCTCGGAAGGAACGGCATTCCGAACCAGTGGTAAATTAAAACTACCTGACTATTCATAAGCACTTGTAAAAGTTTATATGAATAAAACATATTCTATTCTATTCTAATCTATTAAAAAGTTCCAATATGATAAAACCTAAATCCACGCGGATGGAGACCGTCCGTTGCTCCAACTATAAACCAACGAAACCAACAAACAAACACTTTCGCATTTATGTAGTAGAATGTGTCATAGATAAACTCGACCAAGATCATATTGTGGTCATACCAATAAAAACTAACTGACTCGCATTATGTATAACTAAGTATAATCATCATCATCATCATCATCATCATCATCATCATTAGCCTGTGGACATCCACTGTTGGACATAGGCCTTCCCTAAAGGGCGCCACCACACCCGGTCCTCAGCCTTCCTCATCCCGCCACTTCCCGCCAGCCTCTTTATATCGTCGGTCCATCGTGCTGGAGGGCGTCCCACACTACGCTTGCTTAAACGCGGTCTCCACTCAAGGAGTTTCCGGCTCCAACGGCCATCGCCTCTACGACAGGCATGACCTGCCCACTGCCACTTCAGATTGCTAATAGTTTGGGCTATGTCACTAACTAACTATAATAACTAAGTATAATAATTATGATAATTTTTAAACCCGTGGGAACTCTTTCATTTTCCGCGATAAAAAGTAGTAGCTAATTATATTTGTCCCCGGGATGTAAGCTAACTCAATACCAATAAATAAATTATTTTTTGACAAGAATATTAGCCAAGTTAATTACTGACTAATATTCCCCTTTCCCCTCCAATTAAGCGTAAAGCTTGTGCTAGGAGTAGGTACGACAATAGTTCAACGGGTGGGATTCGAACCGACCTTTCGGTTTTCAGTCCGCTCCTTGAACCGTTGAGCTATCGAGGCTCATAATAAGTAGGTAACTAACTATAAGGAAATCGGTAAACAAGTAAATAATAATAAGTAAATGAGTAAAAATGTGGATGGATGGATGGATGAAATACAATATTTAGTTTAGTATTCTGTTTACGTGTTCTATCATAATAAAAACCGGCCAAGTGCGAGTCAGGCTCGCGCAATGTGGGTTCCGTACTACAGTCTTAGTTTTTCGACATTTTGCACGATAATTCAAAAACTATGATGCATAAAAATAAATAAAAATCTGTTTTAGAATGTACAGGTGAAGACCTTTCATATGATACCCCACTTGATATAGTCACTCACTTCAAAAGTTGAAAATACTAATTATTAGTTCATGACCACAATTTAATTTTTTTTGTGTAATGTAACCCTAAATTCATGGTTTTCAGATTTTTTCCCAAATGTCAGCTATAATATCTACCTACCTGCCAAATTTCATGATTCTAGGTCAACGGGAAGTACCCTGTAGGTTTCTTGACAGACATACGGACAGACAGACAGACAGACAACAAAGTGATCCTATAAGGGTTCCGTTTTTCCTTTTGAGGTACGGAACCCTAAAAACTGTATTAAGTATACAGTTTTTCTACAAAAATTAAATATTTTTTTCACCTGAAGTGGACTTAGCTTACGCTACAACTGGCTCTATTGAAATGCTAAGTATACACCTACTTCAATTTGTATTCAAACTTTTTATCATAAAAACCTATAGGTATTATTATGAATCGAAACTTTTAAAAAAATATTAAAATAAGTGATGTAGGTATGTTTAGAACTAGAGCAGATTTTACAGTCGTGAAATTTAATTTGTAGAATGAGAAATTATCTTCCCCTATTTATTATAAAAAAATCCGTAGGTATTTACCTACTACAGTTGTATTTTTCGACATTTTTTATGATAAATCAAAAACTATTATGCATAAAAAATAAATTAAAATCTGTTTTAGAATGTACCTACAGGTAAAGCCCTTTCATATGATACTCAACTTAGTATCGTTATCTTACTGTAAAAATTGAAAATGCTACTATAAATAGTCCTGAAAGTAAAAACGAACAGAGCGGACGTTCATGTGAATAATTACAAAACTGGTTGTTTAAAATGGTATTAATTTGTGGATAATTGAACGGGAAGTATGCTTCGGACGATCAATGCGGGATGAATTGCGGCCTCTATTTAAACAACTCTGCCATGGATTTAATGAATTTCATGAAATTACTACAGAAAATTATTGCAATTCGCATTCTGTGGATATTTTTTTGCAATCACTACCCATGTTATAAATGCGGAAATCTGTTTTAACTGACTTTTAAAAAGGAGGTGGTTCTCATTGTCAAAATTAAATATATAAAACGAAAAGATGACTGACTGACTGATCTACCAACGCACAGCTCAAACTACTGGACGGATTGGGCTGAAATTTGGCATGCAGATAGGCTTTATGACGTAGGCATCCGCTAAGAAAGGATTTTTAAAAATTCAATCCCTAAGGGGGTGAAATAGGGATTTTAAAATTGTGTAGTTCTTGGATTTTCTCCTCACAGATCTTCCCCCAAATTTCAGTATGATAAAAATAAAATCGCTCTGAGTTCAGCCTCATGATATGAGATTTTACCAGCACTTAAAAGGAATATTAAATTAAGTACCTTTTCCACACGCGCCAAAGTATGTACCTAACCTAATATCACATTCACAAGAACCAAGATGTAATAGAAACTTTCTTTATTTGTTCCTATTATTTTTCTATTCTGTGTTCGGAATTCTTTTTTTTTTTAATTCATACACAAGTTAGCCCTTGACTGCAATCTCACCTGGTGGTACACACACAAGATGGAAGCGAGCTAACCTGGAAGGAGTATGGCAGTTATTATTGAACCCATAACCCTTTGGTTTCTACACGGCATCGTACCGGAACGCTAAATTGCTTGGCACACGGCTTTGTCTGTAGGGTGGTAACTAGCCACGGCCGAAGCATTCCACCAGACAAGACGAGAAATTTTGAAATTATAAAATTCCAAACCCCTGCCGGGAATCGAACCTGAGACCTCACACTAATAAGACCACAGCGCTTACCACTGCGCCAGGCAGGTCGTCAAAAATTCGGAATAGGTGACGTGAAGAGGATCCGAGGTTCAATTCCTGGCACGCACCTTTTTGGAGATATGTACGTTTTAAGTAACTATTTTTTTTTTTAAAGAATATTAGCCATGCTAATCAGGACTAATATTCCCCTTTCCTCTCCAACTAAGCGTAAAGCTTGTGCTAGGAGTAGGTACGACAATAGTGCAACGGGTAGGGTTTGAACCGCCGACCTTTCGAAATTCAGTCCGCTCCTCAACCGTTGAGCTATTGAGGCTCAAACTAAAATTATTATTAAGTATAACAAAAATCAAAACTATAATTATAACACTTGCTTTAACGGTGAAGGAAAACATCGTGAGGAAACCTGCATGCCTGAGAGTTCTCCATACTGTTCTCAAATCCGTGTGAAGTCTGCCGATCAGCACTTATCCAGCGTGGTGGCTACGTGTTGGACTATACCTCACATAGTATAGGTTATAGTATTCTTAGGAGACGATGATGATGATGATGACGAAGCCTAAGTCCAAGGTTTTTATAAACCCAGCCCAGCGTAATGTGAATACATTGTTTCCTCTAGTTGTTCATTAAAACCAGTATTAATCAATATAAACCGTTATTAAAACGTGCAGTACGTGACAGGTTGAGATGGCAATCGGAGTGGGGACCCCCCGCATACCCGCACAGCTCTCGTGCTAACCCGGTGCAAGCGAGCGTGGGTGGCATGCGGGTTTGCGGGACGTCCCCCCGCCTCATACGCCTATTGCCATCTCGACCTGTCGCGTTCTATAATAGCGACATTTTGACATGAGACCACAAATTTAGGTGCATTATTTTGTTTTGGGTGGTGACCTACATAAGTTTGAATGTGTTAGTATTATATAATTAAACTGGGTAAATAGTAAATACAGTGTTAACACGTTGTACTATTGTTTTAAATGCTTTAATTTATTAAATAAATAATCTTTTATTTCAGACGGTTTTCAGATTTTTTCTTTTACTAGCTGGCGCCCCAGCGAACTTCGTACCGCCTAACAGTCGATTCAAATTTTTCTCTCCGTAAGAAACATCCTAGTATTTCAAAGAATATTATAAAAAAAGAATTAGCGAAATCGGTTCAGCTGTTCTCGAGATTTGCGATCATCAACACATTTAGCGATTCATTTTTATATACAGAAAGAAGATTACATGTATGGGCACTTGACCTATCTATCTGCCTCATGATTCTAGGTCAACGAGAAGTCCCCTATAGGTTTTGATTTCCCTTTTCTTGACAGACACGACAAACAGACAACGAAGTACCTAAGGGTTCCTTTTTCCTTTTGAGGTACGGAACCCTAAAAAGTGTAGAAGTTTTGAGCGCCACATAAACAGGTGAAATACAACTACAGACACTAAACTAGTGTAATAAATAGTTTCTGCGCGAGTGAAGTTTGTGAACAAGTAAGTATACAAGTTTGCCAAAAGGTCAAACAAAGACATCGACAGAACTAAGGAACTACATCAAATAAGTAAAATTTGAAATGCGCTCAAGCAAATCTTCTCTTCTAAATCCATCCAGATAAGCAGTGATAGGCTAGTGGTTAGGACGTCCGCCTTCTAATCGGAGGTCGGGGGTTCGATCCCGGGCACGCACCTCTAACTTTTCGGAATTATGTGCGTTTTAATTAATTATATATCTCTTGCTTTAATGGCGAAGGAAAACATCGTGAGGAAACCTGCATGCCTGAGAGTTCTCCATGTTCTCAAAGGTGTGTGAAGTCTACCAATCCGCACATGGCCAGCGTGGTAGACTATGGCTAAAACCCTTCTCACTCTGAAAGGAGACCCGCGCTCCGTAGTGAGCCGGTGATGGGTTGATCATGATGATGATGATGAAATCCATCCATACTAATATTATAAATGCGAAAGTGTGCCTGTCTGTCTGTTTGTCTGTCTGTCTGTCTGCTAGCTTTTCACGGCTCAACCATTCAACCGATTTTGACGAAATTTGGTACAGAGATAGTTTGCATCCCGGGGAAGGACATAGGCTACTTTTCATCCCGGAAAATTGAAGAGTTCCCACAGGATTTTTAAAAACCTAAATTCACGCGTACGAAGTCGCGGGCATCAGCTAGTATTATATATATAAAAAAGTGACTGAAAATCTGTTTTAGAATGTACAGGTAAAGCCCTTTCATATGATACCCCACTTGATATATTTATCTTACTTTGAAAGTTGAAAATACAAATTTATTGATCATGAACATTTTTTTTTGTGATGTAACGGTTTCGGATTTTTCCCCTTACGTGTGCTATTATAGCCTACCTAGATATAGACCTGCTTGCCTGCCAAATTTCATGACTCAACGGAAAGCACCCTGTAGGTTTCTTGACAGACATGATAGATAACGAAGTGTACCTACCTATAAGGGTTTCTTTTTAGGGTTCCGTAACCGAATGGCAAAAAACGGAACCCTTATAGATTCGTCATGTCTGTCTGTCCGTCTGCCTGTCCGTCCGTATGTCACAGCCACTTTTTTCTGAAACTATAAGAGCTATACTGTTGAAACTTGGTTTGTGTAAAAATCTTAATGCGGTTCACAGAATACATCTATATTCTGTGAACCGCATTAAGATTTTTACACAAAAATAGAAAAAAACAATAAATTTTTGGGTTCTCCATACTGAGAACTGAAACTCAAGTGTGTGGGGGGGGGGGGGGGTATCTCTATCTATGGGTATGTCTTTAAAAATTGGTTTTTAATATATATTTTTTCTAAACTGAATAGTTTTCGCGAATGCCCCCCCCCCCCCCCCCCGTAACTTCTAAAATAACAGAATGACAAAACTAAAAAAAAAATATAATGTACATTACCATGCAAACTTCCACCGAAAATTGGTTTGAACGAGATCTAGTAAGTCGTTTTTGATTTATCGTGCAAAATGTCGACAAAATACGATTGTACTACGGAACCCTCAGTGCGCAATCTGATTCGCACTTGGCCGGTTTTTTCCTTTTGAACTTCGGAACCCTAAAAAGGACTACACACTTAAGTACGAAAGTTTTCAAAGTTACCGTGCCGTGGAATGGAATGCAATAAGGTAGAAAGAATGTAAACGAAGCCCGCTTGACCTGTTTCCTCAGTATTGACTTTGCCTTTTGCGGTTATCTCGCCTTTCGGATAAGGTGTAGGTTTTTAAAAATCCCAAGGGAACTCTTGGATTTTCCGGGATAAAAAGTACTCAGTCTATATAGATCCCCGGGATGCAAGCTATCTTTGTACCAAACATCTAAATCGGTTAAGCAGATGGGCCCTGAAAAACTAGCAGACAGACACACTATTGCATTTTAATATGCTGTGCAATAAGAAGGACTATACAGTAATACCACTTATAAGTTACGCCGATGTACCTGCGCAGAAATCTTATTTTTGAATGGTGCGAAAATCATATTTCATATCAATCATAGTTTTTTTTCAAAGAGAGGCGGGTCGCGGCTTTTGAATTGTATTTTGATTTGATAATAAAAATAAAAATAAAAGTTGGCATTATTATAGTAAGTATTTTCTCACGCCTGTAACTTATGTTACCTACTCAAGCTCTCTCACACGTCCGTTATCCACCCGTGTCTAAGAAAAAAGCAGGTATCAAAATGGAGAACAAAGCAGGTGAAGCGAGCTTCATTCACGACCGGAGGTTATCGTGATCTGCACTACAAAGACCTGCAAGCACCTTTGTCGGGACCCGAGCAGCATAGTGAATTTACCACTTAATTATACCGCGCCTCGGTGCTTGGAGAAAACGCTCGCTTAATGGAATTGGAAGTCGAGAAAAACTCGATACTGCTCGGACAAAGTGTAAAAATACACCGACTAACGGAATAGACAAGAGTGAATAGACATCTTCTAGGCAAGCGCGCTCCATCTTAGGCTGCATCATCACTTGCCACCAGGTCTGCTTGCAGCCAAGCGTTAGACTATAAATTAAAAAAAAATAGACGAATGGAGCTAGAACAAGGATACTTCGGAGTTCGAATTGTCTGAGAGCCGAGATTTTCAGGACGTACTGATACTGAAAATAACTACATGCCCAAGTTTGAACCCACAACCTCCCGGAAAGAAGAACGATGTCTTAACCAGTAGGCTATCACTGCTTACATTTTATTATTTGAGTACGGCATTCTAAAAAATACATGAAAATCTGTGTTCATTTGTATATCATTTTCAGTCCAAAATAAAAATTATTTTTACTTCACTCATTTCTCACAATTATTTTCATTCATATTTCGAGAGTGTTCATGCATTGAAAAAGAAACAAGGATAAAACGTAGACGGCGCGGCGTGAAAACGGTTAAATTTCTGGCAACTCGTAGCATTCGTAGCAACTCGTAGCAGCGTCGTAGGCAGTTACTGTAATTGCCTTCGCTAGTAACAATTTTCTTTACGCTGCGTAACCTTAAAATATTATTTTATATTTTTACGGTTATATTAAGTACCTCGGTGCTTCAAAGATAAGAATAAGATACCGTCAAATGATATTAAGATAATATTATAGATGAATCAAAATAGATATCAAGCTAGATTTAAGAAGTGGGTACCTGGGTCTCGGGTACTAAGGATAAAAAATTTTGGTCGGCTCCTTGGTTCGTCGGGAACTATGGTGCTGAATCTCTTTGTATTTTTAGGTTTCCGTACCCAAAGGGTGCAAATGGGACCCCATTACTAAGTCTCCGTTGTCCGTCCGTCCGCAGCGGGCTGTATCTCATGAACTGATTAAGGTTCGTGAGATTTAATCGTTTTTTAGTTTACATGGCGGCCATTTTGGCATTTTTATTCGTTTATAGATAGCGGCAATAGAAATACACACTATTGTAGAGGCCCCTGGATTTCGCCCAGGGCCGCAGGATTTTCGAATCGCTCCGTATTCAAATTTCCGTTCTAAGTGGCAGCTGCGATGTGAAATGTCTTCTTTACAGCTGCCAGTCTTAGAAGAGGCCGCATGCCTCTACACTATGAAAATTTCAACTCTACTTATTACTGCTGACAGATAGACAGACAGACGGGCAGCGGAGACTTAGTATATTATTATTTTTATTTTAGCTTACCCTAAAGAAAGTAAACTATGAAACGTGGAGGAGTAATTGCCTCTAAGAAAGCTAATCATAAATTCTTATTGCCTCTTACAAAGACAATGTAAAAGTGTTCCAAAGCCATCGAGTGCGGGCAATTACTTTAAGAGCCCTAACACACTGGGACGCCATGGTGATGTCGCCAGCTATTATGTATTCAAGAAATTCGTATTGAAATGTACGACAGTTACAATTGGTCACGATCTGGTGACGTCGCCAATTTGAAAGCGTACCCACGACCGACCGACCCCGACGTGGAGGCTCGATACTCTGGCTACCTTTAGTACACAAGTAAGTTTTTTTTAAATATAATTTATTTATAGGGGTTTGGTCACAAAGTGAACATGTCACCCCTGTAGAATACAAATCGCATATAAAAATGTCTTATTCTCTACGCCCTCTTAATACTAAGTAATTTGTACAGCATCCTTGCCTTCTCGGATGCCGTGTCACACTGTGACTCGTAGGGAAGTGCGAACTCATTGTTTTTTTCCTATCGAGTCACACTGTTACTAGTTGCAACTTTTTTATTTATTGTAATTCCCAACGAGTCACACTGTTACACGATTGGGTGTGACTTGTTGGGAACCATCTATGTAACTAGACGTAGCCATGGCTACGTAGTACTAGTACGTATCCAGCGTCCCAGTGTGTAAGGGCTCTAATTCTGTACGACTGGAAAGGTTCACACAAACAAGGTTTTTATTCGCTGTGACAATCAA
Organism: Maniola hyperantus; assembly: GCF_902806685.2. Classification (NCBI taxonomy): domain Eukaryota; kingdom Metazoa; phylum Arthropoda; class Insecta; order Lepidoptera; family Nymphalidae; genus Maniola; species Maniola hyperantus. The sequence goes on from NC_048553.1 coordinate 13,311,633, forward strand.
ACTTAATGACGCAATTTTTGTGATCGTTAAAATGTGGATAAACAAAGTTTACCTTTACAAAGCTCTTTTTCAGCTTTTCATGTGATAAATGTTGTAAATATACACACACGTATGACAACTCAACTTACTTGTTCGTCGGAGTATGCCCGACTAGTTTTAGATTAGAAGAATAATTTAGGAGCGGAGAATTTTTTAAGTAAATCATTTTAAAATAGTCTATCTATGCAAATTCCTAAGTTTAATTATTAAAATGTTGATGAACTAAATAGATAAAGCTCGAAATATCATCTTTATATTTTTTATTTTTTTATTCATTATACGCGCACGCTTGACCACGATCACATCTGATGGGAAGTGATGATATGGCCTGAGACATCTGTTTATATAGATACTTAATCTTATGTATTTAGGTTTTTAATTCCGTGGGGATCCTTTCATTTTTCGGGTTAAAAAGTAGCTTAGAGATCTACGAGATGCAAGCTATCTCTGTACCGAATTCCTTCAAATCCAAGTGTGAAGAATTTCCACGGGAATTTTAAAACTCTTGTAGGGACTTCCACATGCCACGGCCTGCCATGCCTGTCATGGCGCCTGAATCCAGCGGCTCCCTGCAACTCGTCTGATGTCGTCCGTCCGTCTACCTAGTGGGTACGTAAGTACCTACTTGTAAAAGTTTAATTGAATGAGATTCTTTTTATCTAAATGTATAAATGGAAAAGTTGACTGACTGACTGACTGATCTATCAACGCACAGCTCAAACTACTGGCCGGATCCGGCTGAAATTTGGCATGCAGATGCAGGCAAGCTACTCTTGACTTTGACGTTACTTTGACTTGACTTTGACTTCGACCCCTAAAGGGGTGACATAGGGGTTTGAAATTTGTGTAGTCCACGCGGACGAAGTCGCTAGTTTATTTATTTATTTATTTATTTGTACTGGCAAAGAGTAGCAAAATCTGCGTAAAATCATTCTCGCACTGATTGTACTTGGTTGGGCGGCAAGATTTGTACAGAAACCGTATTTTATTGCATTCCGAAAGTTGTGAAAAATTCCGGAATACGGAATTTCCCACCTGTTTGCGAGAGCCTTTATTCTAATACCCGACGCTAAGTCTGCGGCTTGCCAGGTATTAAGCTGAGCCAATGAAACGTCCGAGTTCCTCCAATCTTTCCTTTTAACCGCCTTTTTAACCGACTTCAAAAAAAGGAGGAGGTTCTCAATTCGTCGGAATCTTTTTTTTTTTTTTTTTTTTTTTTTTTTTATTTTTTATGTATGTTCCCCGATTACTCAAAAACGCCTGGACCGATTTTGAAAATTCTTTTTTTGTTTGAAAGGGTATACTTCAAAGTTGGTCCCATTTCAATTTGGTGAAGATCTGATGAACATCTTCGAAGATAGATACTGGAACTCCTCAACGGATAAGAGTAAATTGCTCGCGATCAGTGTAATAGCTTAGTAAACAGTAGATTTTTAACCAGGCATAGCATAATTCCATGGGGCCACTAAAAATTGTGAAATAAAAATTTTTTACAAAAAAAATAAAAACCGACTTCGTTACATAAACACTAAAAATTGAAAAATAATTTAATTTATTACCGAATATATTATGTATACAAGAGTTAATATAGTTCCATAATAATATTTTTTGGGGTCGGTGCCAATGAGGTGCCATTGTGGAGTCCCATAAAAATATGAAGTCTAGACGATTCGCGCAGCTAAAGCTAATTGGCACCGGCACCAAAAAGTATTATTATGGAACTATATTAACTCTTGTATACATAATATATTCGGTAATAAATTAAATTATTTTTCAATTTTTAGTGTTTATGTAACGAAGTCGGTTTTTATTTTTTTTGTAAAAAATTTTTAAAGTAAGTGGAAGGTAAAATTTGCATTTGTAATTACAAGTAAGGTTGTCCTTCTACTTTTATTTCTAACTACCTTATGCTCGCGAGTTCGTCCGCGTGGACAACACAAACTTTAAACCCCTATTTCACCCCCTTAGGGGTTGAATTTTTAAAATCCTTTCTTAGCGGATGCCTACGTCATAAAAGCTATTTGCACGCACAACAGATGGAAACGTTTAAGTGCGGAAACCAGCCCAGAGTGAAGAAGAAGAAAGCTATTTGCATGACAAATTTTAGCCCGATCTGACCAGTAGTTTGAGCTGTGTGCTGAAAGATCAGTCAGTCAGTCACCTTTTTCCATTTACATAATATTTAGACACCTTTAGGTATACAGTCATCATCATCATCATGATCAACCCATCTCTGGTTTACCTAAACCCTTCTCAGAGTGAGAATAGTTTTGGCCATAGATTACCACGCGGATTGGTATACAGTAAGCCTGCTTAAAAATGTCTAATGTTTATAAAATACATCGTACCGAACTGGTATTTTCAAACTGTACCTATCTAATTGTTAATTTTAGGCAAGTTAGTGTCAAAACAATAATTATGATTTATCATGCAGCATGCATGCATGGTGAGCAATATAAAAACAAAGTCCAATTAAACTAATTGTAACTGAAAGCGGTCGGAAGCTAACCACTGTAGAGCGACATATTTGATTATTAATTACTATTTTATTTTATTTAAGCCCTCGTGTGTAAACTCGATAAATCCGTTAGCGTCACGATCGAAAAACTTTATAATGGAGATAAATGACGGCAATGAAAATATGAACCAACTGTGTCGACCCGCGCGGCCGACTGGCCTCGCGATATACCTACATATCTACCAAATAAACCTATATCCTACCTTTTTACAAGTTCTAATTTAAAAAAAAATAAAAAAACTAACTTAAAAAAGGCAAAATTTTTCACATTTGGAAATGGTGCCCAGACAGCCGAAGTTTTTTTTGTCAAAAAAATTATGGAAAGTGTTACCAGCTGCGTGATTGCGGGAGAATGACAGCTACAATGTCACGATCGCAATCATCTCTGATTGGTTAACGCTCGCTCACTATTGGCTACAATGCATTGTTGCAACAAGAATCGCACAAATTCAGCCAATCAGAACAATTGAGATTGTAATAATGATTGATGCAGGTTTTAGACAATCGCCCTACAGGATGATTAGCTATTATGACGTAGACATCTGTTAAGAAAGAATTTTTGAAAATTCAACCCCTAAGGGGATGAAATAGAGGTTTGAAATTTGTGTAGTCCACGCGGACAAAGTCGTGGGCATAAGCTAGTATCTAATAAATTTTTAGCTCCATGACCCTAGGGTATTCGCGGTAAACGAAACAAAAATATAACTCTCGAAGTTTCAAAACAATCTTTGGATTAAAAGAGGGTACCTACTTGCAAAAGAAATTAAACTTGACCAGTTTCCATCGAAACGTTTTTGACTTTTGTATTCAGAGTCGTGGCGACGCGCGACGTGCCGGCTCGGTATAATTGAATTTTGATTTATTCATTACTCTGTGGAGTCAAGATTAGGCGGATAGAGGCTGATTAGATTTGTTGTTGATTCTTTCAGGGTTCAACAGCTCCAACAGAGAAAGTTGAACTTTTATAGGAACACTTCGTTGTTTGTCTGTCTGTCTGTAAGCCCATAAATGGAATCAAAACTTAGGGTACTTCCCGTTGACCTAGAACCATGAAATTTGGCAGGTAGCAATTTCTTATAGCACAAGTAAAGGGAAAAATCCAAAAAATAAACAGTGTCATTTCTTTTACATACCCAGTGGCCATGTAACATGGCTGGCTCGGCTCGGTGGCTAAATTAGCCACCGAGGAGTAAACCCAAATTAGCCTATGTATGTTGATTTATTCATCATTGTATCATACGTATGTAGTTAAGATTAGGCGAATAGGAGCCAATTAAATTTGCTTCAAGGATTTTTAAAAACCTAAACGCACGCGAGCATAGCCGTGGGCATCAGCTAGTGTAAAATATACTAAGCCGAGAGCCATAAAAGATGACTGACTGACTGACTGATCTATCAACGCCCAGCTCAAACTACTTGACAGATTGGGCTGAAATTTGGCATGCAGATAGCTATTACGACGTAGAAGTCCGGTGAGAAAAGATTTTTGAAAATTTCACCCCTAAGGGGGTAAAACAGGGCTTTGAAATTTACGAAGCCCACGCGGACGAAGTCGCGAGCATAAGCTAGTTACTGACAGATGACGCAAAAAATTAACACGTCATTTAACAATAATAAGATTGATCTGCTAAACACATCTCCACCTACCTCCACCCTGCTGTATACCGGGCCTTATACTAACGACAAGATTTCCACTCTGGTAAGTATAAGTAGACATAATATTTTTAGAATCTATCCAATTAAGGCGTTCATTTTTTCCCCGGTCGTTTCCAGATGACAGACTTATAAAATAAAATAATTCTAATTAAAATTAATGATATCCGAACAAACAATTTCAAAATACATTTTGACATGATAAGAAATAAAACAGGTACCTAGTAAGAGGACTCTCTCCGTCACTCGGTCCATACAAACGTAGTTTCATTCTATTTTCTTTTTTACGGTTCAGTACCTCAAAAGGAAAAAAGGAACCCTGATAGGATCAGTTCTTTGTCTGTCTGTCTGTTATTTTTGTGCATAATAGTTTTTGATTTATCGTGCAAAATGTCGAAAAAAATACCCGAGTACGGAACCCTCGAATAGACATAGAGTACCTCTAGTTATAAGTCGAAATTGAATAATTAAAAACTCCTTATCTCGAAGTCCTCGATAAATCAAAGATTTATTAACTCGGAATTTTTAACTCTTCCCTTTTCGTTTCGTTTTCGAAGTTCAAGTTAAAGAGGCTCCACTGTATAAAGATTTGTATAGTTTATGTTTGAAACCGTATAACTTTAAAACAAAATAATATTATAACGAAAATCTGGTGAACCACAGATACAGATATTAGTTTCTAGAACGAGTCTACAAAATGTCATTGAGTTTGACTAACTACGAGTAGCTTAGTCAAACTACATTTTGTTTGGAGCGCACTTCCAATAAACTCCAACAATTAAAGGAATTTATTTAATTTATAAACAATGCTTCAGATCCCGGGCAAGGAATTTTGTTTTTGACATAATTTAATCTTGCCGCGAAATTAATTTCTACAGAGAAACAAGAATTTATTAATTATTGTTATCATTGCGCCCAGTTGCGCCGCACAGGACTTTGAGCAGGTTTCCTCGCGATGTTTTCCTTCGCCGCGCCGTTGAAGCAAATGATATTTAATTATACTGATATTATAAATGCGAAAATCTGTTTGTTTGTTGGTTAATTGGTTTGTTGGTGATAAACTCAAAAGGAAAAAAAGGAACCCTTTTAGGATCACTTTTTTTGTCTGTTTGTTTGTCCGTCTGTCCGTCATGTCTGTCAAGATAACTTATAGGGTAAGTCCCGTTGAACTAGAATCATGAAATTTGGTAGGAAGGTAGGTCTTATAGCACAAATACAGGAATAAATTCGAAAACAGTGAATTTGTGGTATCATAATATGAAAGGGTACTGTACATTCTTAAACAGGTTTTTTATTTATTTTTATGCATAATAGTTTTTGTGCAAAATGTCAGAAAATACGACTGTAGTACGGAACCCTCAGTGCGCGAACCCGACTCTCACTTACCCGGTTTTTTGGATAGCCGTGTAATAATGAGCACCTCATTATATTAACTCCTTTTGGGGTTAATACAAAACCCTTTCCGAATGCCATTGTAGTATTGTATGTCATCATCATCATGACCCAATCAACCCATCGCCGGCTCACTACAGAGCATGGGTCTCCTCTCAGAGTGAGAAGGGTTTTGACCATAGTCTACCACGCTGGCCATTTGCGGATTGGTAGACTTCACACACCTTTGAGAACATTATGGAGAACTCTCAGGCATGCAGGTTTCCTCACGATGTTTTCCTTCACCGTTAAAGCAAGTGATATTTAATTTATTGAAACGCACATAACTCCGAAAAGTTAGAGGTGCGTGCCCGGGATCGAACCCCCGACCTCCGATTAGGCGAACGTCCTAACCACTAGGCTATCACAAATTCGTATTTTATGTATTGATTGCAAATACGCTGAACGCAACTAGAACAACCCCATAGCTTATGGTAATAACATACGGCAAGTACTGCCATGTTACCCATTTGTATTTTATATCCGAATTTTCTTTCCTTTTCCACGTCGGCAATAAACTGTTATCGTAAATCGGAAAATACGTTTTTACGATTCAGGTTTATGTTATGTTTAATGTTCAAGCATTTTTTTAAAAATTTATAATTACTTTCCCTCCCCCATTGCCATCTCGACCTGTCGCGTACTATATATTATACTAGCTTATGCTCGCGACTTTGTCCGCGTGGACTACACAAATTTCAAACCCCTGTTTCACCCCTTTAGGGATTGAATTTTCAAAAATCCTTTCTTAGCGGATGCCTACGTCATAATTGCTATCTGCACGCCAAATTTTAGCCCGATCCGTCCAGTAGTTTGAGCTGTGCGTTGATAGATCAGTCCATTGATGTTGGAATCCCCCTCTACTTATTATTCTAGGGATCAGTCAGTCACTTTTTCCTTTTATATATTTAGATTTCAATCATAATTATTCTAAATCGATGACTTCAGTAATAACTTCCTATATAGAATTAAGTACAGCAATAACTTTTGTCATCCACTTATAATATTATGGATGACAAAACTTGATTTCACGGAAGAAGGGCAACTTCCACGGAGGAGTGATACCTACCATCGATTATGATAATGGTCCCACGACGCGACACGCGAACCCCGCTCTGAGGTATCCTTGATATTACACTAATATTATAAAGGCGAAAGTTAAATAAATAAATAAATAATATCGTTTATTGTTTCGTTATTGCTAGTAGTAACTATGTACAATGTTTTTATCTAATATTATATCTAAACTAAAAACTAACAATATACAATAAGGTCGCAAACTCAGCATAGCCGAGCACCGCTCACACTGCTCAGCGCTGGTTTTATATCTACACTTCTACACTAATATTATAAAGAGGAAAACTTTGTTTGTATGTTTGTTTGTTTGTACTGAATAGGCTCAAAAACTACTGGACCGATTTTAAAAATTCTTTCACCATTCGAAAGCTACATTATCCACGAGTAACATAGGCTATATTTTATTTTGGAAAAAAATAGGGTTCCGTAAAATATTTGGGTTTTTCGGACACAAGGTGTAAAAAATCAACCAGAAAAGTTACTTATTTTGCGTACGCTGCCTAAACTATAAAAGATAGAACCATAAAATGTTCTAATTAATTGTAGATCTTATAAATATCTACAAAAAAGTCCGCGACACACTATACCCATCTATGTCGAGTGAGGCACAGCAACCATTTTTTTATTTAAAAATCTTGAATTTTTTTGGACTACATTTAAACGCGTTTATTTTACTCATGCTATTAATCCTTATCAAAATAAATGATTTCATCACTAAGAACAGTTTATGGAGATAATATTTGGTCTTTGAATGATTAAAATTGGACGTTTGGTTTTGAAGTTATGGCGAAATTAAAATATTACGATTTCTGCTGCACGGCCCGTTGTATTATATAAAGAGGTAATGTCGTTAAGTTTGTTTGTAGGGGGTAATCTTTAGAACTACTGAACCGATTTTAAAAATTCTTTCACCAGTAGAAAGCTACATTATTCCTGAGTGACATAGGCTATACGGGATCTTTAAAAACCTAAATCTACGCGGGCGAAGCCGCGGGGATCAGCTAGTAAAAAATAAAGTATAAATATAAATGTCCCTTCCCAGCTTGGCCTAGAGAATAAAGCACTTAAACATTTAAAAAACAACAGTGATATACAGCAATATCCTCTAGTGTAGGTACTTATAATTATCTTTTAAAAAACAAAAATATACATAAAATAATTTGCCTATCCTTAATAAAATTATTTTTTGTAAATAAATTTGGCTGCCTCTATCTGTTCATTTAAGTAAAAGATCTTTAATTTACTATAATTTTTAAAGTAACTATAATATGTGTGTGTGTGTGTGTATGTTTGTTACTTTTTCAAGCAAAAACTACTGGACGGGTTTGGCTGTGCTATCTTCTTCTTCTCGAGTCGACGGTCACCTCAAACATGGGCAGCCCAAAAAGCCGCAACTGCGATAGCTCGGTCTTAAAGGTAGCTGTGCTATGAAGATAAACTACATAGGTATACCACGGATTAAATGAATTGATTATATTATCATCATCTCCCACTCAAGTAAATCAATGTGACTAAATTAAAATTAATCTTCCCAACGAGTCACACCCAGAGTATCAGTGTGACTCGTTGGGAATTGTAATGGATATAATTACAAAAAAAATAAAAACCGACTTCGTTACACAAACACTAAAAATTGAAAAATAATTTAATTTATTACCGATTATATTATGTATACAAGAGTTAATATAGTTCCATAATAATACTTTTTGGTGCCGGTGCCAATTAGCTTTAGCTGCGCGAATCGTCTAGACTTCATATTTTTATGGGACTCCACAATGGCACCTCATTGGCACCGACCCCAAAAAATATTATTATGGAACTATATTAACTCTTGTATACATAATATAATCGGTAATAAATTAAATTATTTTTCAATTTTTAGTGTTTGTGTAACGAAGTCGGTTTTTATTTTTTTTGTAAAAAAAATTTATTTCTCAATTTTTAGTGGCCCCATGGAATTATGCTATGACTGGTTAAAAATCTACTGTTTACTAAGCTATTACACTGATCGCGAGCAATTTACTCTTATCCGTTGAGGAGTTCCAGTATCTATCTTCGAAGATGTTCATCAGATCTTCACCAAATTGAAATGGGACCAACTTTGAAGTATACCCTTTCAAACAAAAAAAGAATTTTTAAAATCGGTCCAGGCGTTTTCGAGTAAACGGGGAACATACATAAAAAATAAAAAATAAAAAAAAAATAAAAAAAAAGATTCCGACGAATTGAGAACCTCCTCCTTTTTTTGAAGTCGGTTAATAAGGTTGCAACTAGTAACAGTGTGACTCGATGGGGGGGGGAAATCGATGAGTTCCCAACGAGTGACACGATTGAGTGTGACTTGTTGGGAACCCACATAATAAGGGCAGGGGCAGGGGAGATTTTGACGACCTCCCTGGCGCAGTGGTGAGCGCTGTGGTCTTAATAGTGGGAGGTCCCGGGTTCGAATCCTGGCAGGGGTTTGGAATTTTATAATTTCTAAATTTCTGGTCTGGTCTGGTGGGAGGCTTCGGCCGTGGCTAGTTACCACCCTACCGGCAAAGCCGTGCCGCCAAGCGATTTAGCGTTCCGGTACGATGCCGTGTAGAAACCAAAGGAATATGGGTTTAATAAAAACTGCCATACCCCTTCCAGGTTAGCCCGCTATCATTTTAGACTGCATCATCACTTACCACCAGGTGAGATTGCAGTCAAGGGCTAACTTGCACCTAACTACAAAAAAAAAAAAAAAAGATTAAGGGGAAGAGAAAGGTTCCTCTTTATATCTAGTAGAAATTCATGGTTCCCGCGAGATTTTTTAAAAATATATCCACGGGGATGAACTCGAACAAATAATACAAATTTGAAAATGGCCACCATGCAAATTAAAACGTAAATATTATTATAGTGTTACCTATATCTTATACGATGGTACGGAACCCTTTGTGTGGAGCTAATTGAATTAAAACATAAATTTCACGTAAAAAAAAAATTTCACTTACTAAATTTTCAGGGTTCAAGCTTTTTAAAATTAATTCAGCAGCTTCCCTAAAAAAAGCTGTTCTCTCCGTTTTTACATTTTATCAGTTTATTTTAAAACACTTGGCGACCCTTTACGTGCTCGGAATAAATTTCTCTCCGCAAAGAACTGCCGCTGAAATCTAGGAATTATGGACAGACAACTCGTACCTATTACGTTTTTTGTGTCGTACCATTGTTTCATTCACGAGTTTTTAATTAAGAACATATTACGTTCCTCTCTTTTCTTCTAAAAATAATATGAAACAAAGTCACAGTTTGCTTTTATATTTATGTATTCGCTTTGTTAGGCTCATCGTAAACCAAAGAGCGGTGATCATCATCATCGTCAACCGATGGATATCCACAGCTGGACATAGGTCTCTTGTAGGTCACACGCCACATGAATCCAGCGGCTCTCTGCGACTCGTTTGATGTCATCCGCCCACCTAGTGGGTGGGGGGGGAGGGGTCTTCCAACACCTTGGGACCCCAACGTCTATCGGTTGTACGAACTATGTGCCCTGCCCATTGCCACTTCAGCTTCGCAACCTGTTGAGCTATGTCGGTTACTCTAGTTCTCCTGCGGATCTGCTCATTTTTGATTTGCTCACGTAGAGAAACTCCGCACATAGCTCTCTCCATCGCCCGCCCAAAACCATAGTAAGATCTAATCTTCACATTTTTTTGTCGAGTTTTGAAAATATGGTAGGAATGTAGCTGAAGGGTGTCCACCGGAACCAGCTAAATTTTGAAAGTGGTCAATGAGAAAAAGTCTGGGGATCTCGAATATAGACTATCATTGCTTTAGACTTCAATAAATCCTCAAAAAAATTAATTATCAGGCAATTTCTTTAAATGAAAGTGGTCTAAGTATGAGAAAAAGTTTGGGAATCTCTGATATAGACTATCATCGCTTAAAACTTCAATAAATCCTCAAAAAAAATTAATTATCAGGCAATTTTTTGATTGAACACTTTGTAGCCTGGGTCGTGTCAGGCTGTTAAGCGGCTGTGTACCGAGCTGGGCTCTTAGGTGTGCAAACACCTCGATAGACTCGTTGTTGAAGAGCCAATATTTGTTCCTCGACGTTGTAATTTAATTCGTCTTTCGTCGTCAGGCGGCACTTATCGATAGCGTGTAACAAACATACTATGTTACCTTTTAAAAACTGCTCTACTTATCCCGCGACATCGTTCGCGTATAAGGTTTTTTTAAAGATTCCGTTGGAATTTCTAAAAATCCATTTTTCATTCTAAATTGTGGATTAATCTGCAAGCAAAATATAAACTAGCGGATTTTTACACTAAGAAAAGTAGTTTGGTTCCCATTTGAAATTTGAATATTAACCAATCAATTAAAGCACGCTCGCTGTACGTTGAAAAGTCAGTTTCCCTTTATATTACAGGTACATAATAATATAGAAGGTGAATATCTCTATTTTCTTTGAATCTAGATTTTGAAAAATTAACACCTAACGCACCCACTATAATATTTTTATTAGAAATATAAAACGAAACCTTATAAAACAAATTGTGAAATTTGAAAAAAACAGCCCTTGAGCATCTAGGGGTATATCTAAGGAAGGTATTTCGATGAAGGAAGGATTTTAAAAAATGCAATAGGATTTTAAAAAAACTAAAATTACGTTGGAAAATTAATACATACAACGAAGCCTAAATACTGCACTTTAATCCAAAAAGTCCTAAATTCGACACTGTTTTACAATTTTACTCAAAAACGATTTTGACGACAAAGGATAGATAATATAGGTATACCTAATTTAAAAGGGATGGTTCCGTTATTTTTCTTTTTACGACTCTGGGTCTATTTGAGCCTAATCCAATCGACCACCGATATTTTGAATGAAAAAATATAGTAAAAGCAAAAAAATGTAGGTAAAAAACCTAAGTAATTTTTGTTTGTTGGTCCGAAAAATATATCGACTTTTACACCTACTCGATAGTAGGTAGGTCTCTAATCGGTATATATATATCGGTATATATCGATATATCGAAATAATTATTATCGCTCAAAAATAACGATGTGTAGAAGAAATAATATCGATATCTCGATATTTTTACGACAAGCTTAAGCCTTGCCATTCAGTGAGGTAATAGCGCCAGTGTGTTGGACACAATGCCCATAAATGACCATTTGGACGGCGTATATTTTTTGTAAAAGTAAAATTTTTAGTGATAAGTTTTTTCTACATGTAAATATACCTACCTACTACATAATTTTTTTTAAAATAAAATATAAGACAAGCCTAGAAAGGTTTATTACGTAACCTGATGATAATAATAATTAATGAGTCATTAATAACTCCGCGATCACATTCAGCCGTCCCTGCACTGGACCGAGCTGACAGCACTGACGAGTGACAGCCCTGCAGTCGTTGCTAACGAATAGGGCTGTCAAGCTATCGAATTATCGATTTCTATCCATAATGCGGAAAAGGTTCTTGTTTGTTGGTTTATCCTGCAATCACGCCACAACGGAACAACGGATTGACGAGATTTTTAGGGTTTCGAACCCCCTGGACGAAAACGCAGGCATAAGCTAGTAATTCTAAAAACTAAGAGATCTAGCTAGAACGAGGTTTATTTTTATTTAGATTTCTTTCAAAACCGATCACACACCCAGCTGTACGTTGATTTGTTAGTCAGTCAGTTTATGTTTTAAGAACTATAGGTTAAATGTAGTAAACAAACTACGCTATCCAATATCCTAGTTTATCTAGTAAGTACAGGAAATATTCTCCAATATGCTGGTTTATATTTTCAATAAAATATCCCGCCTCGCATGAATCCCAGATGAGGTGGTCCGGAAAACATATCGTTTATTATTTCTACGAAGGTGAGCTACTTGATTTATCTCTTTACAACAATTTAGACTTATAGCTGCTATTATTTAAAAAAAATATGCCTGTTCTTCATCATCATCATCAACTTAACCCATCACCAACCTATTACTAAGCACGGGACCTTTCAGAATGAGAATATTTCTTTGCAAAGAATTTTTAATGTTTTAGGTAGTTCTTAAGTAATTGCTTAAAATTCACATAATCTGAAAAGTTAGACGTGCATGCCCGGGATTGAACTCCCGACCTCCCGAATAGGAGGCGGACGTCGCGCGTCGTAACTCGTAACCACTATGCTATCGGGTATACAAATACAGAGTACGTAAATATCGATAGTATTTTTTATCGATATCGTACTAGACATCCCTATCACGTTCATCAGAGCTCAATAATCAGTCACGTCATCACATCACGCTCTTGATTATGCAACGTGTGACTCGCGCCGAAATGCATCATTGATCATGTCTGAGACCTGAATTAAAAGCATTTTTTTTTATTTATAGACTAGCGCTTGGCTGCAATCAGACCTGGTGGCAAGTGATGATGCAGCCTAAGATGGAGCGCGCTTGCCTTGAAGATTCCTATTCACTCTCGACTTGAAGGTACCCATATTGGAAGGGAAACTGATGCTGGAAGGGTGTTCCAAATTTTAGCGGTTCAAATTATTAGAAATGAGGAGGCAAATCGCTTCGTACGTATCCGTGGAATTTCGACTACGTACGGGTGCAGACCTTGGCGATGCCTCGCGGTACGATAGTAGAAGGGTGAAGGAGAAACCAAGTTGAAAAGTTCTTCGGCACACTCGAAATACATCCTGTAAAATTCCGATAGACAGGCAACTTTGCGCCGATGTTCCAAACTTTGAAGTTTAGAATTGACCAGCGCTTTGTCGCCGATGAGTCTTCTAGCGCGACGATCCACCGAATCCATTGCATCAAGCTGATACTTGGCAGAGCCATCCCAAACCTTACATAATGTGGTAGGTTTTCTTGACAGACACGACGGACAAACCGACAGACAGGCAACGAAGTGATCCTATAATGGTTCCTTTTTCCTTTTGAGGTACGGAGCCATAAAAAGTATGATAAAAGTGCACAGAGCACACATATATCTAACCTAGCTTATGCTCGCGACTTCGTCCGCGAGGACTACACAAATTTCAACCCCCTATTTCACCCCCTTAGGGGTTGAATTTTGAAAAAATCCTTTCTTAGCGGAAGCCTAGATACAGCTATCTGCATGCCAAATTTCAGCCCGATCTGTCCAGTAGTTTAAGCTGCACGTTGATAGATCAGTCAGTCAGTCAATCAGTCAGTCAGTCAATCAGTCAGTCAGTCACGTTTTCCTTTTATATATTTAGATTTAGAACAGTATAGAACGTTAGTTAAGTGGATATATTACCTCCTGTCATGTTCGTAAGGTGGATTAAAATCAATGCCGGTATATGGACGTCGAGAGAGCTAACATTTGCACTTTGCAGGTCGATTGCAACGAGTCTAGGTATAACATGATCTATATTCTACGTTTACCTGGCTTAAGAACCCATATTGAAAAAAATATTATTTATATTTTGTAACAAAAACATTTACGGTAAAGAGAAAAAGAGAGCAAAAGTGGACATGGAAGCACTTATCTCTATGAGAGATCTTTATTCTCTACCAGTGACCCTTGGCAGTGCGAGAGGTTGTAAAGGGAGTAGAATAGGTACAAAAAGAAGATAGAAAGACTCACGAAAATTTTGGAAGGTTTTCATTTGAAAAAAAAAATGCTACTTTTGGATACTTTTCCTTTGAAAAATAACTTCGATCATTTCATTTGGATATTATAAATTGCAACGTGATTGGACAAACCAGCAAACCAACAAACAAACACACTTTCGCATTTATAATATGGGTCCTGATGATAAAAAACCGCAAAAAAGTAAGAAAACAAAACTAGTTTTTCAATAAGTATGTATGTGCTTTTTGGGCCTATAAATATCTATTCAAGACTTTATCATGAAATAGAAACCGGGTGGGATACAATTCCTTTGATAGGAAAAAAAGCAAAAACTGCTCCAAATAACCACTTTATTAAGTTTTAATAGGGAACTGTAATTGATTTTGCTGGTTTTTTATATTTTTTACAAAACATCATAAAATTGTTTTTAATCTAAATTAACGTGTACCTACTTAGTTTATTTTTAAAACATCATAATTTGATTTTATGCATCCATCGCTGCCAACATTACTTTATTGCCATCTCTTTCTCGGCACACTTTCTGTGAATAAATCTATTTCACATTTTTGTTTCGTCATGCTTATGGCATCTTAATGCCTAGGTATAGCCTCTGGAATAGACGGCCGTTTAGCAAACTGATTGCTAGGTACTTTTAGCTGCTAGATAGTATGAAATAGGATTTGAAAATGAAATTACTAAAACTATCAGTTTTTAGGGTTCCGTACCTCAAAAGGAAAAACGGAACCCTTATAGGATCACTTTGTTGTCTGTCTGTCTCTCTGTCTGTCAAGAAACCTACAGGGTACTTCCCGTTGACCTAGAATCATGAAATTTGGCAGGTAGGTAGATCTTAGCTGACATTTGGTGGGGAAATGGGAAAATGGGGGGAAAAATCTGAAAAAAGTGAATTTGTGGTTACATCACACACAAAAAATTAAATTGTGGTCATGAACTAATAATTAGTATTTTTAATTTTCGAAGTAAGATAACTATATCAAGTTGGGTATCATATGAAAGGTCTTCACCTGTGCATTCTACAACAGATTTTTATTTATTTTTATGTATCATAGTTTTTAAATTGTCCTGCAAAATGTCGAAAAAATACGACTGTAGTACGGAACCCTCATTGCGCGAGCCTGACTCGCACTTGGCCGGTTTTTTTTATTTTTGATGCCTTTTAGTTCACACATTTTTACTAGATAAAGCCTGCGACTTCGTACGCATGAATTTAGATATTTTTTTGAATCCACAAATTGTTTTTTTAAATCATACAAGGGTTCCTTTTTTCATTTTGAGGTACGGAACCCTAACAAATCTATTGAAAAATCTGAATATGTGCGTATGATGCTTCGTAAATCCCAATTAAAGAGGGAAGTGTAGCTCTAACTGTATAAGGAAAAAGCAGTTTTCAGACATTTTCCAGCGTTTCAGTTGCAGAATTCAATTGAATTTTATTTCTGCATTCCGTCCGAGCTTTTCCGTTCCCACTTGGTAGCACGTAGGTAGCGAACATGGCGTAGTTTCGATATTAATAGCTCATAATAACCCTAGCCAAGCCAAGCTGTGATAGCCTACTGGTTAGGACGTCCGCCTTCTTATCGGAGGTCGGGGGTTCAATCCCGGGCACGCACCTCTAACTTTTCGGAGTTATGTGCGTTTTATTTATTAAATATCACTTGCTTGAAGGAAAACATCGTGGGGAAACCTGCATGCCTGAGAGTTCTCCATAATGTTCTCAAAGGTGTGTGAAGTATACCAATCCGCACATGGCCAGCGTGGTAGACTATGGCCAAAACCCTTCTCACTCTGAAACAGACCCGTGCTCTCTAGTGAGACGGTGATGGGTTGATCATGATGATGAATGCCAAGTCCAAAAATGTTTCTTTAGGGTTCCGTACCTACTCGAAGGACGCCAACGGGACTCTAAGCCTCCGTTGTCCGCCCCTCCGTGGACTACTTTAATTTTAAACCCCTATTACCTATTTAGGGGTCGATTTTTCAAAATCCTTCGTCTACGATGTCTACGTCATAATAGCTATCTGCATGAAAAATTTCAGCTCGATCCGTCCAGTCAGTGGTTTGAGCTGTGCGTTGATAGATCAGTCAGTCAGTCACCTTTTCCTTTTATATGTATATAGATGATGCCGGTGACTTCATCCGCGTGGATTTAGGTTTTTAAAAATCCTGTGGGAACTCTTTAATTTTCCGGGATAAAAAGTAGCCTATGTCCTTTCCCGGGATGTAAGCCAACTCTGTACCGAATTTCATCAAAATCGGTTAAACTGTTGCGCCCAGAAAAGCTAGTAGATAGACAGACAGACGTTCGCATTTATAATATTAGTATGCATTAAACAATTAAGGAAAGTATATAGTGTGCAATTAAGAACATCCCTACTTATTTCAGTGGGTAGTTTTTCAATTAGTAGGTGCAGTAAAGAGTAGAAATAAAGAACTACAATGCAATTAAGAGCAAATGGTACAAGTGGAACCACTTCATTACCAATTCCTTTGGAATGTCAAATTGAAATGTAAAAAAGGTTTTAAATATACATTAGACAAAACTTAATTTTTAATAGGTTTAGTTTAGTACTTTTGTCTTTTTTTAAAACAATAGTTTTCCTGCAACGTATTCCCATTTCTGAGAGTCATGACCCCTTTTCATTAATGACGGTTATAGGTACAGTAGGTACATCGCCCTTTAGAATGATATTTCCGCTTTGTAGAGCATTGTCTCTGTCACTCATACCTATATGACGTTTTGTCGTTCTCAACGACAGAGACAACCTTCTATTACTTTTGGCCACGTACTGTACCTAAGGGTTTGCTTGGGAGGATAATGTAGAAGGCTCCCAGTACCCGTAGTACAAGATTTTACGTCTCACTAAACGAAACCAAATTCGAGAGTCGAAATACTTCCGCGTTACAGTAAAATAGACCTAAACAGCCTTGAATTGAAGTCAAATATTCAATGCCACTGATTTTAATTTCGCAATGTTTCCGCTTGGAGCGCTGGCTGTAGAAGTGTAGACAAACTTGAGCTTTAATACAAGGCATTTAAGATCCAGTTTACTGTAACGCGGAAGTATTTCGACTCTCGAATTTGGTTTGGTTTGGTGAGATGTAAAATCTTGCACTACGGGTACAGATCATTCCGGATATGAATCGACTGAGTACTTACCTACAGAATTTCGTGACTTGAGTAGCTGGGTTTGACGATTGTTATCACTTATCAGCATAATAAATATTAAATAATAATATGAGAGCCGTGATACGATCACAAGCACCCCTAACTTTTCGGAGTTACGCGCGTTTTAAGCCATTAAATATCAATTGATGAAAACATCGTAAGAAAACCTGCACGCCTGAGAGTTTTCCATAATGCTCTCAGAGGTATGTGAAGTCTGCCAATCCACTTGACCTGCTGCGTGGCGGCAAAATCTCTTCTCAATCAAATGCGGAGATTTATATGAGAACCCTCTGGTTCTCCTCTGAATCTCCTCTACTTATATCGTACATAATTATATTATACAAACAGTAAACTATACTTTTTTATAAATAAACTAGCTTCTGCTCGCGGCTTTGCCCGCGTGGCGACATGGGGAAACAAATGGCATTTTTTTTTCAGAAACAAACATTATAACATCAGGACACGCACCCTGAACAGCACCGAATATCACATATAATAAGCTTGCAACCCCATTTCATCCCTTTAGGTGGGGATTTTCTCATAGTCGATTCTTAGCTGACACCTAACCTCAAGAAAAAACCTACTATCCAAATTTCAAGTTAATAATATCAATAATTAAAACTTTCCCATACAAACTTTCATCCCCTATTTTATCACCCTTATGGGCAAATTTTCCAAAAATCCTGAAACACGTATTTCTTCATTTGTGACCGAGAACCTAAATACCAATTTTCAAGCAAATTACTTGAAAAATGACCGACTTTCATACAAACTTCCATCCCCCATTTAACCCACTTAGGGGTAGAATTTCGAAAAATCCTTTCTTAGTGGATATCTACTCTTTACAAAGAAGAGACCCTCCAAATTTCATGTCTTTAGGACCAGCGGTTTAGGCTGTGCGTTGATATATATGTCAGTCAGTCAGTCAGTCAGGACTTTAAATTTTATATAATTATAGAAGATAAATGTAGTAATAAGTTAAGTAGTAATTATAATAGTATGAAATAGTAATATAATATGTATATTGTATATTCTACTAAGTAATATTATGTAGTTAGGTAGGTAGCATTTTTTTTTTATTTTTTTTATTTTTTTTTTATGTTGCAATTTAAATAGCAACAGGTAAAAATGTCATTTTAAAAAAACTCCTCTACTGAAGCTATGTCGGTTAAAATCCAATCCAATTAAGTGCAAATTGTAGCTAAAACTGGAGCAACTTAATTACCAATTTCCTTTGTAACGTCAAATTGCGACGCCAAATAGGAACATTAGTGTGGCAAAACTCAATTTTCAATTGTATTGGCGGACAGCGCGATAACGCGCTATCTGAAACAGTTTAGCTACGTCAGCGCAACCGGGCGGGTCATTGTGTATGGGGAATAATTACACGGATTTCCATTACTTGCTGTAAGGGGAGCTTGCAACTGAGTGGAAGAAACGCTTCCTGACAATGAAAGACTGCGATTTTCAGTTCAAAAACTAGTCAAGTGCGAGTCGGGTTCAAGCACAAATTGTTTCGTACCTATGTACTAGATATACCACTTTTTTACTATTGTCGCGGCCATTTTGAATTTTTTATTATCTGTTGTTATAGCGGCAATAGAAATACAAAATTTTAACTCTCTACCTATTACGGTTCATGAGATACAACCCGCTGACAGACAGGCGAACGGACGGACAGCGGAGGCTTAATAATATCGAGGCTTAGTGTGTATTGGCTGACAGAGCGATAACGCGCTATCTGAAACAGTTTAGCTACGTCAGCGCAACCGGGCGGGTCATTGTGTATGGGAAATAATTGGGTATTTGACTCCAACTTTTTTATTACTTCATTATAAAATAGGATAAAAATAATGACGGAAACAAAAAAACTAATTAAATCGTTCAAATAATAAAAAAGTTATAAGCATATTTCTGATTAGACAGAGATAGCAATATAGAATTATGACGTCAGTTTGACAAATGCCATAGTAGCTTCGTGCGGTTTCATACAAATTTTCGTTTTGCGAGAAAGGGATAGAAGACCCTTCCACTCTAAAATTGAAATGTCTGTAACTTTGTAAATCTTTGTTGGATTTTAATATTTTTTTCAGCGTACGTCATTATTTTCATCCTAGTTTATAATAAAGTAATAATATTTATCAAATTTAAAAGTAGTAAAATACCCAATTACACAGATTTCCATTACTTGTTGTAAGGGTAGCTTACAACTGGGTGGAAGAAAGGCTCACTTAAACTGAAATAAACTCAACTTCTAGGGTATAAAAAATTGTTCAAGTGTGTGTTGGACTCGTGCACAAATTGTTTCGTATCGTTGTACAAGATATCATCATCATCATCATCATCATCAACAACAACCTACTTCCACACGTATGGCGACCTCGCACCGGAAGACGCAGCGTTGGAGGACCCCCACTAGGTGGACGGACGACATCAGACGAGTCGCTGGATGGCGGCGGCGCAAGACCGTGGCGTATGGAAGTCCCTACAAGAGACCTATGTCCAGCAGTGGACGTCTATTTGTTGATGATGATGATGACGTTGGCCTACATTAGATTTCAATTAATTTGATTTCACTCCATAGTATTCCTCTGATTTAGACAAAAGCACTCAGTTCGCTAGAGGCCTAATTGTTTAGGTAATTAATTCCAATGAGATGGCACTATATAAAACAACGATAATATTTCATTTGAGCGAATAATTCGCACCAAATAATACGCACCAAATAACCCGCCACCATTAGCGGCTACCACTTAATGGATATGAATAATTTTCATTTAGATTGAATGAAAGAATCGATTTCAAATGAAAGGTGGTCTCTCCGTCACTCGTTACATACAAACGTAGTTTGAATATTAACCAATCAAACTCGATGTAATTTGTCTTATTTTTAATTTCGTGGAATTCTGATGCTTCTGAATGTCACCAGAGATGAGACAGTTGCCACAAAATATGAAGGTGACAAATTCAAATAAAATATAAAATAGGTATACCCATATCTATACTTATAATAAAACTGTATCTGTACATCCATACTAATAATATAAATGCGAAAGTTTGTCTGTCTGTCTGTGGTCTGTCTGATGCGAGCTTTTCACGACCCATCCGTTCAACCGATTTTGGCGAAATTTAGTACAGAGATACCTTGCATCCCGGGGAAGGACATATGCTTTTTATCCCGGAAAATCAAGGAGTTCTCATGGGGTTTTTAGAAACCTAAATCCACGCGGACGAAGTCGCGGGCATCATCTAGTCTAAAATAATTAATACCGGAATTTGGTTATAAAATATAACAATCATTCCCACAGAATATTAACTAATCAAACCGAATATAATATTTTTAAAGACACGTTCTAAGGACTAATGCTTTATCTGTGGTTTGCCAGATATCTGTAAAAATAACTAGTTTAACACGGGTAGGTAGAAATCACAGATTAGAGAAACTAATTAGTGTGTAAATTTTTGAGACCATGTAACTTTGAAACTGATAATATTTTTAACAGAAATCTGTAAAAAGACAAATATTAGTTCCTAGAACGCATCTATAAAATAATACTTCAATGAGTTTGATTGGTTAGTATTCAAATGAGAGACAAACTATGCTTGTTCGGAGCGCGCTACCAATAAACTCCTCTTATAAAAGCACTTAATTAGAACGGAGCTCCTACCTACTATTTGTATGTTTTTGTTTCGATATTGAATGTGGACTCGCATGTAATTTACCTAGCGATTTGTGCTATTAAATTGTAGTATGCTATTGTTTTCCAAAATTTATATTAAACCAGCTAAGTATAAACACACCAGAAGTGAATTTAAATATTAACCACGACGCGCACAGGCTTATCGAGAGTTTTACCTTTTATAATAACCTTACTGCAATATTGAACTTGACTAGGGTCCAATTGCTATTGTGATCACTCAGTCAAAATGGCGACCTAAACACAAAAAGTATTTATTAGTCGATCGAGTCTTGCGTCGTAACGAGACTGCCTTTAAAAACCATCAACCACCCGTATTTATACAGTTGGCTCAAAATGTCAACGCAACAGAACACGTGACGTCCGTTTCAAAGGCGGCAAATAAAAGTGCGATAACATAAGCGTGAGTTGGACCTTTCCTCTTGGAAGGTTATGTGTTTGTATTTTGTTGCTCATATTATCTCCTACCGCAAAATATGTAATTTTCAAATCAAAAAAAAAATAGATTTAAGTACCTCTCACTTGTGCTGTGAGACCTTCATTATAATCACAATCATTACTAGCTTATGCTCGCGACTTCGTCCGCGTGGGCTACATAAATTTCAAACCCCTATTTCACCTTCTTAGGGGTTGAATATTCAAAAATCCTTTCTTAGCGGATGCCTACATCATAATAGCTATCTGCATGCCAAATTTCAGCCCGATCCAGCCAGTAGTTTTATCTGTGCGTTGATAGATCAGTCAGTCAGTTAGTCACCTTTTCCTTTTGTGACAGGAACTTCCACGCCCCGCGTTTGTCATCTGTAGGTACATGTAGTGGAGGTCATGAGGTTGTGGTTGCCATTCTGGACCCTAATGTCTATCAGTTTTCTGAACTATGTGCCCTGCCCATTGCCACTTCAACTTCGTAACCTGTTGAGCTATGTCGGTTACTCTTTCTATACCTTCTTCTACTCTAAACTACATTAGTTAAAACTAAACTGAAGTTTTGCTTACTTTAGTAGTTCCCATTTAAGTTACATCTGTACCGGAATATTCCTTGTTTCGGTGACAAATGTAGGTAATAACGCGAAGGCCGACATTTTCATACAATTAACGAGTGTCGGGGGAAATTAGACCAATCCTTACCAATAAAAGTTTTTGCTCCGGGGCTGTTAAGATGGGTTGATATTACCAAAGTTACAGTCGATTTAAACTGTAGTACAGGAACTTTTTTTTGCGAGCTTCGTTCGTGGCTAACTACCCTTTTTAGGGTACCGTACCTCAAAATAAAAAACGGAACCCTTTTAAGATCACTTTGTCATCTGTCTGTCGGTCTGTCAAGAAACCTACAGGGTACTTCCCGTTGACCTAGAATCATGAAATTTGTCTTATGAAAACCGTGAATTTGTGGTCACATTAAAAAAATTAAATGTGTTTTGAACAAATAATTAGTACCTATTTAAAGTAACCTATACCTATCAAGTGGGTTATCATATGAAAGGGTTTTACCTATACGTTTTAAAACTGATTTTTATTTATACGATTGCAGTATGGAGCCCTCAGTGCGCGAGTCTGACTCGCACTTGGTCGGTTTTTTTAATTCAGATACAAGTCAGCCCTTGACTGCAATCTCACCTGGTGGTAAGTGATGATGCAGTCTAAGATGGAAGCGGGCTAACCTGGAAGGGGTATGGCTGTTAAATTAAACCCATGCCCTTTTGGTTTCTACACGGCATCGTACTGGAAAGCTAAATCGCTTGGCGGCTTGGCCTTGCTGGTGGGGTGGTAACTAGCCACGGCCGTAGCCTCTCATCAGACAAAACCCTGTCAGACTCAGGCAATACTATAGCGACCCGCCCCGGCTTTGCACTGGTGACGATTTTTCCCGACTTTAGCACTATCCATATTTTTTTATTTTTTTATAATTTATTTATTCTTCAAATTAACATAGGAACATAAACACTAGGGAAACGGTAATAGCTGTTAGTTAAAAAAAAAAAACTGTGTTACAGCTATTAGCGCCCACCTCCGGATTTAGATATTTATTACAGTAATATAGAAATAGAGTAGATTAGTAATACTTAAATAATCAGAATTCACAAGTAATTTAAAGCACTTAATAAGCTAGTGTGCGTGTGTGTGTATGTGTGTATATTATAAATGCGAAAGTGTATTTGTTTGTTGGTTTGTCACGCGGGCAAAGTTGCGGGCATAAGCTAGTTATCAGATATATGTCATGTCGTCCTCTATAGCTCGCGACAGTTCGAGATGGCAATCGAGGAGGGAACGCCCCACAACCCCGCACAGCCTCCGCGCTAACCCGATACGGGAGAGCGCGGGCGACGTGCGGGTGTGCGGGGCGTCCCCCCGCCTCATACCGTGATTGCCATCTTTACCTGTCGCGTACTATAGGCCTCAACAGCAGAGCCGCAACATAGGTAGGTACGTCTGAAAAGAACATCCAGTGCGTTTCACGAAGTACAATTGTCGTACAATAATACTCTGAAGCAATGATAAGGCCAATCTATTACGTACTTGGCGTATTAAAGCAATTTTCCCGTATTATACTTGTGCCGTTAGATACAAGTCGCGATGCTGCCATTACGGGTAATTGCCTCATATCTACCAAACGGTTATGAAAGACCAATTATTATTATTACTTAGAAAACTTTTCACGAATAAAACTATCGAAGATAACAACAACAACGTGTTGACAACTTAGAGAGGGTTTATAAAGAAAGAAAGAAAGAAATTTCAGATTTTAGCTATAGCATATTTTAATATATTGTATATTTCTAGGTAGTTTTTTTTTTTAAAAGAATATTAGCCATGTTAAATGACTAATATTCCTCTTTCCTCTCCAACTAAGCGTCAGGCTTGTGCTAGGAGTAGGTACGACAATAGTGCAACGGGCGGGGTTTGAACCGTCGACCTTTCGGTTTTCAGTCCACTCCTTTACCGGTTGAGCTATTGAGGCTCTATAAAAGCTGAAAGTTTCTCCGCGTTTTGTCCCCAACACTGGGAGGAACGTTTGTTTGAACATTATACTCTTTTTACATGAAATAAATAATTCATCTAAATGACTGACTGACGGACTGACTGACTGACTGATCTATCAACGCATAGCTCGAACTACTGGACAGATCGGGCTGAAATTTGGCATGCAGATATCTATTATGACGGAGCTATCCGCTAAGTAAGGATTTTTGCAACCCTTAAGGGGGTGAAATAGGGGTTTGAAACTTATGTAACCCACGCGGACGAAGTCGCGAACAAAAGCTAGTTCATTCATTCATAACGATGTATCCACCTGAATAAAAAAGAATTAGCGTCCAGAGAAGCCAGAACTGGTCCACTAGATAAGGTAAAGAGATATCCGATAAAATTCATTAAAATTAAAAAAAACAATTAAGTGACAATGCTAATTGAAACCCGTTTTTATCCGGAATCCATTTGAAGTATTCGTATTCCATTCCATCAATTATTGAGTTATGATAATAATTCCATTTCCAGGAATTATATTATAAAAGCGTATCTTAGCGCTACAAAGGTGCCTCCAATTATAAGGCAGTGGTCCGACCGCCCGCGCCGCGCCGCCGAGAAAACGACTAACTATCGGCGATTTTCTCTCAAGAAACGCACAATAAATATACATTCCGTGTAAACGAAAGAGATGCATATATCAAAAGATGCTCTCTGACTGTTCACACTGCCGGCGACGACTCGCTTTACTAGTTTTGTCGCTAAGCGACGAGCTTTCAAAAATAAACTCGCTCAGCGATATTCGTTCAGCGATGCTCGCCCGCTTGAACACGTGTAACGCGCGCGCAGGGTTGCACTGTAGGACGATTGTCTAAAACCTGCATCAATCATTATTACAATCTCAATTGTTCTGATTGGCTGAATTTGTGCGATTCTTGTTGCAACAATGAGCAACAATGCATTGTGGCCAATAGTGAGCGAGCATTAACCAATCAGAGATGATTGCGATCGTGACATTGTAGCTGTCAAACAACCGCGGTAGGGCCACAGGACCACAGGACTGAGCGACCGCGGGCGAATGGCGCGAGTAATCGCTCGTCGCACTTGCACACTCGCTTATAGCCCGGCGACAAAACTATCGAAACTACACACTCGCTTCCCGCTGATCGCCAATTCGTTTAAGTTTCTAGTTCTACTAACTAGTTTCTAGTTCTACTAGTCCCGGGAGCGCAGTCAATATTGTGTCTCTGTTCTAAGATAATAATTATTATTATTATTACATTTCAAACAATATACACTAACAGTCTTAACCAAAGCGTGTACATGCAAAGTTATTACAGCTAATTAGTAATTACATTCTAAAAAAATCACTTAACACACAAAAGTACTTAACTATAATATTATAATCTATTTAAATAGAAAAAAATTGCTTTTACGAAAGCTGCATCTTTTTGATAAAACACGTCACGATAATGAACCGTCAACGTCAGTTCGGCCAGTTTGCTCTGGATTTTAGTCTGGTATTCGCAGAAATCGATGCAACAACCATATTGACTTACCATTTATTTATTTATTTATTTATTTATTTATTTATTAGCTGATGCCCTCGATTTCGTCTGTGTGGATTTAGATTTTTTTAAAATCCCGTGGGAACTCTTTGATTTTCCGGGATAAAAAGTAGCCTATGTCACTGTCCAGGTATTTATCTATACCCATGCGAAAATCACGTCAATCCGTTGCACCGTTGCGACGTGATTGAAGGACAAACCAACAAACCAACAAACAAACACACTTTCGCATTTATAATAAGGGTATGGGATTGGAACGGCAGTGCCACTTACACTAACTAGATGATCAATAATAAATTAAAATACAAACACAAAAATATATAAAAATAAAATACAAAACGATAAAACATTAAAGGATTTTGAATGTACTTCACTAACTCCCGAATCAAAGTTACACACCCGTCATTGAATAGATCCCCTTGAGCATTATTGTCCAAAATTATTAAAAAACCGATTTCCAAAACCTCTACAAAGTAAAAAATAGTTTTTATTTCTACACGTGTATCTATGTTGAAGTCGGGCGAGTTTACTAAAATTTTCAAGATTTTTGAAAGATAATTTAAATAGCATGCTTTCAAATATGCCCGTGGTACGGAGTAACATACTTTATCACAGAATCGAACCAGGTGGAGCTATATAAAGAAGTATATCATCATGATCAACACATCGTCGGCTCACTACAGAGCACGGGTCTCCTCTCAGAGTGGGAAGGGTTTCGGATTGGTAGACTTCACACGCCTTTGAGAACATTATGTAGAACTCTCAGGCATGCAGGTTTCCTCGCGATGTTTTCCTTCACCGTTAAATCAAGTGATATTTACTTACTTAAAACGCACATAAATCCGAAAAGTTAGAGGTGCGTGCCTGGGATCGAACCCCCGACCTCCGATTAGAAGGCGGACGTCCTAACCACTAGGCTATCACAGCTTGCAAAGAAGTATATAGTGATAGTATTACCTTTATGTCACGTATTACGGACCAAACAAATTGAATTGTATCTCTATTGATTCACGCTACACCGTAATAATAATAGCCGCAATTTGCTATAAACACAGCCTAGAGTAGTTCGCTGTAACCCGAGGCAACAAATTGGAGTATCACAATAGCTGTATAGCGTGTATAGATAACATATGATATACAACCTTTGTCTTGCGGCGCATAATAGCAAGGATACACATATAAATTGAGACATTGTCCCATGATATATGAGTTTGTGCGTAAAGCCTACGCTTGATTTATAATTTTCACCTATTTGCCCATTCGTCTGGGCTTTGCCGTCTTAGATGGTAATTGGTAATAGGCGGCTTTAGATATGGGTCTACTTGAACACTTTAGGTAGTTCACTCTGCTTTAATAAAAAGTTATTAAGGCGAAATGAGATTGAAGTTGTACACGCACTCTGACTTAGCTTAAACTTAAAGCAGAGTTAAAACGAGACAAAGCTATATATCTCACATAAATCTGTCTCGTTTTAAATCAATCTTCTAAGCAAAGTCAAAATGCGCTCCATAGATCTCACTCAGCCTAAAAAGCGTTGCGGGCGACCGGGGGCAGTAGTCTGAGCCGCCCGAGCGCAAAGTGGCACGCTTTTTCAAAATATCTATATTTAAAATTCTATGTGCTCTGTTGCCATAAAATAATACAGTAATCCCTTAGCGTATTAAACGTTGAACGTAAATACGAAATTTTATTAAAATTGGTTTTATATCAATCGAATAAAACTGGTTTTTCTCCTAATGGTCGTGTTGATAGAGCGGAGATCACCACAAAAGTCACCAAGGAAAGTCATTAAAAAGTGATCGAGCTCGTAAAAAGATTCGGTACTGTATTCGTGACAGAACGCAGCTGGTGCGCGGGGTGGCATGTGTGGATATCAGTCGACGAATACCAAGTGAGCTGCCAACATAAAGGTTTCAAATTTTGAAACTCTGTTACGAAACTTATGTCTGGTGGGAGACTTCAGCCGTGGCTAGTTAGGCACCCTACCGGCAAAGCCGTGCCGCCAAGCGATTTAGCGTTCCGGTACAATGCCGTGTAAAAACTGAAGGTGTATGGGCTTATTAAAAACTGCCATACCTTAGCCCGCTTCCATCTTACATTGCATCATCACTTACCACCAGGTGAGATTACAGTCAAGGGCTAACTTGTACCTATCGGAATAAAAGTAAAATAAAATAAAAGTTATGTTTGCTGTTTTGTGTAAATCACAATCGTTATTTTTCAAAATCAGGATCAATATAGAGACGAAGGTTTTAGCAAGTAAGAGTCTGCCACTATAAGTGACTTCTTTTATTAGGAAAATTTAAAAATAATCCAGTAGAAACTCATTTCCGTCTCCGGGATGCAAGCTGTATCTGTAGCAGACAACAAAGTGATCCTATCATCATCATGATCAACCCATCGCCGGCTCACTATAAAGCACGGGTCTCCTCTTAGAGTGAGAAGGGTTTTGGCCATATAGTCTATTACGCTGGCCAAGTGCGGATTGGCAGACTTCACACACCTTTGAAAATATTATGGAGAACTCTCAGGCATGGAGGTTTCCTCACGATATTTTCCAAAAATGGCAAGCGGCGCAAGTATGCCTCTCTTATCGAGAGTTACATATTTGTTCCGTTTGCCGTGGAGACCCTGGGGCCATGGATTCTTAGTGCTAAAAAAAATTACGAGACATTTCACCGCGAATAATAGCTTCATCTGGTGACAGAAGGGCTGGCTCATTTTTTTCAGCGTAGGTGTTGTAGCAAATTAGGCGTCTGGTTCATTGTATAACATGGATTTCCGCAAAATAACGCCTGCTGCTATACAAAATTTAATCCTGTTTAGAAGATGGGATATTTTTAGTGCCGTTGGTGGATGTTTTCTTCATGAAGCAACGTCATAATTTACGTAAACTAGGCGTAAATATTTGAATGTTTACATCGTTCTCTTGTTTGTGCTTTTTGTTATAAATATACAAATAGATGGCCTTGTTTAGAAGTTTGTGTAATTACTGAAATTAATTTTTAATTTGTATTGCTGAAGTTTAATGAACGACTGAATGAATGAATAACTGAAAAAATGAATGAATAAATGAATGAATGATTTTTTATTCAATAAAATGATTTGCATCAGTTTATCTAAGTTTGTATTAAAACGCGACTCTTCTCTGAAAAAGAGATCGTAACTAAGTAATTTATTATTAACTAGTTCATGCTCGCGACTTCGTCTGCGTGGACTAGACAAATATCAAACCCCTATTTCACCCCCTTAGGGGTTGAATTTTCCAGCCCGATCTGTCTAGTAGTTTGAGCTGTGCGTTGATAGATCAGTCAGTCAGTCAGTCAGTCAGTCACACGCCTTTTGGTTTTATATACATATATAGATGTAGTAGTGTATCTAGTATTTATAATGTATAGGTATTCTCTTCAGTAGGTAATTACCAACGTTTGAACAAAACACTATTGATTATAAGCACTGATTGATTACACAATATACAAGACTTGAATGGGTCACGAAGATTCGTGTTAGGTATTTATTTTAATTAATTAAGCGGGCACACACAATGTGTCAGGTATTTACTTTAATTAAATAGACACAATGAGATTTTACCGCCCGCGGATTCGATCCGGTGGGAATTTTGAAAAATCTGGCCCATAGTCCTTGTCTGTATTTTAAACGACACCTCTGTACAAAATTTCAGATTTCGAGGTCCTAGGGGTTTGACCGGGTTCGATGAGCCTACGGGGGATGAAATAGGTGGTAGAAATTTGTGTAGTCCACACTACACAAGTTTGTACCTCCATTTCACCCCCTTAGAGATGATGTATTATGTCCTAAAATTTTACAAAATGTAGGTTTTTTTGGCGTTTTTCTTTGTGGTATCATATCAGTGATCATCAGTAGATACTATCACCTGTCTTCGCTTTTGTCAGCGTTCGGGTAACATCCTGTATTTAGATAAGAGCCAAACTACGTTTGTTTGAAGCGCACTACGAATAAACTCCTCTTAAACTTTTTTCTCGAATCGTGCTCCTTTCTTGTGATAAATTTTATTTAAGAGTTGGTAGTTTTTTTTTTCATTGCATTGTTGTAGTTACGCTGAGGTAATGTTTCAGAACGCTTGTATAATGTAAAGCTTGAGATTGCTTTGGAAAACTAATTTTGAAAAATACGTACAGGGTCTATTTCACTCGTAAACTATGTAGGTATACCTACCTGTCCACACATTAAACTACAAACAACGTGTTTTTGCTTCTGACGCATATTTTGTGAAAATTTCAACTCCCTTACCTATAACGGTTCACGAGATTTCCCGCTGACAGACAGGCAGACGGACGGACGGTCGAACAGCGGAGGCTTAGTAATATAAGTACCGTTGGTATCATTCGGGTACGGAACCCTAAAAACAAATTCTTCCATGATTAAAATAATACCAAATTGACAGTATTAGCGGATTAGAAGTATAGTATGCGACAGGTTCAGATAGCAATCGGGTCGGGGACGCCCCGCACACCCGCACAGCCCCCGGGCTAACCCGGTGTGGGAATCTCATGGTAAGTGATGAAGCAGTCTAAGATGGAAGCGGATTAACCTTGAGGGCTATGGCAGTTTTTATTAAGCCCATGATACCCCTTTGATTTCTACACGGCATCGTACCGGAATCGCTTGGCGGCACGGCTTTTTCGGTAGGGTGGTAACTAGCCACGGCCGAAGCCTCCCACCAGACCAGATCAGAAATTTAGAAATTATAAAATTCCAAGCCCCTGCCAGGAACCCTCCGATCGGGACCTCCCACTACTAAGACCACAGTGCTTACCACTGCGCCAGGGAGGTCGTCAAGAACTTGTCACGTACCTACTATTTGTTTGCTGCAGTCCAAGCATAACAGTGTGTACATAAATATCTCTGTCGCTTATTTTAGGTTGATAAAACGTTGCAAAACCCGCGAGAAACCGCTATCGCACTGAACGTGCTTGGACTGCAGTGGCTGTGGTCGGGGGAAAGCCATACTAGATAAATCAATGTGTTTTGTGATCCAGACCAGCTGTGTACTGCTTGTATTTAGCTGGCTACAGTACGCGGCCGAAAGTGATGAACAACGGCCTTAAGAATGAAATTTCATCTTTGTAGAGCGTTGTCTCTGCCACTCATACTCATTATGACGCTTTGTCTCAACGACCGAGACAGTTGCTCTACAAGTCTGCTGTCTCCTTCTAAAGATCGATGTTCATCACTTTTGGCTGCGTGCTATAGGTACGGTACATAGTTACGTAGATATATAGCAGGTGCAGCTTGATGCATTGGATTCGGTGGAAAGTCGCGCTAAAAGACTCATTTTTTTTAAAGAATATTAGCCATGTTAAATGACTAATATTCCCTATTCCTCTCTAACTAAGCGTCAAGCTTGTGCTAGCAATAGGTACGACAATAGTGCAACGGGCGGGGTTGGGGGTTGGAACCGTCTCCTCCACTGTTTTACCCGTTGAGCTATTGAGGCTCAGTGGTGACGAAGCGCTGGTCAATTCTAAACTTCAAAGTTTGGAACATTGGGGCAAAGTTGCCTGTCTGTCGGTATTCTACAGGATGTATTTCGGAGAGTGTGCCTTTTACCCTTCTACTATCGTACCGCAAGGCATCGCCAAGGTCTGCAGCCGTACGTAGTCGAAATTCCACGGATACTTGCGAAGCGATTTGCCTCCTCATTTCTAATCCGAAACGCTAAGATTTGGAACACCCTTCCAGCATCAGTTTTCTCCTTCCATTATAATATGGGTACCTTCAAGAGTGAAGATGCCTATTCACTCTTCATGCATGATGATGATGCAGACTAAAATGGAAATTTTAGTCTGCGTCATCACTTGCCACCAGATCGAATTGCAGTCAAGCGCTAATCTATAAATTAAAACCAAATGGAAGTGTGGATCAGTAAGGATCATTGAATTTGCTTAGGTGTGCGCAAATTTAATTTAACCAAACCGTTGGAAGTTTGTAGAATTTAAACGTTTATTTGTTTAGTTTATTTGAATAAAAAATAAAAATCTTTTTTATTCAAATAAACTTTTACAAGTACTTTCGAATAGTCGGATGCATCTACCACTGGTTCGGAATCCCTTTCCTACCGAGAAGAACCAGCAAAGAAACTAGGCGGTTGCTCTTTTCAAATATTTGATATCGGTACAAGATTATGCCATGTATAAAATAGTATTTGCAGTCTTGTGCGTTGCTGGAACGAGCTGCAGGTCAAATCCACGCTCTTTTATCATTTAGATAATCTTCAATTGTGTAATATGCTTTTATAGATAGTTCCAACCCTTGATATTATACTGTGGAGAATACGAGTATATTGTTTACCTAGGTTACCTAGGTTACCTAGGTTACCTACATCTTGACCTATCGCCCCGGGGTAGCTAACGTTTGGATAAAGCAAGTTTGTATTCAGCTTTTGCCTTTTCCTGCGACTTCGTCTACCTGGATTTAAGTTTTTTTAAAGACTACACAAATTTCAAGCCCCTATTTTACTCTTTTAGGAGTTGAATTTTAAAAATCCTTCTGGCAATTTGCATGCCAAATTTCAGCCCGATCCGTCCAGTAGTTTGAGCTGTGCGTTGATAGATCAGTCAGTCAGTCAGCCACGTTTTCCTTTTATAAAAGACTAGCTGATGCCCGCGACTTCGTACGCGTGGATTTAGGTTTTTAAAAATCCTGTGGGAACTTCTAAATTTTCCGGGATAAAAAGTAGCCTATGTCCTTCCCCGGGTTGCAAGCTACCTCTGTACCAAATTTCGTCAAAATCAGTTGAACGGGTGAGCCGTGAAAAGCTAGCAGACAGACAGACAGACACACTTTCGCATTTATAATATTAGTATGGATTGTGTTGAAATTTCTCAAAATCCTTTCTTAGTGGGTTGTTTCGATAGAGATAACGTCACCAATCTATCTAATCTATCGACAGATTTTTTTTTTTTTTTTTTTTTTTAATAGATATAGCGAGCAAGCGAGCAGGC